>NC_140953.1:107714586-108409586 GCF_014529385.1 Adiantum capillus-veneris | reverse complement strand
TGAATAAGGAGCTCCTCACTACTAGTTCCAGAGGTTGCTCCATCCACACCATCTCGTGCTCCTATCCTTCCCCGCACACACTGCATCTGCATTGCACATGTACGCATCCCCAAACACGTGCACTCACAAGTGGTATCAGAGCTTTGGTGACGAACCACCGTGCAAGTGCTTCCTAAGGACATACACGGGAGCGACGGAGGTTGGCCATGACGGCTTGAGCTCGAAGCTCGGCGGTGGTGGATCCGGCTTGACGAGGTCAGATCGGAGCTCCTCGATGAGCACCCGGAGGAGATCGGATGGGATCTCAGCAACCTAGCCCACGCAGCCCCTCTTGGGCTTTTGGGAATCAAGCAGGAAATTGGATAGCAAGAAAGAGAGGAAGGAATCTGCAAGGAGCAGATTTGGGAAGCTCTGCACAGCACATAGGAATCGGGTAAAGCCTTGAAGGCTTGAAGCATAGCCATTGCAGAGGTCGGCAAGCAGGTCGGGCAAGGAGCTAAGCAAGGAATCGGGGGCACATTCGGGATGCAAGGGAGTTTAGAGGCAAGTGCAAAATCAAGCCTAGTGCAGAATCGGGCATAATTGGAAGAAATCGAAGCCAAGTTCATGAGCAAGGGGAACCAGTGCTTGGCTTCTTGTTCACGTGCACTACGCCTGCTGTCAATGTGTGTGTGTGTACTTGGGTTTGCAAGCAATAGAAGCAAGCGGCAGCACGGAACAACAATGCAAGCAATCGAAGGCTTGAGAGTCAAACAGAGCAGTAGAAAGTTGGGCAGAGGAGCTTGCTTGAATTGTGTGTGTGTACACACACACTCAATTGTACTGTTTGGGGCAGCGCTGGCAGAGAACAGTTGAAGGAGCACAAGTAGACAATCGAGCTTGGATCCTGGGCAGTATATTCGGGCAAGGAAGGCACCCAGTCGAAGGCCGAGCAGCAAATTGCGAGCAAAGGCAACAGCGTGCAGCAAGTGCAAGAGCCAATTGAGTGTGCATGCAAGTCTTGGGAAAACCTTCAAGGCTTGTGAGCAAGGCAATTGAAAGCTCTACAGTCAGGCAGTAAAAGCAAAGTATTGTGGGCAGAACCGAGAGCTGCGGGAGATGTATGCAGTGCCATAGCCACCCTCGTCACTAAATGACACCTCCCCAGGGAGGTGGGATCAATGGCCCACAGTAGACGTCACGAGGCGGGTGCAATCCGGGCCGTCCGATCGACATTTGAACTAGGTGTGAACTAGGCGTGAACTCGGGGATATGTGCACCACACCAAATTTGGTGTGAACTCGATGTGAACACGGTGTGAACTAGGTGTGAACTGGGGAGGGCCTGCACACCACACCAAATTTGGAGTGAACTCAATGCGAACTCGGTGTGAACTAGGTGTAAACTTGTCCGCAACGCCATGATTATAAACTTATCCTACACACCCTTCCAACGAGCGCGTGTTAGCCTAGTGGTTGGAGTCAATCCCGTGAGGGAGAGGGTAGTGGGTTCAAGTCCCGAATCCAACGGTCAATCAACCGGTGATCGTGAGCCATTGATCCCACCTCCCAAATGGAGGTGTCAATTAGTAACGAGGGGCCGTGGCTTGAGCAAGGCAAAGCGCACACACACACTCGCCATCTGCATTTGACAGTTTTGGCAAGGCTTCGACAGAGGCAGAGGCAGGCCATTTTGAGAAATTGTTCACGAATCAATTTTAAAAAAAAAATTGACTCCTACACCTTCTTGTGTGCAAGAACCCGCTCCCACCAAGCCCCCAACAGCCCCGACTATCGACCCCGACTCCCCGCCTCACTCTCACACACCGACCACGCTCACACGAGATAAGACGAGCTTGAGAGATCAAGAGGGAATGAGAGAGTGCGGGTGAAAGAGAGAGAGTGTAAGAGCATGGGTAAGAGAGAGAGAGAGAGAGAGAGAGAGAGAGAGAGAGAGAGAGAGCTTATTGTGAGAGAGAGAGAACTTGAGAGATAGACAGAGTTGGCGAGCTCTCTTGATAGAGATAGACAAACCAATCAGGTGGCTATTTAGCTAGCAAACTCCCTCCCGACGATGGAAGACGGAATCGGTGATGATTTCTAGACCTTGACACAGCATGAGACCGTTAGAGCAAGAGCAGCATTGACTCTCCTCTAGCTCCATCCAGAGCAGCCCGGCTCTGACGTACTCTCCATGACGTTTTGACTTTGACGGTTTTTCCCAGTTATGGCTCCGATGGTCCATTTCGGAGTGGGTTTTTTCCTGGAGCGCGCTCAGCTCTTGGACGACGTTTTCGGTTGACGTGTTTACCTACCAATGAGGTAGTCTGTGCCAATTTTTCAACAGTTGCCCATAGGTTTCACAATCTTTCCAATAAGGCTGATGCGTCACATGTATCTGGTGAGATTTTTTGAGTTTTTGCTCAATTTTCAGGGGAAACTTTGTCGGAATTTTCCCAGATTCAAGCCATGGTTTATGCGTATTCATAGTTTACTCTCTCATGGTTTAGTGGTCGAGTTGACTCCCACTTTGGCACTTATCTGCAATTTTTTTACTTGAGGTTTACGTTGAGTTTTGACTCATTTTGCAAAGAAAACTATGTTCTCTTTTTTCCGTATTCTCGCCATAAAAGTTTGCAGTGTTATGTCATCTTGTACAATGGTTGGTATATTTCCACTTTGACAATGGTCAAGTGTTCACTCTCACTGTTGACAAGTTTTGTCAGCTTGAACACAGTTTGATGTTCTTGTACCCACTCTCGTAGGAGTGAGGATTATGTATGTTTGTGTGGCTACAGACTTTGCTAGTCACATGTTTCACAGGTTTTTTGCAGATTTTTGCAGGAAGTTTCTCTAGTGGGATGCGTTTTGAGCTAGTTTGCTCTCTACTTGCATATATGGTTATGAACTTTACACTCTGTTGAGCAGTTTGTCCATGTTTATGCTTGCGATAACAGATTGTGGAGTTGTTTTATGCATATGTGAGCATCAGTTTTTGATGCGATTGGTCATGGTTTTCATGATTGCGTAGTGGTCGAGCACCACTTTGTGGCCATTTTGACATTCACTCATGGCAACAATCATGTGTGACATTGAGAGACGACGGTCTTGTTCTTGCCAATACTTGTGTTGTTGGCATTGTGGTCACACAGGGCACATTAGGCGCCGTTGTTTCAGGCGTATGACATAGCAACAAAGATCTATGCATGGTGAACATGAGGTTTTGACACATGCTAGAGCAGTGGCTTCATATGTTAGTGACGATGATGTCAAATTTTCCTTTAGCGTTCCTCTTTATTACATGTCTTTGAGTAGTGACACTTATCCACGTTGGTTTCTAAATGAGAATGGAGTTCTCCATGTCACACCACATCGTAGTTGTGCATGACGTGCCAACAGACTCTGTAGAGACAGAGGTAGAGCAGCAGTGCTCTAGTGAGACACAATAGGTGTTGCCAGACGTTGGGCAGGCAGAGATAGAGCAGTTCTGCTCCCTAGAGACACAGACATGGAGTTCTTTGATATGCTCATGTTAGAGGCTGATGAGTTGGTGCCAGGACACACAATTTTGCCTATGGGTGAGAGGGACATAGGTTTCCCAATGTCGGTGTTGACAAATCCATACGCGATGGTAGTCCTGATGATGCAGTGATTGTAGATAGCACAGGGGAGGCAAGTAGAGTCAGGTTTGTGCAGATTTTGTTAGCATTCGGGCCTCTGATGTTCAACTTACTAGTGTTGAGGCAAAGGGAGCATTCAGCAGAGGTTGTCAGTCGTGCGATGGTGACACTAGCATGATGCATAGCGGAGTTTTGCACACCATACAGAGTAGTCTGTGGGATTTAAATGCAAGCTCTAGCGTGGGTACGCATACTCGTTTACCACTAGAGCTGATACGGTTGTGTGTAGATCAACAGAGTGAGCCAATGGGCATAGGTTGAGAGAGTCCCTCAACTAGTTTTTTGTATATACTAGTAGTTTAGCTAGTAGGCCTCACTTATTGGCGCATTGTCTTTAAGTGGGAGATTGTTGGGGTAAAGGCGCTGCGTCTTTGCCGGCCACCCGACGTTCGATGTTCGGTCCACATGTGTACATACTCTCATGCTTCTCCCCTTCCCCGCCCACACCACACCGCAATGTGCACGCACGCATCCATGCATACGCGCACTCACACATTATATGTGCGGAAGAATAAGACAAGAACTATGGTAATATGTATCGATGTGGATGAATATCTGATTGTTGGAGGTGATACTGTGGCTGAAGTAGAGGGCGTGTAGGCTCTACTCAAGCAAGAGTTTGACATGAAAGACTTGGGAGACTTGCGGTATTCCTTGGGCATTGAATATTCGATTGTTGGAGGTGATAATGTGGCTGAAGTAGAGGACGTGTAGGCTCTACTCAAGCAGAAGTTTGACATGAAAGACTTGGGAGACTTGCGGTATTCCTTGGGCATTGAAATTATTTGCACAGAAGAAGGTGTATGGCTGTCACAAAGGAAATATGCTTTGGATGTGTTGAAAAAGTATACTATTGCTGATTGTCAACCAATTGCAATGCCCTTATAGCAAAATTTGAAGTTGGGGAATGATGCATGTCAAGTGCTTGATAATGCTACCATGTACAAGAAGATTATGGACAACTTGATCTACTTGACTACCTCATATCCAGACAGATACACAGTTGGATTGGTGAGTTAGTTATGCAATCTCCTAGGAAACCACACGTGGATGCAGTGAGGCATCCTTTCACTGTGTGGGTGCTACTATAGGGCTGATGTGGATTTGCAGTTCTATGGCTACCTTGTTGCGGATTGGGTTGGTAGTACATACGATCACATATCTACCAACGGATTCATGTTCTCACATGGGAGTGTTTCTATCACATGGAACAACAAGAAGCAACCTATGATTGCTCTTTCAAGTACAGAGGCAGAGTACAAGGGTGCTGCAGTGGTGAGGCATGTGAGGTAGCATGGTTGGGATTCCTACTTCACGACTTGGGAGTACATGTACAGAGGTCGGTTGTCATCTATTTTGACAACCTCAACAGCATACAGTTGGCACGAAACCCAATTTTTTCATGCGAGGATGAAGCACATTGAGGTGCACTTCCACTTCATCAGAGAGAGGGTCTTAGCAGCGACATCAACTTGGAGTACGTGGCGACGGATGGGACGGTTGCAGATATCTTCACGAAGGCCCTTGGAGCGGCAAAGCTACGACAATTTCGAGCAATGCTTGGCATACGAGAGATAGTGTTGAGCTTGCGGGGGAGTGTTGAGATGTCAAGCTCAACATGTAGGACTCCTGGATGACTGCCCTCAACAATCATCGTCATTGGCACGCCTTGGTGGATATGCATATCGTTGCCAGTGATACTACATTAGGACTACACCGAGCTTGTTTGCCTACCGGAGTGACATTAGGAAAAATATGAACCCTCTAGTGGCCCTTTGGGATTCATTAGAGGCCAGCCAATAGGAAGAGGGTGGTGAACACACTCTGTACCCTAAAAAAAAGGGGGAACAAGGTATCCTTACACCTCTTAATGGCCTCTTACCTAGTGACAAGGTAAGGGTGGTGGCTAGGGGAAAGGGATGGGGAGGGGGGGCGGCAGGGGAGGGGACCAATTTGACCTCTTTTCCCCTACTTTTTGGTATGAATTTTACACTAAAAATTGTTTTTTTTTTTAAAATTAAATTTCAAGTTTTCCCTCCTTAAAAGGTCCCAAACCTATTTCATGGTCAAAAAAGAGTTTTTGACCTCCAAAAGTAAAAAAACGTGCACTAAAAAACAAAAAAACAAAAAATTAAAAACATCGTTTTCCACCCTCCAAAGTCTTTCCAAACCTATTCTATAGCTAAAAAGTATTTTTCTCTCTACAAACCCTTTTCCAAGCTCTCCATTGCTGCAACAACCACATGCACCCCCTCTAGTCCAACATTATCTCTCTGCTAGCTTTCTCCTACCTCCATTGTAGCACCAAGCAATCTCCTCCCCCATCTCTTTCCCTTGCCCACCACATAGCTTCACATCAAGCTAGCTCCTCTCTCTTATCTCACCTCCATTACAATATGAAACAAGATTCTAGTCCTTCTACTTTCAATCACTCACACTACATGGAAACCTCTACTCCTGAAGGTGGCAAAAGTATAAGCTGACATGACTTGGATACCATAACAACAGGAGGTGTGAATAGAGAGTGGGCATTGCAAGGGTTCACCTTGAACACAAAGATAGAATGGTAAGAAAACTACCCTTTTAGCTTACATTTAGAGCTTAACATCATCTCCATCTTTAAGTTTATCATGCCAGAGAGAATCAACCTCTTTATGGCTTTCAATGTTTAAGGTTTCACACCTCATAACATTGGGGTGAGCTATTTTGTTGATGGCTTTGGTGCGCTATCTATGGTTGTGTAGCACGTGATTGAGTCTCACAATGCAAGTAAGTTGTGTTATCTATGGAGAATTATCAAAGATTCTCCTTTTAATTTCTTATTTGTATAGTTGTCACAAGATTATTAGAATGATATCATTTTGTACTTTATAACTTTGTGCTCACAAAATCTGTTGTTTACTTATTGCAGAGTCAACTTGTTTTGAGAAGACATGAGCAAGCAACCATGTGCAGAGATAAAAATCACTCTATTTTTGGTCCGTGAGGAACCTTTCACTGCCATGTTAAAAGATTTTGATAAGAATAGTAGGATTTATGTAAATATTAAACCAATAGGGACTCTCTAGGAGCTCTTAGAAAAGCCATCCATAAAGTCTACATCTTCCCTAGTGTCATAGACACACAAATACTTAAGTGTATATGAATCTCTAGATGAGGAAGACAAATACTTGTAAGAGAAGCCTGCAACAAAAACATTGTCTCTGTTTGTAATTATTTTCATGAGGTTGGATTCTCTATATATACATTTGTATTTATACTCAGTTTGGTGCAATATCAATATGTTTTTTTGTTAAATGGTGTTGCATTGAGTGAGAGTATTTAATTTCGATTATTGGAGATTTGAGAAACATTGTTGACCTTTATGGATATTTTGATTTTCCTGTAAGATGTTTCAAGTTTCAATTATTAATCACTCCACCATGAAGAAATCCAAGCAATATTTTGATTTCAGTATTAATCACTCCACCACATGAGGAAATCCAAGCTATATATTGATTTCAGCTTAATCAAAGTGGATCATAACCTTTGTCAAGATATCCTCATTTGGGGATGTTTCATATATCCTGCTTTATTAGCAACATTTCACAAGTTGAGAAAGCTAAATTCTTGCTTTCCAACATGTTATTGTTTCCATACCGGATGGGCAAAGTGAGATAGCCAATCTTATGATGCTCGATCTACTAAAGATTTATGTTACAAAAGTAGATCAATGCTCACAATGGAAAAAGTATTTACCTCTTGTAGAGTATGCATACAATAACACTATCCATACTTCTACGGGAAAAGCACCTTTCAAAATCATTGAGGGAAGACCTAAAAGTCCCTTGCTACTCAAAGTACATGGGAAGATCTTCGATGCTGATGAGTATAGCATGACCTACAAGAATCTTTTCGAAAGATTAAGGGGGCTATATCCATCTCTCAACAAAGGCAAAAAACTGTTGCTGACAAGCACATAAGGGCCTTAACATTCAAAGAAAATGATTGGGTCTTACTTAAGTTTCCCAAGGCTCGATTGAGGAAAAAGACAAGAAAAAATCATATCGGCCATCAAAAGTATTATGCTAAATTAGCAAAAAGATACCATGGTCCTTTCCAAATCTTGAAGCCCATCAATGAGATGGCTTATCAACTCAAGTTGCCCAACCATTGGCTCATACACAATGCTTTTCATGTGATACTACTTAAGCCCTACAAAGGAGAGCCACAAAGTGAACCAATTATTGAAGACCCTCCGAAAATTGAAAACCAAGAAGAGGTGCTACAACCAGAAGGTATCCTTAGGCATGAACACAAGTTACTATGACATGGTAAGATTATCCCATGGTATCTTATTAAGTTCAAAAATTATTTTTTGAAAGATGCTAGATGGATGCAAGGAATACAGCTTAAGGATAGTATCCTTGTTAATGCTTACAATGCTACATTAGAGTACGCAAATGTACAAATTTCTTTTAAATGACCAATTTTTTTGTCTTATAAGACTAGTTCTCTCTTTTTATTGTGCCCAAACTTAAATAGTATGCATGCTTAGAATCATGTTTGTGATGACGACGTCTCTCAAACACCAAGTAGAATTTGTCACTCTACTTGGCAAAATGAAATGGACTAAAGATCAACAAACATGCTTGCGAAAGCTATGTCTCGCAAGCACCAAATGGATTAGTCATCCATCTTGGAAAGACGTCGTAGGGTAAAAAGGGATCCTCTACCCGCTAGGACTAATGGCTAAGGCTTTAGCTCTTCTACCTCATAGTCGAGGACAACTATAGTTTCAAGAGAGAGGTAATGTCATAAAATCTAATATCTAACCAACCCAAATGAATTTTGCATATTAAACTGATCATTTAATTTCGGAGAATAAACAAGAACAAGGGTTAGAATATAGACATGTGCTTACAGATCTATCTCAATACGGGGCCAATGGTAAAGGGGTCCAAAGGAGAGATGGTCTGCCAAAGAGCAAGGCTAACCAATGGAGCTTGAAAGACCTTAGGGTTAGCTTCATTAAGGACCTCCAATAGTTAGTTTTAAAAGTCCTTTGACCTTAGTTAAGCTAGGAGTGTGCTTAAGGTGGGAACCCGGACCAAGCTTGAGGTGCTTGTCGTGAAGATTGAGATGCTTGAAGTGCTTGATGATTGAGATGCTTGAGGTGATTTTCATGCTTGAGATGCTAGGGTTGTACTCGAGGTGGGAACTCAGCCCAAGCTTGAGGGGCTTAAGGGCTGTGCTTGTGGTGAGAGCTGGGCCCAAGGTTGAGGTGTCACAAAAGTCAAGTCAAAGCATATCCCTACAAGGATGGGGTGATCCATGCAAGAAGGGGGGGTGGTTTCTCCCCCAAAGGGTACCCCTTGCTCAAGAGGCAAGTAGGACACATGTCAAGCCCAAGGTTGAGGGGCTTAAGGGCTGTGCTTGTGGTGAGAACTAGGCCCAAGGTTGAGGGGCTTGAGGTGTCACAAAAGTCAAAGCATATCCCTACAAGGAGGGGGTGAGCCATGCAAGAAGGGGAGGTGGTTGCTTGACGACTCTCTCTCCCAAAGGGAACCCCTTGCCCAAGAGGCAAGTAGGACACATGTCAAGCCCCTAGCTAGGTTACCCTCAAGGAGTGTCCAAAGCCTATTGGTTGGCCTCCCAAGGGGTCCAATGATAACTAAGTAGACTTAATTAAATTTTTTGTATTTATCAAGTCCTCTCTCTCAAAGGGAAAGAGGGACACTTGTCCAAAGGCTAGCATGCTTTCCTGGTATGCATCCTGCATGTGATTGGCCAAGCTTGCATAGGTTCAATGAGCTTTAAGCTTGTGCTAGAAGAGGGGGTCGACCAAAGCAAGTAGGGGGTAGGCTTGAGGGGTATACTCTCCCACACACACTCACACACACTCGCATTGTATAGTGTGCAAAGTGCAAGAGCTCCCTCTCCTTCTCCAAGAAAGTAGAGAGACTGAGAGCCTACACCAACACTCTTGGCTATGGAATGCAAATCCAACCGAGAGCCATGATTTAATGATTAATCTTTCCATCTTCTCCATCTATGCTATTATGTATGCTAGCAAGAAGAGTGATGATAAGTGAGGAACTAATTATTTCCCATATGATATGTTTCTTCTTCCTCTTCCCTACCCTCATTCCCTGCTAGCTCTCTCTACCTTCGAAGGTGTTTGAGGTCTTGGGATTGAGCTTGGGATAGTTAATGCTTTCCACAAATTTTATGTTATGCTCGTGATGCATGAAGATTTCCATCTTCATTGCATCACCTAGGTCACAAGGAACACAAATATTGTATTGCACCAAGTCTCTCTTGATGGGAGAAACTATAATACAAATTCCTATTGGAAAGGGGACCAGCTCCACATAAATCCGATCCTCAACTGTTGTCATGTTCGCTAAACTCTCTCTCTTGCAAAAGTATTATTCATGCCAAGTTAACTAGATGCTATGTTTATGTTGCTACCATCAATTCAATTCAATTCACCCGCTATGCTCAGAAAGTAATTTAACAAAAGTAATTTCTCTAATTTCCACTACTCTCAAATAGGCCATTTACATTACAAGAGCATAACCGCTTGACACAATGCAAAAGAAAACTAGCGAATCAAACATCTTATTCATGCCAAGTTAACTAAATGCTATGTTTATGTTGCTACCATCAATTAAGTTCACCTGCTATGCTCAAAAAGTAATTTAACAAAAGTAATTTCTCTAATTTCCACTCTCAAAATTAATAGGCCATTTATATTACAAGAGCATAACCGCTTGACACAATGCAAAAGAAAACTAGCGAATCAAACATCTGTCACTAATTATATGGAAAACATCGCATAATCCTCTCCCAAACCAAGAACCAATCATGTATAAATTGTGACCATATGCAATGAGAGCACAAGCAAAATGACCATCTGTATAGGCACAAGACTGAACTTATCTAAAATATCTCTCTAGTCCCTATCACAAATTGCATAAAACTTGGCAAAAATCCAACAAAGTCTGCTCTGAAACTGGAGCAAAATCTCAACCATAAGACCGCATGTAAGATGCCGAAGTGGGAGAAGCTCTCGACCACTACAAACTGAATTTTTTTTAAAACCAAAAGTATGGCAAAGTGGGAGTGAACTTCGACCACTATAGTCTCCAAAAGAGAACTCTAAACCATAAACCAAAACCACTACTCAATGCCAACGAGTAGAAATGTCAAAATGGCTGCGTAATCACACATAATGAAAATCCACACTCAACATACTGATAGCCATTTTTTGGCTATCCAAAATTTCCATAGTGAGCTAGCTCACCCTACCAAAATCACCTAAACACTCCTACCTTTTCATCGTACATAGGCGTGTGTGAGTTAAGAGACTTTTCCCATTATCTCCTTAAAAACCCTCACTTAGCTAGTCATTGTGCTAGTTGAGCTGAAAAAATAAATAAAAATAAAATCCAAAATATATTATGTCCCTTTTGTGTATAAGTATTTTATTGTATATAGAGGCTAAATATAGGGATTTTTATGATAATTATTTTTGGTGTTTATTTAAACATGTATACCTAAGTGTGTGTTATTTACCGAACTATGCTATGTGCATTTACTCACCATTACCATGATCTTTCTTACCATGTATTTCTTAAAAAAATATTTCATGCAATCTTCTCTTATTTTTGGTGTGAATCCACCTTAAGAAAAAACCTCAAAAATACCTTTCACGAGCAGTCATTGCCTTTTACTAAATTCCTATTTCCTACATGTATTTCTTTACCTCTTGTAAATAAATATACATCACTAAAAAAAAATGAGGGCCCTCCTTATTTGATTCCCTATATTTTTATATATGTATTTTTTTTATATATAGCTCGCACTATTCTAAATTCCATGAATTGTTTATATATACTAGCCTGTTTTTTTATCATATCCATATATTATATTTATGCATAATCCACAACCATGCATATTTTCAAACCCCTAAGAATAAATGAGGTCATGCTCTTCTGCAAGAAGGGGCTCACGTTTCGAGTCATATGCAAATTCAACAAAAGAGGGGCCACTGAAGACTTTTGTGAGAAAAATAGGCATTTTGGTGGGATTTTTTATATTCATCTCTACTCCAAATTTGAAGTAGTTGTTAAAAGAAAAAATATGAAACAAGAGCTAAATAATCCTTAGAAATTTTGATAATTTTTGGAGCTACCATCGGTGTGAGAATTTTCGTGTGGACCCCAGTCTGCACACTTTTCTCACAAAGTAACCATAGTCTTCTCTCACCTCCTTTCCTACTTCCACATACACACACACACACACACACACACACACACTCATTTCTCTCCATCCCTCACTCAAACGTGCAACTTTCATGGCTTCTTTCATCTTCTTCACCATTAGCCTCCCCTCTCACACCTATAGCTCTCTTTTGAAGCTCTATCTACATCCACCATCTCCATATCTGTCTTTATTACTCCCATATTACAATTTTATTCTACCCTTTTAAGAAGGTATAAAAAATCAGCAACCTAACCATACTTAATCTCTACATAATGGGGGGTTTTTTATCAACAAAACCCTCATTGCCTTTGTGGTGATACAACTATGGCGGTGGCATGAAAAGAAGAAGAAGAAGAACGGCGGTCACTTTCGACAATCTATGCACGGGTGAGTCCAAGGTTCAAGGATTCACCATCTCAAGGGTACACCCATCTCATTCACCCTTCTTTTCTTGTCCTTCAAGTCATTTTACCCATTGTAGATATATTACTAACTTTTTCTACTAAATGCTAACACTAACTACTAAGCTACTAACACAATTACACATTAACCCAACTCTAAAAAGCACCTTCCCTCAAGGCATGTACATATAATAAAACTCTCTCTCTCTCTCTCTCTCTCTCTCTCTCTCTCTCTCCCCGCCCCCCCCCCCTTAAAACTTTACTTTATCTTATCTACTATCAATTATACATTCTCTTGATGCCACATCCATGAATCAAGCAGACAAAGAAGGCCCACAATGTTTTGATATTCAAAAAAAATTATAATCTTGAGTTGTTAGTTTGTAAATTAGGATTTCCAATAATCTTAATGAGGGATCTCCAACCTATAAATAGGCCCCTCTCCTTCTTGTAAAACCATCTCCAACATCTCACATAGCACCCAACACTCTATGCATGAGAAGAGACTTAGGCATAGAAACAACTTTGTGAGCTTCACCTTTGGTCTGAGAGAAGCTTTCAAGCTACACTTGCAAGTGAGAGAGCGTGAGTTCAAAATCTCAAAACAACTATTTTATATGTTCCTCCATCATCATAATTGAGGTTGGTGCATGAAAGGCGTGATTTGACGTTCAAATCTTTGTCCTTCCATTTGTGTTATATGGTTTGATGAATTCAAGGTGACTTGTGTATTTTAAGTTTCTATCATTTGATTTTGTTTGAGAAAGTGTTTTAGTGTGTTTTTCATTGCCAATTTTGTGTCCATTGTAAGAGGGTATTATGGTGAGAGGTCTCCCACACCCTAAGACTGTGTGTGTATGTTGGCAATGTTTAGCATTCACTAAGCATTGAGTTAGTTTTGTACAAGCTCTACGATAGCATCATAACGAACCATCTCCATTTGCAATTCACAAACAAGGTATTATGCAAGTTCCATTCCTCTGTCTCTCTTCCCTTTGCTTTAGATCTCTCTGCCCCATTTGGTGTGTGCCTTGCTGTGAGACTGCTTGTGTGCGTTTTGTGGCGCATTTTCTTAGTTGTGACAAAATCTCTCTTGCATCCTAGTTCGCATACCATAACTAGGTGGTGTCCCTTCACTTGTTTGGCTGTGGGTTTGTTGTTGTTGTTGTTGTTCCTTGCTTGTGGTTGCCCCAACCCCAATTGAGAAACACGGGAGCCTTGAGGGGTGTTTAGAGGTCACATCTCTTGTTGCCCGCTGCCCCAGACCTCCTCAATTTTGGTGCCCCCACTGAGGAGGGCATGTGTATGTAGTTGTGAATACTCAACCTTAGAATAGTTAAGTAGTTTGCATGAAATCAAGAGAGTTTGTATGATCCTTTCATTCCCATTGCAAGGCAAAAGTTACACAAAATTGCTAGTACTAAGCTGTAATTTCAACGTGTAATTCGTAAGATTTTAAGTCCTTTTAGGTTGGCCGAAATAAACGCTTCGATAAATCCTTTTATTTTGCCTTTCATTAGGTACGATATTAGCTTAGACGTCCATATTTTTGTGTTATTTTAAGCATTAGGACATGCATAGGCCATGTATAATGGCCAAGGGATAGAGGTTTTTCCCTTCCATTTCACTCCACACATGAAAATAAATGTTGCAATTAGTAGAAAGATCCATTTTCAACAACATATGGTGTTTATGTTTGGTGCCCAAAGATTAGGAGAAATTCTCACATCACCAAATCCTGTCATCTTGCCTCTTGTAGATTGCAATTTAGAAACCATTATTGTGTAATTTTTTAAAGAAAAAAAAACTTGTTATCACTTTGAAATTGATTCAATGGAGGCCCAATGCCAAATTTCAGGATATCCTCTCTTTTCTGGAGAGCCTGGCAAGGATGCCGAGCTATTTCTAGCAAATTTCAAAATGGCTTGCCGCATAAAAAGAGTGATATGAGATGAGGAACGCTTAGAAATGTTTGAGGTAGTTCTGATGAGGAAGGATGCTAGCACTTGGTTTGACTCTCTATCTCAGGAGGTCAAGGGAAACTACAACGAAGTCGTTGATCATTTCAAGAGATACCTCTTTGACCCACAAAACACTCAAAAACTATGGCAAGACATTGTTTCTCACAAACAAAAAGACTTAGATGACTACTACATGTATAAAAAAGAGTTTCTACTTCTTTGGGCTGTATGGGTGAGAAATGTTGCTAACCTTGGTGATGGTGCAGAGTTCCTAAAGAAGGAAAGGTTCATAGTCGGTCTCTTTTTCACACTCAAAATAAAAGTCAAGGCGGGTGCACTTGCTACCTTTGATGGAGTTGAAACTAGGGCTATTAAGAAGTATAGGAAACTCAAGTGTCTAAGAGGAGAGGTTCCAGTTGAGGGTCCTAGACCCAAAGGAAAGTTGCAAGCATCAACATCTAGAGAGAGGTAACAACTAAGGTGATTGAGAAGCTAAAGGAGTCATTGAGAAACTTGTCAATTCACCTTGCACAAGCTGTAGGTCTCAAGGGACAAACAAAGGAAGCCAAGGAGCGAGAGTCACGACCTAGAAGACTTTTACAATGTTGGAATTGGGGAGAGTCTGGACATGGGATGTACAATTTTCCTTGGCCCCGTTGGGAGCCAGGGAGACCTAACTTGAATTACCCAGTGATGAATCCAAGTGAAGGAACTAGTCGACAACCAAGGCTTCTACAAAGGCCAGATGGAGCAAGACCACCTCCATGAGGAGTGGAAGGAGTTCCACCTTTGCCAGACCCAAATGTGCATGTGGTAGAGGTGACAAATTCGAAAGAGGTTGACATGGAAGCAGATGGTATTAAGCGTGGACGAGGAAAAGGTAGGGAAAAAGAAGGAGTAACGTCACAAAGTGACCATGGATGAGAGAAGAAGACGAAGGAGACCAAAGAAGCCAAGCGGACACAACGTCATATCAACCTTCAAGACTTTCCTCTTGGACATGGTATGGCTCCATACAACGTGTTGGGAGACATGAGAGGTAAGGGTCCTGATATCTCATGGCCTCAACTTCTTACATTATGCCTACAAGTTAGGAGGGATTTAACGGAGGCAGTTAGCACTAGGAGAAAGATGAAAGAGAGTGTGCTGGCTGTAAAAATTGCACAAGCTGAAATGAATGAGGATATTACACATGTGTTAGATTGTTACATCAAAGGAAGGTTGGTTAGGAAAGTTCTAGTGGATGGAGGTGCACAAATTTGCATCATGACAGAAGGACTTATGCAAAGACTAGGCATGCACATCCATGAGACACCTGAAAACAAAGTCAAGATGGCAAACAATAGCAAGGCTAGGTGTGTACATTTGTAAAAATGTTTTTGTGGAGTCCTTTGGCAATAAGAAGGTAGTGGACTTTTATGTTATTTCAACCAAGGAAACTGGCTATCCATTTAACGTAGGAAGACCATGGCTAATGAAAATGCGAGCTTTGTAGGATTGAGAAAGTGGAAAGTTGATCTGCATGAATGAAAATCATAAGAAGGTTGCCTTTGACATGAAGTAGCAACATCAAGAAAATCTCCATGAAGAATCATCGTAAAGTGAGACGAAGGAAGACCGGACTCATAGCACTTCATAAGAAGAAGGTAGCGGTAGCACTACGGAAGAGGAGTCTTCCATTGAAGTCATGGGGGTAAGGTTTAAGCCAAGAAACCAAGAGACCTCTTGCCCAGGCTTGGAGGAGGTAGGTCCTCAAGAGAACGAAGGTGTGCAAGACGAAGGGATGCTAGAAGGTATGCTATCAACAACACTTACAAAGGATGAAAGAGACGAGTTCAAAGGTGTGGTAAGGAAATTTCCTATGCTTTTTTCTAAAGACTACACCGACGTGCGTGGAGTAGATGATGTTCAACACAAGATCGAGCTAAAGCTAGAGGCCACACATAAGGCTCAAAAGCTACAAAGGCTAGGAGTCATCAAGGAGCAGGCTTTACTCAAGGAGGTAGGATAGCTTCTAGCATCAGGTTTCATTTATCTAGTGGAGAATTCATAGTGGGTCCCTCCTGTTGTTGTTACTCTCAAGATAAACGGCAAGTGGAGGGTGTGTGTGGATTACCGTCCACTAAATGAGGCAAAAAAAAGAGATCCCTTTTCCCTCGCATGTCAAGATGAGGTACTAAATGAAGTAGCTGGTCACAAAAAGTACACTGTGTGCGTGCGATGGCTACTCAGGTTACTTTCAAATAGGTATCGCATTGGAGAATCAATTGAAAACAACCTTCATCACTCCTTGGGGTTGTTATGCTTTCAGAGTCATGCCATTTGGCCTGACAAATGCTCGTGCAACTTTCCAACGCTTCATGAACATGGTGTTTCAAGCATTCTTTGAAAAGTCCATTAGGGTTTTTATTGATGATTTTTGCATTTATAGCTCAAAATCATTACATCTACAAAGGGTGAAGAAAGTTTGAAGAAACTCTATGACATGGGAGGTCAAGTCAACCCCGACAAATGCCACATAGGTGAAGATGAAGTGATCTTGCTTGGTCACAAGGTTTCCTATAAAGGTATTGAGGTGGATCCTTCAAAAGCAAAGGCTCTTATTGAGTTACCATCACCCAAGACTCTTAAGGAGGTCATCTCATTCATTCAAAATTGAAGTATATGTCACGCTTCATTCACTTAGCATCGGAGTTATTTCACCCCTTGTAGAAATTGACACAACAAGTGGATTCTGTTTGGTCTGATGAGCTTGAAGAATATTTTTGTAACATCAAAGTCATTTTGTAGAACTTCCAGCACTTATAACTCCTTGTTGGGAGTACAAATTCTTTGTTAGCTCTAGTGTTGGGAAAGAAACAATTGGTTTTGTTTTGCTATAAAAAGATACACGCAGTACCAGGATGCGACCCATCTACTTTTCTAGTAGGGTCATGAATGCTTTGGAGAGAGGCTACACAGAGGCATAAATCATGATTCTTTCTCTCATGTTTGCAATGAGAAAGTTTAGATCCTACTTGCTACCAAAACCCTTTGTAATCATCATTGCAAAAAATTTGCTTCCTTGGGTGTCATCTCAAATGAATCTTAGCACTAGAATTTCAAAGTGGATTATGGAGTTTCAAGAGTTTCAATACTCTTTCAAGGTAGAAGATAGTGTGCATGCACAATTGGCAGGGATTCTCACTTATAGGGTACATGAGAAGGAAATTAAGGTGCCTAAAATAAAGACCCTACCATTGCCACCACCAAAACGTATTCCTAATGCTTTTACCTTGTTCTTTGATGGAGCTTTTTTACGAGCCATAGGAAAAGCAGGGGGAGGGCTTGTGTTGCTCAACCCAAGTGGAGAAGTGGTCATGAAAGAGAAGGTCAATCTAACAGATTCAACTAGCAACACTGAAGCAGAGTATGACATACTACTTCATGGTTTGAAGGTGTGCACTAGTCAAGGTATACAATATCTCATGGTAAAGGGGGATGCACTTCTCATTGTGAAGAAATCTTAGGCATTTGGGCATGCAAGAATGAAAGACTAAGGGCAAAGGTTCATGTCATCCGTAGGTTGTTTAAACAATTTGAAGAAGTGCAATTGTATCATATTCCTAGGAAACAAAATGAAGATGCCGATTTACTTGCACAACAAGCAGTTACATGTGCTCAGAAAGAAGTGCAGGTCACCATGGTGGAAGCAACTATCAAGCAACCGAGAAACCAATGATTAGAGTCATTGGCTCCCATTATTGGCTACATTTTGGAGGGAGAGTTTTGAAAATATTTCACAAAATCTCATAAGAAGAGACTCATGAAGAAGGCAAGTTTCTATCTCTTCGTAGAAGGCTTCCTCTATCAAGGAGAAAAGGATCAAGTGTGCAGAAGAGTACCAACTATCCAAGAAATTCCAGTGATTCTAAAGGTTTGCATGAAGAGGTATGTGGTGGTCATTTTTCCCAAGAATTAACCTTGAAGAAGATTTTGCAGTGCAAATATATCTCGACATAAAGACCTTGCAAATACTCGTCACATCTTTGGTATACTTGAGAAGGATGTTTCTTCACTACCTTGAAATGCATGTGCATATGGTAAAGACAAATTATTTATATGTGAATATGTTAGAAATTTCTTGTGACCTTGAATGTTGTGGGCTACCTTCTTATGTACCTCTGAAAGATTTTTTGCAAACCTAAGATAGTTATCAATGCTCCTATACTTGCAATTTTTTTTTTTGGACACACCAGAGGGCCGGCCCACAGGGGGAGGTGAATATCCCTTCCAAATATTAGCCATGTTACATGGTCGGGCAAGGGCCGCGTACCATCGGGAAAAAGCCAAGTGTAGGCATCACCATGGCCACCTAATTGATGCACCACATTCTGGGAAAGACGGAGAGAAGTCATAGCAACCAGATATTGTCAATAGCAGTAAGAGAAAATAACACCCCCCCCCAACCCCCCCGCCCCCGGGCGAAGTTGAGAAAGTCCATATGGAAGATTCTCAAGTGAGTAATGAGGCAAAGGTAAGCTCTCAAATAGTATGGAAGGTTTCTTTAATAGATGTATACTAACAACATACTTTATCTAATCTCTAAATGACCACAAGGTGTGGTTAGACAACTTTGAATAGGAATGCAATTGAAATTAGTTGTCCACATACTCTCTAAAGTTGCAATAAATAGCCGTCATGAAGGAGCCAAGATGTTCATGGATCACATTGCGTCAACAATTTGTAACGGTCTAAACCCTTTTGCCTTTGATATGGATATGGATCTCTCAATTGAGAAAGGGCACACAATTCTTAAGAGTGGTTAAACAGAGCTATTATAGCAATTGCTCATTTTATTGTCTTTTGCCAAGCTAAGATGATAGACCAATGTGGAGGTCATTGAAAAGACAAATGCGGGATCCTTTCCACTCTTGATTGAGCTTGTGATGCTCATAATCAAAGCCTCGCTAGGGGAACAATACACGCTAGGTTGGATTTAAACACACTTCCATAAGTTAAGCTCAAATAATGCCAAGATAGAAACACACTTCTACATACTGAAGTTGGGTAACTCTTGTATCTCTCTAATAGCAAGGTTATGACTCATCTAACACTTGCTCCACTATACGAGAGATAATTCTATTTTCCTTTGCAATTATTTAACCGCTCTTTTTGTCTCAAAAATATAGAAATAAGCCGTTTAGCTTACACTCAATTCATGACCAACCTCTAAAGCCAAGCATGCCAACCATGCACCATAATGTGCATGTATGCATCCCACTTTATAGTCACATGATATTCCCTATAGCCAGATGCTATTTGACCCTTTTCTCACATGTGATGGACGTCACTCTCTAGCATTAAATGCCACCTTCCTCTCTGATCCTATATAAGGCCATATTACTTAGCTTGCATTTCTCTCTTCACCTAAATCAATCAAGAGAGTCTATTTTCATTGAGTGCTCTCTCTAATTTGTTTGCTCCTAATTATTATGAAACTCTCACTACCATGAATGCAACAAATCTTTTTCCGCCTTAATCAAACCTTACAAAAAATGCCAAATCTAAAGATATTTTCCTAAGAGTGTAAAAATTCGTTGCATTTTAGCTAAATAACACCAAAACACTCGGCTTTAACAACCTGACAAACGGCCCCATTGCCCAACACGCACACATAAGCTCCCACACATTGTAGACTAATGGAGTTTATACAAGAAAAGTCCTTAATTGAAATACTTAATGATGGTGGCCTCTATACATGCTCACACATTTCACAGAGGTTACACTTCTTATAGTTTTGAATGCAATATGACCAATGCCCCACTCTTTGAAACGTGAGCCTGACCAGCATATCAAAAGCCCCCATCAAAAGCTCTCCCCCTTACTTGAAGCTAGCTGCAGCATCTTAATTGTGTTGCTAGTCCTACTACTTTCAAGGCTGAAAGATTCTCACCACGTCAGGTGTTCTTGCTGGTACGGGTGAGTGTAGGACTCATGTGCGTAGACTTTTAGCAGATGCAACCACCTACGCATGCATCTTGAAGGCATGTGGCTCTACACACAAGAGGAGCATGGCCATAAAGCTCTAGACTGTTTTCAGCGGTTTCAAAAGCAAGTGTATCTCTCCAAGTGTGGTCACCTATATTTTCGTATTGAATGCTATGCTTACATCTTAAAGGCATGTGGCTTCATGCAAGTGCTCAAGAAGCTTGTTGTCTAGAGTGTGAACTCTTGGAATGCACTAATTGCAAGATTTTCCCGCTAATAAGGACAAGGGAAAAAATCTTTAGTCTATTTTCAGTAGATGCGAAGCGAGGGCCTCTCTCTAGATGAATCACCTACGCAGACACCTTGAAGACATGCGGCCCTGTCGCGCTTTTTTAATTGTCATAGGCAAAATCCATATGCGAAGTGAGGACCTCTCTCCAGATGCAATAACCTACACAAGCATCACATGCCGTAAGCTTTTTTAATCGCACGTCAATCATAGCCGTCGGCGACTTTCAAAACTATCATGCTCCCTGTCAGGTGTTCTCTTCGGAGGGTCAGCAGATGCGAAGCGAGAGCCTCTGTCTAGATGCAATCACCTACGCATGCATCTTGAAGGCATGTGGACACAAAAAAAAAAATGTCGTCCTTGGCATTGTCTTTGTCGATATGTATGCTAAATGTGGTGCGCATGAGAAATGAAAAAGAGTGATGTTGTAGAATGTTCGAAAGTCTATTCCTTCTCCAATTCTTTCCTTCCCTCCATTTCTTCTATTTTCTCACTAACAGGTGGCAAACGACAATGAGCAGGGGGAGGTACAAATCCATCTAAATTAAATAAGGAGCAGGAATAGCAAAACATTTAGAAGAATGGTTGTCATTCACTCATTGTATGATAAGTTGCTACAATTGAAAAAGATGTTAGATTTAAGTGACGAAAGATCAAATACTTAATTAGCGTATCTAAAATAGCTAAAAAGGTTGAGACGAAGTGAGGAGTTACATATTTATTGGGAGTCAACCCAAAATATTCAAAAAGGGATTGTACTAGTATTTCTCAGTTCTTGAGGAGATTCTTGTTTAGAATGTCACCTCTTTGAATACTCTTGGAATGTCCCTCTTAGTTGCAAGTCTCGTGTTCTCTTTGGAATGTTCAGCAGATGTGAAGCGAGGGCCTATCTCTAGATGCAATCACCTAGGCATGTATCTTGATGGCATGTGGCTCTATGCAAGAAAAAAGATGCCGTGCTTGGCACTCTATTGGTCGATATATATGCTAAATGCTGTGCGCATGAGAAATCGCACAGAGTGCTTGAGGAGATTTCTTTCCAGAATGTCACCTCTTAGAATCCTCATAGAATGTCCCTCTTAGTTGCAATTGTTTGGTGTTTTGTTCGAAATGTCAACAGATGCGAAGCTAGGGCCTCTCTCCATATGCAATCACCTATGCATGCATCTTGAAGGCATGTGGCTCTATGCAAGAAAAAAGATATCGTGCTTGGCACAGTCTTGGTCAATATGTATACTAAATGTGGTGCACATGAGAAATCACAAAGAGTGCTTGAGGAGATTCCTGTCTAGAATGTCAGCTCTTGGAGTCCTCTTGGAATGTCCCTCTTAGTTGCAAATGTCCGGTGTTCTAATTGGAATGTTAGCAGATCCAAAGTGAGGGCCTCTCTCTAGATGCAATCGCCTATGCATGCATCTTGAAGGCATGTGGATCTATGCAAGAAAGAAGATGCCGTGCTTGGCACCATCTTGGTCGATGTATATGGTAAATGTGGTGCACATGAGAAAGCGCAAAAAGTGCTTGAGGAGCTTCCTGTCTGTCCCGAATGTCACCTCTTAGAATCCTTTTGGAATGTCCCTCTTAGTTGCAATTGTCTGGTGTTTTGTTCGGAATGTTAGCAAATGCGAAGCGAGGGCCTCTCTCCAGATGCAATCACCTATGCATGCATCTTGAAGGCATGTGGCTCTACGCAAGAAAAAAGATACCGTGCTTGGCATTGTCTTGGTCTATATGTATGCTAAATGTGGTAACCATGAGAAAGCAAAAAGAGTGCTTGAGGAGATTCGTGTCTAGAATGTCACCTCTTGGAATCCACTTGGAATGTCCCTATTAGTTGCAATTGTCCGGTGTTTTGTTTGGAATATCAGCAGATGCGAAGCGAGGGTCTCTCTCTAGATGCAATCACCTATGCAAGCATCTTGAAGGCATGTGGCTCTATGTAAGAAAAAATATGCCGTGCTTGGTACTGTCTTGGTTGACATATATGCTAAATGTGGTGCGCATGAGAAAGCACAAAGAGTTCCTGAGGAGATTTCTTTATCGAATGTTGCCTCTTATAATCCTCTTAGAATGTCCCTCTTAGTTGTAATTGTCTAGTGTTTTGTTCGGAATGTCAGCAGATGTGAAGCAAGGGCCTCTCTCCATATGCAATCACCTTCGCATGCATCTTGAAGGCATGTGGCTCTACACAAGAAAAAAGATGTCCCTCTTAGTTGTAATTGTCTAGTGTTCTGTTCGGAATGTCAGCAGATGTGAAGAAAGGGCCTCTCTCCAGATGCAATCACCTTCGCAAGCATCTTGAAGGCATGTGGCTCAACACAAGAAAAAAGATGTCGTGTTTGGCACTTTCTTGGTCGATATGTATACTAAATGTCGTGGGCATGAGAAATCACAAAGAGTGCTTGAGGAGATTCTTGTCTAGAATGTCACCTCTTTTAATCCTCTTGGAATGTCCCTCTTAGTTGCAATTGTCCGGTGTTGTGTTTGGAATGTGAGCAGATGCAAAGCGAGGGCGTCTCTCTAGGTGCAAACACCTACGCATGCATCTTGAAGGCATGTGGCTCTATGCAAGAAAAAATATGCCGTGCTTGGAACTCTCTTGGTTGATACATATGCTAAATGTGTTTCACATGAGAAAGCACAAAGAGTGCTTGAGTTGATTCCTTTCTGGAATGTTGCCTGCTAGAATCCTATTGGAATGCCCCTCTTAGTTGCAATTGTCTGGTGTTCTGTTTGGAATGTTAGTAGATGTAAAGCGAGGGACCCTCTCCAAATACAATCACCTACCCATGCATCTTGAAGACATGTGGCTCTACTCAAGAAAAAAAGATATCGTGCTTGGCACTGTCTTGGTCGATATGTATGCTAAATGTGCTGCACATGAGAAATCACAAACAGTGCTTGAGGAGATTTGTGTCTAGAATGTCATCTCTTGTAATCTTCTTGGAATGTCCCTCTTAGTTGCAATTGTATGATGTTCTATTTGGAATGTGAGCAGATGCGAAGCAAGGGCCTATCTCTAGATGCAATCACCTATGCATGCATCTTGAAGGCATGTGGCTTTATGCAAGAAAAAAGATGTCGTGGTTGGCACTGTCTTGGTCAATATATATGCTAAATGTGGTGCGCATGAGAAAGAAAAAAGAGTTTCGCAAGAGATTCCTTTCCACACTATCGCCTCTTAGAATCCTCTTAGAATGTCCATCTTAGTTGCAATTGTCAGGTGTTTTGTTCGAAATGTCAGTAAATGCAAAGTAAGGGACTCTCTCCAGATGCAATCACCTACGCATGCATCTTGAAGGCACGTGGATTTAAGCAAGATAAAAGATGTCATTCTTGACACTATTTTGGTCGATATATATGCTAAACGTGGTGCGCATGAAAAATCACAAAGAGTTCTTGAGGAGATTCTTGTCTAGAATGTCACCTCTTGAAGTCCTCGTGGAATGTCCCTCTTAGTTGGAATTGTCCGGTGTTCCATTTTGGAATGTCAAAAGATGCAAAGTGAGGGCCTCTCTCTAGATGCAATCACCTACGCATGCATCTTGAAGGCATGTGGCTCTATGCAATGTGGTGTTGTCTTGGTCGATATAGATGCTAAATGTGGTGCACATGAGAAAGCACAAAAAGTGCTTTAGTAGGAGATTCCTGTCCAAATTGTCACTTTTTAGAATCCTTTTGTCTTAGTTACAATTTTTTGGTTTTCTATGTGGAATGTTAGCAGATGCGAAGGGAGGGTCTCTCTCCAAATGCAATCACCTACGCATGCATCTTGAAGCCATGTTGTTGTACGCAAGAAAAGTGATACCGTGCTTGGCATTGCCTTGGTTGATATGTATGCTAAATGTGATGTGGTGCACATGAGAAAGCACAAAGAGTGCTTGAGGAGATTCCTGTGTAGAATGTCACCTAATGGAATCCTCTTGGAATGTCCCTCTTAGTTGCAATTGTTTGGTGTTGTGTTTAGAATGTTAGCAGATGAGAAGCCAGGGCCTCTCTCTAGATGCAATCACCTACGCATGCATCCTAAAGGCATGTGGATCTATGCAAAAAAAAAAGATGCGGTTCTTGGAACTGTCTTGGTCCATATATATGCTAAATGCGGTGCACATGAGAAAGCACAAAGAGTGCGTGAGTAGATTCCTTTCCGGAATGTTGCCTCTTAGTGATTCCTGTCTAGAATGTCACCTCTTGGAATCCTCTTGGAATGTCTCTCTTAATTGCAATTGTTCGGTGTTCCATTTTGAAATGTCAACAAATGTGAAGTGAGGGCCTCTCTCTAGATGCAATCACCTATGCATGCACCTTGAAGGCATGTGGCTCTATGCAAGAAAAAAGATGTTGTGCTTGTCATTGTCTTGGTCTATATATATATTATGAATGTGGTGCGCATGAGAAAGCACAAAGAGTGCTTGAGGTGATTCCTTTCTGAAATTTCTCCTCTTAGAATGTCCATCTTAGTTGCAATTTTCTGAAGTTCTATTCGAAATGTAAGTAGATGCAAAGCAAGGGCCTCTCTCCAGATGCAATTACCTCCCAATTACCTACATATGCATCTTGAGGGCATGTGGCTCTACGCAAGAAAAAAGATATTGTGCTTGGCACTGTCTTGGTCCATATGTATGCTAAATGTGGTGTGCATGAGAAAGCACAAAGAGTGCTTGAGGAGATTTGTGTTTAGAATGTCACCTCTTGTAATCCTCTTGGAATGTCCCTCTTAGTTGCAATTGTCCGTTGTTCTGTTTGGAATGTCAGCAGATGCGAAGGGAGGGCCTCTCTCAAGATGCAATCACCTACGCATGCATCTTGAAGGCATGTGGCTTCATGCAAAAAAAGATGTCATGATTGGCACTATCTTGGTTGATATAAATGCTAAATGTGGTGCGCATGAGAAAGCACAAAGAGTGCTTCAGAAGATTCGACCTTTCTGAAATGTCCCTCTTTGTTGCAATTGTCTTGGTGTTCTGTTTGGAATGAAAGCAAATAAAAACCAAGGGCCTCTTTCCACTTAGAATCCTCTTGTCTTAGTTTCAATTGTCTTGTGTTCTGTTTAAAATGTTAGTAGATGTGAAGCAAGGGCCTCTCTTCAGATGCAATCACCTACCCATGCATCTTGAAAGCATGTGGATCGATGCAAGAAAAACCATACCGTGCTAGGCACTATGTTGGTCGATATTTATGCTAAGTGTGGTGCGCATGACAAAGCACAAAGAGTGGTTCGGGAGATTCCTGTCTAGAATGTCAACTCTTGGAATCCTTTTGGAATGTCCCTCTTAGTTGCAATTTTCCGGTGTTCTCTTTGGAGTGTCAACAGATGCGAAGCAAGGGCCTCTCTATAGATGGAATCACCTATGCATGCATCTTGAAGGCATGTGTCTCTATGCAACAAAAAAGATTATGTGCTTGGCACTGTCTTGGTCTATATATATGCTAAATGTGGTGCACATGAGAAAGCACAAAGAGTGCTTGAGAATATTCCTTTTTGGAATGTTGCCTCTTAGAATGTCCCTCTTAGTTGTAATTGTTTGGTGTTCTGTTTGGAATGTCAGCCAATGTGAAGCAAGGGCCTCTCTCGAGAGGCAATCGCCTACGCATGCATCTTGAAGGAAAGTGGCTCTACGTAAGAAACAAGATGTCGTGCTTGACACTGTCTTGGTCGCTATGTATGCTAAATGTGGTGCAAATGAGAAATCACAAAGAGTGCTTGAGGAGATTCTTGTCTAGAATGTCACCTCTTGTAGTCCTCTTGGAATGTCCCTCTTTAGTTGCAATTGTCCGGTGTTGTGTTTGGAATGTGAGCTGATGCGAAGCGAGAGCCTCTCTTTAGATGCAATCACCTATGCATGCATCTTGAAGGCATATGGCTCTATGCAAGAAAAACAATGTCGTGCTTGGCATTCTCTTGGTCGATATATATGCTAAATGTGGTGTACATGAGAAATCACAAAAAATTCTTGAGGAGCTTCCTGTCCAAAATGTCGCCTCTTAGAATCCTCTTAGAATGTCCCTCTTAGTTGCAATTGTTCGGTGTTCTTTTTGGAATGTGAGTAAATGCAAAGGAAGGTCCTCTCTCTAGATGCAATCACCTACGTCTGTATCTTGAAGGCATGTTGCTCTACGTAAGAAAAAAAGATATCGTGCTTGGCACTGTCTTGGTCAATATGTATGCTACATGTGGTATGCATGAGAAATCACAAAGAGTGCTTGAGGAGATTCCTATCTAGAATGTCACCTCTTGGAGTCCTCTTGGAATGTCCCTCTTAGTTGCAATTTTCTAGTGTTCTATTTGGAATGTCAGCAGATACGAAGCAAGGACATCTCTCTAGATGCAATGACCTATGCATGCATCTTGAAAGCATGTGGCTCTATGCAAGAAAAACGATGTCATTTTGGCACCATCTTGGTCGATATATATGCTAAATGTGGTGCGCATGAGAAAGCACGAAAATGGCTTGCGGAGCTTCTTCTCTAGATTGTCGCCTCTTAAAATCCTCTTGGGGTGAAAGCATGTATAGGTGGACCGCTTTTGCCACTATATAGTATATGGTTTTTGGGGTTGACAAAATGGGTGGGTTAGGTGTTTGAAATAGTGGGATTAAATTCAAAATTTATGGAAAAAAGGGTTAAAATTTGATGTGTACTAAGTGAAAGTGCTTACTCATTAATGATCACCTCAAGGTACGTTCAAGCACTTAATGCAAATATTCTCTCAAGTCTCGTCCCTCCCACTCTGTCTCGCTCGTTCCTCCCCCCTCTCTCTATCTCGCCAGTGCCATTCAGGTTTTTGATCCCCTCTTTCCTCCCTCCTTTGCGTTTCTCTGCTAGCCGAAGTAACAAGCAGCAACATCACAACAACAGCAAGCAAATTTAGGAGGAGTACTTTTTGCTGGGTTGGTCATCAACTTCAGTAAAAATCCCTTGCAGCAGCAACAGGTATGTGTCATATTCATGTAGCTTGAAGCATTCTATCTTGAATGTTGGTTGAATTTGAATGTGGCTGGTTTTCCTAGGTAGCATTTCTAGGTAGCATTGATCCATGTTTTAACATGCTTCATCTAGATGTAGAAGCGATGTATGCTTGTCTGTGAATGTGTGGCAAGATAACCAAAGGGGGCTTGGCCTAGTGGCTAAAGTGAATGGGTGGGTGCGTAAGGACCCAAGTTCAACCCCTGGCGATATGGTCTGCCCTCTGTTGGGTGGCAAGATAATCATGGATTGTAACTATTAATGATGTATGTGTAAGTTTAGAATTTATTTCTGGAATGTATATACATTGTGCACATCTAATTAATCATCCTTGTGAATTCTTTATAAAAATGCATCATGCAGCTTGAAGCATGAATGCAGATTTTATCAATTGTGTGTGCATGCTTATATGAATGCATCATGCAAGTTCAAGCATGAATGCATTTAACTATTGATCTTGTATCTATGTGGCATTTGTGATTCTTTCAGGATAAAGAACCAGGCTACAAAAGGACCTTCAGACTCTGACAAGGGTACACCTAGGAAGGGAAAGAGCTCTACGCAGGAGTCGCCTATCAAAACAGGTTAGATGCATCATGCATGCATTTCTAAAATTGGTTTTATGTCTTGTAAAATTTCTGAATTTTTTGCACATGCATGCTACAAAAAGAACTTCCGAGTCCCCCAAGGGTACACCTAAGAAGCAAAATGTTCAGCAGGTTAGATGCAGGTATTTCCACCATGGATTCAATTAAAGTGTTGCTTTATTAGGAAAAAGTAGTGTGCACACCACTAGTAAATATCAAGTGGGTGAACCCCACTTTTTATGGGTACAGCACCACTGATAGGCTGTGTTGAAGTGGTGCACCTGCAGCACCCTTTAAAGTTGGGCAAAAACCATGGTTGCATCACTACATAGTTATGCTGATATGGTGCACCATCTCTTAAAGTGATACTGGACCACTTTAAAGTGCTGGGCAGCACTAAAAAGAGGTAAAGTTCTAGTAAAAACTGGCGATACAATGGGTGCATCACTTTCCAGTGGAAAACCCTAACTATTTTGTGGTGAAGTATCACTTTTAAGCGAAGCATCACGATGGTGCACCAGTTTACAACTATAAAGTGGTGCTTCTTAACTAGAACGTTATTCGGTACCTTAAAAGTGTGTAAAACCACTGAAAAGTGGTGCTTTTTAACTTGAACGTTATTTGGTTTAAAGTGGTAAACACCAATAAAGTGGTGCTCACCACTTTTTGTGGTTCAAATCACATTTAAGTGATGTTTATAGTGGTGAAGACCACTATAAAGTGGTGAACATCACTATAAAGTGGTGAACATCACTATAGAGTGGTGCTTCTTAACTAGAACGTTATTCGGTACCTTAAAAGTGTGTAGGACCACTGAAAAGTGGTGCTTCTTAACCTGAACGTTATTTGGTATAAAGTGGTAAACACCAATAAAGTGGTGGTCACCACTTTTTGTGGTTCAAATCACATTGAAGTGGTGGTGCGTGATGGTCAACCACTTTCAGTGCTGTAGAACCACTTTTTAGTGATGCTTTAGAAAAGTGCAATAATCATTAGTTCTGCATGTTTGCTAAAAGTGGTGTTAAGTGCTTTTAAGTGATGAATCTTTACAAGGAGATACCACATTCTATTGGTGTAGCACCACTTTTTAGGAGTGTAGCACCAGTTTTAAGTTGTGTCCAACAATTCACATCGGTGTAGCACAACTGAACAGTGGTTCAGCCCACTTTTATGTACTGGAGCACCACTTTAAAGTGGTGAAGAAACACCAAAAGGGGATGTATCACTAGAAAATAGTGGTGTAGCAGGACTTTTTAGTGTTACCTAACCAGTTTTAAGTGGTTGAGAACCATTTAGTGGTACACCACCACTTAAAAATTTTGCAGTACCACTGAGAATGGTGCATAAATCATTTCAACCACTTCTTATTGTTGATAAACAAGTTTAATTATGGCTCATTACATACTAACATGCATTCTTATATGTTCTTACAGGGAGGTGGACAGTACCACGAGTGGCCTTACCCACTCAAACAAAATTTTGCTTTACCAAGAAAGATTTTCATACCGAATATGGGCTATGCTTGGTTGGCCAGGATCCAAAGCTCTTATGTGATGATGATTTCTCAGATGAGGAGTGGCTTAGTGTATGGCTTTACAAGCGCCACCAAAAGGAGAAGATGCATTTAAACGGGCTGAGGCCTGAAATGTATGAAGAATGTCTCCTGCTATACCACAAAGTATATCAGGGAGCTCCCCCAAACAACGAGGTAGGCGTGCATTTTGCACATGGATTTACTGGGCAGAATTGGAAGGCCGCTAAAGATTCTGAAGGTTTAGTTGCATGGGCTGTGTATGCTGAAGGTGTTATCAAAATGTTACGCCAACAGAAAACTTTAAATAGGAAATTGGAGAAATGGAGGTCCACAAACGGTCCATGTCTTGGAAGCGAGTGGAAATTTAATGCAGAAAATATGCCTAATTACACTGACAGTACTGGCACATGCTTTGACTGGCAGACATACTCAGGTGGACATCAATTTTCATGGCAGGCTAAGGAGGAATTTCTAAAGAAGTGGGCCTTTGGCTCGATGGGAACATTTGGAATGTCAAATGTTTCCTCGACTACATTTTCTACGTCAACGGCTGATGTAGCAGCTATTTCTAACATGAAGGCTAATGCTGCTGAAAAGTTAAAAGAGAAGCAGCAATGTCTCGAAGCAATAAAAATTTCTTTAGATCAATCAAAGACAAAGAGAGATGAGCAAGTTGGTTTGATGCGAGGCGCCGCCAAGATCGTAGAGAGACTGAAGAAGGATATGGAGGAACTCAAGTTGCATAAGGCTGGGCTTGTACCAAACAAGGAAGCAATGGCAAAGCTTGAGACCTTGATTCAAATAAAAAAGGAGGCTCTCAAAGACACGGGACTTGATATTGAAGTGCACAATCTCGATAACCTAGGTGAAGAGGCAGCACAGTTAGTATGTAAGCTTGATTGATTCACCTAGTAGTAGTTGATATTACTTAAAAGTGGTTAAACTCTAATTAGAAAAAAATGGTTAGAGACCATTTTATATGGTAAAAGACCACTTAAATGTGTTTATATAACACTCTTAAGTGGTACCACATAAAGTGATGAAGACTCTTGAAAGTAATGCACAGACACTTATACTGTTTTATAAAGTACGCAGTGCTATTTTTTTATAGGGTTAGCATGACACTTTGTTATGGGAAGTAGAAGTGGCGACAGGGCATCTTCGATTTGTGGAAACGATTATTAATTTTTTCAAGTCAAGATTGTCTATCCTTCTTGTCAAGCCGCCTGTTCATTTGGGATCGGACAATAGCTGTGTGTAGTTAGGTGATTGTGTTGCTTATGGGATGTCTATCATGCAGACTGTTGTTACCGGTGTCTACATGCTCCGGTGTCAACATCCGTATCACCCACTTTGTTTTGTAACTGCCTGTAAGTCTGCCGGCCAGTGTCTATTTCATGGATGTGAGGAACCTTTAAAAGATGCTTCGAAGCTGCTGGCACCTGGAGAGGCAAACATGGATGAGCATGTTGGTACAGGTAATCGCTTTTTTTATACCTTATGATATGAAGATAATTGTAGATTCATTTCTTGACCATTTTTTTCCTTTTCTCCATGTAATTGTAGAGAAAGATCCAATGGAAGTCATCTTTGGATCTCCTGTTGATGGAATTGGTAATATTCTATGGAACATTCTTCTCTTTGAATGTTCACATAACTTAATATTGAGTATTATTACATTGTCTTTTATGTAGCACACTCCCAAGCTGGGTCATCGCGCAAGCCCAATATTGATAGCATGTGTGGTGGGTGCACGGATAAGAATGCATCCCAGAAACAAGCAGGTGAAGACACCCCGGACCAACAAAAGGAAGAAAAAAGGGCTGAAAAAAGAGCAGATGTAGTGGGAGCTCAAAGTGATGCATCCAAGGAGTCAGTCGATGTGCCTCTGAAGCTAGAACCTGCAATGCTAACTATTGCTATAACATGAAAACAAAGAAGGGACTCTCTTTAATTCCAAAAATCACTAATTATATCATGCAATCGAATAATGTTTACTGCAAATTGAAGCAATTGACAAAATCTACAAACGTAAGAAAGAAAAATACTTAGCTGCAGCTTGTCAAAATATGTAGTCTTGGAGCGTACACTAAGCTTTGATACCACTGCTACAAACGGGAGCGTGACTGCCCTGCAAAATACCCGAAATAACACAATAAACAGCATAAAACAGGCTAATCGGCATACCTTGCACAATCACGTGGTCGCATGATCGAAAGATACACGAACAGAGAGAGACAGAGAGCGAGAGAGATTGAGAGAGCACGTGCAAGCGCACCTCCTAGAACGGAGTGCTACGCCGGCACGGCGAGAGAGAAGAGAGGAGAGATGAGAAGAGCAACGCAGACACTGGGTGCAATCTCCCCCCGTGTAAGAGTGACCATTTCCCTCTTGCACGTATTTAATTTATAGATTCTTGAATGGTCAAATTGGTTACAAACTGGCCGGCCGGTCATAAATTGCTAAAGCTCATAAAAGAGCACTTGAATAATCAAATATACATAAATATGATATCCTTTTGCAATAGCCTAACACGGTCAAGTCTTTTCCACCTGTCAACTGTAATAAACAATAAAATATCAATTCCATAACATACCTCTCCGTTGGAAAGCAACTGTCCTCAGTTGCGAAGATCAATATCTGCAAACAATACTTGTCAAAAACAGTGATTAGTATGTTGTGTCAAAACATCACATAATAAAAGAAAAATTTATGAAACTAAAAAACATTAGCTTATTCCTGCTGTCATCCACATACTACCTATTCTAGTGTCCCATACCACTAGAATAAGCAGTATATGTCATACCCTCATGAATCAAGATATCATTGGTCACACTTATCATCAATCTCATAATGTCAAGTCTCATCACATAAACAATGCCGTAATAATCACTAAATACCAAATCCCAATCCAATTCCAATTTCAATTCCACAATATAAGTCCAAATCCAAATCACTTTCATTATGTACCCGGGTAACAAAATCATGCCAATTACAGTGGTGGCCGCCACTGCAACATGATTTTGTGATCGGTGTTGCCTCAACCGGCGGATCTACACTAAGAAGACGTGCTGCCTAGATCGGTGAATCTGCACTAATGCTACCTATATCGGCGGATCTGCATTTACCATTATGAATAGATTTTCAATTTGTTAATGTGCTGCCTAAATTGGCGGATCGGCACAGATAATTGGTGTTGCTTAAATCGGCGAATCTACACCAAGATGAGCATTTACACACTGCCTAAATCGGTGGATCTGTGTGCATGTGACCAATGGACTAGATAGGGCATAAAAACATTTTTAAAAAATGTACTACCTGTTTCACACCACATTGGAGTAAGATTGAGTAACAAAGTACTGACAAATCAGTATTTAATGGAAAGCACCACAAGGCACGTGAGTAGCTGCATATCTCAATGTGGAATGATCGCAATAGCAATTTCGTCTAATACAAGTATTGGCACAATGTTAGAGAATGTAGGTAATTAAAAGAGCCATGCCTTCTTTCAAGAAATAAATGGTAATTAAGCTGATAAGTGTGCTAGAGGTGGTGAATTTATGTAACGTTGTTGTTCTCTCTAGAATGGTATCAGGAAATATGTGTAGGACTATGAGTATCTGAGAGAGTGTTATCAATGTATAATTACTTGTGTTTCTCAGAAGATTTTTCAAAACCCAAAATGAAAATGCGGAGAGAACTTACCTTTTTGTTGTCTGTAAATCATTAGACTCTGGATGATGTACTGCATCTGAAATATGTACGAGTCTATGCGTGGGGAGAGAGATACAAGCAAGAGAGAACTGTAATTAGCAAAAGTCATTTACAATGATGAGCCTCATATTAATCAAAAAGTGAGATGGAATTAATATATTGTAGATTGTTTTTATTTGAATAAATGGTGTAGTCCCCTTGATATGGCAAGTTTTTGTCTCTAAAGTGCTTAACATTGTAAAATTTATTATTTATAATTGTTAAAGGACATTGACTAGTGTTTAATTATGATATCATGAGCATACTAGTGTCTAGTCATGATATCACGAGCATACATCACGTAAAGGCTATACTATAAATAATAGATTGGTCCACGAATAGAGAAAACAACGCAAAATTGATTTGACCTTAGTTGCTCTTTCGGACATTTGTTAAGTATGGCCCCCATTATGAGGAGAAGCCATCGTGCGTGAAGGAAAATCACTCACTGGAAACCAAAATTTTCACGGACAAGAATCAGGGGCAACTTTAAAGGCCTCGGGGGCGGAGGCCCCCGAGACTTTTTTCGCTGGAATATTCCTTTTCGCCGGAATATTATGGCCGGACGGCGGCCGGAAAGTGGTCGGAAAACAACCGGTCGGTTGGCCGGTAGTCAATGGCCGATGGCCGGTGGTCGGAAGTCAATGGCCGGTGGCCGGTGGTCGGAAGTCAATGGCCGGTGGCCGGTGGCCGAATTCAAAAGCGGACTTGTCTTCTCAAGGGCGGACACACATGGGCGGATTGGAGGGTCTGATTTGGACTTATTCGCACAAGGGCGGCTACACATGGTTGTCTCTCATAAGAGAGGGCTGCCCTTTTGGCCTATAAAAGGAGGCCATTTCTACACACATTTTATAGTGTGTGAAGTTGATGCAACAAGGTGAGTGTGAGGTGGTGAGAGTGAAGCAAGGCGGGAGCTCCATTAAGGGTATAATCCCTTTGTAAACTACTTCTTGTTTTGAAGTACTAAAGCCATTGAGTGGCTGCTTTCCCGTGGACGTAGCCCACATTGGGTGAACCACGTATATTGTGTGTACTCTCTCTCTCTCTCTCTCTCTCTCTCTCTCTCTCTCTCTCTCTCTCTCTCTCTCTCTCTCTCTACTCTACTCTATAATCTCGTGTATATAAATCTGTCTCTCTCCATTAAGTAATCTACTCAATTATCTATTTAGCTACGTCTTATTTCCTAACAATTGGTATCAGAGCAAGGTTTTCTCGTAGCCAAATTATCTCAAGGAAAGGATTCCTTGAATTGAGTGGGAGTTATGGCGGAGGAGGGGAAGCTCAAGATTGAGAAGTTCAACGGCAAAAACTACCAACATTGGAAGATGCAGATTGAAGACTATCTCTACCAGAAGGACCTCTATTTGCCACTAGGCGGTCTTGCGAAGAAGCCCGCAACAATGGCAGATGAAGCATGGATTGTCCTTGATCGAAAGGCACTGGGAACAATCCGGTTAAGCTTGGCATCAACGGTGGCCTTCAATGTTTCAGAGATGAAGACCACGGAGGACTTGATGAAGTCACTTGACGACTTCTACGAGAAACCATCGGCATCCAATAAGGTATTTCTTATGAAGCGCTTGTTCAATCTAAAGATGACAGAGAATGGTTCAGTTGCAGAACACCTAAATGACTTTAACACAAACATAAGTCAACTTCGATCAGTGAAAATCAATTTCGATGACGAAGTGCGAGCTCTCCTTATACTATCATCTCTACTGGATAGTTGGGACAGCCTTGTGATGGCTGTAAGTAATTCTATCTCTGGCACAAATACTCTTAAGTTTGATGATGTTGTGGGTGTTCTTCTAAGCGAGGAAATGCGAAGGAGAAGCAGAGGAGAATCATCAAGTGCTGCACTATCAGTGGAAACAAGAGGAAGGCCTAAGGAGAGGTTCAAAAACCAAAAGGGTCATGATCGCTCAAGGCGGAGCAAGTCACGCACAAAGTCAGTTCTTGAATGTTGGAACTGCGGCAAGAAGGGACACGTCAAGAAGGATTGCTGGTCCAAGAAGAAGAAGGAGACAGAGTCTCAAGACAACAAGCCAACATCGGAGGCCAATGTGGCAGGTAAAGTAGAGCAAGATGCTCTAATTCTCTCATTAGACAATGTGTCTAATTCCTGGATAGTAGATTCCGGGGCTTCATTCCATGCGACACCACACAAGCAACATTTCCAAGACTACACCAAAGGTAATTTTGGGTATGTATACTTGGGAGATGATGAAGCTTGTGAGATTGTCGGAAAAGGTACAGTTTCTGTCAAAACTGCTAACGGAAATGAATGGAAGCTTAAAGATGTTAGGCATGTTCCTTATCTTCGCAAAAATTTGATCTCTACAGGACAATTGGACGATGAAGGTCACAACATTGCATTCGAAAACAAACGGTGGAAGATCTCAAAGGGATCTTTGGTGGTTGCCAAGGGTGAAAAAGTCGGTACACTTTACTTGTGTACTGTTAGCACGCAACCTTCAACTTGTGCAGCAACTACAGAAGTTGACAGTGCGGTGTGGCACTACCGACTTGGGCATATGAGTGCCAAAGGAATGCAAATCCTTCAAACAAAGAAGCTTCTACCAGGTTTGAAAGAAGTGGACTTAGAGTTCTGTGAAGATTGTGTTTATGGTAAACAAAAGAGGGTAAAATTTCAAAAATCAGGAAATGAAAGAAAAAATAAAAAACTTGAGTTGGTTCATTGTGATGTTTGGGGTCCTACAAGTACACCATCACTTGGTGGCTCATTGTACTATGTAACATTCATAGACGATGCGACTAGAAAAACATGGGTTTATGTCATGAAGAATAAATCCGATGTATTTTCCATATTTCAAAGGTGGAAAGCCTTTGTGGAGAATGAAACAGGTACCAAGGTTAAATGCCTCAGATCCGACAATGGAGGTGAATATTGCAGCCAAGCTTTTGAAAGCTTTTGTGTTAGAAATGGAATTCGGAGGCAAAGGACAACCCCAAGGACACCTCAACAAAATGGGATTTCGGAAAGGATGAACAGGACAATCATGGAACGAGCACGAAGCATGCGGCTACATGCAGGCCTACCGCTTGAACTTTGGGCGGAAGCTGTAAGTACGTCTGTGTACTTAATCAATCGGTCACCCTCAACGGCATTGGATGGGGGAGTTCCAGAAGAGGCATGGACAGGTAAACCGGTGAATTATGCATTTCTCAAAGTGTTTGGGTGTGAGGCTTTCATGCACATAGATAGAAGCCTAAGATCAAAGTTAGATGCAAAGTCCAAAAAGTGTTTCTTCATTGGCTATGGAGAAGGAGACTTTGGGTATCGCCTATGGAATCCTGAAGATGGTAAAATCTTAAGGAGTAGGGATGTAATTTTTAACGAACAAAATATGTACAAAGATTACTTGGAAAGAAAACAAACAAAAGAAACAGGTGATGAGTACATGGAGCTTGAGGACGGTGAAGACTCAAGGACTGCAAACGGTGACAATGTGCAACAACGTCAACCAAATGAGGAGCCTCAACCTATTCCCCGAAGATCTACAAGAGCAAGTAGACCTCCAGAAAGGTTTGTTCCTTCCTTCAACCATCTCTTTATCTCAGATTCTGGAGAGTCGGAATCATATGAAGAAGCTATGCAACATGAATCCAAAGAAGAATGGACGAAGAGCATGCAAGTGGAGGTGGACTCACTACATCGCAACCAAACATGGGAGTTGGTTGAGTTGCCTAAAGGTAAGCGGGCACTTCAAAACAAATGGGTGTACAAGCTAAAGGAAGAAGAAGGTGGGAAGAAAAGGTACAAGTCTAGGCTTGTGGTAAAAGGTTTTTCTCAAAAGAAAGGTATTGACTTCAATGAAATATTTTCTCCTGTTGTAAAAATGAACTCAATTAGGCTTGTCTTAAGCCTTGTGGCTGCTCATGATCTAAATCTGGAGCAAATGGATGTAAATACGGCATTCCCTCACTGTGACTTAGAGGAGGAAATCTACATGCTTCAACCAAAGGGGTATGAAGTAAAAGGTAAGGAGAAAATGGTTTGCAGATTAAAGAAGAGCTTGTATGGTTTAAAGCAAGCATCAAGACAATGGTACTTGAAGTTTGATCGATGGATGTTGGATCATGGATTCACAAGATGCAACTCGGATCACTGCGTCTACACGCAGAATTTGGGAGATGGGAAATTCATCATCCTAATGTTGTATGTTGATGACATGTTGATTGCAAATGCTAACATGCAGGACATCAAAGACCTAAAAGAGGAGCTGTCCAAATCTTTTTCAATGAAAGATTTAGGTGCTGCAAAGAGGATACTTGGTATGAAAATATCAAGGGACAGGACGAAGAAGACAATAAAGCTATCTCAAGAAGATTACATCAAGAAGGTACTAGAAAGGTTTGCAATGCAAAATGCAAAACTAGTTTCTACACCTTTGGCTGGTCATTTTAAACTAACGAAGGATATGTGTCCAAAGACACAAGAGGAGATAGCCTATATGTCTAAAGTTCCATATGCTGCAGCGGTAGGTTCTCTAATGTATGCTATGGTCTGGACAAGGCCAGACATTGCACATGCAGTGGGAGTTGTGAGTAGGTTCATGGACAACCCAGGTAAAGAGCATTGGCAAGCTGTGAAGTGGATACTTAGGTATCTAAAAGGGACAACAACAAATGCTTTGTATTTTGGAGGAACTGATATTTTTCTAGAAGGGTTTGCTGATGCAGATATGGCTGGTGACAAAGATACTCGAAGGAGCACTACTGGCTATGTGTTCACGGTTGGAGGCACAGCAGTAAGCTGGGCTTCCAAGCTGCAGAAAGTGGTTTCACTTTCTACCACGAAAGCAGAGTATGTAGCAATGACGGAGGCAAGCAAAGAAATTCTGTGGCTTCACAGATTCTTAGAAGAGCTTGGATTCAAACAAGACAATTGTGTCTTGTATAGTGATAGCCAAAGCGCTATCCATCTTGCGAAGAACTCGGCCTTTCATTCAAGGACAAAGCACATTGAGGTGAGATATCACTTCATACGCACTCTTTTGGAAGAGGGACAGCTAAAGCTAGGAAAGGTGCATACAAGTGAAAATCTTGCAGACATGTTTACAAAGGTGGTCAACAAGGAGAAGTTGAGCTTTTGCTCATCTTCAATCGGCATTCAAGGATAAGAAGCCAGAATGGAAAGCAGTCACAGGTTTGGTTTGGAGATCAGTCTCCAAGTGGGAGATTGTTAAGTATGGAGCCTTATTTACCCTTGTAATTTTCTGTGGTAAAAGCGCACATTTGTAAGGCCCCCATTATGAGGAGAAGCCATCGTGCGTGAAGGAAAATCACTCACTGGAAACCAAAATTTTCACGGACAAGAATCAGGGGCAACTTTAAAGGCCCCCGAGACTTTTTTCGCCGGAATATTATGGCCGGACGGCGGCCGGAAAGTGGTCGGAAAACAACCGGTCGGTTGGCCGGTAGTCAATGGCCGATGGCCGATGGTCGGAAGTCAATGGCCGGTGGCCGGTGGTCGGAAGTCAATGGCCGGTGGCCGGTGGCCGAATTCAAAAGCGGACTTGTCTTCTCAAGGGCGGACACACATGGGCGGATTGGAGGGTCCGATTTGGACTTATTCGCACAAGGGCGGCTACACATGGCTGTCTCTCATAAGAGAGGGCTGCCCTTTTGGCCTATAAAAGGAGGCCATTTCTACACACATTTTATAGTGTGTGAAGTTGATGCAACAAGGTGAGTGTGAGGTGGTGAGAGTGAAGCAAGGCGGGAGCTCCATTAAGGGTATAATCCCTTTGTAAACTACTTCTTGTTTTGAAGTACTAAAGCCATTGAGTGGCTGCTTTCCCATGGACGTAGCCCACATTGGGTGAACCACGTATATCGTGTGTACTCTCTCTCTCTCTCTCTCTCTCTCTCTCTCTCTCTCTCTCTCTCTCTCTCTACTCTATAATCTCGTGTATATAAATCTGTCTCTCTCCATTAAGTAATCTACTCAATTATCTATTTAGCTACGTCTTATTTCCTAACAACATTGCCAATCAGACGTCAAAATATGTAAAAGAATATGCATCAAGAAAATGTCTGGCAAGACCAAAAACATAAGCTTCTCTTCGAAACTTGTACTAGGTATGTAGTATGAGAGTCTACAACTCATACAAATTACCTATACAGTCCTTATGGATCTAATACAATGTCTGTGTAGAAAAATAAACTAAAGTCAGCGTCATCGTCGTCAAGTCTCGCGGATGCCCAACATTAGGCGTCGTCGCTAAAAGTATTACATTAGTCATGGAAGAGTTTTGTGGATGTCCGCTTCTACAAGTAGTCTCAATTGGGCGGGGGAGGGGGGGGGGGGAGGTGGTGTGGAGGTTTCAGATGCAGCAGAAAGGCGAGAAATAAAATGTTACATTAAACGCCTTTGAATTACATTTTGAGTCAAGATTGATACAATTAGTGCGAATCTAATTCAATGTTTGGGTACTAAAATAAAATGAAGTAAGGTGAAAAAATAAAATTAAAATCCCAAAAGCATCATTCTAAAAATCGTCAACATCATTGTCGATTTTCGTGGTTGCTCGACAGCAGGTGTTTATCTGGGAAAGCTTCCTCAATGTTTGCCGAAGAGCTTCCTCAATGTCCGTCGTGATCAGGAGTCATATTGGGAGGCCGACGATAGATAAAGAAATGAAATGAAATGTCGTATTGAAAGTCTTCAAAAGGCCAAAATTAAAGATAGGCCAAATTGATACAATCCATGTAAATTTAACAATCTAATCCAATGCTTGGGTACATATGAAAATGAAGTAAACAAGATTAAAAAATAAAGAAAAGGTGTCGTCAACATCATCAAATACTGCCTCTATAAGTAGGTGTACTGGGAGGGGAGAGAGAGAGAGAGAGAGAGAGAAAGAAATGAAATGCAATGTTATATTAACAGGCTTCATAATGTTAAAATTTCCTATGAAAACAACCAGATACAATCCTTGGGGATCTACTCCAATGCCGCGGGTACAAAATAAAGTAAAATATTGACGAATTAAAAGCCAACATCATAAGCGACAATGCCTAACAACGCGTTGTTGGAGAAAGTATTACACTGATTGCTGAAAACTTCATCAACGTCCGGCTCTGTAAGTAGTGGGGGGAATGCCATAGGTGTGTCTGCATCCAAAGGAGTAGACAAGGGGGGAGGAGAGGGAGTAATGAAATGTTGTCCTATGGGATCAACCTCATACAATCCTTAGGGTTGTAATACTATGTCTAGGTATAAAATAAAATGAAGTAAAGTAAAAAGACTTCAAACAAATCATCATCATCCTCAGCGTCGTCAGAGCTGCAGCGGTGGTGTCGCAAAAGATAGTGTAGCGGTCGCGAAAGAGCTTCGTCAATGTCAGAGGAGGTTGTAAAGGGAGGAGTTGGCTGGGCTTTGCCGGCAGGATGGCGCTGCTCTCGGGCCTAGGGTTGAAAGGCAAAATGCAAGGTGTACAGAGCCGACGAGCTAAGGGCTGGCCATGAGCAGAGCAAGAGGGAAAACGGGCACTGAGGGTTGGTGGAGTTACTGCATACTTAGAGGGTGAGCACTGCAGGAGGTAAGTGAAAGTGGTTTGACACTGCGGTGTTGTGAGGGGTCCATGCAGTAGGTGGTACCACTTTGCATGGCTGAGAGTGGTAGGCGAGGAAGGTCCTGTCCTGCATGGTGGGCGGATGAGGTGAGAGAGAGATTACGTCAACAGCCAGTGCATGCACGCCGGTTGGGAATCGAGGTGGTGGAGTGGGAACTGGAGAGCAAAAGGCCGACGACTGTGTGTGTGTGTGTGTGTGAGAGAGAGAGAGAGTTTGATGGCATTTGGTCAAAAAGAGATGGACAATAGGGACGGTGTGTGTGGCCACTAGCTGAAGAGATAGAGAGAGAGTAGATGGCGAGTGACCCCTGAGAGGGAGACATCAAAAATCCACTGCATGGGTGGTTGGTTTGGCGGCCGCAGAGTGAGAGAGAAAGTTGAGCGATAAACAAACCAACTGTTGCATGGGATGGGGGGTTGGTTGGTTGCATGTAGCTTACAGAAAGAGTGTGAGCGTCTCCAACTTTGCATGGCTTCAAAGCAAATTGGCTTCACTCTGCATGATTTAAAGGGGAAAATTTCGACTTTCAAGCAAAATTACGAGCCTGTACAAGGTGTGTGCAGTCGCCAGTTGACAAAGAGAGAGAGTGAACGTTTTTGGCGGCTAAACAAACTCATGTAGCTAGCTGCATGGCGTCTCGGCAGCAATGACACTGCAACTGGAGGGTAGCTAAGTCCGGAAGGTGGGTAGCGGCTTAGGTGGGGGCAGAGGCCAGGCAAGTGTATGACAGATGGGGATGATGTTGTTCCCCTATGCATCTGTCTCTGCTCATCCGATCCTCCACTATGTAAAAATCCCGCTGGTTCAAATCTCCCGGTGATGAAGGTCGTCGGGCAGTAGACTCGTGATGCCAAGAAAGAAAAAAGGAAATCTCTGTCTCGCTTCTTAGCATCATGCACGCGAGCCTCCTACAGACTTCAGTCAATCTCTCTTTCCTACTTAGCCTTATGTTCACATGCCTCTTGCAATTCTTAGATTCTCTCGTTGTGGAGTAGTTTCCCACGCGGGAGGGAGAACAAAAATAAAATAAAGATGTAATAAGATAAGAGGAAATATGCTTCTTCTCCTACCTAGGAAGGCTTTTTTTGGGAGAATAAGCTAGGAGGACCTTTTAAGGCTTCTCTTCCAGCTTCTCCTTCTTCTATTGCATCTGCTCTTCGCAATATCCTATCTAGGGTTATGCACTTTTTTTTTTGAGTATTTCCTTAGTCTAATCCATTATATTATTATGTTTAATCAACATAATTATGCTAACAATTTCTATAACATGAAAACAAAGAAGGGACTCTCTTTAATTCCAAAAATCACTAATTACATCATGCAATCGAATAATGTTTACTGCAAATTGAATCAATTGACAAAATCTACAAACGTAAGAAAGAAAAATACTTAGGTGTAGCTTGTCAAAATATGTAGTCTTGGAGCGTACACTAAGCTCTGATACCACTGCTACAAACAGGAGCGTGACTGCCCTGCGAAATACCCAAAATAACACAATAAACAGCATAAAACAGGCTAATCGGCATACCTTGCACAATCACGTGGTCGCATGATCGAAAGATACACGAACAGAGAGAGACAGAGAGCGAGAGAGATTGAGAGAGCACGTGCAGGCGCACATCCTAGAACGGAGTGCTACGCCGGCATGACGAGAGAGAAGAGAGGAGAGATGAGAAGAGCAACGCAGACACTGGCTGCAATCACCCCCCGTGCAAGAGTGACCATTTCCCTCTTGCACGTATTTAATTTATAGATTCTTGAATGGTCAAATTGGTTACAAACTGGCGGGCCAGTCATAAATTGCCAAAGCTCATAAAAGAGCACTTGAATAATCAAATATACATAAATATGATATCCTTTTTCAATAGCCTAACTCGGTCAAGTCTGTTCCACCTGTCAACTGTAATAAACAATAAAATATCAATTCCATAACATTTGTAACCTCTTTGTAATTTTGTCTTTGTACCCTCATTTTGATGATAATGAAACGACGGCTTTATTTTTCATTCACTAGTTGTTTATTGCTCATTGATTGTCTATTTATTGTACTCATATTGTTCATTGACTGTCTATTTATTGTACTCGTATTGTTCTTTCCGACATCATCATGAGCATCTTCAAGTAGAGATTATTTTTTCTCCAGTATCTCTTGCCAAGTGGACTGTTGCCATAGAAGTTCAGGAAATTCATGAAATGGAAATCAATAGCCTGGAAGGTATACTTTTCAAGTGTATTTTGAAAAGGTTAATATGTCAGTCTGATTGAGGTTTTTAAGGCATGGCACTTGTCTATGGCAGAACTTAGCTGGATTGGAGATGTTCAAGAACCAGATGAGAAGGTTGAAGACATAGCAGCTAAGCAGGATGCAGAGCAGGATGCAGATGTAACACTAGATAAAGTAGAGGAAGACCAGGAACCAGCAGTTTGCCCCGAAATTGAGGAGATTTTGCCAAACTGCCCTGGATGGGGATATCTTGTTTCAAATTTCTGCAAGATCAAAAAGCTCATCATCCTTAATCTCAATGGACTATTCATGAAACGAGATGTAACCAAACATGATCCAAAGACTGGACAACTTAAACACCCTCCACGTCCAGCTTCTGACAGAGTTAAACTAAAAAGAGTGGACGAGAAGTTGTGGATCTACTACCGTAGAGATGTTGAACAATTTGTTTGGGATTTGAGGCAAATAGCAGATGCAATGATTAGGAGCACTTGTACTGCTGCTAACATTGAGCATATCCTCAGTACATGTTGGCCAGACATATGGGAACATAGGACTTATTACTTTAGGGATCTCTTCTCAAACTAGCAATGTGAAAAGTGGTCTTATTTTGAAGAGATTGCTGGAGCTTCAAGAAACCTTGCAGGTGAACCTGTGTCTTTCAAGCCCCTTTACCATGTCTGGAACAAGTTTCCAGAATACGACTCCTCTCGGACATTGCTGGTAGATGACTCCAGATATAAAGATCTGCGCAATGTCTGGGACAACTGTATATGTCCACCCACCTTTGATCCTCTTGATGAAGAACAAGACCCTGATTACCTCACGCGCACACTGTTGCCATGGCTGTGCAGATGGGCACTAACCCCCAATACCCTGGAGTATACAAAGGCAAACCCCATCAGCAATCCCAAAGATGAACTTTTGAGTCTAGTCTTTGAGCACTTTGTTATAAATGGAGATGAATGTGATTGTATATCCGGAAGTGCCAGAAATGTTATATATTGTACATTCTTGGTGGATATGTAGACGTTTCTGGATAATTGTTGTAATATACTTTTTGTAATATATAGAAGTTCTGACACTTTACTGTCTCTGCACTATACATGTCTCTACACTTCTGAATGTCTCAGAACCACTTTTTTAGTGGTGCTAAACCCCTAAAACGTGGTTAAATTTTTATTATGTTATTGCAACAATTTTTGTGGAACTGCAACACCATTTAATGGTGATGTTTGGGGGGAGTGGTGAAGCATTCTTAACCACTTTTTAGTGGGGCTAAACCACTTTTTAGTGGTGCTAAACCACTTTAGTACCACTAAAAAGTGGTAAATTTTTATTGAGTTTTTTTGAAACTGCAACACTTTTTAGTGGTGATGTTTGGGGGGGGGAGGGGGGAGTGATGAAGAATTCTCAAAAACCAACATGTCAATTCCATCGTACGTTTACACCAATTCCATCTTGTTCAATCTTTCACTAGATGATATAAATCAGATTTGATTTGCAATTCAAAGGGCATGCTATTGTATATTGCCTCATGGTTTTCATTGGAAAGTTCGAACACTTCTCCTATGCCATCGAGAACTACAGGCTCCATAGGGAACTTTATTGCCCTTATCAAGTGGGAATATATGAAAACTATTGGCTTGTTATCCCACAGCTCATACAAGTTTTCTTGTAGGGATTTATACCAATGGCCCGTGACCATATAAGTATGCTTCTCTATCTTGTTGCCCCATGCATCAATTCGCTCGTTAGTTGTTAGGCCCTTAGCTACTACACACTTCAAAATGCAGAAGTCAACAACCTCCTCATTATTCTCTTCAGAAGTGACAGCAAAATTGTCTCCGTGTGTGAGAGCATCCATAATTACCTGCATAAGTGGCACCATGGAACTCCTCATCGTCTGAGTCTCCGTATGACTGGGAATCATTAGCAAGTGGCTCCAAAGTGTGATATTGACACGTCTCCACATGTGATCTGTTCATACACTTTTTCCAATGGCCAAGCCTGCAAGGAAAACAAAAGCATGACAATCGTTTTGATCGCAATGCACAAGTGTTGTTCTCATAATACCCATTCACATAGTGCATTGCTCTTGAGCCCTTCAATGGTTTGCACTCCCATTGATGGGATCGCTGAACATCGCCTAGCTTGACCTCCCAGAACACCCTACTGACCTCGCTCTTTTGCTTGTCATACATAGTAGTTGCTCCAGTACTGAGATGCATTCTCAAAAAAGAGACAACTTCAACTGCACAAGTCAATCGCACGCTATTTTGCTTCAATTGCTCATGAGTTAGAGACCTTTTAATGACAGCCCTAGCCCCATCATGCTCCCCCTTCCCATGTCTTGAGCAAAATAAATTCCAATTCATTTCCATGCCAGTAAGGCTCCAATATCTAGCAACAAAGTAAAACGGTCGCTTTGCTTTAAATTTTGAAGCTGCGCCATCTGACCAAACCCAATGTTTTTTAAAGCTTAGCCCTTGATCTCTCAACCATTGAGCATGTAAGAGAAAAGCATGCTGCACAAATAAGGTGTCATGTTGTTTATCATCTGAGACAAAAAAGTGCATGGTCTTCTTTATTGCACCTGATGCGATGTGGAAATAAGTAATCAGGACAAAGATAGTGACCTGCTTAGTGTACCAATGCATTGACTAGATCGCATTTTGCTCCTTGAAGGAGTAGTTCTCTGCAAAGTCAACGACGGAGACAACCACATTATCTGGAAACAAAGAAATGCAGTCCTTGAACTGTTGTGCTTGCCACCTAAATATAAAATTGTGAGTGACATACTTCTTCAAGTGGTCTTGGTACACTCGCAAAAGTTCTCTAGGCAGCATTTTCTTGTGGACAATGTCTTTCACAGTGCTCTTTCTAGCTTCATTGTTTAATCCAGTAGCGCACCCACTATATTTTCATAAAACTTCACAGATACTTGCTTACTCTGCTCAACTTCTTCTCTTGGACAGATCTGAATATTACCTACACCGCATGCATTGCATGTTCCCATTAAGCATTGGTAGCTATGGAAACTATGTTCTGCAAGTATAGGGCAGAGTATAGACTCCAACAGTGAAGTGGTACTCATACTTGCATTTTTGTATGCAAGACATCCATGGTTGACAACTTCATCATGATGAAGGCATATAGGGCAGCTGCACATGCAGCAAGAATCATGAAGATCAAAACTTCGAGTCCGCATGTGATTTACTGCCTCTTTAAGGAAAATCATTTGTACATGCACAATACAACAGCAGGTGTAGCGATCCCTCAATTTTCGGACAAAGAACGGTTTCATAGACTTGAAGCAACGTTGTGAAATCTAAATATCTGCATACTTTGTCTTGAATCTTAAATAAAGCTCCACCTGCAATATACATGTATACAAATGTTAAAAATAAACTTAGCATTCAAAACTGGTTAAATTGTTTCAAAACATTAAAAAGTGATTCTATATCACTAAAACCTGGTGTGCACCACTAAAAACTAGTAATGATACATTCAGTAGTATTGTTTTACCTGTGAAAATAATGCACCACAAATACAAATTAGTGTAGAAACTAGTAACCATACAAAAAGGTAGAATATTAAGAGGTTGTGTGAGGACAACTTAATAGTGGTGAGAAACCGCATTCAGCGTAACTAAAAAGTGGTTTGGCACGACTTAAAAGTGAATTCAAACCACTTGACGGTGATGAACCGCCAATAAAACATGGTGTGCACTGCTTGAATATGGTGGGCAATGATTAAAAGGTGGTGAGTAAGAACATGAAATTTCTGGGGAAGTTCAGAACTAGCACTTAAAAAGTAGCTAGGAGGGACAAAATACTAAGCGACAGACCAGCATTAGCACTAGATAGTAGTCCAACACAACTTGAAAGTGGAGGAGCTCTTGTGAAAAGTGTTTGATGACCACTTTAGAGTGGTGAGCGACTAGTTCAAAGTGGCCAGTCACCAATTAAAATCTAGCACTTCAAAAGTAGCTGTGAGGGACAAAATACTAGGCGATGGAACAGCATCAGAACTAGATAGTGGTCCAACACAGCTTGGAAGTGGAGGAGCTCTTGTGAAAAGTGCTTCATGACCACTTGAGAGTGGTGAGCAACTACTTCAAAGTGGGCAGTCACCACTTGAATGCGGATTCTGGTCACTTGAATGCGGTTTCTGGCCACTTGAAAGCGGGAACTTGCCACTTGATTGCAGTGACAAGGTTTTAGCTACCACTTGAAAGTGGTGTCTTGCCACTTCATCACTTGCATGGAGTGATGACTGACGTAGTGACTTAGCACATGAAAGTGGTGTCTCACCACTTGATGACCACTTGAAATTAGTGAGCAACTACTTCAAAGTGGGCAGTCACCACTTGAACGCTGATTCTGGTCACTTGAATGTGGTGTCTGGCTACTTGAAAGCGGGAGCTTGCCGCTTGATTGCAGTGACCAGGTTTAAGCTATCACTTGAAAGTGGTATCTCACCACTTGATGACCACTTGAGAATGGTGAGCAACTAGTTCAAAGTGGGCAGGCACCACTTGAATGCGGATTCAAGTCATTGGAATGCGGTGTTCGGCCACTTGAAAGTGGTGTCTCACCACTTGGGAGTGGTGTCTCACCACTTGCATGGAGTGATGACTAATGTAGTACTTTGCACATGAAAGTGGTGTCTCACCACTTGATGACCACTTAGAGTGGTGAGAAACTAGTTCAAAGTGGGCAGTCACCACTTTAACATGTTTTCTTGTCACTTGAATGCGGTTTTTGGCCACTTGAAAGCGGGAACTTTCCGCTTGATTGCAATGATAAGGTTTTAGTTACTACTTGAAAGTGGTGTCACACCACTTGGGAGTGGTGCCTCACCACTTGCATGGAGTGAGCAGAAATCTCTAGTTTGTTTTCAACAGATACAAAGCAAGGGCCTCTCTTGAGATTAGCTTGTTTTTAGCAGATGCAAAGCGATGGCCTCTCTCCAGATGCAATCACCTATGCATGCATCTTGAAGGCATATGGATCTACACAAGATGTTGATATGTGCACAAAAATTGACAATGGTATTGTTATTAGAGGCTTTTGAAAAAAGATGTCATGCTTGGCACTATCTTGGTCGATAATTATGGAAAGCGAGGTCCTCTCTGCAAATGTAATCACCTCTGCATGTATCTTGAAGGCATGTGGGTCTACGCAAGTTGTTGATATGGGCACAAAAACTCATAAGTATATTGTGAGACAAAGACAGTTGAAGAAAGATGTTTGCTTGGCAGCATTGTCTTGGTTGGATATGTATGCCAAATGTGGTATGCTTGAGAAAGCACAAAAAGTGCTTGAGGAGCTTCCTGTCTGGAATGTAGTCTCTTGAAATGCACTGATTGTGAGATGTGTGCAACAAGAGGAGGACTAGAAATCCCTAGGCTATATCCAATGGATGCAAAGCAAGCTCTTCCTATATCCTCATATAGGGATCACTTGGAACGACATCTTTTCGAATGCACTAGTCATGGGATACACACTATAGGAGCAAGGCCAAAAAGTGCTAGGATGTTTCCAGTAGATGCAAGGCCATTGTATTTCTCCAAATTTAGTCACATATACTTTTATCTTGAAGGCATGTGGCTCTATGCAAGTGCTTGAGGAGCTTCCTGTCTGGAGCGTTGACTCTTGGAATGTACTGTTCTCCAAGATTTGTCCAGAACTATAACAAAATTTTCAACGCTTACACTTAATTGAAAGAGCATGAAAAGAGGAACACAATATAAGTTTCAAAATTAAAATCGGATTCTCCAATCATTAGAACGGTTGATTACAAGATGGAGTTGCTTGGCTGCTTGAGCGTACGCACAATAGAGTTCTTCTTCTCTTCCAAAAGATAAGCCCGCCTTTCATACTAAAGTTATTATCTTTTATACCTAGGGCTTTCTGAATGGCCAGTGGCCGCGTCACATGGGCCTTTACAAAGATCATGTAAGAATCACGACTCACAAAACAGATCTGCTGCTCCGAAATTAGTATTTACACATAGTATAGCTACAAGAGCTTTGAAAAATAAGAGAGTATAAATATATAAAAAATGTGGTGTTTGGCTATATGGGCGTCCGTATGTTGAAATGGCCAAACATTGGCCAAACATTTCCTTCTTCCTAGCTCATATCATCCCTTGACACAACCATGTGCAATCTGGTCATTAAAGTGAGCTTCAGGTTTGTCTTTGGTTGGTTTTTAGCTTTGAAATTGCTTTGTATTTGATGACACTCCCCCCTTCCTTGAGTGATTTATATATTTTGTGTGCTGGTTGATACACGAGTTTGGTTTCTATTGTCAAGGAAACTTTGCATCTTGTTACGCATTCTCCTTTTGTTCCTACTTCTGACAATGAAGATGGCTATTGGTGTTGCCTGTCTTTGTAAAATTGAGTCTCTTTGGGTCATTGAGTTTATGATGGATGTTGCCCTAGGATTGCACGGCAATGTGAGTTCTTTGCAATATTTCACCAACTTGAAGCACTATAAGAGCTCCTTATGATTATCGTAGATAGCTTTGTTACTGACTTTGTCATTGCTTGTCCGTTGTTCTTGTATGCTATTCATCGACTTTCCATTGTTTAATGGAGCTCTGTTGTTGTCCTTAAAGAAAAATGTAGTTGAGACCTGTAGACAGCTAATGCTCTGATGCTTTGACGAATGATATGGGTAGCAATTTCCTTATTGATGATGTAGAAGGAATATATACAAGAGGATAGTGATGAGTGTTTCTAGATTAGGGTCTACAACTTGGATGACCAAAGGAAAAGACACGGTGGGAAAAAGTACCTTTGGTACACGCTCTTATTGGAGTTGAGAAATTGGACCTTAAGTACATGTTCATGCAAGGTGAGTGCTTGGGGAGAAACAAAGGAAGAGTGCCTAATACAAGTCTCAATTATGGGACACTCTATATGAATACAAGAAATTTGTCAAACAAAAGCATGTAGTGCGAAAGATAGATATGATGGGTGCTTCAAGGAGCAAATGTAGCAGCAAAGGATGTCGCAATAGCTTCCACGTTTCCAAGAAGGGTTTTTGATGTAGAAGCTTCTCCACTCATATCTCAATGTACCTAGTGTGGACTTTCTGCTTCACTTCACCTGACTTAAAATACATAGAATTTGACTCTTATGCTGCTCACATATACCGACATGGGTGACATAATGTAAATATGCTCAACTCTTAGCCCATAGCTAAGACTCTTAAGCCATAGTGAATATTACTTGAAGCCTTTGGAACTAACACCTATTGATTTAGTGGCTTAGCTGCCTGACTCTGATTCTTTTGCCATGTATTTTTAATGGCGACTTGGACGTACTTGTTCAAGGCCAGAAACCCAATTCCATAGAGTCTTACCACGCACCAAGCGATTTTTTCCGAGAAAAGACAAACCCAAGCAAGTGTTTGTACACAAATAGTAAATTTTATCATCAACATAATATTTATTGTTTGTTATATATTGATGCACTACAACAAAAAGAGTTTTCAATGGATAGACTACCTCCTAAATTCCAAAAGATCAAAGTTTACTTTTTTAAAAAGTAACACAATATTTGAGAATGTTATCTTCTGGCTCAATCTCTATTTATTTAATTGTAATCTCCTCTGCTTCTACTCTTCTTTGGCTTGGATTTTTCTCGCTTGGGCTTCACATGCTTGAGCATGAAGTAAGGTTGATAGACTAGTAAGAGCTCTATACCATTACTTAATGCTAGTCATTCTATGTTTCTTTTTGTAAGGTAAGTGCTCCCTTGTCTAGTACTTTGGTTCTTGATTGTCATTTATATTTGGAGCATGTGCATCCTTCCTCCTCTTAGCCATATCAATTTGATAGCACCTCATTAGTTCATTTATACACCAATCATCCCTTCCATGTCGTCTTGCCGTGCCCATACTACAAGGTTGTGATCTTCATACAAGGGCACCCTTTTTACACGACACATGTCAGACAAACACCATTAATTATGAAAGACTTCTTTTGTTACAATAAAATCATGTTTTTCTACAATTGACGACTATATGTCTTTTTTAATCAATTCACAAAAACAACAAAATATTTTGGAACTTTTCGATTGTGATCTTTTTACCATACAATGTGAAAGAGGGTGGCATTGAAGGAAACAATATTCAAAAATTCCAGGCTAGTTTTGAGGGTGGCATTGAAGGGAACTGGCTAAATTTGGATGATTTTAGTGTAAAACTCGGTAAAAATCCATTTTTTTTGTTAAAATATTCATTGTTTTTTTTCCATTGGTTCCTACAAAAGGTTTTTTAATGCAGCCTCGTGGTTTTGTCATAAAAGGACAAGAGGACAAAGTGTGCAGATGTAAGAAGGCTTTGTATGGGTTGAAGCAATCTCCTCGTGCTTGCTATGAGAAAGCTGACACTCATTTGGTCAAACGAGGCTTTCGTAACAGTCCAACAGAATGCACATTGTATGTAAAGCGTGAGGGTGATGTACTTCTCATTGTGGTTCTTTATGTCGATGATTTGCTGATCACTGGACCAAATGGGAGACATATTGCTGAATTTAAGGCTGATTTGAATGCTACTTTCAAGATGAAAGATTTGGGGCTGTTGCATCATTACTTGGGTATACAGTTTAAGCAGTGTGATGGTGGTATTGCCTTGTGTCAGAAAAGTTACATAGAGACATTACTATGTAAGTTTGGACTTGAGGATTGCAAACCTATTGCCACTCCCATGGAAACAGGTTTGAAGTTGAGCCTACATGATGCTGGCGATCCTGCTGATGTCACTCTTTATCAAACTGCTATTGGCTGCCTCATTTATGTATGCAACATGAGTCCGGATATTCAGGTTGCAGTCTCACAGGTCAGCAGTTTTATGCATAGTCCAAGGTCTAAGTATTGTCAGGCTGTCAAAAGATTTTTTGCTACCTTAGTGGCACACTTAATGAGAGACTCATCAATGGGAGGATAATGAGAGACTTGGGTCACTTATTGCATTGACAGAGAAAGTGGGTTTTGTAGATTTATTCAATTCAAGCTTAGGACGTGTTTTTTTTATGTGACCCTTAATGTGACAATGAAAACAACGACCTTCCTTAGAATAAGTGCTTTGTTAATCTTGGCTTGTTTTATCCCAAGGGGGGATCATTGACGCCAGACTTACATACTTTTTCGGACTCAGATTGAGCTGGTTTGTTTTGACACGCCAGTGTCCACAAGTGGTTTTTATTTCATGCTTGGTAGTTCATGTATATCATGGTTGATCAAGAAGAAACCTACTATGGCCACTTCGAGTTGTGAGGCTAAGTACATGGCAGTCTTCACAGCTACGATTGAGTGTGTATGGCTCAGACGCCTTATGGATAATTTGGGTGTTGGACAAGACACTACCAACACTATCTACATTGACAGTCAGAGCGCATTGGCAGTTGCGAGGGGGCCGAGTGTTTCATGCTCGCACAAAGCACATTGAGGTGTGTTACCACTATGTCAGGGAGAGGCTCTCAGTAGGAGAGATCAGCTTGGCTTATGTGCCAACACAGGACAACCTTGCAGATCTTTTCACAAAGGCATTGTCTTGTGAGAAGCTCGAAGCTTTCCACAAAGCTTTGTGCTTACTTCCCTTTGTGGACTGATCATGTCCTTAGGCCATGGCACTTCCCTTTATTCATGTGCCATCTCTCGTTCACCGCATCACTCCAGAGGGGATTTGTTACCATATGCATGTAATAGTGATGTGTGTGAACACACTAGGACCACCGGGGCATTTTTCCCTCTTTATGAGGTTTTCCCCCCCGTGCTTTGTATATACGCCCATCACTCTAGAGCTATCTATCTGTCCATTGCACACTAAGTAACACACTCTCTATTGTGTGCCTTGAGCTTCCTTCGTCTTCTCCAAGCTGTGTGCGTTTCTCTGCAACCCTAATTCCAACATAAGAGCAAGCAACTCTAATCACCGTGATTGCCAAAATGGAATGGGAGCTGATCTCTCCAGACAGCTTATTCCAGTGTCAGAATTCGGAGCTACTGTATATAGAGAGTTCAATTATGATATATTGAAATGAAAGACACTTGAATACTGGAAATGTTATTTGTAGATTCGGATCATTAGCTCATGAATAACCAATATAGAGTACAATAGGCTTAGGTTCGGATGATTACAGAAGTAATGATTACAAGGGTGAATCTGGAAGCTAAGAGCTCGTAACCCAAAAGTGTTTAGACAGTCAAAAGCCAAAAAGTTAAGTAGCCGGTTGCAATGTAGTGGGTCTTATTTATAGCTCTCAAGAGTTACTGTAGTAACTGCCTACGGTAATTACTGCCAGTGTAGTTGTTCTCGCTTCCCGCTGGTCGTCCTTCTAAGGGACAGTTCCCGCCTGCTGGGACTATCCTTGCCTTCTACATGCACCTCCAGTTGTAAGTTCACCACCTAGAACAACGTTACAAGTAAAATCATAGGAGAGTACCTTACCACCCTTGCAACTAGATGAAACACCTAGGGCGGTTGAAAACTATTGGTCAAAGTCTTCACCCATAACGACTTGGAAATGATTGGTTCCAAAAGGTGACGACATCGTTTCAAAAGGTATGATCTACCCAAGGAAGGGGGGAATGGTTACTGACATCCATCATGCACTTGCTCCCCTCTTAACCTTCCTCCCTGACCTCTCAATCTCTCAATCTTAGGGAATGTATATAATAGCTGCCCTATACTCAAGAAACAAAAATAAAAAAGTAAAAGAGCAAGAGCCACCAAACAAAAAGCTGGAAACCTACAAATTCGGGTACATGACCCAAAATCATAAAAACACATTATGCACAAGGACACGACCTTTTGACATGACCCTCATAATATTTTCACACTAAACATCATTTATAATGTATACAGATATGGCTAGTACGCTAGAGTCATCCACTCCTACCTTGGGTGAGAGGTACCCTCTTTACTTTTCACAAGTGTTTCACATAGTCTACTCGGTGCTTGCCTGTGAATGGGATTTAGTAGATACACTAGCGTGTGAGTGAAATTTTGAGGAATTAGAATGGTTGATAAGTCTCTTGAACATGACTGATTCCTACTTAGTAGAGAGCGTCTCTCCGATTGCACACACTTATCCTTTTGACCAAGATGACTATAGACGTCTAGTGACATTCTTAGTAAACATTTGTGCCTCTAATGATGAGGAAGATTCACATGATTACACGGATGACACGTATGGTCTCACGGATGATGACTTTGTTTCTCTAGATGATGACGAGGATAGGGGTTTAGACCTAAGGCTACCCGCCCATCTATTCAACATCATGTTCCCTTGCCTCTCTAAGGGGATGCAAATAATTAGTTTAGGGTTCCTTATGTTGTTTTGATTGTGTTCAATATTAAACGTTGGTGCCTCTTCCCATTGATGTGTCTCCTAGAGGTATTCCTTGTGTTTTCTAGTGTGTGTGTAGGAATGCATTGTAGTTATTGGGATTTTTAATCTTTGTCTAGTTCACTCTTCGAATTGAGCGCGATCATCAACCCGAACAGGTGTTTCTTGTCCATTATCATTGTATCCTATTGTTTTTTTTAGCATCCATGGTTTTTTGCTTTAACTGTGATTGGTAGCATAATATTCATCACATTTGATTAATATTCAACATTAGATTCAATATAATTTTATGTCATAGTCCCTTGTCTAGGTTTATGAATCAAGTAGTCTGACTAAGCTAGTTTGACCAAGATAAGCGTTGGATATCTTCTCTTAATACCATGGAAAATGCCTTCCTAATTGTCAATGGTTACTTTGGGTTTTTAATCCAATTTAGGTAGCATTGTGTGCAATGTACAAGTGCTTTCTAGTGGGCTTAATCCCTCTTGACCTTTAGTTTAACTATTATAAAGGGAGTTTACTATTGTGATGAGCCTGGGGAGGGTAACAATGCAATATGACCCCCAAAGGTTACAAAATAGAAAAGCAATGAAAAACAAACAAACAAAAAACAAAAGTGCCAACAATGTAAAATCTTAATTTGGTACTTCACTCACATGTATTGTCTATGGTACTAGAGCCCTAGAGGTTCCCAGTGTGGGTGCTTTTCTTTGAAAAGAAAAAAACCCAAGGCATGCAAAATAAGCACACATCAAAAATTGAATCAATGTGAAAAAACTTTGGGGGGTCAAACAAAGAGAATAATTCATGCGATGATTCATAAGCAATTCCTTTTATTGAAGCTTAATTAGACGGTCTTTTAGGTATAGCCTCTAGTCAGCCCTCGAACATGAAATACTTTGCTCTCGTGATTAAACAACTTAATTGACCAGTGAGAATTGAGAAGTTTGCCCACGGTATTAATAGTTGACCTATAGTGCCTCTCGACCATTAAATTAGCGACCCTAGACTTGTTTATTTTTTGACCTTTAAAATTGCTTATGCATTTGATTATATTACAGTTTCATGATTACTACTAAGAAATTGTTTAATATTATGTTACCACATATGCTTTTTAATTGTATATGAGAATGCAATTACTGTGCCAATTTTGGTTGATTTTGTAGTGATTGAAGAAGGCTAAGGACATTCAATCTCAAATGCTCTTCCCCTCGATCAACGAGCTTCATCTCATTAGCTTTTGAGGATGGAATCTACATCAGGAAGGGGGGCATGTTAACCCTCACGGACACCCTATCAAATTTGACGGACGCCTTATCATTTATTTGAGTCATGGACCGGGCTTGTCGGTCCAATAGGTGTGTAGGTGATCGCCGATGAGAGACGCACCACTTATCCCATTTTTACATGATTTTTACTATGACTGGCCACCTGGGCGCCCATGTGTGACTGGGTCAAACTCTTATAAAAGGTCCATTTTGACCTAAAATCCTCATTCTTTGAAGTGCATGCTAAGAAGTTATCTTGCTCTACATCTATCTATCTTCTTCTCCTTCATGTACTCATGGGTGTGTGTGTGTGTGTGCACGCGTACGCACGCACGAGAGAGAGAGAGAGAGAGAGAGAGAGAGAGAGAGAGAGAGAGAGAGAGAGAGAGAGAGAGAGAGAGAGAGCATTGCGGCGGCATCGGCAGCGGGCGAGGCGGTTGAGCGCGATGGCGGTTCTTTCTTCTTCGCAATAGGGGATCCTTCACGGAAACGGAAGCATTGCGGTTGAGTGACACACCATTGCCCCTTTGAGCTTGCTAGGACTGTCTAGTTGTGTGCTTGCAGCCATTCGTGGCTCGCACACAGTGTTTGGCAAGTTCCCTGCCCTCGACACGTGTGGCAAAGCGCACAGAAATGGAGGCCGAAATGAGCCCGAATGAAAATTTTGAGTTGACGCTTGTCAAAGCTCACTGAACTGCTGAAATTAGCCCCCAAGGCTTTTTGGCCCTGCCCTTGTTGAGCATATCCTGCAATCAATGCACTCCAAGAGATGACATTCTGGATAGAAATCCCATGAAGCAAGCTCTATGAATTCCTACTTCTGGTTTGTCTAGGGCTTCCACCCTTGACTAGCATGGGTTAAGTAGACAAGCGGGGAACCTCTGTGGCTACTGTCAATCAAGATGTAGGTAGAGCTAAAGGCTAGCGAGTGGAGATGGTAGGACCTGGGCCGGTTGTGGTAGTGGGGTGACGTAGCACCTTGAGTGGGACTGGAGGTGGGTAGATGATGTGAGCCTGGGCCGTGGCTGCGCCTAAGGTTGAGGCTGAGGCTGAGGCTGAGGCGGAGGCAGAAGACCAATTTGAGGAGGTTGAGGGATACCAACCAATGGAGAAAATGCATGGGGAAAAGCATGTTAAGACGCCTGAGTTTGCTAAATATAGCATGAGTGTATGTGAGATCTTAATCATCCGCTATTTTTTAACATCTAATGATGGCTGTTAAGCTATGTGGACCAGCCTCTAAGCTCATTTTACAAAAAGGAACCAAGTAAAGTAGGGGCCCCAATCACGTAAAATCCGAAATTGCACGGAATCAAAAGATATCCGATGCCAGGTATCGGGCATGATAGCAGTCCGTTGTGCGGGGAAGGCAACTGGTAGGCAAGCATGAGATGCGCAGGAGAGGAGCGCACGACGCGCAAGGACTGAGGGTGGTGAGGAGAAGAGGAGGCGGCCATGTGCAGAGGGGTCTACTATAAGTTATTTTAATTTCAACGATCACCGCTTCGAAGTAGTTGAACGTCTATGCCTACTTGGTGACGGGGAATCAACCAATGCATGTTATCCCACGGTGTGGGTTCGAACCAGCGCTGTCACTTTTGTAAGGATACAAGAGTAATCTCTTGATTGCTAAGAAGTCGCAGGATCAAAAAGAATCTTGAAATGAACTGAATATAATATGCAACGGCCCCCAAACCTCGAAAAAACAAAAAAAGACTCTAAAAGGTGTGGGGAGCCATGGAAAATATTGAAATCGTACCATGGAAATCATTGAAAACAAAGGGTCAAGTTGGAATTTGGAAAGTCAAGTACCAAGAGGGTTCACATGGATGATGCTTGGGATGTTTGAGAGTTGTTTCTTGCAAATGCAAGAGAAGAGAGATAAGTTGTAGAGCAAAATCTCATGAAGAACGACATCAGAGAGGCAGCTATGACTGATGCTGCTTAAAATAAGGACAACCATTACTAGAGTTTGAACACGCAACAAATGGCGCTCAGGTGCCATGGCAAAGGAAAAGGCTGCAAAGAAGGTGAGCCACAAGTTGTTGGACAATGAGGTCTCATAGGTGTTGCCCTTGAAAACGCTACAGTATTGAGTAGAAGTGTGATGGGAAGTGGCTGGCAATTACCATACAAAGGAAATTAGTGAGAAGCTAGCCTTTTGAATCATTGCTGGTCATTGGCTACCTGTTTTCTAATGTAGGTGAAAATGCAAGTTGGAAATAGATTCTTGAAAATATAGATAAGCTGGAAATGGTGACGGGCTTCAAGTTGATACATTGGTATTGTTTGAAACTTTGAGAGAATTATCAACAAATGTGGCATTTTACTTTTACTTGGTGAGCCAAAGTTATTTTTTTCAAATAAGGATATGGAATTGAACCACTTGGCTCAATCCGGACCATAGGTCCCCAATCAATAATGGCTCAATCGTGGCCATAGATCCCCACCAAGTTTTTTTGTTTTTTAATAGCGAGCATTTTACTTATTGTTATCAAGAATCGAGCTTTTCACGTAGGAGTTTTTTTATCACACTATGCAATTTGGCTGCTATATATGAATTTCTTTGTTGCTATAAATTGCCTTGCCATAGAAATTTGTCGATCCAGCAACAATAGGAGCAGGGCGAGCATGATGAATATATTGAGCAGGGGGCGACGACGTTGGAGAAATCTATGAAGATGACAAGCCTGGCGATGGTCCTCTACTCGACAATGACACTAACTATATTGATGGGTATGAAGAAGAAGTAGACGATGAGAATGAAGATGGCAAGGAGCCTGCCTCACCACCAGCTTTTGGCCAATATAGCTCTCACAAAAAGCACTCTTCGCGGATGTACGCAAAATATTATGAGGAGGTCCCACCTTCTGATTGGCCAGGGGATGGCCGTATTGCATCTTCCAGCCAGGTGGCTCAAAAAGAGAATCCTAATATGACATCCAAGGATGATGATGAGCTCATGTCCACCTTCCTCTGGATTGATTATACTCTACACAAATGATGCCATCTCATGCATGTAAAGTATGCAAGGAATTTGTGAGTGTTATGAGACTGGGCACCCTCATGTTACATGTGGTTAACTGCAATTGGGATAGCTAGCTTCATGGTTCATTATGTGTTGTCTACTTGATTTTACAAACAGTGAGTGCATGATGGTTTGTAGATTGGAATCCTGGGAGTTGACGAGGAGGTGTCGAAAAATAATAATTCTCTCAATCATTTTATCCTAGCACAATATTTTAGATCTTTTATCAATAAGCCACTATGGCTGGTTTGTAAATAGGATAGTGAGAACTCACCCTAAGAGGGTCATGCAATAAGTAATGTGTACCACTCATAACTAAAGTGGGGCTAAAGTGTGAAAGAGGGACCTCCAAATTTTGGCACCAATATCAAATACCAAACTCCACAAGAGGTGCAATGGAGGTTGGGGCTGCAATTTTTAGGCCTTTCTTATGTAGATGCCCTAAATTTTTCCCTTTCCCCTCTCTTAAGCTATGTCTTGCGGTATGGAGCTTGAATGTGTCACCTTCTTGTGTAAGAGTTTGTCTCCTATGATTTCGTTGTGTACAATTATGTGTGTAGGCATGTCAACATCTCCACATTTTCCTTTCTCTTTCAACATCTTCCCCCACTATCTCTCTTTTTTTCCTTCTCCATCATGGGAAGGTCAATTGTTGAATTTCATAGCAAGAGGTGGAAGCCCACCCTTGCTCCCAACAGTGGTATCAGAGCTTCTGGTTTGAGGGAAATCGGTACTTGATTTTTAAATTTGAAGAGGAATTCTCAAATTGACAACATCGGGTTTGCAAAGGAAAGCTTAATCGGAAATATTATTCAACAATTTCGTCTATCAACAATCGCAACTCGGATATTCCCATTTGTGGAGACTCTTTGTGCCCCTTCTATGGTTTTGATGTAGGATTTGCTGGACATTAGAACTATTAAGATTTTCTCCATTCTCCATTATCTTAGCTCATGCTTGGATAGTCACTATGTTTTGGGTCATGGTGTAATACCCAAGCATATTTAAAGATGATATTTAACCTTATAATGACTTTCAATAATTAATTTCTCTTCTCCCAGGCACATTCACAATGCATTCCAAATTAGTCTTTTAAGACCTTTCAGAGGACCCCTACCTTCACATCACATTTATGAGGATCCACCTTCACTTGGACCAAGAAGAACAACTCATCCCTGCACAAATAGTTGGATCATGAGACCACCACCATCACACGCATTTGCATGGTTTATAACCACTATCTTTTGACCTTCAACGGACACCCTCGAGAGGATGCCAAGTGGATGCCTAAAAAAAAAATCCACAACTTCCTAGACCTTCTCCACACTTTCCATCACTCACGGTCCAGTTGATTCTTTAGTGAGAAACTGAGGACAGTTGCTATCCCTAGTGGGGGGATGTTACGAGATTGGGCACCCTCATGTTACATGTGGTTAACTGCAATTGGGATAGCTGGCTTAATGGTTAATTATGTGTTATCTACTTGATTTTATCAACAAAGAGTGCATGATGGTTTGTAGATTCGAATCCTGGGAGTTGACAAGGAGGTGCCAGAAAATAATAATTCTCTCAGTCATTTTATCCTAGCACAGTATTTTAGATCTTTTATCAATAAGCCACTATGGCTGGTTTGTAATTAGGACAGTGAGAACTCACCCTAAGAGGGTCATGCAATAAGAATTGTGTACCACTCATAACTAAGGTGGGACTAAAGTGTAAAAGAGGGACCTCCAAATTTTGGCACCAATAATAAATCAAATATAAATACCAAACTCCACAAGAGGTGCAATGGAGGTTGGGGCTGCAATCTTTAGGCCTTTGTTGTGTAGATGCCCTAAATTTTTCGCTTTTCCCTCTCTTAAGCTATGTCTTGCGCTATGGAGCTTGACTATGTCACCTTCCTGTGTCAGAGTGTGTAAGAGTTTGTATCCTATGATTTCCTTGTGTACTATTATGTGTGTAGGCATGTCAACATCTCCATCTTTTCCTTTCTCTTTCAACATCTTCCTCTACTATCTCTCTTTTTTTCCTTCTCCATCATGGCAAGGTCAATTTTTGAATTTCATGGCCAAGGGTGGAAGCTCACCCTTGCTCCCAATAGTGAGAGAAGATTGCTTTCAAGCAGGAGCTTCGTACAACACTTATTGAACCAAACAATGTTCAAGATCTTCACAGCCCAATTACACCTCCACAGAAAGCTGATTGCTGAAGAAGGCAAAGACAAAGTTGGGAAAGAAGAAGCTCATTTACCAAAACCAATTGAATCCACCTACAGTGAGGACAAAACTGAATATTAAGCGATGCAGCGGCGGATAGCTTTCAAGAGGCCATTTGTGTCATATATGCCATGGAAAAACCTACAATACCATAGTCATGCCATACCCGCACTTCATTAATGTTTTGGTTGCATGTTTGATCTTCACCGATGAGAGGTCAATAGCTATATACGCTGCTGACCCATTCACATAGAGGCATTCAATCAAAGTCATCCGAGTGTGTGTAGGCAATTGACCTGGTTTTAGCATGGAGGTTTCAGACCTTAAATTGCAATTTCCACACACCCAAAAGACTGGTGTTTCAAAGGAGAACAAGAAGCCAGTGGAGCGACGTACTAGCCCTTGGCGATGGGTGAGTCATGTGTCTAAGAGATCCACAAGCACATGCAGTGAAACTTGGGCACGGCGTCTTAGCCCATGGCTCCAAAGAGGATAAAGTGGAGGAGCGTAAGCTGATGAGGATTTTAACAAACTGAGATGCATGGAGGAAAGCCGTCAAGAAAATTGAACTTTGGTGGCCTCCTCTCTCCTCTTCATGTTATGTTCCATCAGCTCACCTTGAGCTCTAATATTGTAGGCTCCTTTTATTTCTTTTAGGAGAAGTGTATGTAATGGTCATACAAGATAATTTTGTTATACAATTAACTACTCTATCCATGAAGTTGGAATAATCCTAGGGAAACAAAATTGATTTATCTGACTGGTCCTGAACACAAGGCCTGTAATATATATATATATATATATATATATATATATATATATATATATATATATATATATATATATATATATATAGTGTGTGTGTGTGTGTGTGTGTGTGTGAAAGAGAGAGAGAGAGAGAGAGAGAGAGAGAGAGAGAGAGAGAGAGAGAGAGAGAGAGAGAGAGAGAGAGAGAGAGAGTGTCACTCATTGCATATGACTTTATGATACACTCTTTTGTGTCTTATGCAATCTATGAGTGTGCCCACCTCATGTGCTTGCTCATGCATAGTGTTTGTTTGTGAACTTGTAAGGTTGGGTTGTTAAAACCGGTTGTACTTTCTTTTAGTCTAATAAAAAGGAAGCCAACAACTCTTCTATGCAATTGACATAACAAATATGCTCACTACATCAAATATTTTCTTGCAGGGGCATGGATTTATCCTACATGGAACCATGCTAGCATGAGAAGAAAGTTGGAGGGACTAATGTATATGTCAATCTCGTGGAAATTATATTCTAGGCAAAGGAGTTGAGAAAGTGAAATTGGTGGCCATATTGGCAAGGTAGATGATAGTGATAATGCTAAAGGCGTTTGCTAATAGATTTGTTAGTCATTATCTACATGTGTGATTATGGTGCAAGGATTTGTTCAATCTATTGTGATTCATATTTGCCTATGCATGATGGTGAGCTATGTGGAAGAATTCATGGTTGTATTTTGAATGGTGTCTCTAATCAACAGTCATCATCCATTAGCTTTGCAAAACCAAGGCTCTTGCTCAAAATGCGTAAGCTATAACATCGGTTAGGGTGATGGTAAGTGGAAGATTCCTCGAAAAACAAGACCCTCCCAGCCTTGTCAAGTCCATCCTCTGTCTTAACTCAAAAGAATATTCCTTGTTGTGAGAATTTGCCCACTTTTGCTACTTTACCTACGCTTGTTGCTTGATCCCTTTGCACAGTACAAGCCTTTAGCGCTCCTTTATATCCGTAGAACTCAAGTGAACTCAAGTGTTGTCCTTATTTTCCATAAGGATCCTTGCATATGTGAGTACAAGTTGTATTGTGTGTGGTATGTACGGCCCCTAGGGCTAGAGGAGGGATGTGGTAAGCCTAATGTGGTTTTTTGAAATACGACCAAAAGATTGAGCCAAGGAGCGCTGGACTATCCTCAATAGATACAAAGCGAGGGCATATCTCCAGATACAATCGCCTACGATTTCGTCTTAAAGGCATGTGGCACTGCCTTGGTTGACATGTATGTCTGGAATGTCGTCTCTTGAAATGCATTGACTGCAGGAAATGCCCAACAAGGACTGGACCACGAAGCTCTGGCTCGTTGGTTTTATGATGCAAATCGAGGGCACTTCTCGCACTACGTAGGACTCCAATACGCATATGATGTAGAACATAATGTTTTCTCTGCTTTTCCTTGAGTTGATCTATATCCTGCATCTTTTGTATTTGTCTTAGCACATGTTTTGTGTTTGACACAGAGGACATATATTCACAATAGTGGATGTTTCAATTTCACAAGCACGACTCTAGCTTGACAACATTGCAAGGTCCATTATCTTCATCCAATTCCCCATGCTTATACGTTTGCTTGGTGTAACACATAAATGCTATGGGGCAGGGCACATCTTTCGTTTCTTATAATTTTTGGAGAGACCGGAGTGCCAACTCTCCATCATACTTTTGTATGGCACTTCTGCATGACACGCACAAACCATTTAACATTTTCACTCCGTGACGCTTCATTGCATGACGAAATGTTTAACTATTCACATTGCATTTATGGATCTTGACTTAAACATTGTCCTCCGACTTGCACAATTGGATGACATTAGTACATGATTATTAGGTCGGTAGTGCAATTTATAGTATGTTGATGCTTTTTGTATTTTTTGAGTTTGTCAATGATTCCTTAAGTTTAATTTAGCTACATGTGTAGCATGAAAACAATTCTTTATTCCAGAGTTTTCCTCCTTAGATATGTTTTTGCATCATCGATAGCCAAGGCCTTCCAACTATGACAACATGTGACTCTCTCTCTCTCTCTCTCTCTCTCTCTCTCTCTCTCTCTCTCTCTCTCTCTCAGGTTCTACAAGAAATAAGAGAAAATTGACTACGCTTGATTCACAGCAGTAAGATGGTGCCTCAAAGATGGGTCCCCTATCTAGAGACTAAATGGCCGGTGATATTACCAGGCTGAATGCAACCCTCTGTTGTATAGTGAGGCCTATGGGACACAACTGTCAAGTCCCAATATAAGCCATTCACGTTGCCTACGAATTGGTTCTACTCATCCGCTCATGTTCCACAACAAAAGCCGAGGCAACAACAATCACAACCAACCAAGTAACCAACTGCGCACCAAAATCTATCAAAACATGTACGACAAATAGCAGTGCCTTGGTCTCATTGATCAAACGATTGTAGAGAAAGCCATGAAATTGGACCATTTTAGAGACACTTATAGAGGTAATTAATCAACATATATGTTTAATAAATACACATGAAATTATTTTTAAAAAAATCGCAAATGTTGTTTACTTCAGTGTGAGATGCTTCATGTCAATATGTGTATGTCAATGCCCACCAAGCAAGACTAGTTTTGAACCCATTAGGAAAAAAGAACCAAGTAAATAGAGGGCTACCTCTTGTGGGGAATTGCTCCTGCGGGCTGGTATAAACCCTACCTCAGCCTCAGCCTCAGCCTGGGAGGCAAGACCTAAAATTGACAAGCATAGTAGAAATTTCTTTTGACATGCAATTTTTCAAACCCCCTTTCATATGCATGGTGTAATACGATCAACTTACATAATTTGCCATATATAACGTAAATTTAAGGGTATAAATATAAAAAATGACATGCAATTTCGAGATTCTACCATGTCAAATGGCGGGAGGTTCTTTTGAAGCACCTGTTTTGTCAAGGGTGTCAATTTTAGGCCCTTGACAGTAAAAGTCAAATCAGACCCTGTCTATTAGCACATATAGGGACCGGCTATAGGCCTAAATACACAAATTGACAGATCGCTTTGGTTTCGAAGCTTCCGCAATCGAATGGGGTGACAGGCCAACCAGGGTGATCTCTTAAGCTGCGCAAATGCGATTGCTTCACCCCATCTTCTTGCAGGCTCCATGCAGGCGTCGGTCGCTATGAGAGATCTTGAGCTCATACTTTCTTGTTAATACATTGGGCAACACATTCAAAAGACAAGGTGGTCAAGCCTTTGAAGAAGATCAGTCTCATTCTCTAGCTGGCTGTCATCTCCAAAGCTGAAAATTGAGTCGCAGAACAATGCCCAACATGTGTAATCACTTTACTTCATTATGGATGTTTGTCTCCTGCGGACGACGACACGAGCTGGACAATGACATTTTTCTCTTGAGGGATGCAAAGTTGGATGCTACACCCAAAGAGGTTTTCCCTCATCTTTACTTTTTATTTTTCCAACCCTCACAGTCATTCATATGCCCTTCTGCAAAGGGATGACTAAACATTCCAATCAGCAGCCGCCATCATGAGGCAAGGGCCATGTACAATTTTCAGTTGATAGTATAGTACATAAAGACCAAGAAGCACGTCTTAACTCACCATGCGCAAGCATTCCCATCGACCCATTTAGGAATAGCTGACCCAAGGGTGAAAATAATTCACTTGCATGCCTTGAGAAGTCTAAGCCTGTCATATTGACTCGGCAAGTACGCATTTTGAAGCAAGTATGCATATCCTTGTGCTGAAAAAGACGTATGATTGGCCAATTATGTACACAAACTGTTGTTTCATATGTGAAAAACTGGCAGCCCTTCATAAGAGAAGAAAAATAAACAATGGAAGGATGAATGCATTGCCAAACTAATTTGTGCCTCATAACCATTACTGTGGGTTCAAGTCCTCTTGGAGTCCATTTTTACACAAACATAGGCTTGCATGCGAAGAGATCTTACTCGGGCTTACAACTAAAACAAGCTACTTTATTGGGTTTACAAAGATGATGAACCACTCAAAGGCATAACTATTGAAAGAGAGTTTAGCACAGGTGAAAGTAAATGCAGGGAAGAAGTGAACAAGGACAATAGAATGATGAGATACTATTAGAAGAGAGTTAATTACATGTGAAATCAAACGGTGTGATCTGAAGAAGTAATGTAGTACAAGACAATGTTTTATCCTTGACTAGACAAATCTGGTGGGATATGTTTCAAGCGATTAAGTGGAACTTTGTAAAGGCTGAAAAATCAAGTACCGACGATGAAGGAGCTATTGGAGAAACAATCATTCAGTCTCTCTGAAACAACCACTATTTGAGAATGAAGTACGGTATACGTTATTCAAATAGGCAAATGGCATCTCCAAGTTTAGATGCCTTGAATTGAATACGATTTCAAGCATTCTTTTGTAATGCTGTTGTTCAAGCCGCACTACAAGAGGTTATGTGCTCTTGTGACGCTCTTAGCGACGGAAATACACTGGGTTTTTATAACCCCCGGCGTCGCTATAAGCGTCGCTAAAAGCGTCGCTACGAGAGCGTCGCTATATGCGTCGCTATAGGCGTCGCTATAGGCGTCGCTATGAGCGTCGCTATATAGCGACGTCCATAGCGACGCCTATAGCGACGCTTATAGCGACGCTCTCACAGAAGAGTATAGCGACGCATATAGCGACGCTACAGAGCCATAAATAGCGACGCATATAGCGACGCCTGAGAGAATATTTTTTTGGTGGCAGGGCATTGAATGCCTGCCACCCATCAACCATATTGTACTTGATTCACTTTTTAAAAAAAGTGCAAAGGTAAATAATAGACCCAAAATAGTCACCCACAAGACGCATTGTTTGCAAAATTGACAATTGTACACATCATAGACAAACTGAATTGATTGGCAAATGTAATAATGACAATTGTACAACATCATAGGCATAAAGAATTGATTGGCAAAAGGAATTGCGGTGACAAATGTAATAATATACATGGTTCAAAAAGACGTATAAAATCCGTCTCATGATACATAAGCTATGAGAAACCCTAAACTAATGCTATCTAGCTACGGCTAAACTGACGTCGTCTAATCAGACGTCTCATCGCGTCCAAGCGGCGTATCTGTCGGATTCTGCAAAAAAAGACAATAAGACAGTTTTCAGTAAGTATAAACATATAACGACATTTATAAAACAATACAAAAAATAAAAAAGAGTAAACCCTAATACTAACCATGCCGCTGCGAGAACTGAGAATGTCCATCAGGGCGTTTAAGCCCTTCCTGCCTGTGTACTCGCGCTCGTACGGTGTGGGATCACGTCCTGTCATCGACCACTGTCAAAACATACAAAGATTTCATTATGTTAGAACTAAAAAACTCATAAACCCTAAACTATCGAACATGCATAAAGAGCAATGTGAAAAGACTTACAAAATCGGCCTCAAATGATGCCCATCCACCGCTCCCCAAGTGGTGCGAGCTCCCTGCCTCTACTCGCGCTCTGGCTGCATCTTTTTGTTGCTTCCACTTGTCGGGATTCTCGCGCGCTGCTTTCTTCGCATTCTTCCAATCTTCTTTGGCCAGCCAATCTGGCCTATTCCACCCATTCTTGATTGCTTTTTGCACTTCGGAACGCTTGTGTTTGCAGTATTCGCGCATTCGAATCTTCATCAGGTCTTCATTGAAGCGCTGATCCCGTGTTGGAACGGGAAACTCATCATGAAGTATGCTGATGACTCTGTTTTTTAAATCACTTGGTACTTCACTCCATTTGTTTAGTATATAGTGTCTAAACAGCTGAGAGCAAAGACCACGCATGCGCGAGATCACCTTCTTGCCGTCATCATCCATGATGATGCCGCCGCTGATGTCGACGGAGTAAGGCAAGCCCTCTGGCCGGTGACGCGTGAACCTGGGTGTCCCGGCAGGGGTCTCTAGCGGCGTGTCGATGGGGGTACGGACGTCAGGTGTCTCCACCGGCGTCTGGGCCCCGAAGCGAGGAGTGTCGAGTGGGGTGGCTCCTGGCGGAGTAGGTAGAGGTGTGTAGCTTCTAGGAACAGTCAGCCGTGCAAAACCTGGCGTAGACGGCGATGCTGTGGCTGGTGTGGGGGCGGGCAAAGAAGGGGAGGGTAAAGAGCCTCGTCGAACACGAGGCGGTGTGGAGGCATCGGTGGCGGAATCCCCACAACAACCGCCACCGCCACCACTAGAGCGCCGGTGTCTAGAAGAGTGTGACGCTCGTCTCGTCGACGCCGAAGCTTCGGAGCGCGCCGAATGCTCCGAAAGAGAGGGAGATGCGGATGGTGTAGGAACGCGCGATGATGCGCCAGAGCGATGACGCTCCACGTACCACTGTCTCTGCTGCGGTGACAAAGAAGAAAGAAACTCCTCATCATCCATACCTGCATTAAACACACGAATATTTAAACTTAATATTGAATGAATAGAGTAGACAATGACGCAAATACCATTAAATACAATGACGTAATGACGCATATAAATACAATGACGCAATGAATCGAGTGGTAGAAGAGGCAAGTCGAAAACTCAGAATTTTCAATCAAAAGAGCTAGAGCTTTTACAGCACGGAGCAAAATTGTTCAAATACAATATTTGTGGCTTTAAGAGATCTCTCTCTCATCCTCGCATAACTCAGCATAACTTCCTACATCTATATAGAGCTCTCCGTTTAAACACATATCCTCTGTTTCATTTTGTAGCTCCTCTGCATGCACCCCATATAGAGCAGTAGCATCTTGATGCTCGTCTGGCACCACCGCAGCGGCTTCTGATTGAGCATCTTCTCTGATCTCCTCCATTGATGTCGTTGTGATTGGCACATGGTAGCCTTCATACGTCCTTGCACTACGAGGGGCTAACTCTATGACGTACCACCAGTTTGATGTAGACTTTGTAGGATGAAATACTACCTGCCAGAGCCACATAACTTACATGAGAGCACATAACTTGTAAAAGGGGGATGTTAACTATTTATATACTTACTTGTTCACAATGCTCGGATAGTACGAAAGTGTCTCTTAGGTCAGTCCATTTCTTAGTAGAATCCACCTCAAGAAAACCAGACTCTCCTCTACGCACAGTAGCGTTTCGACCCTCCATGATTATCTTGAACCATTGCACGTCGAACAAGTCGACAAAAAATCCTCTGTAATCGATCCTCAAAATCTCTTGCAGCGTGCCGAAGTAAGTGAGTTCCGCCACCACGGGATCTGCATCAGAGGAACGTCGTCGACTAGACTGTTCAAATTTTGCCATGATTCCACAATCTTGAGTAAAACGCTTTTTGTCGATTCGTTCCACCCTAAAATGTCGACCTTTACACCATGCTGCTGTGTATGACTTATACTACAACGAACAAAGATTATGAGTGGCCGTTCAAACGTTTATAAATAAAGTCACTTGCTAGTCGTACATTGCAAACTTACCTTGGTCGCGCAACCCCGAGAGTACTCCCACTCTTCTTCAGTCACTTCGTCACCGCATTGTTGTGCGCTTTTCAATTGGTTGTGCAACCATCTTAAGCTCATGAAGGTTGGTAGGCTCTCCAGAACCGCTGGATAGTGCATCGGTGGTCGTCTTCCCCGTCTCCACTCGATTCGTGCCCTTTGTCGCTCTTGCTTTGCATCCTCATATTGTGAAATCCACTTTTGCATCACTGGATTGTGAAGCATGCAAAATCGGTTGATTTTAGCCTCTAGATCTTCCGTCATCTTCTTCTCAACACCGAGATTGCACATGACAATCCCAGATATGCGCTCATCATCTATGGTTCGCCATAGCGTGTCCCGGGATTTATCAAATCCGTCTAACCACTCTCCAATGTACACTAGGGACTCTGATACCAACCAACCTTCTGCCATGCTACCCTCCGGACGTGCCTTTTGACGCACATATCCCTTAAGCGTTTTCATGAAACGCTCTAAGAAGAACATCCATCTGGAATGAACTGTGCCAGCTATTTCCACCTCATCAACTATGTGAATAAGAAGATGCACCTGAATGGTTAGCATTGTAGTAGGAAAATGTTTCTCAAACATGCACACAAGCTCCGCAGCATTTAGTTTGGCGAATGGTATGGAGTCTACGTCGATCTCCTTTTGTGAGATCCATTGCACCAGCTTTGCAAGTTTGTAGATTGTGTTACGGATGTCGAGAGACAAACATCCCTCAATGGCAACCGGTAAAATAAACTGTAAAGTATGTGCAGCAATGATATTAAAGTCCACATTTTATGCAATGATATTAAAGTCCACTATGAACGTACCTGACACATTTTATGCCAATCGTGTGACTTCAAACCGGTAAGCTTTCCTTCTTTAGTAAAACACGTTCGGAGCGAGTGTATTACGCCAGTGGGGGTCCGCAAAGATCGAATGGCCTCTTTTACTTTGCGTTCTTGGGCTCCTGTGAAAATCCATGGTGCTTTAGGAAGTTTTATCGATCCATCAGACGCTGTTTGCGGCCAATATTGCTCCATACGATCCACATTTCTAAGGTCAACTCTGGCTCCCAAAGTATCTTTCTTGCCGGTCAAATGGTCCCATAGTAGATTACCCACATTCTTGAATATGTGCATTGGATCGAGCAAGTGATTGATCACGAGTCGAGGCCAGTATGGTAACTCGTACCATAGAGATAGTCTCTTCATCCCTGGAGGCAATCCGTCATCGCACATCTCCTTCTGCTCTAACCATGCTTGTGCAGACATCCTTGGTGGCTCTCTTCCCAAAAAGCCGTCGCGTAACACATGATTCTCCGGAAGATACGCTTGATGACCTTCGTAGATTTGCTTCTTCAGTGAGGGTGCCCTACGTGCATTCAGTCTAGGTCCACATGTGACACATGCTCTGTATCCGCTTGTTTGAAGCCCTGCATGTATACACATGATAATAGATCAACTATGGGGAAAAACCAGATTTACAGTGTCTGAGAGAGGAGTGTCAATAGATCACCTGAGCATTCTGTTAGCCCGGGATAGTCATGCATGGTCCACATTAGAATACCTCTGATCAAAGCATTCCGTCGTCCTGTGTGTCGGCTCATATCCACCACCTCTATGCCAATCCACAATTGTTGTAGCTCTTCCAATAGTGGACGAAGATACACATCCATATTCCCCACTTTATATCGCCCTGGCACAATCAAGCTTAGCCATAGGTGCCCCTTCTTCGTAGTCAACCACGGGGGAATGTTGTAGTTGACGATGACAACGGGCCATACACTGTAAGATGTTGATCTTTGACCAAATGGATTTACGCCATCCATAGCCAGGCCTAAGCGCAAATTTCGAGCTTCCCTGGCAAAATCCGACCATGTTCCATCTATATGTTTCCAGGCTGCGCAATCTGCAGGAATTCGTAGCACACCATCCGAAGATTTATTCTCCTCATGCCATGATGCTAGGGCGGCCATGGACTTACATTCGAAGAAATGCTTGATGCGAGGAAGCAAAGGAAAATGTCGCAAAACCTTTTGTGGAATTTTTGTCCCGTGGAGATCTACTCGATATCTTTCGGAATCACATTTCGGACACTTCTCCATGTCTGTGTATTCCCCTCTGAAAAGAATGCAGTCATTAGGACAAGCGTGGATAGAATTGTAATCCATCCCCAAGTTTCGCAAAATCTTTCTTGCTTCATCTCGGGAATCTGGCATCACATTGTCAGCTGGTAGAATGTGCTCTTTCAGCAATCTACACAACATAAAAATATGATACAGTCGTGTAAAAATCTATCAGATCATTATACACCATGAGTTCTATTAAAGTAAACTAATTGTAATAGATCACCTGAAAAGCGCTGTGACGCTAGTGTCACTCCATCCAAACTTTGCCTGCATGTTGAGAAGAACCAGGAGTGCTTTCAATCTAGACATACGTGCTCCATTATACAATGATGTATCGGCTTCACTTTTCATATCATCATAGATAAGCCTTTCTGAATCCATGATCGTCTCGATCATTTCATCAATCTCGGGCTCAAACATTGCCTCGTTGGGAATGTGCTCTGCATGATCATCCCCCGAGCTGTCAGAGGCTACATCTTGTGGCCTCACATATGCTGCTTGACCAAAGCGCCTGCGAATACGTCTATTGGGTTGCAAGATTGCTGCTTGTTGGCCAGCGTCAGAGTCCGACGAGTTATAATTGGCAACAACTCGATCTATAATAGATGGATCGAACTCGCCAAATTCACGAACGTGCTGCAAAGAAACACGTCTTGTCCGTCGCACAGCATGCTTGCATTGATTACAAGGACATAAGACCCTCGTTGAGAGATAGGTGTTTCGGTTGGACGGTCACACATCCTCGTCGCTACTCATAATGAGGATAAAAAACTTATAACCTAGACAACAAATTTAATATTCTATTGGCATTCTTCGTCTTATCTCTCTCTCTCTCTCTCTCTCTCTCTCTCTTTACCTCACATTCTCTAGTCATGTCCAATCCCCGCACACCTCGGTCTAGAGGTGCACGGAGATCAGAACCACCGGGTTATAATCTCGTCTTTATTGGTCAATACCTATATTTGTGGGTACAAGAAATCTAGACACCCACGTCTACATGATACTGCATGTAGTGGACAAAATCCCTTTGCCTCTTCTCTAGCTGTAGCACTTCACTTCATCTTAACATCTTTTCACAGTAGATCTTTTCACTGTTCGTCTAACTCTAAACCCTAAACCGTAAGTAATTCTTGCGTGGACTCGATCTAACGTAAATAAGCGTAAATCTAAATAAACGTAAATCTAACTAAAAATAAAGCTAAATCTAATTTAACGTAAGTCTAATGACTAGAGGTTGTCTAGATGGTCATTGTGTCGGGGATGTAGTGACTCTTGCCGCCCTGAAGATCCACCTTCTTCCCTATCTTCTGAAGACATTTCACCAGTACTTTTGGATCGACGGAGCCCACTATGAGTGAAGGCAGCAATACCCTATATTCCATTGAGGGCTTTCTTCACCCGCTTCATGCAGGCATCGCAGTCTATGGAGACCCGCATCTAATCTAATATAACATAAATCTAAATCTAGCTTAAATAAATGTAAATCTAGTTAAAAATAAACCTAAATCTAATTTAATGTAAGTCTACATATAACCTAATCTTTAACGTCTTTTAAAATAGTTTCCTACGACGTTATAACTCTCTTCTTCCTGTGTGTGTGCGCGTGTGTGGATGTGTGTGCCAATAAAAAGAGATAAATGGTATAACCTTTCTATCACCCATGCCAAGTATGATAGATTGATTATGCCATTTCTCTCTTGAATAATAGGTCTTCAGTTCAACTCCTCGTCGGCTAGATCTTTAGGTCTTTTAATTTTAATTAGTTTCCTACGACGCTCCCTTAGTTTCTCTTTCTTTCTCTCTCAATGTGTGTGCGTTTTTTTGGATCGTATGCATGTTTTCTTTCTCTTTTCCTCTCTCAATGTGTGCGTTTTTTGTTTATGCATGTTCTCTCTCTCTTTTCCTCTCTCAATGCGTGCGTTTTTTGTTTATGCATGCTCTCTCTCTCTTTTTCTCTCTCAATGTGTGTGTGCATTCTTTGTTTATGTATGTGTGTGCGTTTTTGCACTCTCTCTCTCTCTCTCTCTCTCTCTCTCTCTCTCTCTCAAAAACACTATATGTGTGTGTGTATGTGTGTGTGTGTGAGAGAGAGAGCGAGGGAGAGAGAAAGAGAGGAAGGGAACATGAGAATGAGGAGAGGGAAGGAGCATACCTGTCTCTCCTTCCTCTCCTCGTGTGTGTGTGTGTGTGTGTGTGTGTGTGTGTAAAAGAAAAAGAGAGAGAGAGAGAGAGAGAGGGAGAGCGTTACCTGCTCTTTGCTTGAGGGCGTCGAAAAACTCAGATCTGAGATCTGAGTTTTTGGGCGCGCTCGGTTATTTTTTTTACCCCAGCTGGCGTCGCTATGAGCGTCGCTATAAGCGTCGCTATAAGCGTCGCTATGAGCGTCGCAAATTTCTTTGTAAATTTGCGACGCTTATAGCGACGCTCATAGCGACGCCGGGAATTTTTTTTTTGAGCGTCGCTGTGTGAGCGTCGCTAATGTGAAGAGCCTCTTGTAGTGCCGCCAAGCCAAACTCACAAAGTGTATGTAATCCCAACCTCCATCAGTCTCTTATGTGGTATTTGAAGCGCTACTCTGCTCTTTCTAGAGATGCGCTGCAAAAGGTTGTAAACTACATTGACAACAAATCTCTTTCCTATTGAAGAAGATGGAGCAACCTCAATGACACTACTCCCAAGAAGGTATGTAATACCTTCTTCTCTGGCAGTCGATAGAAATTCTAACTCATTTCTTACCTCTTCTTTCCTCTCAGATATAAAACTTTGTTGTTCTTGAATGCTTCCACTTGATCTCTTCTTGCCTTCAGTTGAGTGGGACAACCTCTCTACATTGCCGCTATGTTCCTTATTTTCCTCTGCTTTCTCTATATACATCCCTCGATCCAACATCTCTAGTTCATAGGATTCTAACCTCACAAATCGCTTCAAGCTCTCCATCAAGCATTCCTCGAATTCCCCATGTGGAATTGCGGGGTCCATATATCCATACCTTACCACACTTCGATACATCCGGTAGTCTCTGTTGCCTACTCTTCTCACTAAAAACCTCTCATCCTTTGGTACAGTTGAAACCGGCAAATGTTTCACCGAGGCAAAGACTATCACTGAGTGTAAGGCTCTCAAATTCTCTATAAAGAGATCAACGATGGGAGGCACTCCTTGCACTAGTTGGGTGTACATTAATCCGATTCCAGGTACCCTGTTTAGCATCAAGTCACTCTCCAACCTTCTCTCTAATGATGAGATTGAAATCTTGTTGTCGGATTCGAACATGTATTTCTTGCTGGTTACATAATGCCACGCCGCCATCATAATGACCAGTACAGATGAAAATGCAACAGGGAGCCAGCCTCCTTCTGGAAACTTATATAGATTTGCTGAAAAATATATCATCTCAATAGCGCCAAAGATAGTAAAGAAGGAGATTGCAAGGTACAACTTTGTTCTCCAGATCATGACCATGATAAGTGTCACAAGAGTGGTAGTCACAAGCATTACAGCAAGAACAGCCATACCTGCAAGCATAGAAAAACACTTAGGGAATTTTTTTCTCGTATTATATCATCATGTGCCATCCCATCTCTCTCTCTCTCTCTCTCTCTCTCTCTCTCTCTCTCTCTCACACACACACACACACACAAACGCGCACGCGCACACACACACATACACACTTACTGTTTTGCATGCACATGGGTGCTCATCCTGGCCTATTAAAAAACATAAAACCTTCTTATGAAAATTTGGTAGAAGTTACTTTCACCTACAAGCTTGTGTTTACCTCTTGGTTATAATCGCTAATCTTCTCTCTTCTTTTTAATAAAGACAATGAAAGATCTATGTTAGTATTGTGCTAACTTTAATTGTGTCCTTTCCCCATATTTACAAGTTTAAACTTTGTCTAGTTAGTGAGCAAGTTTTGTTTATTAGTTGTACAATTGCTCTTATAATGCCCTGGCAATTTCAAAAGCAAGTGAAAAAGCGTAAGTAGGGGACTAACTACCCTAGTTATTTGAGCCGTCAATCTTCTTTTGCATCTGCAAGAAAGCAGAAGAAGAGTGTACGATTTGAAGGACTACCTAGTTCTTCTTCTTCTTCCTCTTCTTCTGATAGTTCTTCTAGCTCTTCCGACTCGAGCGAGGAGCACAGAAAAGGCAAAAAGCGAAGCAAAAAGCAAAGCTTCGGAAAGGGTAAGAAAAAGGCAAAGAAACCCAGATTTCGCCCAGTTTCTGACAGTTCTACAAAGGAGTCATCCTATGACAGTCGGACTCTGATGACCATATGTTTTATGCAAAGAAGAAGCATTTTTACAGAGCCAACCAATATGACTTCCTCGAAGATAAAAGCAAGAAAATAGAAGAATTCAAAGAAGGTGAACAATCGATTAAATTTGAATCCTTTTTTTGGGTTTCGAGATGCTCCGAGGGCTTTGGCCTTCATTCAGCAGTTTGACATAGCCTTCTCTGGAGGGCACTACTCAGAGCACTCCAAGATTAGGAGGGCTACATCTTTCTTCAAATTAAGGAAATGCTCGAACATGGTGATCCACTCTTCTTTTGGGGAAGGAAGCTCGAACATGGTGCTCGAACATGGTGGTCCATTCTTCTTTTGAGGAAGGAAGCTCCAGTCTAAGTGGTTGAAATTCAAAAGGCTCTTTATTTCTTCTTGGGGTTGACTCCAGAGTACGAACGAGATATACGAAGCGCTTGGAATCATCTTGGGATGACCAAGGGAGAATCTTTGGGACGCTTATTGCGAGAGATTTTGGAACTCTTTTCTACTAAAATCTTCATTTAAGAAGGTCTCTTTTCGGGAACAGATTGAGCCGTTTTGTTGCGGACTCCCTACAGAGATCCAAGACTACTGCCTGGAACGTAAGTCAAATTCTATTCGCTACATTCCCTGTGGGCGGACAAAGATTTTGGGCAGATTTGTGTAGGCTTATCATAGCCAGATAGCTTCATTTTCACTTCATGATTAGAGTATCTTTATCCCTCAATGTATCCTATGGTTTGTCTTGGGATTTTCCCCTTGATTTCATTGTATGTCTCTCAGGATTTTCCCACTATCTGTTGTATATGGACCTACGGTGGATTATATGTTATGAGAGAGAGAGAGAGAGAGAGAGAGAGAGAGAGAGAGAGATACCATAGGCATTTCCAATGTATGTTGTTGACCGAAAGATGCCAATGACAGCTACACATAATACCATCAAGATCCAGTTGACCTCAGGAATGTACACCTGCCCGATGAGTTTTGAGGATGTGTGAACGACTTTCACCAAGGGGAAACATCCCAGAGCTAGAGACTGCTCAACAATAGAGAATACTGCTGATATCATGGCTTGGCTTGCAATGATTGCAGCCCCAACAGCTACAACAAACATAGGCCAGAACATAGGTTCTGTAAACAAAGAAAATGTATTAGCTTTGGCTAATGTGTTTTAATGGAGAATCAGATACTCTCTTATGCATTGAGCAGAATTCTCAATAAATTCACAAGAAATTTTGAACAAATTCTCACAATATTTCCCGCATTCTGACTTACCTCAACATCATGAGCTTCTGTGAGGGAGGCACCGTATACCTAGCTAGGTATGATTGGGAGCAGGGGACCGCCGGCCCGGTGGGCGGGCCCGGGGTCCCCTGCCCCCAATCGTACCTAGCTAGGTATGCGGGGCCTCTCGAGCAGAAGCTCATGATGTTATGCATTGTATGAAAAACATTGAGAAAGATTCTGTTTTCCTACATGAGAAAATTTCTAAATTTTCTTGTGAAAATGCTTGCCTGGAATGGACTTGTAGAAGGTTTGGCTTATGTTCTCAGGATGCTTCAAGAGATACGAGCCTTGGCCAATGTATGCAGCCAACAAGGAAGGGTATGCAAGAGAGGCAAAAGCAATCTGCAATAATATTAACTCATTTGGGTAAGTTATCTATCATTCACAACATACAGAGATGTTGACAAAATAATCGCACATATGGAGTGTGGCGGATGTGTGAACCCTAGAAAGAATGTAAACTAGCATGCAAAGTAGCAGCACCTCATGTCAAAAGAAAGCTTATGGGACAAGGGTTGTGCTATTTGTGCTCAAATGCTACACTCTACTCACACCAGACAAAACTTGTTTTAAATTCATGAGACTCATTCACATGTCAGAATCAAAGCGACAATACCTGAACAGAAGGCACAGAAAAATGTCCGAGATCGGCAAACATGGCTTCTGTGCCTGCATGTTTCATCATGATCAAGATTATAAGTATTGAAAAGGAGGAACTATTTGCAAGTTGAGACATATTCTTATCCTTTCCTTCTTCTAACCGTTGGTCAACGACTCAAGATTATCTTTCTTGGATGTGTGTGTGTGTGCGCGCGCACGCGCGTGATGTTTTGAGGGGGCAATTTTTCCTAGTGATTCACTTGCTGTGGCTTAACCTTCTGGTCTTCACCTTATTTGGGTGTGTGCGTGTGTGTGTGTGTGTGTGTGTGTGTGTGAAATGTCACATACTTTTAAGTAATTCACAAGAAGTTTTGGACAAATTCTCACAATAATTCCCACATTGTGACTTACCTCAACATCATGAGCTTCTGGTAGAGAGGCACCGCATACCTAGCTAGGTACGATTGGGGGCAAGGGACCACCGGCCCCCCCACGGTATGCGGTGCCTCTCTACCAGAAGCTCATGATGTTGTTCATTGTATGAAAAACACTGGAAAAGATTCCGTTTTCCTATATGAGAAAATTTCTAAATCTTCTTGTGTAAGAGAATAAACCTGTAATAGCCAGGACAATGCCTCACAATGAGATCCACCCTTGCCTTCCATTCCTTTGGAAATAGTTGATGATATAATAGGGGTTGAAAGCTCGGAAAATGGATGCATCATACTTGAAAATGTTGAAGATACCAATACCACCAATGAAAGCAAACCAAATGATAACACAAGGGGCAAATAAGAATGCCACCTTCTCAGTTCCAGAGCGCTGGAGGCTGAAGAGGATTACAAGAACGGCGACAGAAATAAGCACAACATGATCTTCCAGAAACATGCTCATATCAAGACTCTTTGATCTTCAGGACAATCATGTTTTTATGAAATAGCTGTCTAATTCTCAACCTTCTGAAGGTGCAAGGATCTTACCTTCAGTTAAACTCTGCACTTTGGTCTGAATACCATCTACTGCCGACAGCACTGCATAAAATTGGCTGTACTAATTAACGACATGTCTTTTGTTATCGCTCAAAGGAAAACATATCTTTGAATTTCTAACTTTTTTGTGAGATAGTTGGTACTGTATCAACAGATGCTTAGTCAATATTGAATTCTGTACCAATGTCGACTTTGCTGGTTTCCTCTTGTGGTGGTGCATTTTAGTGGCTACCCGGTGGTTCTGAGAGAGGGGCTCCTCTCTCTCGTCTTCTAGCAGTATAGTCTGAGATCTCATCAATGTTTCACCCTAACAATGGAGCAAACAGAACTGGATAAATCCTCTAATGTACGTACTCTACCCAATACTGTCTCATAAAGTGCCATGTGAGCTCCCTAGGCACATTCATGGCATGCAATCAACCCATCAACCCGGCTCTTGGAACTACATCAAAGGCTTTGCGGAAGTCCTCATATGAGCTCCCTAGGCACATCCATGGATGCAATCAATGCATCAACCTGGCTCTTGGAACTATTTCAAAGGCTTTGCAGAAGTCCACAAAGGAGGAATATATCCATCTTTTATGTGCTCTACCGGACTCTATAATCGCTCTTAATTAAGTGTGAGGATATGGTCAAGAGTCGAAAAGCCTCTCTTGAAACCTGCCTGTCCCTGTGCTTTGAGTCCCTGCTGCTCTGCCCAACGGCCTAACCATGTTCCAATATGGAGGCATATAGCTCGGCCAATGTATGATCGATCATGAGATTTGAATAATGGCACAACGGTGTATGGGGATCCTTAGTAAGGCACTGTGTAATCTCGGGCAATGGTATAGAATGATCTATAGCATTTCTCAAAGCACTTCAGCTCTTGTAACCAAATCACCAGACATACCAGATATAGCCGGTGTTAGTACGCCATCCCCCATGACTGCACAAGTTCCAAGGAGTGTCAACAGCAGCAACACTTTCTTTGCAAAGGGACTGCCTTCCAATGCCTCCTTGATCTTTGCTCCCATTCTCGGCGCTCTGTCTGAGCGTTGCAATCTGTATCCACAGAGCGATTGATCCTCAACTTGTTCGTTTTGGAATCGGCTTACTTTTGCATGGCGGCAGATAAGGGAGTAGAGTGCAAAGGTTCCACCTACAGGTTTAAACCAAGATATGTTACACACACACACACACTATCCCTGCGCCATACAGAGAGAGACTTTATTAAGGCTAGAACTATTACACTCAATTTGCTGCACAGTACATGTAAGCACTTACCATTCCCATTGTCGTTTGCTTGAAGCACGAAGACGACATACTTCAGCAGTGGGATGAGAGACAATGTGTAAATGATGAGGCAGAGAGCTCCAAGCACATCATCATTGCTAGGGGGCCCATTGGGGAAAGTACTGCTGTAGACATAGAGGGGCGATGTCCCCAAATCCCCATAGATCACTCCTATGCTCTCAAAGGCCAACTTCAGAATCAGAGCTTTGGATAGAACCTACATAACAACAAAAAATTTGAATGAATGTGAAGAAATTCAGCACTCAAACATTGGCTTTAGCTTGCTGAGCTCAGTCTGATACCTTAGTAGAGTGTCGCATACCATCCGGTATGTGATTTGCTTCCACATCCAAAGAGTCCAGCCTGCAAAGAGGCCTCCTGTTTTCCATTTCATCATGATCATCAGCAGTCCCTTCCATGCCGAGTATGGCACTCCGAGCCTTTCACCTCTTGCTTAGAGCTTAGGGGATAGATTCAAGCTGATGTTTGCTAGCTTGATGCTGGTTGTGCCATCAAAAGGGAATGTGAGTGGTCTTTGTTCCAAAGGTAAGGCTTACTGAGGAGGTGTCCACTCCCATGCTTTATATGATTTTCCAACTGAACCTCATTCAATAAAAGATTGTATTAGAAACTGGCATTTTGTTTTTATGGTTTTTAGAAAGATTTGCATCTCTGTTGTGCATTTTAATGAAGGTCTGCTTGATATACAACACTATCTCATTATTTACAAATTTCAGTGCAAATAATTATGGCATTAGAGTTTACAAAACTAGCATCATGATCATCACCAATAAATGGAAGTGCTTGCTCTTCAAATAATAATCTATTTGCCCAATGTTGCCTACCTAGTCTTGTCGTCAGAGGAGCCAATAATTCCAGAGAGAGAGAGAGAGAGAGAGAGAGAAGAGAGGTAGGTACGTGACACTCCCGGTGTGCACTCTTTTTTTTGTAAACCGTGTGCACGTGCCAGGGAGAGGGGAGAGAGGCGAGAGTCACTGATGATGAGAGGCAAACCGTGTGCATGTGAGAGAGAGAGTCGCGAACCGTGCACGCTCGGCGGGGAGAGGGAGAGAACCAGACTTCAGTGCTCGAAAAAACAACAGAGCAGTGTTCGGGAAAAATCATTTTTCCAAAACATACTTTCCTTGAGTTTGCCAAGAGGAAATTTTAGAAAATTAGGGGTATTTTTTGGGTTTTTACACTAACTTTCTCTATTTTGGGAAGGAATTTTTCCTTTTCCCTTTGCCCTCAATTGGCATTTTTAAAATTGGAAACGGCATGATATTAAGCTGATACATTTTTCCCGAACACTGCAAACACAGGTAAATTGAAAAAAATTGAAGGTTTTTACACCAAATAACACTAAATTTTTCAAAGTTTTCTTGCAATATAAAATTTAGAGGTAAATTTCAAAATTTGTAGGTGGGATTTTACACTAAACCTAAATTTTTTTGGAGCACTACAACCAGTGTTTTTGCAAAAAAAACCAGGGTTCATGTAGCCAAAATTACAAAAGCCTTGAAGAAAACACTCAAAATTTAGAAATACAGTTCAAATACTTATTGACCTAAATAACAAAAGATTTTTTTTTTCCAAAACTCACAATTGAGAGTGAAATATATTAATCAACCCAAAAAATTACAATGTCTTGCCATGCTCGTGAGGAGCCATGACATCATCCAGGGACCATAATTACATCGGTAGCGATCCCAACCAACTCGCCCCCTTATCCTTGATCCAAAAGGTCCATTATCATGTTCTTCTGCGATCTTTTAATTACCAATAGCCAAGATTTTCCCCCATCCTAGGCATACCTTCTGCTGACAACAAGGCACAAGTAGTCCTAGACCAATCCTCCGAGTGTTGCTTGCGCCCGAGCGTCCAAATTAGCATTTTGCTTTCTTGAATAATTTCTGCGAAGCTTGCCACCTCAAGACCTTCTTCAAACACATGGCGGTTCCTTGTCTGCCATACATTATGCAAGAAGAAGTACCTGACGATTTGAGTGTTGATGAGGATGGCAAGACCATCTGAACTCTTCCCTCCAAGGAATAGATCAATCTTGTAAAAACCAATTTTCCATGTTCTTTGGACCCATTTACATATTTTCTCTGCGAGGCCTTTGATAGTTGGGCAATCCATGAAGAGGTGGGCCAGATCTTCACTAGCCAACCTGCACCCCAAGCATCGATCTGACCCAATCCCTCTTTCCTGAATCTTCACTCCCGTCGGTAGAGCACCCCAAATTACCTTCCATAAAAATACCTTTACGTGCTGCGGAACCTTTGGCTTCTAGATGTTCTCCATTACTTGCTCCCACCTTTCCTCCAACCATTGTTTTTTCCATATCTTGTTGAGGGGGCTAGACCAATTCTTCTTTTGCATCATTGTATGCTAAATGTCTTTCGAATGGGGTTTCCCTAAGAGACTACTTCCGGGCCATTTCCAGGCGTTCCAGTCAAACTCCGAATCATAGATAGGCATCAGTATATTGTCAAGCTCTTTCCTCACTTTGTGGACCAGCAAGACCTCCAAGCTATTCAGTTGGAATTGGGTAACCAGGAGATCAATGGTTTTCCAACTCTTGTTGTCCCTGTCCCAGAAGTGCCCCAGTCGATTCATACCTTATTATTCAACTTCCTGGCTGTCTCTATCCAATAGGGAATTTGTGGCGGATCTACAAGTTGTTGGGTTCAAGCCCATGTTTGTTAGCCCATGAGAACATGGCTCAAAGCATACAGCTATAGGCCATCAAATAAGTTCAGTTTGCATGAAGAGAAAGGAGTGGTTGCTATCATCTTTCAAAAGCTATGTAAAGACCCTTTCATTAATAGAAAATAGAGTAGCGTGTTTTTCCTTCTTCAAGCTGTGTCGAGATCTCTCTCTCTCTCTCTCTCTCTCTCTCTCTCTCTCTCTCTCTCTCTCTCTCTCTCTCTCTCTCTCTCTCTCTCTCTCTCTCTCTCTCTCTCATATCTCTGCACGCTCCTTCTAGCCATGGTGATTCTTAGTCTCCACCCCCCATAGCAGCCCTCGTTCCAACAACTGGTATCAGAGCCAGTGCTCTCGGCTTGAGTCGGCGCGCGGGAACTACCGCTTGCAAAGGGACAGCTCGACCTGCGTCAAATTGCTCAGAACCGGCATCAGTCATTTCACCTTGGCCCTGTGGTGAACCTTCGACACTGTGGCCTCTCCCAACTCGCCCTCTGCAGCCCGCTACGAGCAGCTTTTGCTTACTCGCCATCTCCTGCCTGTGCTATACACAGAGAAGGTTTGAATTTTATTTATCTTATGTTCACACAGACTATTCAAGATGGTGGACAATACTAATTTGGTCTTCCAGCAAACCGGGATTCCCACCCTGCCAAACCCGCGCAAAATCTTTTATGCGACAATTGCAATATGTGCTCGTGTTTCGGTGTGCTAGGATTACAACATTTTACTAGCGTACAAAATTTCCAGAAATTCAATTGTTATCAAAGTTGCTTCCCGGAAATTCGAATGCTGCAAATTGACTCTTGAATTAAAGCCAAAATTGTTGCCGAATCTTTGACGGACATTACTTATCTTCTCCAGTATACAGCTATCCTTTGCATATCGAATATGGCATCAAAAGTCGACAAATTTAATGGATCTGGTTTTCATACTTGGCAAATTAAAGTCAAAGGTTATCTGATGCGGAAAAATCTTTGGAATGTGGTCAAGCCTCTCGCAGCCGACGAATCCGGCACATCCGCTGCAGTTACAAGGGCACTATCTGCTGAGCTACAGAGGAAAGACGAACAAGCTTTTGGTATTATCCTAACCTCCTTAGAAGATGATTTTATTCATTATTTGGACGATGTCGATTCTTCAAGTGCTGCTTGGATAGAGTTAGAGAAGTTGTTCGGTGCCAAAGCAAAGTATTCAAAAATGAGTTTAAAAATGGAATTATATTCCATCCGCATGCGTGAAGATGAAAATATTGCAGCTTTAGCAAATAGACTGAAGAGTATTAGAACTCAGCTTGTTTATGTCGAAGCATCAGTACCAGAAGATCTCATAGCCATTTTGTTAAAAAGTTTGACTGACAAATTTCATCAGATTGTTACTGTTTTAAAAGAGAAAGATCCACTACCCTCCGTGGATGGTATCATCAATTCATTGCAGGAAGAAGAACGCAGGGTACCTAGTACCAATTCTACTATTATTCCCAAGGCATATACAGTCTCGAATGCCGTGTCACCCACCAGTTCTTATGATACTTCCAGTGCATATACATTCACTAAATGTGCTGCTACAGCAGCTTCATCTCGACCATTCAATGGAACCAGAACTTGTGCCATTTGTGGGCGCAACAATCATCAGACGAAAGACTGTTTCAAGAAGAATCCTTGTGTTCACTGTGGTAAAACAAATCATCCGTCAAATAAGTGCTTTCAAAAGGGTAAAACTCAAATTCATGTGGTTGAGGGAGACATTGAATCTCCAATATATTCCGTTGATGAGGAAATTTATTAGATCAACTCTTTTCATGTTATTTTGTCAAAATAAATTGTACGGGCTATAGACACTGCCACCCATAAGTGGTAAGACCTCCCAATTTATCAGTTTTTTGTTCTCAAGTACCATTTTGTCCGCTCCTCATGAGGTTACTGGGTACACCTTAAACCCAAGGTTTGGCAGTGAACCAAAAACTCCACTTTTGGTAGCTAATGTTTTGACCTACACCCTATCTGTTCAAGGGGGGGTTACTGACCGAGCACCAGGTTATGGATAAACCAAAAATCCTTGGTTGTGAGAAAACCTAAAACTCACTGTTGACGAGTATACCAAAAACTCGAGGTATCATGAATTGCTTGTCCAGTTCGGGCTTGAGGGGGGGATTGTTGGGTTCAAGCCCATGTTTGTTAGCCCATGAGAACATGGCTCAAAGCATACAGCTATAGGCCATCAAATAAGTTCAGTTTGCATGAAGAGAAAGGAGTGGTTGCTATCATCTTTCAAAAGCTATGTAAAGACCCTTTCATTAATAGAAAAGAGAGTAGCGTGTTTTTCCTTCTTCAACCTGTGTCGAGATCTCTCTCTCTCTCTCTCTCTCTCTCTCTCTCTCTCTCTCTCTCTCTCTCTCTCTCTCTCTCTCTCTCTCTCTCTCTCTCTCTCATATCTTTGCACGCTCCTTCTAGCCATGGTGATTCTTAGTCTCCACCCCCCATAGCAGCCCTCGTTCCAACACAAGTTTGGAAAGCCAGGGGGACCAATGCAAAATGGAGTTCTTGAAGTATCTGGTTTTTCCCCCCCCACTTTAAGACTCAGTGCTGCTTTGTTGCATTTTCTTACCAATCTCCTGAGCTGCCCCCCCAGTCTTAGAGTAGTCCACGTCGGGGCTAACAGCTTGTCATGAACCTCCACCCATCTCCACTTTCCACCTTTCGAACCAAGTTGAGGTGCTTCTATCATATCTTTGATCATGATAGCCCAAACTTTATCCTCTTTAGCCAAGGAAACAACAAATTTGGCGCAACAAGCTTCTGCATGGGCCACAGGGTTCACAATTCCCAGGCCTCCTTGATTCACTAGCCGAGCAACTGATTCCGGGGGTGGTTATGGAGCGAGCTTTAGAGCGAGCTTTTTTTTTTCCACCACCTCTACCTCCCATTGCCGCCTCTTACCACCCATGACAACCAACACCCTAGTCCACCACCGGTGGTTGGTAGTGTTAGCTCACTACCACCATCTACCACTACTCCTCCTACCACCACCGCCCATTGCCGTCGGTTCTCCTCCCACTTTTCCTTCTAGTGGGCTACTCAAGGACCTCCTCTCTCTCTCTCTCTCTCTCTCTCTCTCTCTCTCTCTCTCTCTCTCTCACACACACACACACACACACACACACACACACACACACACACACACACACACACACACACACACACACACATGTCTCTCTCTCCCCCCTCCCCCCAACACGCTCTCTCTTTCTCCCCCCCCCCCCCCCTCTCTCTCTCTCTCTCTCTCTCTCTCTCTCTCTCTCTCTCTCTTGCCCTCTCTCCCTCCCTCCCTCTCTCTTTCTCTCTCACTACTCAAGGACCTCCTCTCTCTCTCTCTCTCTCTCTCTCTCTCTCTCTCTCTCTCTCTCTCTCTCTTGCCCTCTCTCCCTCCCTCCCTCTCTCTTTCTCTCTCACTACTCAAGGACCTCTTCTCTCTCTCTCTCTCTCTCTCTCTCTCTCTCTCTCTCTCTCTCTCTCTCTCTCTCTCTCTCTCTTGCCCTCTCTCCCTCCCTCCCTCTCTCTTTCTCTCTCGCTACTCAAGGACCTCCTCTCTCTCTCTCTCTCTCTCTCTCTCTCTCTCTCTCTCATCTTGTTTCTCTCTTTATTTTGCTGATTTTGTCTCTCTTTCTCTCTCACTTGTCTATCTCTACCTCTCTCTCTCTCTCTCTCTCTCTCTCTCTCTCACACACACACACACACACACACATCCCGTTTCTCTCTTTATTTTGCTGATTTTGTCTCTCTTTCTCTTCTCACTTGTCTATCTCTACCTCTACCTCTACCTCTCTCTCTCTCTCTCTCTCTCTCTCTCTCTCTCTCTCTCTCTCTCTCTCTCTCTCTCTCTCTCTCTCTCTCATCACACATTCGGGTGAAAGCATGAAATGGTGGTCAGTTTTAAGGGCTTTTCTAGGTGGTTTTTGAAGTACTTCTCAAGTTTTATTTGTTCCCTTCAAATAATTTATCGAGGTTGTGAAAAATTGCAAGAAATGGAAAATGCCGCCACTTCAAGAATGCCATCATTTTTTGAACATTGTTTACGGGTAGAAGGTGACTGTGACTTCTCTTGCATGCCATTCTACACAGCAGGAAGCTACCCACGCGCTACTGCATCTTCATGCACCCTGCATGAACAAAGCGAGGAAGAAGTGTAGACGCCTACCCTCTCTGTGCGACCTCAATCTTCACCGGGTACTGTAATCCAATCCATCCCCCCCCCCCCCCCCCCCCCCCCCCCCCCCCCCCTCTCTCTCTCTCTCTCTCTCGTTGTAGTTGAGCAATGTGTTTGTTTGAGGACATTGTGAATCATGGATTGTGTTTTTTGTGTGTACAGTAATATGAAGACTCCACCACGAAAGTGCACCATGGCAGCAGCTGATGGTGGTTCAGCTAGCATGCTTTCATCTAGTAGCAAGCCTAGGAGATCCACAACATTGGGCATGAAGTCTGAAACTATCGGCGAAAAAAGCATTGGTACATATCAACTCTGTCTCTTCAATTGTAGCAATGTTCTTTTCAATGCTTGTTTATGTTTGTTTACTATGTCAAATGTGGTTTGTAGCAAGATCTTCCTGGAGGATTCAATACCCTAAGCAAACTCGATTTTGCTACACACGAGAGGAGTTGCATGAGGAGTATGGCTTAAGCTTGGAGGGCAAGCTCTACCAGCACCTCAGTGAGGTTGATGTCACAGATCAGGATTGGTTGTCGGTCTTCATGAAGAAAAGGGAGAAGGGCTCTAAAATCTTTCTGCATATGATGCGACCTGAGTTTGTAGACGAATGCAGGTTACTGTTTCACAAAGTCTACCAAAGCATGCCAGCCAACAAAGAGATCACACACAAGTTTGCAACGTTGTTTGTGTACGAGCGATGCCCAGCTGCTCGGCAAGATCCTGCAGGTCGAAAGGTTGCATGGGCTGCTTTTGGTGAACAGGTTTTGGACCATTGCAAGAAGCTTCCGGGTGGCATCGACAAGAAAGTAAAGATTTGGTTGGAGAATAATGAGGGGACATCACTTCAGCCCCTTCGTCTTGACAATGTCAGGGCAAGTCATAAAAGTGGGCAAAATGCTCTCTTATCTGGCAGCACTTCTCTAGTTAGTGCCTCCTTTATAAGCCAGCAAGTAAATGCACAGGTGGAGCATATTCTGGATGCAAAAAGGGATGCATTAAAGGTTTTGAACACAACATTGGATAATGTGAGAGTAGAGCTACAAGACAGGAACCAAAGTATGTGGAAGATACAAGGGACATCTTCAGCCGCGGCAGTGCTTCACGGGCAATTGCAAGAGCTCCAGATATTGCGGTCCAGCATGAAGGGAGTTGTCGATACTGACCCTGATTTTTTGGTGATTGAAGGCAAGATGGCTGCTCTAACTAGTTCACTCATAGCTCTTGGGGCCGATGCAAGCAGCTCGAACATAAGAGATGAGGTGGATCGTCTCCAGGTATGTGTCGACCAAGTCAAGGTAGGATTTTTGTTTATGTGGTAATGCCCTAGGTACTTGACATGGTACTCTCTTCTATTTAGGTGGTTTTGTTTGCCATGCCAGTTATTTCTATTTATGTGGTAATGCCCTAGGTACTTGACATGGTACTCTTTCTATTTAGATGGTTGTTTTTGTCATGCCAGTTATTTCTGTTATGGTGCTAAGTGCCCAACATACCTGACATGGTAGTTTTTTCTATTGTGGGATTCTATCATGGTAATATTGCCCAAGGTACTTGGCATGGTAGTTTCTTTTTACATTTTTTTTGTTACAGTGACATTGACCAAGTACTTTTCCATGGTGGTTTTTTTTGCTATGAGTATTTTTTTTTCCATGGAAGTTTTTCTATTATTGTGGTACTTGTCATGGTAGTTTTTTCTACCATGACAGGTGCAGGGGTCATGGCTATTTTTCCAGGTATCATGTAATGGCCAAAATGCATGTCATGGTACTTCGTTTGATCATGGTGGTGTTTTTTTCATGGCAGTATTTCCTACTATGGTACTTTTCTTTTGCTATTGTTGTAGTGCTCAAGGTATTTTTCTACTATCCATGGTATATGTCATTACCTTAGAGGTTTTTTGGAAAGCCATCTTTGTTATGGTGGCAATGCCCAAGGTACTTTTTCATGGTTTTTTTTGCTATGGTTGATTGTTTCTTTAAGGAAGTTTGTTGTTATTGTGGTTGTGCCCAAGGTACTTGTAAAGGTAATTTTTCCTATTAAGGTGGTTGTACGGTCATTGCTTATTAGTGTGTAGTGTCCAAGAAACTTGTCATTGTAATTTGTTTTTGGTCATGGTGGCTTTTTTATCATGATAGTCTTTCCTGTTATGGTAGTAGCTTTTGCCTTGATGTTTTTAATGGAATGGCAGTTTTCTGTTATGGTGGTAGTGTCCAAGGTACTTTTCTACTTGCCATGGTATTTTTAATTGCCTTGGCGGTTTTTTGGAGTGTCCAAAGTACTTTTGTATGGTAGTTTTTTCTGTCAAAGGTACTTGTCATGGTACTTTGTGTTGTAATGGTGGTTCTCATATCTAATCCCTGTGGGCCTTTTGTTCTTCATTTGTCATGCAGAAAGAATTGACTGACTTGGAAGCATCAGCGAGTACGTGTGTGCAACAGATCAACTTTTGTGAGAGCATGTTGGAGCAGGTGAAGGCTGGTGACACAATGTTACTGCTTCCGACAGCTAGCCAGCACTTGAGCCACTTGCAGGCTACATTCTCTGTTCCAGGACTATGTGTTGCATGTGGTCTTGCATTCATGGCTTCCCATGTGGTTTGTGTATACACGCTAGCATGTGGTCATGCATACCATGCTCTGTGTTTTGCTGTCTAGCTTGGATCAAAGACGGTATGTGCGGACGCCTCTTGCAAGAATAGTATTCCAGATTCACTTAAATCAATGCTCCTGCATACAGGTTGGTTACCGTTGCTTCCAATATCATATAAATCCAAGAACAGTTCAGGTTGCCTTGAAGTATCTGCTGATTGCACAAGCCTGAACATCACTGATGTGCTTGCAGGTTCTGGCCATATTCCTTGTGTGGCGCCGAAACAGGATGATGTGCCAAAGGTTGTGCTACAAGCTACTCTTGAAGCCCATAGTGTGTACTCCAGTGAGGGCACTCCAATTGTGAAGGTAGACCCCCCTGCAAGCACAACAGCAGTTGAGCCACAACCAAGCGAAAGCAGTCCAAAGGAAGATGCAACGGTTGACGATGCGGAGGCAATAGCGCAAGAGGGAGTGGATGCAGTGCAGCGCATGGTAGCTGGTGATGAGAATCCAGATTCTCCCATCTTTCTGAGTGACATGGTGAAGGTGTCAAAGAAGCGCAAGAAAAACAGTGATGGTAAGTGGTAATGGTATTGGACTTGTCAACTTCTATGCAATGTCTGCATGGGGCTGATGTGTTGTTTTATGACATAGGTGGATCTTCCAAAAAGAATAGACCTTTGGATTCCACACGTTCAAAGCACCATGCTCATCATGCAGATGGAGATATGGGAGAGAGGGAAGCACCCAGATCACCTCCTGCCGTGAAGAAGACTCCCAGAAAGAGTACTCCCCTCCGCAATCCTTCTAGTGTTTCCCACCCCCCCAAGCCTCAAGTTTGCAAGAAATTGTGACTCTTCAATTGTAATACAAGAATCTGTGATTCTTGATTTTGAATGTAAAAGAAACTTTTTTGTCGGCCTCTATGTTTTTGTCGCTTTTATGTTTCATAAGCACAATGTCTATGTTTTTGTCGGCCTCTATGTTTTTGTCGCTTTTATGTCAAATATTGCCTCGTGTTTATTTTTCAATGTTGAATGCTGTCTTTTACAGAGTGTCCAAAGGAAAAGGGGATCCTCAAGCTGCCCGTAGAGGAAATCATCATCATCAGAGATCCCCCAAAGTACATTCCCCCAGTTATCTCCTCCTTGCCATATGATGATCCAACCCGATCAGCCCTCATATTAGATCTTAATGGTGTACTTTTTCTTACATGTACACCTAATAGGCATGACCCTTCGTCTGTCCCCGATATTGAAGCTACATCATTTGTCAAGCATGAGGAGGCAGATGGCAGGTACCTGTTTGTTCCGAAAGATGCACAGGATTTTATTGCATGGGCTGTGACATGGGCAAATGTCTACATATGGAGCAGTGCAATGCTCAGCAGAGTGAGCTCAAGAATTCGAAGATGTTTTCCCCAGGTTCACTGTTATATTAGTGGATGGGCTGGACAACAGTTATGTGATGTGGATAGTTACTGTTTTGGTGGTGGAAGGCCAGCATTTTTCAAGGTATTGCAGAATTTTTTGGCGAAGCTGCAACGGTATGATACCAGCAATGTCCTTTTAATTGACAACAGTTCCTATAAATGTCATTATAATCCCAGAGGTACTTACATCATAGTGCCTGGTATTGAGCACCACTCCAGCCAATACTTGTCAAAAGATCTAAAGGCCTAGCTAGAAGGGTGGCAGCATGCTACGGATCGTCGTGCCTTGGCGGACACATTCAGCAAACCAAAACCTATTGATGACGACAAGTATGTATTCACAGCAATTGCAAAAGGGTTTCAAAAGACATCGTATGATCCGTACTTATGTGGGACACAGCTGATGCCCATAGAGTGCAAGCGACAATGACGTCCCTTGATTTTTTTAGGATGACAGATCCTCTATGTACCTTTTTGTAACTAAACTAAACCCGTGCCAGAACCTTGTATATTTATATGCTACTTTCCATGTGGAAACCAATTTTTTGGCTTCATTTTGATTGCCATTATAACTGATGTAATGACTCTTCGTCAAATTGTTGAAGATGAAATATATTCCAACTGGTTGGATGCGTTGTCTTTGTGTCCCAGCATTGAAGTGTTATTTTTCTTATTCAAGTAGTTTAAGACTATTCAAGTGTCCAAGCATTGAAGTGTTATTTTTTTGATTCTGTTATTGTTTCCCAATTTAAAATAGTTACAATGTAAGGTACTTTGGGTTGGCATACCAAAACTTAATAGATTGTTGTGTACAAAAACCACCCAGGGACTACCTATAAGGTACTTTCGACTGGCATACAACAACTTTTACAAGTCCTTGTTTCCTACATAGTTTAATACAATTTCCACCTGTGAACTACTTGTAAGGTACTTTTGGTTGTCATACCTATAAAGAACCTATAAGGTACTTTGGGCTGGCATACAACTTTTACAAGTCCTTGTTTCCTACATAGTTTAAGATAGTTTCCACTTGTGAACTGCCTGTAAGGTACTTTTGGTTGTCAGACATGTAAAGAACCTATAAGGTACTTTGGGCTGGCATACAACAACTTTTACAAGTCCTTGTTTCCTACATAGTTTAATACAGTTTCCACCTTTGAACTACCTGTAAGGTACTTTTGGTTGTCAGACCTGTAAAGAACCTATAAGGTACTTTGGGATGGCATACAAAAGGTTTTACAAGTGCTTGTTACTTACATATCTTAACATACAGAAACCACTTCAGGTTTACCTTAAAGGTACTTTGGGCCGGTAGATAAACTTTTAGAGGGGCTTGTGAACTACCTGTAAGGTACTTTAGGCTGACAGACAGGTACTTTGTGTTCCAGAATTGAAGTGCTATTTTTGTTACTCAAGTAGACAAAAGAGTTTACAAGTACTTGTTTGGACTGGCTTGCAAGAGGTTTTGACTCCTATGATAGGCTCCTACAAAAACCACATGTGGAATAGTTGCATGGTACTTTGAAGCTAATTACTGGTACTTCTACAAGTTACTTGGGCAACAACCTATATCACTATTGGCATACTGTTGTACACATTTTCATATACTTCTACAGTGAGTTTGAACTTATGTGGCTCTCCTTCTAAGGGTTCCAAGGGCATCTTAATCGATCTAACCAAGTGTGATGCAAGAAGCACTTTTGGTTGACTAGCAGGCATGTAATAGATATGCTCGGCACCTTCCACTAGCTCGTAATAGTACCCCTCAACCAAATAGATTCCTGTAGAAAGTATGTTTCCCCAGGAATCACTCAAGTCTCTTGTTGTTTTGTATTTCTCCTGTGAGCACCTCAAAAGGTAGAAGTCAGCTCCATCTTCATTGGCATTGGTGGCAAAGGTATCACCGATGCATAGAGCCTCACTAATTGCGTCATGGTGCCCACCATACATCGGCAGATCTGATCCTTCGTCATCGCTAAAATATTCACTTTCTACATTGTCACCATCCAATGCCTCGGGTTAGATACTCCCAGTACTCAACATGTGTGTTGTTCAAGCATCGCCTCCAACTCTGGGACATACAAAATTCACAAAAACAAGCGAGAAGTCTGGAACGGAGTGCACACTTGTCGCTCTTGGAGTATCCATTGACATAGTGTATTGATCGTGAGCCTTCAACTCGCTTGCAATTCCACTTCTTCTCCCTTGGCACCTCAATTGCTTGGACCTCCCAAAAAATCCTGTTCACCCCTGTGTGACCACTTTCATCATTAAATTTATGCTTCAAGAAGCCAACAACATCCTTGGCACACTTCATGTGCCATGCATCAGCCTTTAACTGCTCATGTGTTAAAGCCCTCTTAACAACTGCCCCTGCCCCATCATGCTCCCCTTTGCCGTGGCCCGAGGCAAAGAAACTTCACAGCATTTCAATGCCAGTCAAACCATAGTACCTAAATCAATGACCCACCTTCAATGCTGGGCAGAAACAAATTTCTGGAAACTTTTCATCAGAGGTGGAATAAAACCTGGCGTACCTTGACACGAAGAAGAACGGTCTAAATGACTTGAATTGAGCAGCACATCCATCTGACCACACCCAGTGCCGCTTCAAGAAGTTGAATCCCTGATTTTGAAGCCAAACACTATGCAGTTGCAAGCAATGTTGCACAAAAAGCGTGTCATGATCTTTGTCATCACAAATGTAAAAATGTGTATATTTTAACACCTTGTCTTTCTCGTCTCGAATATATGTAATGTGCACCAAGATGGTGACTTGTGAAGAGTACCAATGCATTGACTGGATTTCATTTTGCTCCTTAAATGAGTAATTTTCTGCAAAGTCGATAACAGAGACCACTACATCTCTAGGAAACCTATGAATGCAATCTTTGAACTACTGAGATTGCCACCGGGCAATAAAATTGTGTCGGATGTAAGTGGTCAGATGCTTTTTAAGAAAATTTGTGAAATCCTTGCATCCCATTTCCTTCAACAGAAGATCCTTGCGCTTCTTGCCTTGAGAATGGGTTGAGGCAACGTCTTCAAACACCTTAACAGAAATTTGGGCTGCACTTTCAAGTGTTTAGTTTGGACAAAGCAATAATCTCTTCGACCCACATTGAGGACATTCTCCCTTCAAGCAAGTCAACTTATGAAATACGGAGTCCATTGGTTTTTCACATAACACACTTTCAGTCAATGTGCTTACACTTGTGTATGTGTACGTGGCAGCTTCACACTTACTTGGAGCCTCTTTTGGCAAGCATATAGCACACATGCAACCACACCCATTGTTGTGCATGCCTGTCTTACTGTGTCTCATGTTGTTGAATGCTTCCTTGAGATATATCATCTGAATATGAGCAATACAGCAGTACGTGTAACGGTCCTTCAACTTACGAACAAACCAAGGTTTCAATCCCTCAAAACATCTGAGTGAGATCTTGATTTGTGGATATTGCATTTGGAACCTCATGTAAAGCTCACCTTGTGCAAGAAAAAATAAAACCCATTAGAGGCTCAGACTTTTTTCAAAGTAAAAGCTCTGTGAGGTATTCAATGATTTTTTCTACCTCCAAAGTACCTAGAGCACCTCTTTACTATCATGGTACTTCCATGACTACCTTTGGAATGAACTCTATGGTACTTTCAAGACTACCGTTGTGAGGTATTTTAGACTCTTTCAGAGATCCAGAGTACCTAAAGATCCTCTTTACTGTCATGGTACTTCCATGACTACCTTTGAAAGGAACTCTATGAACTTTTTCTACCTCCAAAGTACCTAGAGAACCCATTTAAACTCACATGGTACTTTCAAGACTACCTTTGCAAGGTATTCTAGACTCTTTCAAAGATCTAGAGTACCTAAAGAGCCTTTATACTATCATGGTACTTCCATGACTACCGTTGAAAGGAACTATGTGACTTTTCTATGCCTCCAAAGTTCCTAGAGAACCTCTTCACTCTCATGGTAAATAAGTACCTTTGAAAGGTCCAGAGTACCTAAAGACCCTCTTTCAAGACTCTTTCAAAGGTCCAGAGTACCTAAAGAGCCTCTTTATTGTCATGGTACTTCCATGACTACCTTTGAAAGGAACTCTATGAACTTTTTCTACCTCCAAAGTACCTAGAGGACCCATTTAGACTCGCATGGTACTTTCAAGACTACCTTTGTGAGGTATTCTAAACTCTTTTAAAGATCCAGAGTACCTAAAGATCCTTTTATACTATCATGGTACTTCCATGACTACCTTTGAAAGGAACTCTATGACTTTTCTCTACATCCAAAGTTCATACCTATGAAAATTTAGGAGCATACCTGTGAATCATCAAGCAAATGTATTGGATGCTTTATGTAAGATTTTTTGCCCAATCGTTTTCGACACACATATTTTTTGTTTGGCGATACTCTTGTCTCTATCTGCCAAAAGGAAAAAACAAGGTCTTTTGTCGCTTGTGTGATGGTGGAACTTTGAGGTACTTGACAACTACATAATTGCAAAGGAAATGCGTCAACCTTAGCCTGTTTTAACCTTGAATTGGCTGCTGCAAAGTTTCGCCGATGCAATCTAGTAAATCTGGCCATCTTGGAGTTGCTAATAGACCTTGATGGATCTCCTTCACTATTCACCAACATCATGCAAACAGCTCTTTTAATCTTCAGCTCCTCTTCAGACATGGATGCTTTGACTTTAGTAATTGTGCCTTGAATATTGGATAGTATTGACTTCTCAGATGCATGATGCAAACGTCTAAAAGCTGGCAGTCCTAGAAGACATTGAAAGGCGGTTTTCTTAGCATCGCAAGTCATGCCTTTTGTTGCTTTCTGCCAGCATTTTGAGACTTTCATGCAAACCTGATTCACATCTTCTGTTGACCTTGAACCTGATGCATCACTTTCTCGATGTCTCCTACGGCTCTCTCTTTTCATCATAGACCAATATTCTCGCATCCGATGGTTACCTTCATGGAGAATTGTGACTGAGTCATCCCTGTGGTAATTGTGAGTCATGTCATCATGAAGTGGATTGTATTGCGCATGCTGCTGAAAGTACTCAGAGCCCTGCAGTGTACTTGGAGGTGGCTCGTTTTGCACAATCCTCTCTTCAAAACATCTGACACCACAAGCAATGGCCGGCAAATTGTGTGGAGGTTGTTGCTGGTGCGGAACGTGCTCTCCCAAGCTGCCGAAATCGACATTCCACAAAAGGTGACAATCGATTGGAGGCTGCTGCTCAGACACATCCTGTTGGCCAATCTCCTGCTGCAACATCTCCATACCGATCTCCTGGACCTTTAGTCTCCACACCTTATGACAATTCTCCACAAGTTCCTGCTGCAATTTTCCTTCTTCTTGCAAGAGAGAGAGAGAGAGAGAGAGAGAGAGAGAGAGAGAGAGAGAGAGAGAGAGAGAGAGAGAGAGAGAGAGAGAGAGAGAGAGAGAGAGAGAGAGAGAGAGAGCTCGTAGACTACTGAAAGGGAAGGTAGAGAGTCTTGCATTCGACTAAATCAAGAACCGTTAAAGTTGTTGGCGCAATGCCTTTAGAAATATTAAATATTTATCTTTTGGCTTTTGAAAACTGCCAACAAAACACCATCCAATAGTGCCTCACAAGAGGTGTCAAGGACACTACTTTTTGCACCACCAACCCATGCTTTCAGCCATTCACTAATTGCATATCAAAAGATAACAATGATAGAATTCACTTTGTTAAAAACTCAAAACAAATATCATCATTTGCACAACTCAAGGTAAATGTGATAGCACAACAAATGCTACATTATTACAACAGTCTTTTTGCACTCAGTAAAGTTTTGAGCTCGTTATCAGCCAGACTAGACTGATGAATGAACATGTTGTTGTTTATGTCCATTCCAAACACTCTCGAGTAGATATAATACAAGTGTTTTCAAGCCACATAGGTCATTCCTTCCCCTGACCTCCTTTGGAAGTCTCTGCAAGTACAACTAGGATTCCTAGCTACTTTGACTCGATATTTCTCACCACGTAACTTCGAGTTTGGTGTTACTGCAATGAAGACTTCATGCTTACCAATCTTTACCATTTCCACTTGTTCGATGACCATTTCTAGTCCTAAAGCACTGTCGATCCTTTTCGATGCCTCTTTAGAAACACCTGTCCTATACCTGGCCGCACGTCTTTGCCCTTGCACTTCCATAGTTTCTGTTGCGATATGAAACCCCGCTAGTTGCAAAGACTTTACTTGCAGCGCTGTTAAGTTCGTGCCCTGTGCCACTGGCCACTCAAGTGGAGGTCTTGGAAGGCCGCATCACAATATATGGACATACATCCCACACATGTTTGACATCATCACTACAAAACCATACCCATGTCTCATTGTTACGCCCCTCCCAGTTGCGTTTCCCCCAAAAACTTGGTGCCGTTGTTCCCTCTTTGCATAAATTCACCTTTTTCTTGCACTTTCCTCCTTTGATTTTTCCTTGGCAAGTGAACTTAGACCCCGGTTTGCACCTGCGGATTGCCCACATGGTGTCATTTATGTCAACCTCAATGGCTCTAATTGTCACACTGTCATTCTCCTCGTCCATAGAGTGATCTTGGATTACATGTGATGCATCTCAAAATGACAACTTTCAAGCCTTTCTTTGTCGAGTAACATTTTGAGTGACATACTCTAGCATGTGTGAACTATTTGCCTCCTTGCCTATAACATTGCCGAATGTCTTGTGTCGCCTTGTCATTGTAACCCGGTCTCCAAAAAACTCTAGCACCTTTAGAAGATTAGTTCCTCCAATTGCATTGTTCACAACACGGCTACTCTGTGATGGAGTAGGTGTGTGAAATTGTCGTGAAGCTGCCTTGTCTCTCATCTTGCTTATTCTTGGTCCGCTTCCTATATACTTACCCTCTGTATATGCCATTCTTTTGGATTGTTGAAGAAGAGTGTTCCCAATATCCAAAACTGTTGCATCGTACAAAGAAATTTTAGGCTTGTGACCTTCACCTGCTAGCCATGAAGCGTGACGTGACTCTGAGAGATTTTTTCGAGGGACGACCTCGATGCAATAGTCATCTAAAGCCTACAAAAAAAGAAATTAATATATTTCATTGATATCATGAAGGGTCTAATTAAATGGACATCCTACAACCTATTCTAGAATAAATTTGAAAACTTACACCAACAATTTCCTTCCTCCAATGAGGGTACCTCACATGCCACCAACTCAACCAGCACTCCATTGGGCCTAGATTCCCATCTGCCACCTTTCCTGTTGCCCACCAAGCTCGAATGAACCGATATTGGGCCTCTGCATCTTCACTACTATGCGCGCACCGCCACATTCGACACAGTCGCTTGTGCTCGTCTTGAAATGCATTGAGAACATATTTTGTGGTGTGGATCCCTAGACTTTGTTCCCAATGGAAAAGTCATGATCTCTCCCTACCTTTCATCACCATATCCGGACCTCCATTGAAAATTGTGCGCATCACATTCCAGTTTGCTTGGGCTTCATCTGCCATAAATCTGGTGGGGGCACCCCATTGCACTCTAGCACATTGATCATTTGTTGCCAAAATATCATTTGTGCTATAGTGTCCTCTTATTTCATCTCACATATGGCAATTGTCATTAATTCTTGGACACTAAACATCAACACAAAGCCACATTAACATTTAAGTATGTGTCAATATGTGTTTAGTATTCTAGAATTTGTTCTAGAATAGGTTGTAGGATGTATTGAACATAAAATTAAAAGAATTAAATTAAAACTTGCCTTGGATCGTAAACATGTGCTGCCATGGCTGTCCATCCTTCTACCCGTCGAACCTGATCAAAGCAAACCCACGCTCTTTTTAGATCTCCATGTCCATTTCTTCTCATTCTATTGACAAGATCTATGCCTGAGCCAGGACCTGTTGTCAACATCTTGAATACAAAACATCTATCCTCCTCTCTATTAGATTGACCTGGAAAAAGCATTCCGTGGATAAACACGAATGTCAAGCGTCTCTTCAAGTCAATTATCAATGACTCCTCTCCACGAGCACTTGACTCCCCACGAAATTTATGCACCCAATTCTTAATTCTGCGGAGAACATCATGATAGTTTAGAAATATATAAGACTTTAAGTTTATAAAGTATATTAAAATGCATTTCCCATACCTTTGGCTTTTAACAAGAGGAAATATTTCTTGAAGTAGAACTGAAAACTCCACTTGTCCAAGCGACGTGCATTCACCTGAAGAAGGTTGAAGAACAAATTGGGAAATAAGCTTAACCACCTTCATTTGGATTTTTCTCGGCCCAGCTTGGATGCCAAGCGAATCAACGGCCTCAGCCACCAAAGACTTCAACCTTGCAATGGTACTTTTGGATGACCCTAGTTTGACATCATGGTCATGGAAGCCTTGGTGCAACATGGCTCGAGAATAGCGTTTGTCGGTTGGCCTTATGTAGTAAACTTGGCAGTCTCGCAGGTTTTACGAATAGCAGGCACATGTTGACAATAGAAGCACTTCAAGGTTCCATACTTTTGCAAGTCACCATTTAGCATTGGTCTCTCAATTAGTTTACCTGTTATTCCATGCCTACAATTGTGATTTTGACACTCTTCTCTTGTACATGAAAGAAAAGAATAAGGAATACCTGTCCAGGACCGATTGGGTATTCCTGTAGATAACACTTGTGAGCACTTTGCAAACACACATTCAAAATCACCTCTGCAATAGCTTTTCCTTTCGTTGTTGGAAATTTGATGTTTGTGGTTGTTGGTTTTGTCCACACATGACCATCCACTGATTGCTCCATTCCATCCATAGCTGACCTCTCGATATTAGGCTGAGGTGGAAATTCAAACACCATGTTTCCATTGTAGCTTGATAGAATTTCTTCCACCCACTCCCATTCCGCTGATGCGATCAAGGTCTTTAGCTTCAGAGATCTCATAGTGGGATGTAATGCTAGCTCCACTATGCTAAAGGAATCACCGATCTCGGTGCCCGGTCCTTCTTACATCCCTCTTGTAGTGGGGAGTCTAGGTCGATCACCCCATTTTTGGGTGTTTTGTTGGTGGGGTCAAAGTGAAAGTCTTCTTTCTCTTCATCAGAAGAAAGCAACAGTATGTCGGCAGATTGTAGTGCTGTAGTAGCTTTCACAGGGGAATCCAAGAATGCAACATACTCTGTGGAAACTTTAGCATCCAAAACATAAAGAGGAGAGCTATTACCTTTACCTACATTCTGCAAAGGAAATGTTGGCGGTTCACCTTCAACAGATTTTGCTAGGGCAAACACATTATAACTAGCTGGTGCATTTATGTTAGCTCCATATAGAACCAACAAAGATCCTTCCGATGATAGATGGTGTGGTTTGCCAACCCCACCACCACCCACATGAACGATGAAATGAGAGCTTTCCATTGAGAGAGAGAGAGAGAGAGAGAGAGAGAGAGAGAGAGAGAGAGAGAGAGAGAGAGAGAGAGAGAGAGAGAGAGAGAGAGAGAGATGGAGGTGGGAGGAATGTGTTGGCAAAGAGAGGGACAGGAGGAGAGGATGATAAGGGGAGATAGAGGAGAGAGAGAGAGAGAGATAGTAGTGAAGGTGCCCTAAGCACAGGATGTAGGTAGAGTGGACAAAGGTATGTGGATGTAGTGAAGGGAGGGACAGCTGGAGGGAAAGATGATAGAGAAATGGGGTAGAGTAGATAGAGGATGTTATAGATAGTCAAGAGAGAGAGAGAGAGAGAGAGGGGTTGGAGGAGAGAATTGAGGTAGAGTGGATAGAGGTTTGTATAGATAGTTAAGGGAGGGTGAGGTTGGAGTAGAGCTGAGAGAAAGGTTGGAGTAGAAATGAGGGATGGTGAGTGATGCTAAGTAGAGAGGTAGAGGAGTAGAGATGGTGAGTGAAGGTAAGTAGAGAGGTGGAGGAGGAGAGATAACTAAAAGATGGAAAAAAATGGTAAGCCGTATTGAGCCATCTCTTTATATAACTCCTTGATACAAGTGAAATGTTGAGAGTAGGGAGGGTGGAGGTTGAAATGGTTACAAGAAAAAAAAAAGAGGAGTATGTTCATACCACGTTCAAACTCTGTTCTTCTTCTCTCTCTCTCTCTCTCTCTCTCTCTCTCTCTCTCTCTCTCTCACACACACACACACACACACACACACACACACACACACACACACATACACACACACACACACACACACTTTTCTTTTCTTTCTCTCTCTCGCTCCCTCACACACACACATACACATACTGAATGTACGGTATCTTGTTGATGCAACCTTCCCTCATCTTGCAATCTTGCTAAGTTGTAGCTTCCATTAAACATGTCAAAAATTTGGAAGGATTGCACGCTCATTGATGCTGCACATTGATGTTGTTCCAAGGTTGTGGTGGTACTATTGCAACACATGGAGCTTTCTGAGTCGAGCTGCAATGGGTAAGAACCTACGTTCCCTAAAAGATGGTAAAAATTGTAGGTTTTCATAAGAAGGCCGAATGTCTATCAATACAAGATGATAAAACTAGAATTTGAGTTGATTACGTAGGCTTTGAAGATGAATTGCTTCATTAATTTTAGACATGATTTCCTTTTTGTGAGGTAATTTAACTACAGGCTAAGCTCTCAAAACCGATCTCAATTGTCAAAAGGGAATAAAGAGTAGAAAATCTTGAACTTTTGGCCTTTTTTAAGTAAAAAATAACGAATTTTTTTGGCCTTTTTAAAGTCAAAAATAAAGGTCGCAATAGCGATATCGCTATTGCTCCCTGTGTTTTTATATGCCTTCTGTGCCTACGCAACTCGTCACGCCCAAGTAAGCACTCTCTCTCTCTCTCTCTCTCTCTCTCTCTCTCTCTCTCTCTCTCTCTCTATATATATTTATATATATATATATATATATATATATATATATATATATATATATATAATATATATATATATATATATATATATATTATATATATATATATGGAACCGGCAAGCGGTCAAGGAAGCTGCACCACCCCCTCGCGATTCCTGTCTCTGAGTTGCAGCAACATGTAAGCTAATTGATGAGCCTGGCGTGACAAGGGCCAGCGGCCTCATGCAGCAAGTCGGGAGGCTGGACTCTCAGAGTCAAAACCAGTGTGTCTTTCTCTCTCTCTCTCTCTCTCTCTCTCTCTCTCTCTCTCTCTCTCTCTCTCTCTCTCGTACTTGGAGGGATGGCGTACGAGCAGGCTCAGCAGAGATTGCACTGATTTCTTTTGTGGTGGTTTGGAAATTCTAGAAGGGAAATATACAATGGAGAGATATATTTACTTGGAGAGATGGTGTACGAGAAGATTCAGCAAAGATGGTGCTGATTTCTTTTGTGGTGGGTTGGAAATTGGCACTTTGTCATAATTTATGGAATTATGCATGTATGGGCACATGTATGCAGAGATTTTACTTGTGGAAGGTGTGCTAGGCGAGCTGAGGAATGCCGATATGCTCACTGTATTCCTGGAAGTGGTGATGGTGATTATGTTGTTGTAAGACAGATTCCATGTGATAATGCTCTTAAGTGTGTCGGCAGTTTTTTTTGTATTTTTGACTTACTTTTGGTGACCAATTTCTGTAGGTTTGCCAAGATTATATTTGTGGAAAATTTCAAAGAGCTTCATGCCGATACTTTCATGCTCCAAATCGTTTAAGAACAGAGATTAAAGATGTATACCCCTTGTGAAATGTCTCCTTATGTATACCCCTCTTGACCAGAGTGTGCTGATCTAGATCGACACTTGCTGCTGTTTGAATTTGTAGCAAAGCATGTTCGCCTTTATTGTGTGTGTATGTGTGTGTTTTATATGTGTGTCTCTCTCTCCCCTCTTTACAGTATAAAAAGATGAGTAAAGATTGAGAGGACCATTTTATGTTGTTGCTCTAGACAGGTATGGTCCTCCCTTCTTTCCTCCTCCTCCCTCTCTACCACCTCTCCCATCCTCCTACCTCTCTACCCCCTTCCTTCTCACAATATCCTCCCCTCTTAGCTATCATCTCTCTATCCCTCATCCTCTCCACCTCTCTCCGCTTCCCTCCTCTTGTATCCCTCCCACCAATTTTCTTTCTTCCTCTTGCTGTCCGTCACCTCTCCTCCTAGTCCTCTATCTCCATCCCTATCCTCTCCGTTGGCCATCCTCCCTCTTCCTCTCCTTTTCTCTCTCCCTCTCTCCATCCATGTCCTCTCCGTCGGCCATCCTCTCTCTCTCTCTCTCTCTCTCTCTCTCTCTCTCTCTCTCTCTCTCTCTCTCTCTCAAAACAAAACCCATCCTCTCTCTCTCTCCCTCTCTCTCTCTCTCTCTCTCTCTCTCTCTCTCTCTCTCTCTCTCTCTTTCTCTCTCTCTCTCTCTCTCTCTCTCTCTCTCTCTCTCTCTCTCTCTCTCTCTATGTTGATGTAAGACTAAACAAAACCCACATTACTTTGTTGAAGGTCTTGCAGTATTGGAGAAAACAAAATCTAGAGGACATTCAACCACATTCGACTGTACAGGTCAGCCCTTTGAACAAATGCCGAAGCATTCTATTTTTTTGAGATTCATTGTTCACATGCAATCTAGTATAGTTAATATACAACTTACCATCTTCATAGCATTTGTGCATTGATGACAATTGATGTTTAGAATGTAGCTATCCATGATCTCTCTCTCTCTCTCTCTCTCTCTCTCTCTCTCTCTCTCTCTCTCTCTCTCTCTACGCTAGGATTTCATCTGTGAAAATGAAACTTATGTGAATATCAAGAAGAACATCACAAACTGAGGGAAGTAGTGTGTAATAGTATTGATATTTATAGATTTCATTTCAATTTCTTGTGGAAAACAGATGGCTATGAAAAAATTATCTTTTAGCAAGAATGAGCACGTGGTGCTCTTAAGCAAGGGCAAGGAAGTTGGGAAAGGAATTATGATACAATCTCTACCCCACAAAAAGCTACATGGAAGAGATTTTCCTAGAGGCACGTTGGGAGTAGCCGTCCAATCGGCATCAGCTCTCGGTCTCATGTTGCCACATGTTCCACCCATTGACGATGATGTGTGCACCTTAGGTGTAGCAGTGGGTACGGTAGTGGCGTGGCCGATAAGAGAATTGGTAATGAGACCTCTTAATTTTATTCAGTCTTACATGCTCTCTTTTGCAAGCAACATCGAACATTTTGCGTCCAAGCAAAAGGACAATGAACTGTATCCTCTGGAGGCAAAGGTTCAGTACCTGTTGCTCCAAGATCCACTAGCATAGCATTGGGTGCTATGCCCAAGCCAAGCGTTTCAAAGCCTCCTCCAAAGACTCTTGCTGCAGAGGTAAGCCACTGGAGTTTATTGCACTATTTCCTCATGAAATTAATCGTGTTTGCCAGTAACCTAGGCTAATAATTATTTGCCTATGGCCAAGTAGTCGACGGGTGTCAAGAAAAGAAGTGCAGATCAAGCAAGTGAAGTCGTTGAAAGCAAGTGGGTCACACGAGCACAGAAAGAAGAGGACCCTAGCGGGGAGCCCCCAAAGAAAAAGGGTAGAATTCCTTTGTAAAAGGAAGGTGCTAGCACAAAGAAAGAAGTCACCAAAGCGAAAGCAGTGAAGAAGCCAGTGAAAGCCAATGTAGAGGGGATTTCACAATCCGAGGAACCAGCACCATCAAAGGACCAGGTCCCTATTGCGAACTACTCAAGTGAAGAAGATGACGAAAGAGAGGATGCGAGGGATGAAGATCGCGGTCTTTTTACTATTACCAAGAAATCCACGCTGAAATGGTAATGAGGATTTTGAGAAACAATTGCATAAATCCGGGTGGGGGGACGTGAAAGGAAAAATGTTGTACACATGGGATGGGAATCACTGTCTTCGGGCATGGAATGCACAAATTGATACAGGTAGATTACTTTATACACTTTTGTTTCTGACTCAATATCAAGATGAGATGAATTTTGTGAAACTATGCAAGATAATTTTGCTCTGCAGTTCACAAAGAGGAGCCTAAGTACCATTGCTGTGTGGAAGCCTGCATGGTTAAGGTCACTAAAGAGAACAAGGGAGAAGTTCTCACTGTGGTTGGTAAGCTTAGCTATAACATAATTAACGCATCCTAGTCGAATCGATAAGCTTAGCCATAGCATGAGTATTGCTTCCTAGTCAATTCAATAAGCTTAGCTATAGCATGATTATCGCTACCTAGTCTTTTCTAATGTCACGATTCAGGCAAAGTATACAAAGGCTTTGCAATTTGTGAGTAATAAGCGAAATGAGCTCTCAACGGAGGAGTTCACTACCCATTATCGTAACGCATTCTATAAGGCTGACAAGAAAGCCCGAAAAAATACGCAACAGGCATCCGCAATTGCGGATCCTAACTTAGGAGAAGAGTGGTGGAGGTAAGACTAATAGGGATTTCTTTCAAAGGGAGTTAAGTTTACATTCACGTGCTGCTTAAAATATTTTAACTTTTGTTTCTAGATTGCTTATGGACATAGATTGGAGTAGGAGACCAAAGTGGTTGACAAATGATCGAATATACAGTCTTGCATGCGCCAATCTACCAGTCAATCATCGTAGCAATGTGCTAAGGGCCTTTGTTAGCGATGATCCAACCACATTATATCCAAGCCTAAAACCAATGCTAAGTAAGGTCATTTTGCGATAAATGTTTCAAAAAAAAAAGAGTATAGTATTAAATAACGTAGTTGTGTAATAATGTAGACGACCACTCTGTATTTCACAGTTGGTTATGTTGAGAGGCATGTGGAATCGACTTGTGAACGAGGCTATGAGAAAATATGCTTTGCTGAAGAAATCGTGCCGCCTCCCTGAAAACGACACCCTAGTGACAACTATAAGGGAATGACAATCGAGGTACAGTGGCACATTGTATGCAGTGGAGTGCGAGAGATTGAAAGGTGGACTCAAAGCTAACAAGCAGAAACAGAAGGAGGGTACTAACATGGCCGCCAAATGGGCATTTCATAGGTATGTAGTCTTGTCCTAATTGATTCCTAAAACTTAAAATTTTTGAGTGGATGACAATAAGTATATTTTGGCAAACATATATTATATGGTTGCGGAACATGGGTTGGACAGATAAAGTTCCAGTTACAAAAGAGTGGCTCAATGTAAAGCACACTGCATGCGTGTATACGGAAGAATAACGTCTAGCATTGTGGCCCAAAAAAGTTTATGTTGAGTGTCCTCTTTTCATTGACTTTGCGAAGGACACATTCCCCCCAACGAGCGGGAGCATTTCAAGGAGGCAGAGACCGGCAGAGTTAAAAGACAGCAAGAAGACGTAAACGCATACAAAACCATAGTTAAACTATTTTCAAGTCATGTGAGGATTTAACTGCAACCCGTGAAATTAACTTTGCCAGGGTAAGAACCTACGTTCCCTAAAGGAAAACATGTTGTGACTGAGAAGACAGATAACGAAGAAGAGGAGTAGGAGGATCGTGAACCAAGGCGCAACGACGGTGAATGTCCTTCGGAGTTTGAGGATGATGAAGACGAAAGTGATGTGCCTCTTTCTCCAACTGCTAAACCTACAAGAGCCCCACAATCTACCCAAGAAATTTTTCGCACACCCTTGTTGTTGCTTGAATGGAAAGGTTGAACTAATAGTACTCGTGTAATTTATATGCTCTCCACAGGGGAGTAGCACGAAGAAGGATAAAGGTCAAGTAATGGACATAGATACTCCAATGCCTCTAAACAAGGTTAGTACATCAAGTCCAAAAGCAGGTCAAGAGGGAGACACACAATCAAGGGGAGATAACCTATTAACACCGAGAAGCCTAGAGAATCAAGGCACATTAATCAAGTCACCTCATCTTCAAACCCATGTACCCATGTATCTGCGGGTATACATGCGATCATTGAAGCTCCTAATAGTTCCACAACACATACAGAATTTGAACCATCCAAATACTCATCAATACCTCCCCAACAACAACAAGAACCATTGCCATCAGAAGCTCATAGTAATTTCCTAGAGCCTGAACAAGCTCCACCAGCATCTCATACCACTTCAGAGCCTCATGTTCTTCCTTTGCATGATGAGGCACATGAGCAGGCACAACGATAGTGCACAGAGATTGGAATTAATATAGGGTCTCCTCATTTACACCACCAAGCGACCACTGAAAGTGAAGGATTGTAGGATGCCATACGCTCTAAGGAAATGACAACAATTATCGGTCTACCTCGTAAGTATGGAATGATTGATTGTGGTATGTGTTGTGCAGTAAGCAATGTATTTATTGTAGTGGGTGGATGCAGATGATGCGAATGGCACAATAACCGAAGTTTCAAGAGGATTGTCTATTGTAGCAGAGACTGGTCACCGCAGAGAGCCTGCTCTTCTTGTTGGAGGTGAGCAAGTGTGTAGCAATAAAGATAAGATATTTTTAAGTATTTAAAATATAGTCACTTACCTGTTTGTTATATACAGATGTCATGGTGCAATGCAACACTCCACCTCACGATGAAGCGCAGAATTCAATGGCACATAGCTCTGGCATGCTAACAACCTAAGGTACTCCTGGTATTATTGTCTCACCTTACCAACTGGATATTCATTTCTTTATAATCAGATTCTGCAGTTTTAGCTATTGATCCTATGGGAGCAGCTGACGAGACGGGCAAGGGAGATGTAGGTGCGCTACTCTCAAAAATTGCTATAGTAGCTAGGCTAAGCTTTCGGGTGGGAGGCGGGACAACAAATGTAGGTTGCAATGCAATATATTGTCATCTACCAACCAACACAAGCGTCGCCGAGATAACATTACCCAATATCCCCAAATGGAACCATTTCGAAATCAATCAAATCCAAAAGGTTTTTGGTATTGCCAGGGAGTATCTTGATGAGAAGGGAAATCTAGTGTTGATATGTCATCGAGAACATGCATGGGCATTATCGAGCCTAGAAAATCGAAATGAATACTATCTTGACCATACAACTATCGTCTTGTGTGCTACTCCATTCAGCCTCCATGGTGGTGTTATGGTAGGTAAAACTACTTGCTTGCTTTGGAAAATTAGTGTGTGATAGAGTGTGTCCTCATTATGAGTCTTAAGTCCCACAAATGTGATGCTTGGAAATCATTGTATTATGAAAAATTTGTGCCTACAAATTGAATCAAAAGCTTGATTCGGACGTTATCTTTGATTACTACAACGCCAGTCATTGGCAACTCAAAACGGATGGCTGTCCTTGGCGAGGTATGCCGTGAGTTTTCAAAAAGTCACCTCCATTGTATTTGCTTATCTAAATTTCTAGACATACATTTAGAATAATGATATCTCTTCAGGGGGCATGGAGAGAAGTCCAACTTTACACGAGAAGCTACACTCTTTCTATATAGAGGAGGGTAATGTAGTATTACAAATGTATGCTGGTTGCGGTCTTCTGGCATGTGCGGGGCTGCGAATGGGTCGACATGTACAAGAGTCAATGGAAGAATTGCAACATCTATGTAATGGTAAGTGTCTTTCTTCCTCGAGTAGTGTGAAAGATTGAATTATGTATCCCTCCTAATATGATGCAAAGTAAGATCCATTTGGTAATTGATCGTCATGAAGGCACAGACACACTTCCTTCTTGCCATGAGAAAAGGAAACTCATAGTGTTCGATGTTAACGGTGTTCTGTTGAACGGTGGCGACGGGAAAGTGCTGCTTCCCACGCTGCAAATATTCTAAATGTAGGGCGAATGGGTGTGTCATTGCGACCAGGGATATTGCTATTGCTGAGAGTGGTGTTTGAGCTATTTGACGTAGGGGTTTGGAGCTCCATGCAAGAGCAAAATCTAACCCCCATTATCGATTTAATTAAGAGTAAATACAAAGAGGCTCGGTATGGTGAGACATTTTTCAAGTTTTGTCTGCATCAAGGACACTGTAAAGAGAGGCACTATGAAGGCAAGCATCCAAAATTCAATTTGGTGTTTATGAAGAACTTTAGATCTGAATTGGTAGCCTCATACATCAAGGACCCTCTGGACACCATTCTAGTAGATGACAATCCTGAGAAGGCAATTGAAAACCCACCACATACACTTGTCACAGTAAGGAGTTACGATGGAGTGAGCAACAATAATGTGCTCCTCATGAATTTACTCCCATATCTAGAAGGTCTTCATGCATATCCTGGGTTAGCAATGGATTATATCAAGAACACGCCTTTCAAACAGGGTATGCAATGTGTGTCATAGGATTCATTTAATTGGTGATTGGTTTCAAATACTGTCTTCTACAAATTCTTAGTAAACTTTTAGTATTAATGTAGTTTTTGCTAAGAGCATTGTCCCTAACCAAAATTTGATTGTAGTTTTTGCAGCGCATGGTGGGGAAGTTGAGCACATAACGGAGGTGAAACATGGTCTTGGAGGAGATGCAGTCATGGCACATCCTAAAATGTGATGAGGGAACCAAGAACATTGTGTACACAGCAATGTTTAGCTACTATATCATAACTCAACATCATCAAATAAATAAAAATATTTGGGTAATTTTTTTGTCTCCTCTTTCTGTCTTTGTTTTAATCTATTTGGATTTAGATATATACATGTGATGAGGTGTCATAATAATCAATATCTAATTCTCCTAAATGATTTTCTCATGTTAAACTGATCATTTAATATGGGAGAGTGCCAGGGGAGAAAAAGTTAGAATATTGGTTAAGCTAGCAGACCGGCCACAGTAGGGATCCAAAAGAGGGAAAATAGGGATCCAAAGGGGGGGCCATCTGCAAAAGAGCCATGTGCAACAATGGGCTTAAAGACCCTAAGGTTCAACCCATTAAGACTTCCAAAATGCTAAGGTTCCAAAATTCAAAGGTTGTGTCCAAAGGTCAAACTTTGGGAAAATTGGATGCTTTGTGTGTGTCCCAAAAGTCTCTAGCAATCCCTACATAGGAGGGGGCGAGCCTTGCTCGTAGGGGATGAGAGAGAAAGTCACACACACACACACACACACACACACACACACACACACACACACACACACACACACACACACACACACACACACACACACACAAGCTCCCTTTACACAAAGGGAATGAGGGACACATGTCAACTCCCTAGCTCAGATGCCCACAAGGTGTACCCAATTCCTATTGGATGGCCTTGGAGGTGGACCAATGAGAATTAGACTAGAGTAAATCTAGTTTAATTAATTTACAAACACTTAATAAAAGAACCAATTAGAATTAAGCTCTCTAGAAGACTATTGGACAGTCTCCCAAGGGGTCCAATGAGCATTCAGCAGCCCAATGGCTTGCCTGATTCCTATTGTCCAGGAGGCAAAGGGGTCCAATGAGAGTTTAGCTGCATTTATTAATTACATAAATCTCTCATAAAAGGGGAAAGGGGGACACATGTCAGAAGGCTATCACTTATACTGCTTAATTATCATTGGCTAGCCCTAGGGAGGTCCAATGAGAGTGGAGCATGAGCAAATAGCAAGAGGGGTCGACCAAGAGAGAGAGGGGGATGATTTTTTCAAGGCATTATCACACACACACACTCACACAATCTCATGTGTGAAGTAAAGAATACTCTCTCTCCTTCTCAAGCTTTGATGGAAAGCTTACCACCTACTCCAAGCTTGTGAGAAGGGAGGCCTACACCAACAACTCTTGGCTTTGTGATGCAAATCCAACCAAGATCCAAGCTTCAATGCATGCTCATCTCCTCTACCATGCTAATTGCTAAGCTAATATGAGTGATTATGTGAGGAGATGTACATCTTTCTCGTAAGACTACTCCTTCCTCTCAATCTACTCTCACATTCCGCTAGCTCTCACCATCTTCGAAGGTGTGTGAGGTCGTGGGTTTGAGACCGGAGAGAACTGATGTTGTGTTTGATAAGTGTTTTGCTTAGTGCATGAAGCTTTCATCTTCATTGCACTAGCTAGTCTTGAAGGAACACAAAGAATTGTATTGTACAATGTCTCTTTTGATGGGAGAAACCATAATACAAAGCCTTTTGGAGGGGGGACCGGCTCCATGTAAATCCGGTCCTCAACTGTTGTCAATAGCTTAATTTCTCTCTCTTTTGAAAGTATTGTTCATACTATCTAACTAGGTGTTATGCTTTTTGTTGCTCTCTCCACCCAATCACTCTTGTAATTCTCATTAGGAATCTATTCTAATGAAATTCCCACTATGTTCATGCTAACTTCCGCTACACACAAGTTTTTCGAGGCCATTAAATGTTACATGAGGGACCAAGATAATTGTGTACACAACAATGTTCAGTTGTTACGTCATCAAATAAATACAGTTATCTGGGTCATTTATTAGTATCCACTCTCTATCTTTGTTTTAATCTATTTGGTTTTAGATATGTAAAAAGAGAGAGAGAGAGAGAGAGAGAGAGAGAGAGAGAGAGAGAGAGAGAGAGAGAGAGAGAGAGAATGCAAATATTGTAGCCTAAATGATTTTAGCATGCGATAGCGTGAACATGCACCAGGTTAGAGTAATTGTTTTCTTTTTTGTTAAATTGGATAAAACACCACATGGCAATGTGGGGGGAGGGGTAGGGATTGGTGGGGTAGAGGAGAATAGAGAGGGTAGTAGCAGATGGAGAGAGAGAGAGAGAGAGAGAGAGAGAGAGAGAGAGAGAGAGAGAGAGAGAGAGAGAGAGAGAGAGAGAGAGAGGGGTGTAGGGGTTATAAAAACATATTGCAATGTGCGGGGCGGTATGCGGAATAGTGTGGAAAAGGAGAAGAGAGAAGGTCTGAGGAGGAGAGAGAGAGAGAGAGAGAGAGAGAGAGAGAGAGAGAGAGAGAGAGAGAGAGAGAGAGAGAGAGAGAGAGAGAGAGAGAGAGAGAGAGAGAGAGAGAATGCGAATATTGTAGCCTAAATGATTTTAGCATGCGATAGCGTGAACATGCACCCAAGTCAGAGTAATTGTTTTCTTTTTTATTCAATTAGATAAAAAACATATTGCAATGTGGAGGGCAGTATGAGGAATAGTGTGGAAAAGGAGAAGAGTGAAGGTCTGAGGAGGAGCAGAGAGAGCACAGAGAGAGAGAGAGAGAGAGAGAGAGAGAGAGAGAGAGAGAGAGAGAGAGAGAGAGATAGAGAGAGAGAGAGAGAGAAAGAGAATGCGAATATTCTAGCCTAAATGATTTTAGCATGCGATAGCGTGAACATGCACCCAAGTCAGAGTAATTGTTTTCTTTTTGGTTCAATTAGATAAAAAACCACATCGCAATGTGGGGGGAGTGGTAGGGAGAGAGAGAGAGTGAGAGAGAGAGAGAGAGAGAGAGAGAGAGAGAGAGGAGAGAGAGAGAGAGAGAGAGAGAGAGAGAGAGAGAGAGAGAGAGAGAGAGAGAGAGAGAGAGAGAGAGAGAGAGAGAGAGAGAGAGAGAGAGAGAGAGAGAGAGAGAGAGAGAGGGAGGGAGGAATGAGGTAGAAGAGAGGGATGAGTAAGGAGGAAGAGGATGGCGGCTAGAGGAGGAAATGGAGGAAGAAGGTGGAGGGGAGGGAGGATGTTGGAGGAGGAGGCTGAGGAGGAGAAGCAAGTGGAGGGGAGGAGGCACATGGGTGGCAAGAGGAGGAAGGAGGAGCAAGGAGAGCTAAGGAGGGCGGCAAAAAACAAAAAGCTCGCTCCATTGAGCTCACTCAAAGACCTACTAATTCCCAACGGGCCCATTGCCATGGCCTGGAGGATTTCGTGTTGTTTTTTGATAAAAAACATTTTCACTGGTTTTAAGAACTCTTTCCAGTGACACTTAGCCATCTTGAGAAGTGGGGTAGTGAAGGCAATATAAGTAAGCATAAAAGCATTTATCACTTTTATCCGACTTGGAAATGGGAGAAGAGCATACTCCCACCTACTCATTTTTTCTTTGATTTTTCTAGCACCCATTGAAATCTTTGCTTGTGAGTTACGTCCACCCCCAAGGGGGCTCCCAGATGTCTGAAGATATTCCCTTTTGTGAAAATCTCCCCCGAACCAATCAGAGGGGTCAAATGAGTCATTTTTCAATAGGGAGATCAGCCTTGACTTCTCTATATTACAATGGGACCCCAAAGCTACTGAGAATATTTGTACAATCTCCAGAGCTTTCCTGATGACTTGGGGGCATGCCTTCAAGAAGAGGACAGAATCATCTGCAAAAAGTTTTTCTAGGAGTTGGTTGTTTCTTGGCAATTCCAGGCCGTGCAATTCCCCTCATTCCGCACTAGCTTCGAGCTTCATGATTAAAGGATGTGATCCCATGGCGAATAGCAGAGGGGCCAGAGGGCATCCCTGCTTAATAGACCTTTTGACCTCAAAAGAGCCCACAATTCTATAGTTGAATAGGAGCTCTAACTGGATCCCATCTCCCAGTACACTTACCAGTCGACATAAGTGCAGCCCAAATCCCAAAGCTTCCATGACGGCTTCTATATATGTCCATGTTATTCCGTTATAAGCCTTATCCAGGTCCAACTGTAGCAATACACATTCTTGCTTTGTGATAGTTGCGTAATTAATGCCCACCATTGCTGCCAAAATGTTATCGTAAATGGACCTTCCTTTGATGAACCCATGTTGATGGGGAGAGATGATCTTGGTTAGTAAGGGGGCTAGTCTGAGGGCTACATATTTAGCAATAATTTTGTAGGCCACCAACATCATCGTTATAGGGCGCCAGTTTTTCAGTTGAAAACAGGAAATCTATTTGGGGATGGGTTTGATAAGCCCTCTCTTTACACATACCTCCACAACGGCTTTATTGGCCAACCTTGTGATTGGGACCTTGAGATCGTCCCAAAATTCTCTAAAGAATTCCACCGTCATCCCATCCCAACCAGGGGACTTTTCCTTGCCAAGGGCTTGCAATGCTAGTGAACATTCGTCCTCGAAAAATGCCCTTTCCAGGAAAACAGCTTCCGAGTGGGGAATCTTCTTCTTGACACTCTGAAGTAAGGACCCTCTGGCTTCTTCCACTTCTTGGGACTGGGTCTCTGGTTGTTCAATGATTTGACTAAGATAGTTCAACATCAGTCCAGCCATCTCATCCTGGTTATGAACTGTTGTCCCTTTCTCATCATTGAGCGAGCAGACGTGGCCTCGGCTCCTCTTGATTTTTAAAGCCCTAAAGAAATGCACTTGATTAGAGGCTTCATATTGAAGGGCAGTCTCCCTGGAGAGAAGCCTTGCCTTTCTGATATCTTCTAACTGCGCATCAGCTAGGTTAGATTTTTCCTCGAGCCATCGTTTGTGCTCATCCTCAGTAGCTAGCCCCTTGGCTTTTCTGGAGGTAAGCAATTGTACCTCTGTCATAAGATGTTGTAGGTGTGCCTCCCTAACTTTCTTGGGGGGCCCGAGGTTTTGATTGCTTTTTGAATGCTCCCAGTAAAGAGGTCCCACGCCTTGTGTTTGTTGAGGTCGACATCTTTCTTGAGCTTACCTAGTGCTTTCTTGGTTAGATCCCTGAAAAGAGGGTCTTTGAATAGGTGTGCCCCTGTTACTAACAATTTTTTTCCACCTCTTGGGGTCTGCTCCTCCACTGTATTCTTCTTAAAATGTATGTGCAGAGGTATGTGATCCGAAAGGCTTTTTGTTGGGACTATCTTCATTTCCATCAACGACGGTATCCAGTCAGCTTGGTGTGAGCAATAGCATTTGTCCAGCCTGGAGGCAGTGCGGGCATACTGGAGGCTTGTGTAGGTGAACCCAGGCGTGTTGTTCCATGGGCCGATTTCCCATAAGTCGATCATCACCCATTTTTCACACAGACTTTTCCATTTAGACTTTTTCGAGCCAACCAGCATACTGGAGGATCCTGTTCTATCCCTGCTCTTTTCTACCATATTGAATAGGAGTATCTCTAAGATGCATCCATAGTTAAGCTCTATCTTTTGCATTGCAAGGGCCATACACATTCACAATGGTGAAGGGATGCCCTTCCCATTTTATTCTAATCCCCAGGATTCTGCTGGAGGGGTGGTTTAGAATCAGCTTCGGCTCCAATTCTCTGTCCACAATGCTTAGGACGCCACTGAAACCGTTACTTCCTTCTCCATAGAATAAGGATACTAGTTTCTTTCCTAGTGCCTGCTTTCTCTTGCTATGGGCATCTAAATGGTGTTCCTAGATGGCCCAATAGTTGACAGCCTTCTCCTTTTTTATTTCCTCCCAGAATAGGGTACTCTTCTTATGGGTTTTCAACCCCTTTACGTTCCAAGATAGGATAGTGAGACTCCATCATTAATGAGGGGTTCATTGAGAAAGAGGAACAAATTCCTCAGCATCTGAATCATCCCCCCCCTCCCCCCTCTCCTTGGTCTTGGAGAATCTGGGGGTTCGAATCTAGGGATTTCTTTTCATGTAGTGCTGCAAATGGATTGTGCCATGGGACAGTGAACCCCCCTCCTTTTAATGGGGGTGGAAGACGGACTTGAACCTTTTACCTCAAGTGTTCTCACAACTTGAAGTACTTTGGAGTCTCTTGCCCACTGCCTTCACCCTTTTATCTCTTTTCAGACCAGGGACTGGAACAGCCGTCCCCGTTGCCACTGTCATAAATTTTGGGGCAGCCGCGGGAATAATGATCTTATTATTATTCCATGCACCTTCGGAAATTTTTTGTATGGGAATTGACTCCTCCACAGTGTTTTCCTGCATTTTTAAATCCATCATACCTTCTTTATCAATCTCTGCATTTGCTCCTTCGTTACTCCCTCCTTGCTTGTCCAGCCCTTCCATCTGGGTTTCCATTTCACTAGTGGCCTGTGCTATTGGAGATGCAGTACCCTTAGATTTCAAGGGGAAATCCTTGGCGAAGTGTGTAAAGTTGTTGCATTCAAAACATGCTCCAAAGTATGTTCCAAAGTTGAGAGAAATAGTGACAAGCCCAGCTCCGACATTGATTACCATGCTCTTAGGTGGCGTTTTAGACACATCCCATCCTATACAAACCCTGTTTGAGGTTCTATCAAACCCTCTCTTGCTAGGTATAAATAAGGGAGTGCCCAGTTGACTAGCGAGCATCCTGAGATTATCCCACGCACAGCTAGGCAGTCCCACAAACTCCACCCAGACCGGATGGAACCCTTGTAAAGATTCGGCTGAGTCGAACACTGGCTCCCAAGGCACCACATAGACCATAGTCCTATTAAGTACTAGGGGCCCTTTGTCGAGGATCTTTTCCACATCGGAGGCCTCTTTGAATTTGACTGAACAAAACCCTTTAGCTAGGTAAAAAGTACTTTCAACTGCTCCTCCATGACCAATGATTTGAGGGCCCTGAAGCCATTGAATCATCTCAAGGGATTCTTCCACTGAACCCAAAAACCAGCGTTTGTTGAGCTTGCCTGGCTAACTGTTTTTTGATAAGCGTTGGTGGAATCGCTACAGTAATAGCCTTGGCAACCTCCACCTGCTATGGCAAGGACTTTCTTAAAGCAGAATAGGCCCGATCTGCCAACCCATCTTCACCCAGCCCACTGTGGTCTGTTTGGGAGCACGTTCTTTTGTTGTTGTTAGGGCTGGCCTCAATCATTTTGTTGACTTCCATGAGCTCTTGCTGAAGTCTACCTCTTGTATTCTGCAGTTTTCCGATATCCCCTTTGCCCGACACCCCTTTTTCTGAATCCTTATAGTTAGGCCCCTTGAGTATGTTAACAAACGAGATGCATGGCCTACGAGCTACATATGCATTTGACACTTTATTCACGTTCGTACAGATGGGACGCTAAGGACCCCGTCTTTTAGGATTTTTACCTCGAATGTGAACCCTTGAGCTAAGGCAATTATCTCCCTTGTTTCCTCCAAAGGAAATTTTTCAATCTAATTCGAATATATCGGATTCCATCCTCAGGTAACTTGGTTAACTTCCAGCCCCATGGAGCAACAAAGCTTTCAAGCTTTAAAACCAGGAGCAATACCTTTAATAACCTTTTTTTTTTTAAAAAAAATCCACTCAAAGGCAAGAAGAGCGATTATTTAGATGACGATTATTAACTTTAGAGCAAGAGTAGCGATTATTTTAGATTGCAAATGGCGATTATTAGCTTGGGAATCGCGATTATTAAGTCTTAGCGCGCTCGTGAGCCAGACCTTCACCCCCAAGGCTACTCGGAGCCGGCACTTCACTGCAAGAAATAGTGCAGGCTCACGGACCAAAGGCTACCTTCACCTCGCCTGAGCCTCCGGCTTGTCTTGATCTTATGCACCCATGAACCACACTATTGTGCATACCCCGAAAACTGTCCACAAAACAGTTGTGCAAAACTCTCCCTCTTCTCTTTCTTCTGATGTTGGCACATAGTAGCAAGTCTCTTCTCTGCGCGCTGATACAAATACCCCTTTGCGTATTTCTTAACCTACCCATAAATAACAAAAGATTTTAACCTGCCAAGTCGCACCTAGGGTGAGAGGGAGGAATGGGGAAGTCACATTTTATTCTCAAAAAAATGAGAAAAGCAAGGCATCAATTTTAATGGATTATTTTTTTGGAAAAATAGGGGGTACCGGCTAGAGTTTATTCATAAAATAACTCAGAATCAAGATGTCAGGACAATCGTAGGACTAGTCACGGCCAAGGGCCAGGACGGACATGCAATCAAGGGGGTCCCTATATTTAGAAGGACAAGGGCCTATATAGGGCATGGCTGGGTCGTGATGAACATGTTCCATTCCCCTTGTCCTTTCACAAGAGCAGGTGCTCACAGAGATTTAGAGGAGTGGCCGCACTTTGGGGGGGGGGAGCATCCTTCGGGCCAAGATCAAAGCCGTTGCCAATATTTTTAAATGGAAGGAATATAGGAAGGATTGTAAGGTATTCTTTGGATGCAAAGAATGGGATTCGGAGGCATCTCACAAGAAATGAATAGAAGTGAGAGCTGCCACTAGTGCCAATACCATGAAATGATACAATGTTTTCCCAAAAGAAAAAGGCTACATCATGTTGATTGTTCTCAACATGACATTCAAAAATCCATTCATTAGAATAAATGGAACGATTCTCTCCAAAACAAGTGAAAGGGTCACGGTGGCTTTCTAAAACAATAAGAAAGTGATAAAATCGTTGGGTTGATTTTAACTAGAATCAGTATTCGTGAAAGGATTGCCTTAACTTAGCCTTGATCCGGTTGAAAATCGAGACTAGCTAGTTACAAACCATGGTAAAGGGAAGAAAACCGATAAAATATGTAAGACAATAGTTCAAAAATCCTCTAAATTTTGAAATTTTTGCTAGTAATTTTAGTTTGCTTCTTTGCTGCCAGTGTTCAGGACAAGTGTGCTTCATCTTAGCCTTGAGCCGATTGAAAATTGAGATTAGCCAATTACAAGCAATGGTAAGGAGGAAAAATCGGTAAAATATATGAGAAAATATTTCAAAATCCTACAGGTTTGAAAATTTCTACTAGTAGTTCCGATTTGCATCTTTACATGCAAGAGACTCAAACACTTAAGAAAAAAGACTTTTGCAAACACTGTCGATCGCTATGTGTGTGCGTGTGTGTAAAATATACGAGAATTATTCAAGGTGAAGCTTCACTTTGGCATTCTAAAACAATAGAATACAAGAAAAGTCAAGGATGTGAAATGAAAAGTGAAATAAAAATATCATTTTAATATTTTAAAGCAGAATAACATTTAAGTTAACTCTCAATCATCATTGAAAACATTGAAAGTATCCCTTAAAACATTGGAAGTATGCCTAACTCAACTCATCTCTAAGGCTTCTTTTAGGAAGCCAAAAATGTATTCTACCTCAAGACTCTCTATCTATCACCATGTATTTTTGAATGGAATTTTTGTCCCTACTAGTGCTACAAGAAGTGTAGGTGATAGGCTATAATTATGGAAGTGCTTTCCTTTTTTTTCCGAACTCACAAAACGTGTGATAAATGTATTAAAATCCAAAAAATTACAAGAGAAGCCATGCTCAACACAACCCATGGCATCAGACATAGGGGAGCCATCCCACAACAAACCACAATATGGGGAAGACCTGAAAGCTCCATCACCAAACGAGGCTGAAGCCGCATAGCATCCACCATCTGGATGAAGTCGAATCCAACAATACAACATCAAACCACATGCAACAAGCTTTCAAGGTAGAGCCTAGCATCTTCATCATAATAACCTACCACACCACGAGCCGCACAAGGAGAACTACACCACATGAAGCAAAATCATGATACATAAGCTTGCACGCTACTGACCCTTCAATGCGAGCAAGTTCACTTCAAGTAGGAGTAGGGTTGCCGCCAAACCCTTGGCACAAAAATAATGCCTCTTTTGAGAGAGCAACACGACGACCATACACGTATTTGTTTAATTTATTTTGTGTCTCTTTAAATTTAATTTATTTTGCGGCTTTGTTTAGTTAATGTTCAAGCAATGAATGGTCCATTCATTTAAAGGCCACATTGATTTCCTTTACATCAAGTTTTAAAATTGCCTATGTGAACCTTTACCTTCTATATCTATACTATATATGTGAACCTTCTATATCTATACTGTATATATAAAGGGGCTTAAGATTTTCAAAGGAGAAGAGGGCCTTCACTTGTCGCACATTGATTCACTTCAAAGAAAACCTCACAAAACATTAATCTAAAGGGCAAAAGCCAGTTGTAAACACTAAATAAATGAAAAGCCTTTGACAATGCAAAGTCAAAAGACTTACTTTCAACTTTTTTCCAAAAGACTTTGTACTCCACATAGGGTAAATGTATAAGTCTAAATATGTACAACACTAAAGAGTAAATTTGAGGAGAAGTTTTCTCTTTAATGTAAATTGGACTTTTGAATATATATTTGGATTTCTTTTTTCAAGAGGCTTTTTTAAAGACCATTATTGATATTATTTTAATAAATTGTGTAATTTTGTATTTTAACATTATAAAAAAATTACTCGAAAGAGGCACTCCTATATTTTTGTTTAAGCTCTTGAAGCATTGACCTTTCCACATGTCGAGAGCAAACATATTATCCTCACCAAGTCATTGATTGTTGCGATGAGTGTGTATGCATGCATATCCAAGAGATAAACTAAGAAAAACTCAAAGGTACACCCCCCCCCCCCCCCACACACACCCACACACACAAAAAGATCAGAGGACATCGCTTAATAACAAGAAGAAGAGAGTAGAAACAGGTTATGTTTTGAAAGAGAAAGCCATTTTATGACAAGAAGAAAGAAAAGAAAGGTTTTGTTTTGTGTGTGTGTGTGTGTGTGTGTGTGTGTGAGAGAGAGAGAGAGAGAGAGAGAAAAGAAAGGTTTTGTTTTGTGTGTATGTGTGTGTGTGTGAGAGAGAGAGAGAGAGAGAGGGAGGGAGGGAGAGTGTAATGAAAATGGCCTATGAATTTTGAGAGTAGCGGAATTAGGAATTTAGATGAAACACTTTTGTGAGATTACTTTGTGAGCATAGCGGGTGAACTTAATTCATGGTAGCAACATAAACATAGTACTAAGTTAACCTTGCATGAACAATACTTTTGCAAGAGAGAGAGTTTAGAGAACATGACAATTGTCGAGGACCGGATTCATATGGAGTCGGTTCTCCCTCCAATAGGCATTTGTATTATAGTTTCTTCCATCAAGAGAGACTTAGTACAATACAATCTTTGTGTTCCTTGTGACCTAGGTGATGCAATGAAGATGGAAAACTTCATGCATCACAAGCATAACATAAATTGTAGAAGGCATTAACTATCCCAAGCCTCAGTCCCAAGGCCTCAAACACCTTCGAAGGTGGAGAGAGCTAGCGGGGAATGAGGATAGGAAAGAGGAAGAAGAAACATTTCATAGGAGAAAGAAATAGCTCCTCACTTATCATCACTCTTCTTGCTAGCATGCATAATGTCATAATAATCAATATCTAATTCTCCTAAATGATTTTCTCATATTAAACTGATTATTTAATGTGGGAAAGGCCAGGGGAGAAAAAGCTAGAATATTGGTTAAGCTAGCAGACCGGCCACAGTAGGGATCCAAAGGAGGGAAAATAGGGATCCAAAGGGGGGGCCATCTGCAAAAGAGCCATGTGCAACAATGGGCTAAAAAGACCCTAAGGTTCAGCCCATTAAGACTTCCAAAATGCTAAGGTTCCAAAATTCAAAGGTTGTGTCCAAAGGTCAACCCTAGGGAAAATTGGATGCTTTGTATGTGCCCTAAAAGTCTTTGCACATCCCTACATGGGAGGGGCCGAGCCCTGAAGGTAGGGGATGAGAGAGAAAGCCACACACACACACACACACACATGCTCCCTTTACACAAAGGGAATGAGGGACACATGTCATCTCCCTAGGCCAGATGCCCACAAGGTGTGCCCAATTTCTATTGGATGACCCTTGAAGTGGACCAATGAAAATTAAGCTAGATTAAATCTAGTTTAATTAATTTAAAAACATTTAATAAAAGAAACCAATGAGAATTAAGTCTCCTAGAAGACTATTGGGCAGTCTCCCAAGGGGTCCAATGAGCATTCAGGAGCCCCATGGCTTGCCTGATTCCTATTGGCCAGGAGGCAAAGGGTTCCAATGAGAGTTTAGTTTAATTATTTAATTACCTAAAGCTCTCACAAAAGGGGAAAGGGGGACACATGTTAGAAGGCTATCACTTATGCTGCTTAATTGTAATTGGCTTTACTTGGGGAGGGCCAATGAGGCTTCAGGAAGAGCATTTAGCAAGAGGGCTCGCCCAAGAGAGAGAGGGGGCTGATTTTTGCAAGGAATTATCACACACACACTCACACAAGCTCATGTGTGAAGAAAGAGAAGACTATCTCTTCCCAAGCTTTAATGGAGAACTCATCACCTACTCTAAGCTTGTGAGATAGAAGCCTACATCAACACTCTCTTGGCATGTGGATGCAAATCCAACCAAGAGCCAATCTTCAATGCATGCTCATCTCCTCTACCAAGCTAATTACTAAGCTAATCTATGCTACATATGAGTGATTATGTGAGGAGATGTACATCTTTCTCGTAAGATACTCCTTCCTCTCAATCTACTCTCATACCCTGCTAGCTCTCACCATCTTCGAAGGTGTGTGAGGTCTTGGGTCGCAGAAAGGGGATAATTCAAGTTGTGTTTGTTAAGTGTTTTGCTTAGTGCATGAAGTTTCCATCTTCATTGCACTAGCTAGTCTTGAAGGAACATAAAGAATTGTATTGTACAATGTCTCTCTTGATGGGAGAAACCATAATACAAAGCCTTTTGGAGGGGGGACCGGCTCCATGAAAATCCGGTCCTCAACTATTGTCAATAGCTTAATTGCTCTCTCTTTTGAAAGTATTGTCGATGCTATCTAACTAGGTGTTATTCTTTTTGTTGCTCTCTCCACCCAAGCACTCTCGTAATTCTCATTAGGAATCTACTCTAATGAAATGCCCACTATGTTCATGCTAATTTCCGCTACACATAAGTTATTAGGCCATTAAATGTTACATTGGTATCAGAGCTCAAGGTTTCTCTTTTCTTGCTCAAGAAGGGAGGTCCTCAAGCTAGCTACAAATGGTTGGTATTATTAATTGCTTGTGAGTAAGTAGAATAGGGATTTTTTAGCCTTGCAGTGCGCCTACCTTCGTGCAGTTAACGGGGCATCACCGTCAAGAGCTATGGTCTTAATAAAGGAGTCCTACGGGGCTTGCCTACGGTTTAACCACTATTGAGCTATTAGAAGCTTGACAGGAGCCGGTGCTGTTTTTGTGTCGAAAGACCCTCTCTTCTATTCCTTGCAATTAATGGTATTCGAGCCGCAGGTACAGTAGCTTGAGTGCTTTTTCTAAAGGGGTAAAGAGGAGTAGCAACTAGGGCTTGAAGTGCCAAAGTTTACACCTAAAAGTTGTTAGAATGGCTGACAATAGTAAAGAGAGTGAAATTAATGTTGATAACTTTGATTTTGCTCATGAGCAAGCTACTAATGATTCTTCAATGCTTGTTAACTATCTTGTTTCTAGGCTTCAACAAGCCATGGGCAATCCATCTCTCCAAAGTGAAGTGCAACGGTAGCTCCGTGCTCACGGGATTCTCCAAGCTCATCACCATGACGAGAGAACACCTAGGAAGCCTCCTTGTGAGACTACCAAAAGAGGTCTCTCTCCGATTCGGGAAGAAGAAGAGAATCCATATGAAGGGCTCAAGAATTTACTTCTTGATGATGCATCTCCTTCCCAAAGGAGAACTCAAGAGCCTCCACCGAAGGAACGAGAAAGAAGCGAGTCTCCCGCCACCTCGGCGGAGATGGCTCCACGAAGACGGCGGGCTAAACGCTCTCCATCACCACCAAAGCGGAGAAGAACATCACACTCTTCTCCACACCATAATTCAAAGAGGGATGATAAAAAGCACGAGAAGAAAAAGGCGAGAAAGAGGACACCCTCTTCTCCATCTTCTTCATCCTCTTCCTCTTATGAAAACTATGGTGAAGATGACAAAGATCAAGACAAGAAAAAGGCGAGAAAGAGGTCACCCTCTTCTCCACCTTCTTCAAATTCTTCACCCTCTGAAGAAAGTGATGGTGCAACCTTTGAACCATCAAAAAGAAGAGGCCATAGGAAATCCTATGCCGCATGGAAGAGGTCGTCCAAGTTGAAGAAATTCAAAGAGGGAGGGAAGAGCATCTCTTTCCTTACCTATGATGGTACCTTTGGTGCTACGGACAAAGTCTTGGCCTTTATCCAGCAATTTGATGCGGCTTTTGGAGATGAGGGCTTCACGGAGTCCTCTAAGCTACGCCATGTAGCTATGCACTTTCAAAAGTCCGCCAGACAATGGTGGTCTAGCCTATGAGCCAATGGTGAAGCTCCACGAACATGGAAGGCTTTAAGAGCTTCCATTATGAAGCAATTTTTGGCCACCGATGCCAAAGACAAAGTACTCACCGAATGGCGAAGCTTAAAGCTCTCTCCCAATGAATCCATCCACAAATATGTAGACAAGTTTTGGGACCTACAACTCAAAGCCACTGTCTTCAAAAGGTTGGATTTTGGAGATCAAAAGCAACAATTTTGTGCAGGCTTAACCGAAGAAATGGTGGAGTATGTCAACTCCCAAAGACCACGTACCATATCGACGGTAATACACCACACTATGGTCGCCTCTCGAATCAATTTCCAAATGGGGGCAAAAAGAAATAATAAGTCCCCCGGAAAACAAGGGTTCCAATGAGCCTAAGGGGAAGGACAATGTCCAAAAGTCTCCTAAGGGCAACTCCAACAAAGCTAAAGAGAAGGGAGTTTACAAAGGTAAGAATAAACTCTCTCCTGAAGAGCTTGAGCATTATCGTAAGGATAACCGGTGTTTCAAGTGCGGCAAACAATGGCATGCATACCGCGCTTGTCCCCAAAAGAACAACCGCCAAGATCCTCCTAGAGCTTCCTTGGTTGAAATCCAAGAGGAGGAGACTCACCAAACTCACCACAAAGGATCTCCTCTATGCCATGCTTGGGGAAAGGTAAGAGAACATGATGCTTTTATTCTCTTTGACCCTGGTTCTACTCAAAATTTTATATCTATAGAGTTGGCCACCAAGCTAGGAATACAATCCTACGAGATGGGAGATGTCCTACCCGCAGACAGTGCCTTCAAGGGGCAAGAAGCTTCAGTCACTCCCTTAATTGGGAAATTGAGGCTTCATGTCCAAGGCTATGTGGACAAAGAGGACTTCTTTATCTATCCTCTCAAGCATGAGGATGTAATCCTAGGGGCACCATGGTTTGACCGCCTGGCTGCCGATGTTAAATTTCCTGAAAGGAGAATCTCCTTTAAGTTCAGGGAAAAAGACATGTATATAGATGCTAAAGAAATGGGTAACACTATCCCCATTGTACATACACCAGCTTTCAATAAGTCAATAAAGAGCTCTATTTCCGTGTACATGATTTTTGTTAAAGACTCTCAAAATGAACCTAATGCTTTAGCAAAAGAAAATAAAAGCAACCAAAAGGAATTAGAGTTATCCAATTTTCTCAAGGGGTTTCAAGATGTTTTTATTGACGACATCCCTTGTGAGCTACCTCCTAAACGAGGTAATGATGACCATGCAATTGAACTTCTTCCAGGAAGTTCACCGCCTAATAAACCTCCTTATAGAGTTTCTCAAGCTCAACAAGAGGAGATTATGCGGCAAGTGCATGAGTTAGTTGAGAAGGGCATGGTTAGGCCTAGCTCGTCTCCATTTTGCTCACCTGTGCTATTAGTGCAAAAGAAAGACGGCACATATCGTATGTGTGTCAACTATAGAGCACTAAATAGGATCACTATCAAGAATAGGTTTCCCATTCCACGGGTAGAAGACCTATTTGATAAGCTACAAGGATCGACCTACTTCAGTAGGGTTGACCTAAAGAGTGGCTATCATCAAATAAGGATAGTTGATCAAGACATTGTAAAGACCGCGTTTTGCACTACATTTGGTCTTTACGAATACATTGTCATGCCTTTTGGCTTGACCAATGCACCAGCCACATTCAACCGCTTGATGGAGAAGCTATTCAGGCCTCATCGAACCTTCACTGGAGTGTTCTTTGATGATATTATCATCTACTCTAATTCATTGGAGGAACACAAGAAACACCTCCAGGTAATATTTCAAGTTTTAAGAGAGAATAAACTTTATGTTAATCGAAAGAAAAGTGAATTTTTCTTGCAAGAGATTCAGTATTTAGGTCACATTATCTCTCAAGATGGCATCCAAATGGATCCATCCAAGTTAGAGGTAATAAAAGGATGGCCTAAACCAAGGAATCTTCATGAACTAAGAAGCTTTATAGGTATGTGCGCATACTATAGACGCTTCATAGAAAAGTTCTCACAAATTGCGGGACCATTACATGACCTAACAAAGAAAATCGTTAGGTATACATGGTCTGCTAAGGAGAACAATGCTTTTGAAAATCTTAAAGAAAATCTTATCTCTCAACCTGTGCTTACACTACCGGATCTCTCACAACCATTTGAGGTCCAATGTGATGCTTGTGGTGATTGCCTTGGAGCTGTTTTTCTCCAAGAAGGGCACGCCATAGGCTATGAGAGCCGAAGGCTCAACCCTGTTAAGCAAGCTCTAGGCATATACGAAAAAGAACTCCTTGCAGTTCTACATGCCTTAGACTCATGGAAGCACTATTTATTGGGGACTCCTTTCATTCTACGAACGGATCACCAAAGTCTTAAGTACTTCATGACGCAAACCAAGCTCTCCGACAAACAAATGAGGTGGGCAAATTTCCTTTCGCAATTTCATTTTCATATTGCTCACATTGCTGGCAAGCATAATCAAGTAGCCGATGCACTCTCAAGACGGCCGAGAGTGAATGCGGTGATGGGGGCTTTTCACAAGCCAAGCTCCCATACCCCTCTTCTCTCGTCCCCACCCCATGAAAACCCCCTCTTAGGGAGGGAGTGATAAAAAGCATTGGAAAAAGTAAGAAAAAAATAAAGTATGATTTTGCAAATATATAAGAAAGGTAATATAGGCCACCTCATGCCTGCGGGGTAGTCAATCCCCACCTTGCCTCCTTTTTCTTCATTGTTGCCCCGCCGGGTGTCCGTTTTCCTCTCCTCCACTCAAAAGGTCAACTCCCCTCTCTCTTCCCCTTGTCCTTTCTCCTTTCTCTCTCCCCTCAAGCTACCTCACCTCTCACAATAATGCATTATAAATCACCAATAATGCACCCTAACTCACATGCAACTTACCCTATGTTCCAAAATAGTATACCCCACCCCCTCTTTCTCTCTCCTATCATATCCCATGACCCAAATACCCCCCTCTCTCTCTAAAGGGCGCCATGTCTCTTGTCTTGTAGCTAAATAACCTCCCCCACACTCACACACACTCAGTTTCACTGAAAAAGGTGCCCACAGACCCATCCCCACCCAGTGGTTACCTGATTTTTCTTGTGTTCACACACATCTGCACACATATTCACCTCTGAACACACTCTCCTCTCTCCCCTCTTGTAATTACTTTATTCTCCATGTCACCTCTCACTTTTTTTCATCAACCCATCTCTCTCTCTTAGTCTCTCTCTCATGAGACTGCTGTTCTGGCACATATACACACAGCCAGACAAGTGGGGCCCACAGTCACATGGCATATGTAGATAATGATTTCTTCATTTCTAAATTCTAGAATTTCTCCCCCCTCCTCCCCTATATAAAGAGGGGTCACCATCACACTAAGGACACACACCATCACCAAAGAGTACACTATGCACTGTGTGTGCCTAGTGCACACACACACACCCACACCATCACCATCACCGCAATCACCATGCTCGTCTTGAGCATGACCTCTACACCCTTGGGATATGGAAGATGAAGGGAAACTAAATGAAGGATGATGGCCATACCCCTCGTGCGAATCTTCGCCATCAACTCCCACCTATCCGCCATGTGCTCTACCACGCTCTCCCTTCTCATTCCCCTACCCTATGCTCCCCATTTCATCGCCTTATTCTCTAAATAAAGCTTGAGGTTTTGTGAGTATGTTTTCTTGCAATGTTTTGCCCATGTGAGGTGTGCAGAATCGCCACCTAGTCTTGTGTTTGGAGTGAGCTTGTGTATGTGTGAAGGGTGTGCGGATTCGTCATCCTTTTGTGGTGCCTAAGTACTAAGCCGCTATACCTACCTCTCTCTCTCTCTCTCTCTCTCTCTCTCTCTCTCTCTCTCTCTCTCTCTCTTGATCTCATTCCCTTTCCTCTTCATCATTACTCCCAAGCATCCATCTCTCTTGGATGAAAACTTTGTTATGGTGGTGTGTTGTTTGCGTCCTAGCCGCTGAAGCTAGGTGGTGCCCCCTGTTTGCTTTACCATGACAGGCTCGAGGCGCGCCATTCGGTCCCCGGTGTTTTAGAGGCCGTCGGGGTTCGGGTTCGCTTTGCTTCAGTCATTTGGTGCCCCCACTGAGAATCTTTTCATGAAACCCTTCAGTTTACAAGACTGAAACCCCTAAACTATTGTGAATGGATGAATGGCTAGCAGGATTTGCTAATTGGACGACAGAAGAAGAAGAGCTCCAAGCACAACTAGACAAACTCCTCATCTCCATCGAATCTCGAGTGCCAGGCGTAATGGTAATCGATTTGCAGTGGGAGAGTCAACCAACACGCCAAACCCAGTGGATATACATAGGCCAAGTGCCAAGAAGAAGAAGGAGAAGGTCAAAACCATGTCCGCAACCTACAACCAACCCATAACAACAAAATGGAAGGAGCTCTACACAATAGAGAATCAACACTATTCTACTTTGAGAATCGGGTAACTCAAGTCACCGAGGTAATTATCACAGTCAGTTTTCAAGTCGCACCTGATGCTGCAGCACAGATAACGGAATCATTGGCTCACACTCTCACTAGAGAAACTAGGGATCTACTGAGTTTGTTTCAGGAAAGAACACCACCCTCTCCCACAAGCTTGGACAGTGACTAAGTGCCTCTAAGCTTCACATGAATCAGTACAACCTACCTCAAGACAAATCACACATACCAACACGTGTACGCTCAATCAAGGTGATACTGGATTTGAAGGCTCACTACCAGCACGTCATTGACACCATGCTGGGTGGGGAGCGATTTTTTGAGGTTCTGGCATCAGATCAATCATTTGTCCTACCTTTGGTACAAGGCAATGTACCGTTTGAAGTTTTAATCTATGTCCTAGTATAAGAGGGTATACACGCCTCCTTGTAAAGAAGAAAAAAACTTTTGCAAGTTAAGCAGTGTGTCTTTCTAGCTCTCTCTCAGTAATCATGGCAAGTGTAGCATTTCCAACATTTAAAGGAAAGAAGGGGGAGGATTTGGTAACAGACTTCCTAGATGACTTTGAAGTAGCATGTGTAGTGAGCAACAAAGATACGGATGAATCCCGGGTTAGAATCTTTAAGCATCTCATGAAGCTAGAAGCTAGATCATGGTACAATGCACTTCCACAAGAAACCAAGGATGACTGGGAACCCTTAATCATGGCAAGTGTAGCATTTCCAACATTTAAAGGAAAGAAGGGGGAGGATTTGGTAACAGACTTCCTAGATGACTTTGAAGTAGCATGTGTAGTGAGCAACAAAGATACGGATGAATCCCGGGTTAGAATCTTTAAGCATCTCATGAAGCTAGAAGCTAGATCATGGTACAATGCACTTCCAAAAGCAACCAAGGATGACTGGGAACCCTTAAAAACCGCTTTTAAGAGGCGCTTTGGGGGAGGTACCACTTCAGAAAAGTTGTGGGACAAGTTGAGAGACTTGAAGCAGGAGGGTCTTTTAGAATATGCCACCTATGAGTCCAAATTTGTGGATTTGTGGGAACGGTGGGTTGAGTCACTGGCAAGGGGGGAAGCTACACCCGATTTCCTAAAAAAATATCGGTTCACGCATGGCTTATGGCCGCTTCTCAAGGAGAAGGTGAAAGATAGATTCCCGGCTACGTACGAGTTAGCCGTTGAGATTGCTCGCCTTAAGGACAAGAAGCTGCGAATGAAATCCAAAGAAACCGAGTCAACGGAAACAGCAACATCACGTCGACCAGCAACTACGACAACCACCATTCCACCACCACCACCGGCTCTTGGGGTAAGAGATGACCAACAAGATATGTTGGCCCATATTACTGACCAACTACAGAATTTGTCTGTCCACTTAATACAACAAGGGAGGAGTCAAGAAAGAGATCAAGACCCTGGAAGAGCACGACGACAAAACAGGAAGTATCATTGCTACAACTACGGAGAAGACGGTCACGGTATGTACTACTGTCCCAAACCACGACAAAACTATAATAGAGGAGGTAGGAGGAACCAATTGTCACCCCCTAGAGAAAGAACACCCTCACCCCGAGCACCAACCCCACCAACAAAAATTCTACGTCCACCCCAGACACCACTACAAGCATCCATTCCACCTCTTCCACCAGCCCTACCACCTGATCGCCCTGTAAACATCATAAGGCTAGAAGAGAAAGGAAAAGCCGTAGTAGTGGATCCACCCAGAGCAAAGGAGAGGGACAAGGGTAAGGAGAAGGTAACCTTTTTAGAACCACTTGAGGCCATGACTGTGAAAAGAGCTAGGAGGGAGAAGGCTACACAATCAGATGATGAGAGAAGCATGAGAGGAGAAACTAGCAAGAGGCCATCCAGGCCACGACGGAAATTGGGCATCACCGACTTCCAGCTAGGGGAAAGTTCTAAGCCCTATGATCTAACATTGGATGTGGCAGAGCAAAGACCGAAGATTACATGGCCACAGCTGCTACATCTTGTACCTAAAGTAAGGCGACAATGGTCTAAAATGGTAAGTACAAGACGCTCCAAAACAAAGGTAGCCGGAGCAATTTCGGGATGCAACATGGATGACATCCTTCCAATTGTCGACGTAAACATAAAAGGAAAGAGGGTTGGAAAAACCTACACTGATGGAGGTGCACAAATCTGTGTAATGAGCGAAGCTATGATGCTTCGATTAGGGCTCGAGGTTGACAGGCCTTCTCCATGCAAGGCAAAGATGGAAAACAACTCAAAAGTAAAGTGTGTGGGTGTGGTAAGTGCCGTGAAAATCAAAGCTTTCAACACTGAGGTAGAGGTAGATATTTTTGTAATGCCTACTAAGGGGGAGGGCTATCCACTAATTTTGGGAAGGCCATGGTTGATGGCCATGAAGGAAAAACAGGATTGGGGTACTGGCCTTCTACGCATGACCGGTAAGAAAGGGGAGACAATCTACTACGACATGAGGATTGGCAAGCAGAAGCAAATGAATCTGGAAACATCGGCAGATGAAACCACTAGCGAATCTACTACGACATGAGGATTGGCAAGCAGAAGCAAATGAATCTGGAAACATCGGCAGATGAAACCACTAGCGAATCTTCCAGTTCTGAGGAGGAGACCACATCCATTGACGAAAGTGATAGTTCCATTGATGTGATGGGTATCATTATGAAGGATCCACAAAGGGTAAGCACAACTGGTGATCCATCACCAAAAGGGCAACCCAATGAAGAGGAGAGCAAATCACCTGGCCTAGGAGGAAGTAGGTTGAAGGGTATGTTGTCTACGGAACTAACACTTGAGGAGAAAGATAGTTTTTTGGAAATGTTGATGGGATTTCCTAACCTGTTCATTGACAACTATGAAAGAATCACAGGCATTACAGTGGTGGAACATCATATTAAGCTGAAGGAAGGGGTAAAACCAGTTGTGCAAAAGCTACGACGACTGGGGGTCATACAAGAAAAGGCACTCTTGGCCGAGGTAAGGAAATTGCTGGAGGCGGGATTCATCTATCCTGTAGAAAATTCAGAATGGGTGTCACTCGTAGTGGTGATTCCTAAAAAGAATGGTAAGTGGAGGTCTGTGTTGACTACAAACCACTAAATGCAGCTACAAAGAGAGACCACTTTCCTCTCCCTTTCTTGGATGAAATTCTGAATGAAGTAGCGGGTTTTGAATGCTATACCGTCTGTGATGGTTATTCTGGATACTTTCAAATACGCATAGCCTTGGAAGATCAGCTAAAAACCACTTTTATCACGCCATGGGGTTGTTTTGCGGCATACAGGGTTATGCCATTTGGTCTCACAAATGCACCTGCCACATTCCAAAGATATGTCACATATGTTTTTCAACTGTTCTTTGGAACATCCATAAGAGTGTTCATTGATGATTTTTGTATATATAGCTCCCGTATTTCACATTTAGAAAAGGTAACTGAAGGTTTGGCCAGGTTGCAGAGCCTAGGTGGGCAATTAAATGTGGATAAATGCCACATTGGGGAGAGTAAAGTCATTCTACTAAGCCATGAAATTTCAGCAAAAGGTATCAACGCCGACCCAAGTAAGGTGTCCGCACTCATAGCCCTACCTTCACCAACGACCGCACGTCAACTGGTCTCTTTTCTACAGAAGGTGAGGTACTTAAGTAGATTCATACATCTACTATCACAACTTGTTCTACCACTGCAACAACTCACTCAAAGATCAACTTTCACTTAGGACAAGGAAAGAGAACATCACTACAACAAGGTAAAGGAGGTCTTAGCCACTCTGCCAACTATCTCACCACCTAAGTGGGATGAAAAATTCTATGTCACCTCAAGTGTTGGTGATGACTCATTGGGGGTTGTGCTACTCCAAAAGGATACGGCGACATCTTTCATGAGGCCAATCTACTTCTCTAGTCGAATGATGACAGCAGGAGAGAAAGGTTTCACCCATGTGGAACACTTAGTCCTAGCTCTTAGATTTGCAACTACAAAGTTTAGGTCATATTTGCTACCTAAGCAATTTGTGATTCTAACCACGGATGAAATATTTCCCTATGTTGTACAACACATGGATGTGTCTGCTAGAATCACTAAATGGCTAGTTCATCTGCAAGAGTTTGACTACACGGTACAGGTAGAAAGCACAACAAGGGCAAGTTTCGGGGGACTCATGACCTACCAAGTCTTTGAAAGGAAGGAGAATCAATCTAAGGAAGGAGAAGTCCGATTACCTCCAGTACCACCGATGGTAGAAGGAGCATACTCTCTCTACTTTGATGGAGCCTACAAGCGAGTGTCCGACAAAGCAGTTGTAGGCATAGTGGTCTTTGATGACAAAGGGACAAAGGTATTTTTGTTGGGCCAATTGTTAGATTCACATTCTAACAATGAATCTGAGTATGCAGCACTAACCAAGGGTCTACAATGGTGCGTCTCGCAAGGTGTACAACGCCTTAATGTATTTGGAGATGCTCTACTTCTGGTAAGGCAAGTAAATGGAGCATGGACATGCAAGAATCCTAGTTTAAGGACTCACTTAAGTGGTGTAAAAACCTTGTTGGGTAAGTTTGAAGAAGTTGAAATACACCATATCCCAAGGGCTTAAAACCAAGAAGCAGATGCCCTAGCAAGTGAAAGACTACAGGAAGTGGTGGTTGGAGCAATAAAACTAAAGCTCCCTCTATTTCAAGGCAGTGATGCCTTGCCTGACATCATGCATTTTTTGGAAACAGGGGAATGCCCATCAGATTTAACAAAGGGACAGAAGCAATGGCTGACGCAGAAGGCCACAAGGTATCGACTCATCAATGATGGTATGTACTGTAAGGGTAAGGACCAAATACTCAGGAAGGTCCCTCTCTCTCACGAAATCACGGGAGTAATTCCTAGTTGTCACGACGGGGTTTGTGGTGGTCACTTTGCCCTAGACATAACAAGTAGGAAAATCTTGCAGGCAGGCTTCATATGGCCTAGCCTCAACCGTGATGTACACCATTGGTGCAAAACGTGTAAGTTGTGTCAAAAGGCCGGCACTAGGTCACTTATGCTTGAACCACAAACACCTATTCTCTCATATGGCCCATTTGAAAAATGGGGTATCGATGCCATTGGGCCATTACCTAGGGCCAACTCAGGAAAATTCTACATTATCATGGGGGTCGACTACATGACTAGATGGGAAGAGGCTATAGCCACCACTAGAATCACAGCGGTAGAGGTAGCTAAATTTATCTACGAGCACATATGCTGTAGGTTTGGCACACCTTTAGAGACCATCTCTGATAGAGGGCCAGGTTTCAGAGCAAACTTGGTAGGAGAATTAATGCAGAAACTGGGCATCACAAGGAGGCACTCTTCACCATATTATCCTCAATGTAATGGCCTAGTTGAAAAGGTAAATGGAATGGTTTCTAAAATTATTACCAAGAAGGTAAACAATCATCCCGGAGACTGGGATAAGTATCTACTACCAGCTTTATGGGCCTACAAAACTTCATTTCGTACATCCTTGGGATTCACACCGTATCATCTAGTATTTGGTAAGGAAGCAATCTTGCCCATTGAAGTGCAACTACAAAGTCTCAGAGTAATGGAAGGCCAACTTCAACAACCCAACATGCATTTGAGAGATCACATCATCAACTTGGAAAGATTGCAGTTGGACATAGAAGAAGCAATAAATTATTATGCAGCACAAGCAGAGCATAGACGGCTTAGCTTTAACGAGCATCTCCGGAAAAAAGAATTGAAGAAAGGAATGTTGGTGCTCCGCTACGACAATCGCTTCGACATGCGCAAGGATAAGAAACTCCTGCTCCGATGGGAAGGCCCTTTCATCATCAGGAAAAAGTATGCCAATGGAAGCTACCAGCTTATGTAGGCTGATGGAAAACTTCATAAAACCAGGGTAAATGGTTGGCGACTTAAACCTTATTTTCTTCTATTTGACCAGGCTCCACCAATTGACATTCCAGATGAGGACACACCATCAGCCGCCACCTCCGACGATAATGATCAAACAGATGAGCTAGAGACATGAATACCTCTAGCCAAAAGGGGAGGGCTAATGATGGGGGCTTTTCACAAGCTAAGCTCCCATACCCCTCTTCTCTCGTCCCCACCCCATGAAAACCCCCTCTTAGGGAGGGAGTGATAAAAAGCATTGGAAAAAGTAAGAAAAAAATAAAGTATGATTATGTAAATATATAAGACAGGTAAAATAGGCCACCTCATGCCTGCGGGGTAGCCCATCCCCACCTTGCTTCCTTTTTCTTCATTGTTGCCCCGCCGGGTGTTCCTTTTCCTCTCCTCCACTCAAAAGGTCAACTCCCCTCTCTCTTCCCCTTGTCCTTTCTCCTTTCTCTCTCCCCTCAAGCTACCCCACCTCTCACCAATAATGCATTATAACTCACCAATAATGCACTCTAACTCACATGCAACTTACCCTATCTTCCAAAATAGTATACCCCACCCCCTCTTTCTCTCTCCTATCATATCCCATGACCCAAATACCCCCCTCTCTCTCTAAAGGGCGCCATGTCTCTTGTCTTGTAGCTAAATAACCTCCCCCACACTCACACACACTCAGTTTCACTGAAAAAGGTGCCCACAGACCCATCCCCACCCAGTGGTTACCTGATTTTTCTTGTGTTCACACACATCTACACACAGATTCACCTCTGAACACACTCCCCTCTCTCCCCTCTTGTAATTACTTTATTCTCCATGTCACCTCTCACTTTTTTTCATCAACCCATCTCTCTCTCTTAGTCTCTCTCTCATGAGACTGCTGTTATGGCACATATACACACAGCCAAACAAGTGGGGCCCACAGTCACATGGCCTATGTAGATAATGATTTCTTCATTTCTAAATTCTAGAATTTCTCCCCCCTCCTCCCCTATATAAAGAGGGGTCACCATCACACTAAGGACACACACCATCACCAAAGAGTACACTATGCACTGTGTGTGCCTAGTGCACACACACACACCCACACCATCACCATCACCGCAATCACCATGCTCGTCTTGAGCATGACCTCTACACCCTTGGGCTATGGAAGATGAAGGGAAACTAAATGAAGGATGATGGCCATAACCCTCGTGCGAGTCTTCGCCATCAACTCCCACCTATCCACCATGTGCTCTACCACGCTCTCCCTTCTCATTCCCCTACCCTATGCTCCCCATTTCATCGCCTTATTCTCTAAATAAAGCTTGAGGTTTTGTGAGTATGTTTTCTTGCAATGTTTTGCCCATGTGAGGTGTGCAGAATCGCCACCTAGTCTTGTGTTTGGAGTGAGCTTGTGTATGTGTGAAGGGTGTGCGGATTCGTCATCCTTTTGTGGTGCCTAAGTACTAAGCCGCTATACCCCTCTCTCTCTCTCTCTCTCTCTCTCTCTCTCTCTCTCTCTCTCTCTCTCTCACTTGATCTCATTCCCTTTCCTCTTCATCATTACTCCCAAGCATCCATCTCTCTTAGATGAAAACTTTGTTATGGTGGTGTGTTGTTTGCGTCCTAGCCGCTGAAGCTAGGTGGTGCCCCCTGTTTGCTTTACCATGACAGGCTCAAGGCGCGCCATTCGGTCCCCGGTGTTTTAGAGGCCGTCAGGGTTCGGGGTTCGCTTTGCTTCCGTCAGCGGTTTCCATAGCAACTCACAATGATCTATCTTCAATGATAGATGAGTATGCTATTGATCCCGATTTTAGAGATGTGATTTCAGCCCTTACATTAGGGAAGAAAGAAGAACCATTTACTTTACGAGATGGTTATCTTCTCTATGGCAATAGACTATGTGTTACTAACTCCCTGCGTGAGAAAGTAATGTATGAATCTCATGCTCCCCCGTATGCGGGGCATAGAGGGATTCAGTCTACCTTAAAGGGAATTGAAACATATTTCTATTGGCCTACCATGAAAGTGAACATACAAGAGTATGTTTCCAAATGTGTGGTATGTCAAAAGACAAAATTTGATAGAGGGAAGCAACCTGGATTTCTTCAACCCTTGCCAATCCCTAATTCACCATGGGAGAGCATATCCATGGATTTTATCTTTGGATTGCCTAAGTCTATCCATGGGAATACGGTAATATGGACGATAGTAGACAGGTTCAGTAAACAAGCTCATTTTATACCTGTCAAAAAGACTATCAAAGCCCATCAAATGGCAACCCTCTTCATTTCACAAATTTTCAAATACCATGGCTTGCCAATGTCCATAGTGTCGGATAGAGATCCTAGAATGACCAGTAATTTCTGGAAGGGTCTCTTTGAGAATTTAGGGACAAGGCTAAATTTCTCTTTGGCCTATCATCCACAAACGGATGGCCAAAGTGAAATAGCTAACCTAACAATTCTCGATCTACTAAAAGCCTATGTAACGGAAGTAGATCAAAGATCCCAATGGGAGAAGTACTTACCCTTAGTGGAGTATGCTTACAATAACACTGTACATACTTCCACAGGAAAAGTACCTTTCGAGGTAATTGAGGGAAGATCAAAAAGTCCCTTGCTACTTAAGGTACATGGGAAGATCTTCGATGCAGATGAGTATAGCCGAGACCTACAAGAATCTTTCCAAAAGATTAAGGATGCTATCTCTATCTCACAGCAAAGGCAAAACGCTGCTGCTGACAAGCATAGAAGAGCCCAAGTCTTTAAAGAAAATGATTGGGTCTTGTTAAAGTTTCCCAAGGCTCGATTAAGGCACACAACGGGAAAGAATCCTACGGGTCACCAAAAGTACTATGCTAAACTAGCAAAAAGGTACTATGGTCCCTTTCAGATTCTTAGGCCAATCAATGAGATGGCCTATCAACTCAAGTTGCCCAATCATTGGCTCATACACAATGCTTTTCATGTGAGACTATTAAAGCCTTACAAAGGAGAGCCACCTCAAGAACCAACTATTGAAGACCCACCGGAGATCGAGGACCAAGAAGAGGTGCTGCAGCCCGAGTCCATTCTCCGACATGAAGACAAGGTACTAAGAGGCGGTAAGACTATCCGACGATATCTTATTAAGTTTTAGAATTATCCTTTTGAAGATGCTAGATGGATGCAAGGCATACAATTAAAGGATAACCTAAACCTTGTCAATGCTTCCCAAGAGTAAGCAAATGTACAAAATGTTAAAAATGAACAAAATTTTTGTCTTATAAGACTCTCTTTTTCTTTATTTGTGCACAAAAATGAAGTAGTATGCATGCTTAGATCAATTTGCGGAGACGACGTCTCCCAAACACCAAGTAGAGCTTGTCATTCTACTATAGAAGATTGATAGGACTAATGTGCAGACATGCTTGCGGCAGCCTCAGCCTCTCAAGCGCCAAATGGACTAGTCATCCATTGTGGAATGATGTCGTAGAGTAACATAGGGATCCTCTACCCACTAATAAAAGGGCTCATGAACATGCTTTATCTTCTCTACACCATAGTCGAGGACGACTATGATTTCAAGAGAGAGGTAATGTCACAATAATCAATATCTAATTCTCCTAAATGATTTTCTCATATTAAACTGATCATTTAATGTGGGGAAGGCCAGGGGAGAAAAAGCTAGAATATTGGTTAAGCTAGCAGACTGGCCACAGTAGGGATCCAAAGGGGGGGCCATCTGCAAAAGAGCCATGTGCAACAATGGGCTAAAAAGACCCTAAGGTTCAGCCCATTAAGACTTCCAAAATGCTAAGGTTCCAAAATTCAAAGGTTGTGTCCAAAGGTCAACCCTAGGGAAAATTGGATGCTTTGTGTGTGCCCTAAAAGTCTTTGCACATCCCTACATGGGAGGGGGTGAGCCCTAAAGGTAAGGGATGAGAGAGAAAGCCACACACACACACACACACACACACATGCTCCCTTTACACAAAGGGAATGAGGGACACATGTCAGCTCCCTAGGCCAGATGCCCACAAGGTGTGCCCAATTTCTATTGGATGACCCTTGAAGTGGACCAATGAAAATTAAGCTAGATTAAATCTAGTTTAATTAATTTAAAAACATTTAATAAAAGAAACCAATGAGAATTAAGTCTCCTAGAAGACTATTGGGCAGTCTCCCAAGGGGTCTAATGAGCATTCAGGAGCCCCATGGCTTGCCTGATTCCCATTGGCCAGGAGGCAAAGGGTTCCAATGAGAGTTTAGTTTAATTAATTAAGCTAGATTAAATCTAGTTTAATTAATTTAAAAACATTTAATAAAAGAAACCAATGAGAATTAAGTCTCCTAGAAGACTATTGGGCAGTCTCCCAAGGGGTCCAATGAGCATTCAGGAGCCTCATGGCTTGCCTGATTCCTATTGGCCAGGAGGCAAAGGGTTCCAATGAGAGTTTAGTTTAATTATTTAATTACCTAAAGCTCTCACAAAAGGGGAAAGGGGGACACATGTTAGAAGGCTATCACTTATGCTGCTTAATTGTAATTGGCTTGACTTGGGGAGGGCCAATGAGGCTTCAGGAAGAGCATTTAGCAAGAGGGCTTGCCCAAGAGAGAGAGGGGGCTGATTTTTGCAAGGCATTATCACACACACACTCACACAAGCTCATGTGTGAAGAAAGAGAAGACTATCTCTTCCCAAGCTTTAATGGAGAACTCATCACCTACTCTAAGCTTGTGAGATAGAAGCCTACATCAACACTCTCTTGGCATGTGGATGCAAATCCAACCAAGAGCCAAGCTTCAATGCATGCTCATCTCCTCTACCAAGCTAATTACTAAGCTAATCTATTCTACATATGAGTGATTATGTGAGGAGATGTACATCTTTCTCGTAAGATACTCCTTCTTCCTCTCAATCTACTCTCATACCCTGCTAGCTCTCACCATCTTCGAAGGTGTGTGAGGTCTTGGGTCTGAGAAAGGGGATAATTCAAGTTGTGTTTGTTAAGTGTTTTACTTAGTGCATGAAGTTTCCATCTTCATTGCACTAGCTAGTCTTGAAGGAACACAAAGAATTGTATTGTACAATGTCTCTCTTGATGGGAGAAACCATAATACAAAGCCTTTTGGCGGGGGGACCGGCTCCATGAAAATCCGGTCCTCAACTGTTGTCAATAGCTTAATTTCTCTCTCTTTTGAAAGTATTGTCGATGCTATCTAACTAGGTGTTATGCTTTTTGTTGCTCTCTCCACCCCAGCACTCTTGTAATTCTCATTAGGAATCTACTCTAATGAAATGCCCACTATGTTCATGCTAATTTCCGCTACACATAAGTTATTAGGCCATTAAATGTTACACATAATAGCATAGTAATGAAGATGGAGAAGATAACAAGCTTAAGCATTGAAGCATGACTATTGGTTGGATTTGCATTCCATAGCCAAGAGTGTTGGTGTAGGCTCTCACTTCTCACAAGCTTGGAGAAGGAGGTGGAGTTCCTCCAGTCTCACCAAGTGAGAATGGATCCACCAAATGAGTGTGTGTGTGTGTGTGTGTGTGTGTGTGTGTGTGTGTGTGTGTGTGTGTGTGTGTGTGTGTGTGTGTGTGTGTGTGTGTGTGTGTGTTGTATATCCCCCTAGCACCCCCCTTGCTTGCTTGGGGCGAGGTGTGACTTTTCCACATGCTGCAAGCTCATTGGACCCCTCTCCCCCTAGACAATTCCATGCAACATGCATTCAAGTACATGGGTAGTATTTTGACAAGTGTCCTCCTTACCCCTTAGAGAGAGAGAGAGAGAGCATGAAAATATTTAGATATTTTTTGAATGGAATCAGAAGCTCATTGGACCCCTCTTTAGCCCAACCAATAGCATTCAAGCACACCATGTGGTTAAGCTTAAGGAGAATCTGACATGCATCCCATGTGCCCTTTGAGAAAAGGGGTGCCCTTTGGGTGAGTGGAAGGTTAGGTCAAAGATTCCCCAAACTTTGAGACTTTCATGCATAGGAGCTTCTCAAGCACCTTTCTAATTAAGTTTGTAGGGTCTCTTTTTGACCCAAGCACTTTACCCCCCATACATAGGAAGCTTCTCCAACACCTTCCTCATTAAATATGACAAGTACCTCAAGTACCTTAGTCACCAAGCATGACAAACACCTTAGGTGGAGTTCCCACCTCAAGCTCAGCCCTAGCTTGTGTAAGGCCAAAGGAAAGTTTAGATCAGGTTCCCACGTCAAGCTCTTGCCTAAGGTCAAAGGCACGTTTAGGTCGGGTTCCCACCTCAATCTCAGCCCTAGCTTTCCTAAGGTCAAAGAACTTTTAACACTAACCATTGGAGGTCTTTAATGAAGCTAACCTTAAGGTCTTTTAAGATCCATTAGTTAACCTTGCTCTTTGACAGACCATCTCTCATTTGGACCCCTTTACCATTGGCCCCGTGTTGAGATAGATCCGTAAGCACATGTCTATATTCCAACCCTTGTTCTCGTTTATTATCCCACATTAAATGATCAGTTTAATATGAGAAAATCATTTGGGTTGGTTAGATATTAGATTTAATGACATTACCTCTCTCTTGAAATCATAGTCTTCCTTGACTATGAGGTAAAAGAGATAAAGCCATAGTCATTAGTCAATTTGTCCTAGCGGGTAGAGGATCCATTTTTACCCTACGTCATCATTCCAAGATGGATGACTAATCCATTTGGTGCTTGGGAGACATAGCTGCCGCAAGCATGTCTGCTCTTTAGTCCATTTCATCCTCCCAAGTAGAGTGACAAATTCTACATGGTGTTTGAGAGACGTCGTCATCCCAAACATGATTCTTAGTATGCATACTAAAATTTGTGCACAGTAAAGAGAGAATTAGTCTTATAAGACAAAAACATTGATCATTTAAAAGAAACATGTATATTTGCTTACTCTAATGTAGCATTGTAAGCATTGACAAGGTTCATACTATCCTTAAGCTGGATTTCTTGCATCCATCTAGCATCTTCAAAAGGATAATTTTTGAACTTAATAAGATACCGTCGGATAATCTTATCATATCGTAGTACCTTGTCTTCATGCCGAAGGATAGATTCGCGTTGTAGTACCTCTTCTTGATCTTTCATTTTGGTCAATAATTGGTTCATTTGGAGGCTCTCCTTTGTAGGTCTTGGGTAGGCTCACATGAAAAGCATTGTGTATGAGCCAATGGTTAGGAAACTTGAGCTGATAAGCCACCTCATTGATTGGCTTCAAAATTTGAAAAGGACCATAGTATCTTTTTGCTAGTTTAGCTTTGATGGCCCGTAGGATTTTTGCCCGTCGTTTGCCTCAATCGAGCCTTAGGAAACTTAAATAAGACCCAATCCTTTTCTTTGAACGTTAAGGCCCTTTTGTGCTTGTCAGCAACAGCTTTTTGCCTTAGTTGCTTTTGAACGTTAAGGCCCTTTTGTTGCTTGTCAGCAACAGCTTTTTGCCTTAGTTGGGAGATAGATATAGCCTCTTTAATCTTTTGAAAAGATGCTTGCAATTCACGGCTATACTCATCAACAGCGAAGATCTTTCCATGTACTTCAAGTAGAAACGGACTTTTAGGTCTTCCCTCTATGATTTCAAAAGGTGCTTTCTCCGCAGAAGTAGGGATAGTATTATTATACGCATACTCCACAAGAGGTAAGTACTTTTCCCATTGTGAGCGTTGATCTAATTCTGTAACATAGGTCTTTAGTAGATCAAGAATCGTAAGATTAGCTATCTCACTTTGGCTATCCGTTTGTGGGTGATAGGCCAAAGAGAAATTCAATTTTGTACCTAGATTTTTGAAGAGACCTTTCCAAAAATTACTAATCATTCTAGGATCTCTATTTGACATGATGGATGTTGGCAATCCATGGTGTTTGAAAATCTGGGATATGAAGAGAGTTTCCATTTGGTGTGCCTTAATAGTCTTCTTGACATGGATAAAGTGTGCTTGCTTGCTAAACCTGTCGACTATTGTCCATATTTTCATATTCCCATGGATAGACTTGGGTAATCCAAAGATGAAATCCATGGAAATACTCTCCCATGGTGAATTAGGAATTGGTAATGGCTGAAGTAATCCAGGTTGCTTCCCTCTATCATACTTGGTCTTTTGGCATACGACAAATTTTGAAACATACTCTTGTATGTCCACTTTCATGGTAGGCCAATAAAAGTATGTCTCTACTCCTCGAAGAGTAGGTTGAATGCCTCTATGCCCCACATAGGGAGGAGCATGGGATTCATACATGACTTTCCCACAAAGGGAGTGGGTAACACATAGCCTATTTCCATGGAGAAGATAACCATCGTGCAAGGTGAATGGTTCCTCTTTCTTCCCCAAAGCAAGGGCTGACATTATGTCTTTAAACTCAGGGTCAGTAGCATACTCATCCATTATAGAAGATAGATCATTGTGAGTTGCTATTGACACAGCATTAACTCTTGGTCGTCGTGAAAGTGCATCAGCCACTTGATTGTGCTTACCAGCAATGTGAGCAATGTGGAAATTAAATTGTGAAAGAAAATTTTCCCACCTCATTTGTTTGTTGGGAATCTTTGTTTGCATCATGAAGTACAGACTTTGATGGTCTGTTCGAATGGAGTCCCCAATAGATAGTGCTTCCATGTGTCTAGGGCATGTAGAACAGCTAACAGCTCTTTCTCATAAATGCCTAAGGCCCATTTATCCATGTTGGGCCTTCGGTTGTCATATGCTATGGCATGTCTTTCTTGAAGCAAGACTGCTCCAAGGCAATCACCACAAGCATCACATTGGACCTCAAATAGTTTTGAGAGGTTCGGAAGCATAAGGATTGGTTGGGAGGTAAGCTTCTCTTTGAGCTTGTCAAAAGAACTTTTCTCCTTATCAGTCCATGAATACCTAATTTTTGTCTTTGTTAAGTCATGTAATGGTCCTGCTATTTGAGAGAATTTTTCTATGAAGCGTCTATAGTATGCACACATACCAATAAAGCTTCTTAGCTCATGTAGATTTTTTGGATTAGGCCATGCTTTTATTACCTCCAGCTTTGATGATCCATACGGATACCATCTCGAGAGATAATATGACCTAAGTATTGAATCTCTTGAAGGAAAAAATCGCTTTTCTTTTGATTGAGAAAAAGCTTATTCTCCCTTAATGCTTGAAAAATCACTTGGAGCTGTTGCTGGTGTTCCTCCAAGGAATTGGAGTAGATGATGATATCATCAAAGAACACTCCAGTGAATTTGCGGTAGGGTGTAAACTTTTTCTCCATCAATCGATTGAATGTAGCTGGTGTATTAGTCAAGCCAAAAGGCATGACTAGATACTCATAAAGGCCAAACGTTGTACGAAACACGGTCTTTAGGATATCTTCATTCACTATCCTTATTTGATCATAGCCACTTTTAAGGTCAATCCTACTGAATTAGGTAGAGCCTTGTAGCTTATCAAATAGATCTTCTACCTGAAGTACGAGGAATCTGTTTTTGTTAATGATATGGTTTAGTGCACGATAGTCCACACACATGCGGTATGTACCATCTTTCTTTTGCACTAAAAGGACTGGAGAACAAAAGGGAGAGGATCTGGGCCTCACCATCCCTTTGTCTACCAATTCTTGTACTTGACTCATGATCTCCTCTTATTGAGCTTGTGAAACTCAATAAGGAGGTCTATTAGGAAGTGAGCTTCTTGATAGGAGCTTAATTCAATGGTCATCATCCCCTCATTTTGGAGGTAAGTCCATAGGGATATCATCGATGAACACACCTTGGAATCCTTTTAGAAAGTTAGACAAGTTGAACTCTTCTTGATTCCTACCATTCACCTGTGATGAAACATTAGGACCTTTTAGGGATTCTTTGACAAAAACCATGCATGCAAAAAGTGAGCTCTTTATTGATTTATCAAGAGAAGAGTATTTAAAAGTAGTATAGTACGACCAGACTCATTAACTGTAAGGAACTAGGCAACTAGGCTCTCCTGGATCCTCCTCCCAACCTCCCTTTATAAGTGGGCTCCTAGCCCCTTGCCCTAGACGGATCCCCTGTCCACACTGCCTAGCCCGGCCCTTGGCCGTAGTCCTTGCCTAGCCTAGTTTCTTAGGGTACAGGACCCTTGTCCTGACATTACTTTCCCCATAAGGAAGATTTTTCATCCTCGAAAACACAAGTAGTAATATCTTCTTAAGAATACTGATGTTCTCGTTATTGATGTCCCATAAGTGAGCCAATTGTCTGTATGACCGATAATTGGTGCAGTGAGGAGGTTCAATGAAACCAAGAGGAATATCTTGATTTTCAACATTGTTGTCCGTTTGCAACCACTTGGGTCTAAATGGTAACTCCATATATAACTCACTTGAGTGTTGTAAAGGAGTAACCACAACTAAGAGTCACTTGGGTTTAAATGGTAACTCCATTTATAACTCACTTGAGTACTGTAAAGGAGTAGCCACAACTAAGAGTTGTCCAAAGGCATAACCAGTGTTCAGATCTTCTGAAGGTACTGGAATAATGCAAGGAAACCTTGGTGTAACTTTCCATGCAAGTGTGAGCCAGATTTCCTACTTGCCTGAGTATCTTGAAAAGTCTGTGACATGTTCATCCTTGATGAAGGTTACGTGCCAACGTACTCTGTCAGCACACCTGGTAAGTCCTTGACGTATGAAAGTATTGACACAATCTCCAACCCCACCACAAGAGGTGTTCAAAGTCGAAAATCGTACTTAAGAAAATTCTAGAATAGGGAGAAAATCATTTATCTAGAAATGCGTTGTGTTAATGTATGCTCTTAGCAGATCCTTTAGCACAAGATTACTCTTTGTAATCTTTGTAATCTGCCTATCCCCTTGGATAAGTGACAGTACTGAGGTGTGTTTTCCTCACGGTTTACAGACAGTCGTCCCAGATGACTGGTAAATGGGAAATCACAGTAGTGTCTAACATTGGTGAAGAATCAACAATGTCCGAAATAACCATCGTGGTTAACTTGAAAAAATCCAGAAACGCCCAAACCGAGCCATGACCTCTATTGGTGATTAGTGGATTTAAAAGTAATCTCATAGAGATAGTGCACATAGAGTGCAAAATGCTTCATAAGCAACAACTTGTGGAATATGCATGCCGTTCCAAATCAGCCTTTGCTAAACACTAGGTCCATAACACCTAGTGTGCATGCATTTAGCAAAAACAGATCCGAACCTGTATATCCATGGTGATCCTTGCCTTCAACTTGTGGCAAATGTGATGCACCTAGCACACATTAAAGAGGATTGTAAATAGTTCTAAAAAAAAAGTAAATACTTTCAGTTGCAATCTTTTGCAAGCCTTGCTGAAATGTTTAAACCATAATAGAAGGTGAAACAGTGATCACGTCTAGGTACAAACAATGAAACTTTTTCATTTGCTATATATATGAACAACCATCTGTAATGTTGTTTAGCAGTACTTGTACCTTAACAAGTCATTGTAAGTATCTGACAATTTGTTGGCCACGAAATTGCTCATGATACGTCGTGCTAAAAATGGTCTAGAAAAAAGATGTGACCAGCACCTAGGGGATTTGTCATGACACATAATTTAAATAATGGCACCCGTGTCAGCCCAGAGATCATATTCTCCACATGTGGAATATGTCTCATGTAAGGATGTGTAAAAAAAGAACATCCTTCAAGTACAAGATGTACTTGTGTGTGGATGTAACTCTAAACACTCTGCGACAAGAGTGAGAGGGATCCTCATTCATTGCTCCACACTGGCTGAACCGAACTCCTTGAGTTCCTAGACCGTGTTGTATCCCATGTGACAACATGTGCCAAATTGAACTCTACAAGTAGGTTCGTAACAGCATAAGGCAGAAAGGTAGATTGGATACTTGGCCCAAAATACTTTGTGCCGACATGCCCTTGGCATGACTCTGAACATTCAAGCGTACTTATACGTCTTGAAAAACCAAGCAAAGCATACTAAAAATGGAATAACACCAAATCAATAGATGCATACCTGGAGATTTGAACGTAATGTTCACTTACCCGTATTCAAATGGAGAGGAGCATGTCCCCTACCTGAAAAAACAAACAGCATTGCATTGGGAAGCCTGGGTGTTGCCTTTGCAATCCAAGCTCTTGGATTGGAATCTAAGTAGTCAAACCCCTTGATAAGACTCTTTGTAGAAACTGCTCAACTAGCAGATAACGATAACCAACATAGTTAACCGTGTACAGATTGAGTGGAATCAACTTGAAAAGTGTGTTCGTCTGCTACCGCGTGCTAGATTGCGGAATTATTTCCTTGAAAGTATAACTGGGAGAGATCAACTGTGATCCTCAATGCAGATCAAACTGTGATCCTTAATGCCTATGGGGTGATGTAGCAATCACCTGTCAGGTCTTACCCCAAAATAGTATGTCCATAGACACTCTATAGTGCTATAGAGAGAGCAGGAGACCCACACAAGTGAACTATCGATCTCTTATGGACAGCCATGCTGTCACAAATGATTGTTGCGTCTATACTTCGTTGTAGAGAGCAGCTGGTGTGAGTTTAAGATTATCAAAAACTCAACTTGAGTGTCGCACTGAAAACATGTAGTGCAAAAATGACACCCTAAACATCAGTAATGACAAGACTCTTGCTTGTCCTTAACGTCGATGTGTACTTCCGTGGGTATATCTTGAAAACAATCACCCAAAGAATGCGAGTAGTTGGGTCTTACCCTTGTCCGGGCATCGGCGCTTAGCCTATTTGGCTCATAACCCTTATGCAAAATGGTGTTCAATCGACGAACCGATGAAGACTAATTTGAGTAGCATCTTAAGCATGTGCTAGCTGTGAGTTAGAGCACCTTTGCTCAAGCTGACTCACGAGCAGAATATGTATCAAAAGCTTGTTGTATTATTCCCTTAAAGAGAGAGAGAGAGAGAGAGAGAGAGAAGAGCATGTTGGGCTGAGGAACTTTCCTTAAGGTTGTAGAGTGTGTACCCAAGCTGTGTGTCCTGGCGCATCTTATGCCGGACTTGCAGCTTATCGTATAAGCAGTCCATAATTTTTTGGTATGACTCTCTCATTGAGAGAGGTAATAGAAAAACATAAAACTCATTCCGACCCACCTACCTTGTAGGGGTCGTGATTGTATGAGGATGACTTGGCATTGGCACTTTGCCTGGGAATCAAGTCCAAATTTTTGGTTCTTTTAGTACAGTTGTTGACAGCAACCAAGAAACACATTAAACAATCCATCACTTAGTCTGTCCTTGACAGAGTTGCGAGTGCGATAGCGGAAGCATAATCCATGAAGCGGTGGAATTCATGCCACCTAGTTAGCATGCCATGCCTGCAAAATTGTAAGCCCTTGGCTACTATAATGGCCTCAAGCATGAGAGCCGAAACCAAAAGTGCCTTGCAGAGTCTGCCTTGGTAGCGATGCATCATAACGTGTTGTTGCCATACATAAAATGGGAGTGAATTGCAATGGTAACAGTTTCCCAAACTGGCGTGCCAATGCCCTTGATGCCAAGTCAATGGGCAGTATTGTGGCACACGTGAGAAGCGTGCGTCATGTGAATTTGTCAAAGCACTTTGCTTTACATGACAAACAACGTGTTCCAATGACAACATGAAAAACAAACAAATTTAAAATTAGACTAACCTGGTTATCCGGCTGTAACTAGTCATCCTGAAATTTTGATGCAGAAGAACTCGTTCCATAACGGCTCATAGCCTAGTCTGCTGCACGAGAGAGAGTTGTCGCGTGTATATATATACATCCCTTGTATCATATACATCCATTTGGCATGTAATGAAAGAACCTGCAAGCAGATTACCCAATTCCTCCCAAGTTTGTATGCTCATAGCATATGCCAAACATGGGGAGTCTCAATGCAAGATGCCTAACTTGAAGCCTTGCTTTACAGAAATTGAAGCCTTGCTGATAGCCAACTGAGGCGGTTGTTGACATGCAGAGAGCATGACAAAAAGAATAAACCTTGTCGTGGAATTTCAACTGAAATGAGCTAAGACTGTGTGACAATCGTATTTTGGCAACGGCTAGAAACAGTGACAAGGAGTCGGCCATGCCGAACAACGTGCCTCCTCCATCAAGTCAAGCAGTAGGATGTGCTAATCTCCTTGAGTTTATTAAATATGGCAAATTGGCAAAAAGTCAGAAACAACAGAAAAATGGTCGAAAAAAACGAGCAAAAAGACCAATGCGAAGCCGTGCGCAACAGAAATTTTTTAAAGTTATCAAATTCAAGCAGTGGAAATTAGCTTCCAATTGGACAGACAGGGACACAAATCACATTGGATTGTAGATTAAGCTGTCCAAGGCCCAGGTTCTCATCATTCAAAGGCCCAAATTAATTTTGAAACTCTCAAGCTAGAGTTAATCAACTCTTGTGAGTGTGAAGAAGAGTCAACTACAAAAGTGCTTTGACTAGAGCAGTTTAATCAAAACGGAGCAGGAGAATTCTGCTAATCAATACTAAAATCTGCTAGGAGACAGTTTTTACAGAACCAGCCAACATGGAGTCAAATAGAGCTGAGAATTTAAGTACAGCAGAGCAAGCTAGTAGCAATGGCGACACATGCATGCAAGAGAATATTTTACAAGTATATGGCTACAATGGAGATAAAGTCTTATATGTAGATTCAGAAGGCCATAGAGACTTGATGAGAAACAAAAGCAACACAGGAGCCAAGATCCTATTGATCAGCGTAAAGCCAGATCTAGAAAACTCCCAGATGTTCACAGACTTTAGTGGAGCCAGGTATTGCAAGCTCAAAGATGAAGTGCAGATAGAAGTTCAAAAAATCAATCCAAATGTTTATCTAGAAATCTGCACAAGCCAGCAAAACATACAATTGGTGCATATGGAATTAGGGTCATTGCATATGGATTACAGTGGTTAGATCTATAGTCGAGAACCAAAAATGAAAGATCCAATAGATCAACCAATAGAAGCCAGTCTAGTTGGAGAACAAGGTCAAAGACAGTACAAAGGTCAAGACGGAGCAATCTACAACTTGCCACTTAGTGTTTTAAAAGAAGATGCCGAAAACTTGGCAAGCATAGAAACAGGATCTCCTCTTCTTCAAGAGCTTGACATGATAGAACCAAATGAAATACCGCTAGTCAGAGCGTATTGCTCAGATTGTGGACAAAAAGGTGGACATTTTTCTGAAGATTGTCCAAGAAATCCAGCCAACAAGGACACATCAACCACCAAGCAAGGTATACAGAAAATTGGAAATGCAAATCTCGATGTAAGTGCATCTAACTTGTCACTTTTAATGCAACCGGAGGATTCTGCATCACGGTTAGAAGCACCAGTAAAAACACTGCAAGTTCAAAACAAGCTTAAAGATGCACAGGCACCTGAAAAGCTTAAAATTGATTCTTTGAACAACAATTTTTTGCATAAATTTGGTCAAGGTGTCCAGATACCACAAATTGTAGAAAAGACTATTAGGTTTGTAAATGATTTTGCATCCACTACCACAAGTGTGCAATCGTTCACGAGTCTAAGGGACACATCAAACACAATGTTATTAGCATTGTATGGTACACATAATTTATATGCACACTATGTAGATTAAAAGGAAAACTATACAAAAAGGATCAACCAGTGTTTGAACGGTCCACATACCAGCTCATAGAAGTACGTCCAGTGATAGATCAGAAAGGATGGTTCATTTTAGAGAAAGAATCTATTATAGCCCATCCTCTCTAGAACTGAAGGATATTACCCGAGTGAACTTAGAAATCTGTTTAGAGCCAAACTCTCCTCCATCAAAAATCAAGCTTCGACGTTGTAACAAAACGAGCATATACTTTGATCAAAACAATCATCGATATAGACGAGAGTTTGGCATTTGTGATGCCTTGGGTCCTGAAACCATAGAAGCTCATATCATAGGAGACCCATGGGATAGACAATATCAAGGAAAGATAATTCTAACTATAGCTTGACTTGGGGAATAATTTGTCATGTTTCAAGGAGATACATGGAGACTATGCAAAAGGTTTACAAATTCCAAATATCAACAGTGCTACGCAAAGTGTATCTTCACAGTCCCAAAAGGTGAGACTAAACTAGAGCCAAATAATCTTGAGCTTTTATAATGAAGCAGGCTATAGTGATCACCCTAGGAAGGGGGGAGCTACAAATCCATCAAAATCATCTCTTATACCAGGAACCACAATGTCAGTTTAAAGCCCTAGAGCCTCTAGCCACCAACAAACCCCTTCACAACAGAAACCACTGAAAGATCATATGGTTGTTGAAAGTTTCCAATTGACCCAGATTCCATTAAAATTTACAGACAAATGCTTATATGAAGATCATCAGGGACATAAGTTTCAGCTGATCTTCACAAGTCAAAGTCAAAAGCCAACAAATCCAATAGTGTTCAAACAGTTACATGTGACCAAGCTCACATATGCATTTTAAGATGCACATGGTAGCGAATATCAGCAAGATCATGACCTTGTACAAACCCATATGGATTGCCCGACTAAAGTCAAAGAATATTTGAAGATGATGCAAAGCCTCAAGATGCCTAAACATGTGACAAAAAACTCAAAGTCAATAGAAGCTAAAGTTCAGAAAGCTACACAAAGGTCACCACCAAAATCTCCTCCAAAGAGACAGATTCTACCAAAAAGTACAATGGATCTATTAAGATCAAGGGTTACTCAGAAGCAGGTGGATAATGCTCATCAATTGCCAACAAAAAGTGCACTATCACAGTCATACGAGTCGACATCAACGAAAGCTGGTGATCAAAGCAAAGAGAGTGAAGATAAAACTCAACCAAGGACACTACCACAACAAAAGCAGTCAATACAGAAAGAAATCTTGAGATGATCAAGTGCAACATTGTTGGTGACAATAAAGAAAAACTCTCAAACGAAGTAAAGCCAGATTTTCAGTTAGAGAAGAACCTCATGTCTTTTTGCACTTGGAAAAGATGTGGCCAACCAAAACTGGAAGATGCTCCTAAATTTGTGAGCATATCAAAAAACAAACAAGCCAAATGATGTGGAATCATCTCTACCACCATTGAAGTAAGTTCATAAATCATCGTAGGTCAATTCCATGTGATCACAGCAAAAGATATGCCAGAGAACGTCATAATGGGAATGTCAATGGACCAGAAGATGTTCAAGATACAAAATGCAGTCTTCAAAGACAACAAAGAATGAAGACCAAGACTGGTCACCCATGGACAATTGCACAAAGTCCTCAAGCACAATTTATATGGAAGATCTTAGTGAAGATGATTCATCTCCATCAATTAGAACTTCAGAAGAGCTTAAAGAAAATCAGGCAATAGCAAGTGTAGATCAAACAAAACAAAGAACAACCGTGAAATCTATTGAGCAGAGAATGCCACCAAAGCCAGAAGTTAAGAAGAATGGGGTAGCAGACAACTAAGAAACAATAAGAAGTCCAAAGATCAATCAAACATTGCTAGCTAAATCAGCTGATGGAAGTCAAATTGGAAAACAAAGTCTCAAGTCACCCTCCATAGAGACACCGTTAGATCAAGATGAGACCATGGAAAAAGCAGGACAAAGAACTTCAATAGATTCAACAACAAGAATAGCTATAGTTCTCAGCAGTACAAAAGGAGCAAGTGTCAGATGCAATGCTCTACTAGATAAAGACGCAAATTGCAATATGGTTGCAGACAACATTCAGAGCATTCTAGAGCTTACTCCATGCAAACATGATAGCAAAACAATGCTAGGTTTGCATACAGGTAAAAAATAAATGGTTGCTAGCCTTAGCATCCAAAATCATAAAGAGCAGGTAAAGTTTCAGATGAAGCCTTCAAAAGACATACATGCAGATGTCATCCTTGGACATCATTGGTTAGACCAACACAAGGCCTACAAAGAAGATATAATGCTGATACTCTCTTTTCCAAGAGGTAGCCAATAAACATTTATAGGTATCATTAATGCTAGATTCACAGTTGCAGAAGTCACAAGAATCAAACAAAAATCTTGCAGACAAAGGTAAAGCCAAAGTGGACCCTCCACCGATTAGCAAAGAAGGTGTGACAGCATATCCCTTGACATCAAAGAACCCTCATGGATCATCTTCTTCAAGCAAGTCACACTTTCAAAACTTCAAGTTAATTGCTGACCCAATTGAAGCCTATAAGGAGACACCCAAAAAAGCAAAGATATATCAGCCAAAGTACTCAAGAAAGTAAAAGATAGTCAAGCAAAGTTCTGTTCCGAGCAGTTTAGTTAAAGTCAAGCAAAGGTCTGTTCCGAGCAGTTTAGTTAAAGTCAATGATCCAGTTTGGATTAAGGACAAGAAATCAACACATGAAGATAAACACATGGGATGGATAAAATCACAATGGAGCTTAAAAGAACATGAGTACTATGGAAGTAACAAACATATATGGATACCAAAACCGCAGGTTAGGGCAGTTGAAGTAACATCAAGTCCCTCCCAAGAAAGAAGGCCCACAAGGTATCAACCTCGACAATATCCTAAGATACCTAAGAAGCAGGTATACAATAGAAAAACATAAAAAGATGCTAAAGTCTACCACAAACCTCAAGAGGATACAGAAAAAAGATGGATCTCAAAGAATCTTCCTCTTAAACAAGGATTCTACACAGGGTAAACAAAGACTTGGCTACCAATCAACCACAAGTGAACTGCAACTACACTAGACCTACATGAAGATCTCAAGAACTCAACAAGACCTAGAGCAAAGAAAAGTCAACAATGGAGATACAAAGGTCATCAAGAGGTTTGGATTCCTAAGTCTTCCAATGCTCCGATTCAAAATCCAAATGCCGATAGCCAATAGAGGCCTACAATAACATTAAAGACTCCTCTCAACATGCCTAATTGTAGTCTTCACAGTCAAAGAAGGATAACCCAACCAATGCGAATGCAGATTTAAAGATGATAAAACAGGTATGGCAAAAGAAACCTTCAATGCCAACTTGGTCCTTCACTAATCCTATTTTTGAGGATTCAAGCTTACTTTTACCTGAAGAAATGTTTGTAGTAAGCACAACAGATTAAGCATAATATGGTCTCCCAAATATATGAATTTAGACAAAAGGTGAAGGAAACCTCGCTTTGATTCAAGTAGTACATAGAAAGATGTCCTACTAGAGAGCTACCTCAAGATGAGAGGCTATCAGTCCTTTTCATAGAAGGATTGCAAAATGATACTCTTAAAAAATATCTGCACTTGAAGGCATGTGTTACACTCAAGAAAGTCACTAAAGAGGCACTGTATTTGGTAGACAATTGTAAAGCATATGGGGAGGTGTTTGAGGACACAGAAAGAGGGATGAGTAGAACCTATTCAACCACTAGTGAATCCATGATGAAACTAGGTGGGCAAAACCCAATTGTGCTGGACATTGATCAAATGATCAAGGAAGTGATCATAAGGATGAACCAAGGAAACACAATGAACACAAATACACGACAACAGCCCACAAAAAAAATGTGAGACTTTTGGAGGAGACCATCCAACTCAGTGGTGCAACATGCAGCCGAGGCTAGGAGAAAATGTACAGTGTGTATTGAAGGGGTGTGCTATCAAACAAAAATGGACAAACTGTGAGACTCACAAATGTTTCTACAATAGAAAGTATGTTAGAGAAAGACCATATGGGCCACCTAGAGGGCAACAATTGCCATCACCTCCAAGATACCAAGTAGGAAAAAATAACACAGTCCAAGGACAAAAAAACCCTCAACATTAAGAACAAAATGGGGTGTAGGAGGGCCTCTTTATTTTCCATGAGCTTATGGAGGTGATTAATATTTTGACAAATAGGTGTATGCCATGTGTGCAATAATGGTGAGTGTGTAAGAGATGTGTTGGTGTTATCGTCCTCATTAAGTAGATTAAAAAATGTATTATTATAAATGATAAAAACTTTATACATTGATGGAGCATCCATTGTATAATTGATATTACAGAACATGAACATAAATATAACATTGATCTTTTTGTGTTTTGAAACATAAGTTAGTTTCATAAGAATAAAGGCCATGTTTTTTTTCCTACCGCAACACATATTAGTATATTTGAAGGTGAGGAATCCTACAAAATTTAGAGGAGTTTACTACTGAAGCCTGCAAACATAACAAATTTGCCTCTATAGTTTCTCATATGAAATTTTTCCAAGTTTTCAAGAGAATTCACTGTGTATCCAAGTTCTAAAAGAAGCCTACAAATTTGTAATTTTCACTCTAATTAGACAGCAAGAAACCCTACAAAGTTAAGAGAACCTCAAATTTTTGAGGACAGATTCTTTATTTTTAACATACTCACAATTGTGAGAGGAGAGAATCTATATTAACTTTAGGGTGATTGTATTCTTTTCAAGTTAATATAGATTTAGCAAATTCTTTTTTTTGACAGACAATTGCGAGAGGAGAGAATCTATATTAACTTAAGGGTGATTGTTTTCTTTTCAAGTTAATATAGATTTAGTTATATCGATGAACAATTTTAGAAGGTTATGAAACGTTTTAGGGATAAGGTATGCACCATATCCCCCACGTTGAGAGAGAGAGAGAGAGAGAGAGAGAGAGAGAGAGAGAGAGTACCACCATACCATGGTTGCTTCACGCATCAATTTCCAACAAGGGGTTAGACGGAATTTCAAGCCCATGGAAAATAAAGACAAAAGGGATGCAAAGGAAAAATTAATGCCCAAAATTATTCCCAAGGCCATTCCAACAACAACAATCGGTCCAAGGAGAAAGGAGTTTACAAAGGTAAAAATAAACTCTCTCTTGAAGAGCTTGAAACTTTTCGCAAGAATCACAAATGTTTTAAGTGTGGGGAGAAAGGACATGGTTATCGTTCTTGCCCCAAAAGAAATGCTCGCAATGAGACTCCTAGAGAGTCCACTATTGAAGCTCCAAAAGAGGATGCTCATTGCAAAGGATCACCTCTCTCCTATGCTTGGGGAAAGGTAAGGGAGCATGATGCCTTCATTTTGTTTGACCTTGGTTCTACTCACAACTTCGTATCAATGGAGTTGGCCACCAAGTTGGGCATTCGAGCTTTTGAGATGGGAGATGCTGTAACTACCGATGCCGCTTTCAAGGGACAACAAGCCTCCGTTACTCCCTTGGTTGGGATGTTGAGGCTTCATGTCCAAAGCTATGTCGACAAAGAAGACTTATTTATCTCTCCTCTCCAACATGAGGATGCTATCCTAGGGGTACCATGTTTCAACCGCATGGATGCCAACATGAAGTTCCCTGAAAGAAGAATCTACTTCACCTACAAGGGAAAGAATATGTATATAGATGTTAATGTCAGGACAAGGGTCCGGTACCCTAAGGAACTAGGCTAGGCAAGGACTACAGCCAAGGGCCGGGCTAGGCAGTGTGGACAGGGGATCCGTCTAGGGCAAGGGGCTAGGAGCCCACCTATAAAGGGAGGTTGGGAGGAGGATCCAGGAGAGCCTAGTTGCCTAGTTCCTTACACTGGTATTAGAGCTTGGGACTCTCTTCCAACCTCTCTCTAGGCGTGGTCACCTTTGGATCCTAAAAAACAGGGCCTTTAGGTGAGAACCGTAGCCTTATAAGGCCTTTTCCTAAAATAGCCGGATTTTCTACCTAAATCAGGAAAGCTTCCCGTTTTGGAAGTGTGTGTGTGGTGCATGAATGCACGCTCTCTTGGGCTAGGAAGGAGCGCCCTCCGGAGATAGGGCTGAGACAACTCCTTGCGGCCGAAGCCGGTCTGTGAGAGACACCACATCTCCTTCATCCTCTTCGTCAAAACCTGCTCGCTGCCTGCGCTTCAAAAGCTTGGGAGTTCACATTTAAATGGCCTTGGGCCATTGAATTGAGGCTTAACCATAAGTCTACGGCTCTTCCAACCAAGGGGGAAACATAAGAAAGTGCCGGCAAGCCTCGGTGAAGCAAGCCGAGCAATTCGAGCAAGAAAATTTCACTACGACCTTCCCAAGGTCCGCCGACTGTAGAAATTAAAACACCTACTGTTTTTTAGCAACGACTTCAAGAGTCATTCAAAACACCACCCGAGTCGACCATACACGGTAACCATAACTTCGCCGAAGCATACGAAGCATACATCAGGGTTTGCAAGGGCATCCTCGGCTGCAAATCAAGTGCTGATTTCGTGGTGGAATTCTCGTTCGAGGCCGAACCAAGTTACCAATATTTGCTGCAGCACTTTGCAGATTTTGTTTTTTGAATTCAGCGGAGTCGGCATTATGATGACTTTGTTCCACCGCTCGAAGCGGGCTATAAGAATCGGTAAGCAAGTTCACGTTTGTGTTTTACATTCTGCATTCATGAAATCTTGCAAATCTCTTCGTACTCTTGGCATGGCAAGCAATTGTTGCCTCTATTCCACAAGTTTTTTGGGACTAAGCAAAGTGCTTTCAATGTTTACGCCCTTGCATATCGCTTGCCAAGGTCAACCATGTACATGAACAAACATGGCCGTAGTGGGTCGGTTTGATGCAAAAGCATAGCAAGTTGTCATTGTTTAGGAATCTCAAGGAGATTGACCCGGCTTGCTGATCGACTTGATGTACGGTGCCCAGTTGCTCGGTATGACCGCCTACTGTCACCTTTTCTAGAAATTAGCAAAGAATACATCAATTATGCATACTTTTTATAATTCTCGAGATGCGGAGATATTTGACATGGTCATTTAGCTAAAAGTGTTCGACAAGGTTGATTCGTTTGCTCTATGCGTGACTCTTTCGACGCTGTGTTTTTGTTTTTGCCTTTCTTTTTTGGCTCTTTCAACAACTTCCTTTTTATTTTTATTAATTTTTTATAAAATTTTGAATGTTCTAAATTTTTTTGGTATTTTTATGATTTTTTTTTTGGAAAGTTTTGATTTTTAAAGAATTTTCTGATGGATTTTCTAATTTTAATGGATTTTTTTGAAGGTTTTATGAATTTTTTATGATTTATTGTGATTTTTCCGGAGAATTTTGGACCTTTATAGGATTTTTTATGAGCTTTTATGAAGATTTTTACATTTTTTAAAAGGGATTTATCTGTGAACTTTTTTGATTTTTTAAAAGGTTTCTTGCTTTTATTATAAATTTTTGATGAGTTTTTTAACTTTTTATAATTTTCTAAACCTTTTTTTATATTTTTATTGAATTCTTTTTTTTTGTGACAAAACAACAAACAACAAAAAGAAAATAGAAAAGTATTAGCTTACTTACTTACCTGGCGCTGGCGGTGATCTGCAGGCGTTGACAGCGGGCACGTGGGCACTGACCTGAGCGGGAGCTGTGGGAGAGAAAGAGAGAAGAGAGAGAGTTTGGCTTGGCTTGCAGCAGCGAGGAGAGAGAGAGAGAGAGAGAGAGAGAGAGAGAGAGAGAGAGAGAGAGAGAGTAGGCGTCGCGCACGCATGACAGGGCAAAGCCGATTCGACAAAGAACGAGAGGGAGAGTGGGACCAGTGGTTGTGTGTATGTTGAAAAGGACAAAGAACTTTAATAACGGGCAGCAAGGGTTCTGGCGCGCCGTACGAAGCCAGAGAGAGAGAGAGAGAGAGAGAGAGAGAGAGAGAGAGAGAGAGAGGCGTGGTGCACGTGCTGGAGAGACAAGTGGGAGTGTGTGTGAACGCAAGAGAGAGAGAGAGTGTGAGGGGGATGAGAGCGAGAGTTAATCATCGCGAGAGAGAAAGAGGGAGGTAAAGAGAGAGTGAGGGGGATGAGAGAGAGAGTTAATAATCGTTAGTTTGGGAGATTGGGAGAGAGAGTAAGAGAGAATGGGGAGGAGAGAGAAGGTTAATAATCAGACTTTTGGGAGGGGGAAGGATTTTTATTTTTTATTTTTTATTTTGATAAGGTTGAACCATAGCAATGCAAGTGTTCTCACCGGGGGCACGCAAAATCGGAAATCACCTGCCACGAACGTTGACGCCATACCGGATCGCACACCAAGGTTCGGAAAGTCCTGCCGGTCAGCACCAAAACTCCAAATCCGTTTTATTTTTATTTTCAAACGTCCAAAAGTGCCAAAATTAAGCCATAAATCACCCGAGAACACAAAAAAACATCCGAAAATCCCAAAAATTGCCTTAATCCAAAAAAATCTCAAAAATTTCTAGAAATCTCTAAAAATCATTGACAATCACAATCAAACACTTTCAACATGCATAAGCACACCAAATATAGTAGTTTTTATCGAAAACACCAGATTCGACAAAATCATCAACCCTACCTCCAGAAACAGCAAAACGCTCAAAATTTGGCAAACCAAGGCCCAAATATGCTCGGAATCAAGCCGTAAGTACGCATTCAAAACAACTCGTAAAAGATCACACAATATCAATTTTTTGCGGAATTAATGCAAAAATATACAAAAATTACCAAAAAATTACAAAACTTATTCAAAAAATACCCTTTTTTTTAAAAAAAATCTCCACACATAGGGGATTAGTGTAGACAAATGAAATCACAATAATCACATCAATCCAATTGCCAAATAATATGATGAATAATATCCAAACTAGACAACTAAATCGACAAAATTAGGTCAAAATTTGATGCAATTGGAGTGTGTAAATCCCTGTTTTGAGCTTAAAAATGCAGCAATTAACCATTACACTCATAAATATGCAATAAGAAATTGAATTAATCATGCATATTAAACACTTTTTAGGCGCGCACACACCACTAATAATTGGCAGTTTTGACCAATCTTTAGGTACACACACGAAAGGGTAAATCTTGTCTAAATTACAATGTGATTTCACAAATCTCTAGTTGGGCATGACCACAACACAAATCAATTATCACAATTGAAAAATCATGAAGCACACATTGATTTTTAGGTGCACAATCAAGGGTAAAATAGTGCACACACACCTAAAATTAGGCATACATACACTCAATTAGAATGCACACACACACACACTTGATTTTAGTGCACACACATTTGAAATTGACCATTCAAGCATGCAATTAGATCAATTAGGCACACAATTAGCAACGCACACATTCACAGATTAGGAAGTGAAACTTGTCAATTTCATACGCCACCAAATCTAGAAAATTTTTACATTACGACGGCATGAAAATGAACAATCCAAAAATTTTCATAGCATCATAGCATCAACATTGCAATTAACATAGCATTAACATGGCATTGGCATCTCAACATTGCATTGATTACATTGCATCATTGTGGAGTCTCTACATAATTCTACAGGTGTTTAGATTCTAGGGAGGTGGAGAATACCACCTTGATTACCTTTCCAATGAAGATCGATTGAACGGTTGAAAGCTCCAATCCTTGGTAGAAAATTAGTGTGTAAGTTAGCAAAAATTAGTGAAATTTGCAAGGGGTTAGTGAAAAATTAAAGTGTGTAAACACACAATTGGCACGATATAGTGATAGATTAGGGAATAATGAACACATTTCTTCATGCACACACATCCAAAATCCACAAAAATATAAACACACAAGTGAAATTTGTGAGAAAACACATCCAATTATGCCACAATTACACTAACGTAGGCCATCGTCCGCAGCAGCGCTGCCAAATGTTGGGGGTTTCCATCATTGCATAGCTCCAATGACCAACAAAATTATTAACCCGGAGGATGAGCTACCCAGCTAGGGCATGGAAACACTCACGCAATTAGTGAGCTAATCATGGAAACACAAATGGTTGACTCTACGAGGTGAGCTTCTCGGCCTATGGAAGAGCTAAGCCACAATGATGGGCAATCTCCACATCCACTTCCCTTTACCTCCGATCAACCGAATCACACACATTCACGATTACAAGACGCACACAACACTAATCGCAAGCACACACATATAGATCTATCAAGCACCACACTCCAATCAAACCTACATGCACACACAAGCAAGAGAGGGCAATCACACAAGATTAGAGAGGGATTAACCACTAATTAGTTACAATCTAGCTAATCAAAGCACCATAGGCAATCACAAGAAGTATGAGAGAGGCATATTGAAAGAGAATTAAGCATTGATTAGTGTTAATCAATTCACATAAGCAAGGAGGAGCTCAAGGACTCCATATCCACACACCTCAAGAGCTCTCACCCAAGAGTGCTCTCAGCCCACAACACATTAAAAGATTACAATGGCTTGAAATAAATTGGAAGTTTACAATACATGACCATTTTGGGAAAACGTGAAAGATGTGTAACTCCAATCTTTTCTATTTCTTCATGCTAATCTTCGATGTGCATTTGTACGTCTTCGGTCTTTAGTAGCTTGTGTTAACTGACGTTGACTCAGTTAACACCAATGTGGCAACCAATATAGACGGCCATCACTTCCCACACCAATTCCACATAATGGTGAACACTGATCTCAATGAGGCCATCATATTAGGTGTCTCATGGATGTGCGCGTACAAAGCAGTTCTCAATTGACAAAAGAAATCCTTAAAGTTCAACCTCAATGGCACCTCTTATGTCACTTCCTTGGCACCAATCGATCATATTTAAAACATATAGCCAGCTCAAATAGATCACAGTCTGAATTGCAACCTAAATCTACTCAACAATCCCATGGTAAACAAATCAAGCACGTCTAGGTAAAGAAATCAATCACGGAAAACAAACCAACGAAGGTATGGTTACCCAAGACACAAGCTTCAAATCTACCTTCTAGCTCTACTCAACCACAACCAGCAAAGAATCGCATCGGACCCCTCACAATAGTTATAAGTGGAAAGGGAAGTCAAAACAGTGGACCAACTCTGTTGTCAACCTACCTAGGTATCAATGGATCCCTAAGAGCAAAACAAAGCTTCAACCAATATCTAACAAACCAACTTGGCCATGGAGACCTAAGCATCCAAAGCAACAAGCCCTTCCGCCATCTCCACAACACAAATACAAGTGGGTGCCAAAGCAGATGTAAGGCCAAATATACATAAAGCAAATGATACTCACCAAACCTACAATCAAAGAATAAGTGCATCACCTTTGATAGATTTTATTCCAAAAACGTAGTCTAGATGGATCCTCGCCAATGCAAGACCCACACAACACTCAATTCAGCACCCACATCTTGTATTGCATAATGTTACCCAATGCATCTCCTCCATTAGCATAATAGGGACACATTGCATGGCCTTGCATAGACACATTGTTCATGTCCATGCACGTTGCACATATTGTCATACATGACGACTTAGAAGGGAAGGGGGGAGTACCATTAGCTTTGGCAGCTTATTGCAAGATCTTAAGCTACAAGATGTCGAGAAATTATCTATATAGTGTACAAAGCATATTTTTCCATTTAAATTTTTTTCTTTTGTTGCTTTTCATAAAAAATTGTCTCTTATCAGGCATAATAATGGGCCATAGTGACAAATTTTGAAATACATGATACCTAGAGCGAAGTATGTAAATATGAGTGTAATGGAATAATTTTGGCTACTTTTTGGTCAAATAATAATAATTTTTTGTAAATTTATTTCTTTTTTAATCTAATAAAGATAAAAATTTAATAAGTTGAGCTAGGAACGTCGGAATCAAGTCGTGAAAGCAAATGCTAAATCATCTACGAAGCAAGAGCTTCAAGCATGTCAAGTTTGGAAGGATTGACACAAGTCAAAATTTGGGCCAACTTGTGACGGATCAAAATTGCAAAATTTAGGATAATTGGCACCCAAGAATCCAAATGATGGGCTGTTTGAGCCGTAGGTGGTAAGCTATGATAATTCTATCCAAAGAAGGTAATAAGCACTCTCGGTAGGCCGGACACATATAGGAAAATTGGGACAAGGTAGAGCTCATTTACATTTGTCAAAGCCAGAGATAGAGAGAGAGAGAGAGAGAGAGAGAGAGAGAGAGAGAGAGAGAGAGAGACCTTGGTAACCTAGAGTGAGCTGCTATTATTTTGGTCAAGAGCAAATGTGTATAGCCCACACTGCACAAAAAACACCGAAAAAACCGCATCAATTCCAAGACAAAAAATTTGCAAATTGTCGGGGGGTCATAGGGGCCACCAAAACCACTCTAAATTTAAAAATATTTCATCTATGAACTCCCCACACTGTGGAAAACATTTGGCCATGTAACCACAATGCAAAGAGGGGGTGGAACATGGATCGCGATCCATGTTCCTTCACCTCCAAATTTAGAGATATTTCGTGCAAAAGAATCCTCTCAACCATGCCTACAAGCTAGTGTAATCACATCGGAAAAGTTTCCCAGCATGGATTGTGATCCATGTACCCAATAGCACCAATGCAAATTTTGGCCCATAGTTAGATATCAACTAGGAGATATCATCCTGGAAATTTGAGTGAAAATGACACAACTTGGCCCCAAAATCTTGGAAAATTGGAAAGTCAGTCTACAAATGCTCATTTCAACCTAGGGGATGCAAAAATGATCCAAGCTCCAAAATGTTATGTCCAATAGCTTAGGAAACCTATCAAGAATCTTTCCACCGAGTTTGGTGAGATTTGGCCATAAAACATGGATTGAGATCCATTACCTGAGGGGTAATTTTTGTAGAAATTAAGTAGAAACTGCTTGTACATGCTAATAATAGCATGATAGAGCAAGTTCTCAAGGTTTTATGCAAAGGTAAGACCATATTAGGTATTTTGGTAAAACTCTCACATTATGGGAATCTCCAAATCGACTAAATTCATGTAATTTGGGAATTTTCCACTTAAAGTGGGAAAAATTGAGGTGTCTGGTTATTAAATAAAGTGAAAATCTCATAGGATTGTGGTGTTGATAAACACCAAAAGTCAAGAGGATGTACAACACATGGATTTGAATAAAAACTACGAATTACATAAAACAAAAGGAAGATACAAAAAAGATTTTGTTTACAAAATTGACTAGTATAGTCACAGTAGAAGCTCCACATAATTCTACTCCACGATACCATATCTAAACTTTGATCCAAGTGTGGTTGATGTGCACGCGTGAGGCCTTATTTGGATTTTAGAGCATGCCTTTCTGGGATCTTTATTCTAGAAAATGGTCCTTCTTTTTTGGGTCTCCAGGACCAAATAATTGCATCTACAGTTTCCCACACTTGTGGGTCCTTATAGTTGACAGCCCAATAACCCTTCCAACAATTACTGTAAGCTTGAGTATCTGTCATCCCACTTTTTCTCGTGCAAGGTGCCCATCAAGAATTTTTTGTATTTTGGTGATGTAGGCTCATTATCAATGTCAGATAAAGCCATTGCAGGCCACACTGGATAGATTTCTGTGTCACTCGGAACAAGCATAAGAAAGACACCTTGGTGCACATCAGACATAGGGTCAAACTCTTCCCTTGGCCTATCTCGTTGAGGCCCACAAAAATGATCATTCAACTCTTCAAGGCCTAGGAATCTTTCTGCTCCTTGTTGAAAATTCATTGTAGTGATTTGTAGGTGAGAATATTCTTGAGTTTTTGGCCAAAACATTTCATACAAGACTCCCTCTGATATGATTGCTTTTCCAATCTCTTCAATTACCTTGCTCCAATAATCTATCATGGATCTATAATATCGCGGAACACTTGAACCATTCCCTAAATTTTTCCAAAATTTTATATAGTTCTTTAGCCCCAAAATGACTTCTTCGTGGGCCTTGACATACTCCGCCATTGGTACCAGAGGTGAATCTCCATGTGGTAACATTGGCTTGTCTTCTGTGTCTGTTTTCCAAAGGCAAATACTTCCACTCCAAATTGATACACCTACATGTGCCTTATATTGCATCATTGGTGTCTCATCTTGCATAAAGAACCTGAATTGAAGTGGTTTGGAATGTCCAACAAGTATGTCTTGTCCATCACAAAGATAGCCATCACAGTATTGCTTGAAATCGGGGATCTTTGTGAGAAAAAATGGAGCTGGAGATGAAGACGAGCTGTTTCATAATGTATCCATTAAATGTGGCAAAGTATAGGTTTGTGTAACTCTCAATTTCTTTGAAAACCTACTAAACATGGCATCTATGTCCTCATGTGTATGCCCAACCATTAAAAATCCTAGCTGGATGGTTTTGAAAACACCCCTTGCAACAAGCATTGACAAATAGGCAAATAAGTATCGATTTTTGTTTTCCCCTGCACAATTATCTAATTGTAGCAACAAGTTCTCTAGCCACCTGCGAAATGTTGACCCCAATTCCTCTTCTGCAATTTCTGATGGGTTGCACAATGGGCTCTTTTGCATCACTCAAGTTATGGTAGTCCAAAGCATCCCTTGAGTTCAAAGCATGTAGTAGTGAAATATTGCTCCTTGGAAGTCCATTTGTACTAGATCACCAAGAGGATGCTTATCTATCCTCTCTAGGTTATGTAAACAATTAGCAATTGAGGCAATTGTAAGATTTGGATCATCTGCCCACAAACCATTCAAGACAAAGTGTCCGTAATGACCTTCTCCATGTCCATGAGTGATCATGCCAATCAATGCCACCTGCAGATTATATCCTGAATCCACACCCTTAGGAACAATGCGTAATCTAGGAATGGCAGTCTTCTTTTGATCCATCTTATCATGGATTATGCATACATATTTTTGTGGTTGAGTTTTTGAATATGTGCGCCATGCATAATATAGGCTTCTGCAACTCTTTTGTTGTGCCATGTGAACTTCTCTCTCCCTAGAGAGAAGAGCTCTCTCTTCAAGATAAGGTTTAGCTTCTAACCTTTCCTTGATTGAGCTACAAATATTGCACTTAGAGAACTCACTCGTCTTTGTTAAAGTGACATGTAGGTACTCGTTGTTCCAAATTCTACCAAAAGAAGATTGGGATAGCTTCTTCTCATAGCCCATTTGGTCAAGTGTCGTGTTGATTTCACATAAAATATCCACTTGTTTGTATGTTGATGGAATCACCAATTCAGTATCTCTTGAGCCATCTAGCAGTGTTCTACTTCTATGTGGCATCTTCTTAGAGTTGTTTTCCACAAACTCATTTAGCAGTGCTCTTGCTAAACTAGTATGTTGAATTCCCCTTCTCAATGTACATGTGTTACCATGTACATATTGGCGCACATCATTTTCAAAGTTCTCCTTGTATCGATAAAATGATGTCTTTGATATTCCATGTAGTTCATACCATGCTCTACAGCAAACAATAGAGCCATTTAGCCTGAATTGGTATCGTGAGTTCTCATCTTTCTGATAGCATATAGAAAGAACATCATAAACATAATTAGTGCGTGATTTTTGAGACTCTCCCCAAAATTTTTGTCGTAACCTTGTCACCATATCACGATCTGCAAATTGGCAACATTTCTGTGCACAACAATCAATGCATGAGACCCTTTAAATTGATTTGTCTGAAAGGTAAAAAGTGGAAGCTGGTGCTGCTTTTGATTTTTGTGTCCTGTTCATGAAAGTGTATCGTCTCTTCTGTTAAGTATGGAACCTGATTTACCCTTGAAATTTTCTGTGGTAAAAGCGCACATTTGTAAGGCCCCCATTATGAGGAGAAGCCATCGTGTGTGAAGGAAAATCACTCGCCGGAAACCAAAATTTTCACAGTCAAAAATCAGGGGCAACTTTAGGGGCCTCGGGGACGGAAGCCCCCGAGACTTTTTTTTTCCCTCGCCGGAATATTATGGCCGGACGACGGCCGGAAAGTGGTCGAAAAACAACCGTCGGTTGTCCGGTGGTCGGAAGTCAATGGCCGGTGGCCGATGGCCGAATTCAAAACTGGACTTGTCTTCTCAAGGGCGGCCACACATGGGCGGATTGGAGGGTCCGAGTTGGACTTATTCACACAAGGGCGGCTACACATGGCTGCCTCTCATAAGAGAGGGCAACCCTTTTGGCCTATAAAAGAAGGCCATTTCTACACACATTTCATATAGTGTGAAGTTGATGCAACAAGGTGAGTGTGAGGTGGTGAGAGTGAAGCAAGGCGGGAGCTCTATTAAGGGTTTAATCCCTTTGTAAAACTACTTCTTCTTTTGAAGTGCTAAAGCCATTGAGTGGCTACTTTCCCGTGGACGTAGCCCGCATTGGGTGAACCACGTATATCGTGTTTACTGTCTCTCTCTCTACTCTATAATCTCTTGTGTGTGAAATATATCTCTCTCCATTAGTAATCTACTCAAATATCTATTTAGCTACATCTTATTTCCTAACAACTGGTATCAGAGCAAGGTTTGCTCGTATCTAAACTATCTTAAGGAAAGGATTCCTTGAATTGAGTGGGAGTTATGGCGGAGGAAGGGAAGCTCAAGATTGAGAAGTTCAACGGCAAAAACTACCAACATTAGAAGATGCAGATTGAAGACTATCTCTACCAGAAGGACCTCTATTTGCCACTAGGCGGTCTTGCAAAGAAGCCCATAATGATGGCAGATGAAGCATGGATTGTCCTTGATCGAAAGGCATTGGGAACAATCCGGTTAAGCTTGGCGTCAACGGTGGCCTTTAATGTTTCGGAGATGAAGACCACGGAGGACTTGATGAAGTCACTTGACGACTTCTATGAGAAACCATCGGCATCCAATAAGGTATTTCTTATGAAGCGCTTGTTCAATCTAAAGATGGTAGAGAATGGTTCAGTTGCAGAACACCTAAATGACTTTAACACAAACATAAGTCAACTTCGATCGGTGAAAAGCAATTTCGATGACGAAGTGCGAGCTCTCCTTATACTATCATCTCTACCGGATAGTTGGGACAGCCTTGTGATGGTTGTAAGTAATTCTATCTTTGGCACAAATACTCTTAAGTTTGATGATGTTGTGGGTGTTCTCCTAAGCGAGGAAATACGAAGGAGAAGCACAAGAGAATCATCAAGTGCTGCATTGTCAGTGGAAACAAGACGAAGGCCTAAGGAAAGGTTCAAAAACCAAAAGGGTCGTGATCGCTCAAGGCGGAGCAAGTCACGCACAAAGTCAGTTCTTGAATGTTGGAACTGCGGCAAGAAGGGCCACGTCAAGAAGGATTGTTGGTCCAAGAAGAAGAAGGAGACGGAGTCTCAAGACAACAAGCCAACATCGGAGGCCAATGTGGCAGGTAAAGTAGAGCAAGATGCTCTAATTCTCTCATTAGACAATGTGTCTAATTCCTGGATAGTAGATTCCGGGGCTTCATTCCATGCGACACCACACAAGCAACATTTCCAAGACTACACCAAAGGTAATTTTGGGTATGTATACTTGGGAGATAATGAAGCTTGTGAGATTTTTGGCAAAGGTACAGTTTCTGTCAAAAAAGCTAACGGAAATGAATGGAAGCTTAAAGATGTTAGGCATTGCATTCGGAAACAAACGGTGGAAGATCTCTAAGGGGTCTTTGGTGGTTGCCAAGGGAGAAAAGGTCGGTACACTTTACTTGTGTACTGTTAGCACGCAACCTTCAGCTTGTGCAGCAACTACAGAAGTTGATGGTGCAGTGTGTCACTACTGGCTTGGGCATATGAGTGCCAAAGGAATGCAAATCCTTCAAACAAAGAAGCTTCTACCAGGTTTGAAAGAAGTGGACTTAGAGTTCTATGAAGATTGTGTTTATGGTAAACAAAAGAGGGTAAAACTTCAAAAATCAGGAAATGAAAGAAAAAATAAAAAACTTGAGTTGGTTCATTCTGATGTTTGGGGTCCTGCAAGTACACCATCACTTGGTGGCTCATTGTACTATGTAACATTCATAGACGATGCGACTAGAAAAACATGGGTTTATTTCATGAAGAATAAGTCCGATGTATTTTCCATATTTCAAAGGTGGAAAGCCTTTGTGGAGAATGAAACAGGTACCAAGGTTAAATGCCTCAGATCCGACAATGGAGGTGAATATTGCAGCCAAGCTTTTGAAAGCTTTTGTGCTAGCAATGGCATTCGGAGGCAAAGGACAACCTCAACAAAATGGGATTTCGAAAAGGATGAACAGGACAATCATGGAGCGAGCACGAAGCATGCAGCTACATGTTGGCCTACCGCTTGAGCTTTGGGCGGAAGCTGTAAGTACGTCTGTGTACTTAATCAATCGGTCACCCTCAATGGCATTGGATGGGGGAGTTCTAGAAGAGGCATGGACAGGTAAACCGGTGAATTGTGCATTTCTCAAAGTGTTTGGGTGTGAGGCTTTCATGCACATAGATAGAAGCCTAAGATCAAAGCTAGATGCAAAGTCTAAAAAGTGTTTCTTCATTGCCTATGGAGAAGGTGACTTTGGGTATCGCCTATGGAATCCTGAAGATGGTAAAATCTTAAGGAGTAGGGATATAATTTTTAACGAACAAAATATGTACAAAGATTACTTGGAAAGAAATTAAACAAAAGAAACAGGTGATGAGTACATGGGGCTTGAGGACGGGGAAGACTCAAGGACTGCAAACGGTGACAATGTGCAACAACGTCAACCAAATGAGGAGCCTCAACCTATTCCCCAAAGATCTACAAGAGCAAGTAGACCTCCAGAAAGGTTTGTTCCTTCCTTCAACCATCTCTTGATCTCAGATTCTGGAGATCCGGAATCATACGAAGAAGCTATGCAACATGAATCCAAAGAAGAATAGACGAAGAGCATGCAAGTGGAGATGGACTCACTACATCGCAACCAAACATGGGAATTGGTTGAGTTTCCTAAAGGTAAGCGGGCACTTCAAAACAAATGGGTGTACAAGGTGAAGGAAGAAGAAGGTGGGAAGAAAAGGTACAAGTCTAGGCTTGTGGTAAAAGGGTTTTCTCAAAAGAAAGGTATTGACTTCAATGAAATATTTTCTCCTATTGTAAAAATGAACTCAATTAGGCTTGTCTTAAGCCTTGTGGCTGCTCATGATCTAAATCTCGAGCAAATGGATGTAAATACGGCATTCCTTCACGATGACTTAGAAGAGGAAATCTACATGCTTCAACCAAAGGGGTATGAAGTAAAAGGTAAGGAGAAAATGGTTTGTAGATTAAAGATTTGCTTGTATGGTTTAAAGCAAGCATCAAGACAATGGTACTTGAAGTTTGATCGATGGATGTTGGATCATGGATTCACAAGATGCAACTCGGATCACTGCGTTTACACGAAGAATTTGGGAGATGGAAAATTCATCATCCTAATGTTATATGTTGATGACATGTTGATTGCAAGTGCTAACATGCAGGACATCAAAGACCTAAAAGAGGAGTTGTCTAAATCTTTTTCAATGAAAGATTTAGGTGTTGCAAAGAGGATACTTGGTATCAAAATATCAAGGGATAGGACAAAGAAGACAATAAAGATATCTCAAGAAGATTACATCAAGAAGGTACTAGAAAGGTTTGCAATGCAAAATGAAAAACCAGTCTCTACACCTTTGGCTGGTCATTTTAAACTAAAGAAGGATATGTGTCCAAAGACACAAGAGGAGATAGCCTATATGTCTAAAGTTCCATATGCTGCAGCGGTAGGTTCTCTAATGTATGTTATGGTCTGGACAAGGCCAGACATTGCACATGCAGTGGGAGTTGTGAGTAGGTTCATGGACAACTCATGTAAAGAGCATTGGCAAGCTGTGAAGTGGATACTTAGGTATCTAAAAGGGACAACAACAAATGCTTTGTATTTTGGAGGAACTGATATTTTTCTAGAAGGGTATGCTGATGCAGATATGGCAGGTGACAAAGATACTCGAAGGAGCACTACTAGCTATGTGTTCACAGTTGGAGGCACAGCAGTAAGCTGGGCTTCAAATCTGCAGAAAGTGGTCTCACTTTCTACCACGGAAGCAGAGTATGTAGCAATGACGGAGGCAAGCAAAGAAATTATGTGGCTTCACAGATTCTTAGAAGAGCTTGGATTCAAACAATACAATTGTGTCTTGTACAGTGATAGCCAAAGCGCTATCAATCTTGCAAAGAACTCAGCCTTTCATTCAAGGACAAAGCACATTGAGGTGAGATATCACTTCATACGCACTCTTTTGGAAGAGGGACAGCTAAATCTAGGAAAGGTGCATACAAGTGAAAATCCTACAGACATGTTTACAAAGGTGGTCAACAAGGAGAAGTTGAGCTTTTGCTCATCTTCAATCGGCATTCAAGGATAAGAAGCCAGGATGAAAAGCAGTCACATGTTTGGTTTGGAGATCAGTCTCCAAGTGGGAGATTGTTAAGTATGGATCTTGATTTACCCTTGTAATTTTCTGTGGTAAAAGCGCACATTTGTAAGGCCCCCATTATGAGGAGAAGCCATCGTGCGTGAAGGAAAATCACTCACCGGAAACCAAAATTTTCACAATCAAAAATTAGGGGCAACTTTAGGGGCGTCGGGGGCGGAAGCCCCCTGATACTTTTTTTTCCCCTCGCCGGAATATTATGGCCGGACGGCGGCCGGAAAGTGGTCGGAAAACAACCGTCGGTTGGCCGGTGGCCGGTAGTTAATGGCCGGTGGCCGGTGGTCAGAAGTCAATGGCCGGTGGCCGGTGGCCGAATCAAAAGCGGACTTGTCTTCTCAAGGGCGGCCACACATGGGCGGATTGGAGGGTCCGATTTAGACTTATTCACATAAGGGCGGCTACACATGGCTGCCTCTCATAAGAGAGGGCAGCCCTTTTGGCCTATAAAAGAAGGCCATTTCTACACACATTTCATATAGTGTGAAGTTGATGCAACAAGGTGAGTGTGAGGTGGTGAGAGTGAAGCAAGGCGGGAGCTCTATTAAGGGTTTAATCCCTTTGTAAACTACTTCTTCTTTTGAAGTGCTAAAGCCATTGAGTGGCTGCTTTCCCGTGGACGTAGCCCACATTGGGTGAACCACATATATCGTGTTTACTGTCTCTCTCTCTACTCTATAATCTCTTGTGTGTGAAATCTATCTCTCTCCATTAAGTAATCTACTGAAATATCTATTTAGCTATGTCTTATTTCCTAACATCTTCCTTGACAAATGGACAACATTACTCCCATCAAGTTTTTTTCCAGCATTGTCATCATTGGATACATCTTCATATGTAGCATGCATGCCATCAACGTGAACAAAGCGTTGTAATGGGCTCCCATTCAACATTGTTGTCTGCTTGATGGGCCACTTTAGCAAAGTGATGCTACCCACTTCAACCACATCATCAATGATTGCATTTTCTCTTTCAATACCCACACCCACACAATCATGACCAAGTTCCTGAAAGTTGACATAATCATGTGAAAATACATATAATATGGTCCCTTCATTCATGGTTTGCATCATTGTGTCATCTTTTAAAAGGACCCTCTGATTCCTCCAAGACTCTCGAATCACTGCTTCAAATTCTGGGCTTGTCATAGGTATTGCATCTGTAACTAGAGGATCGGAATGATCCTGTTCGTCATCACCATTGTAGCTTTCATGTGGATCAATTAAGTTCCCATTCAAAATAAAAGATTGCAAAATAATCTTTGACCATCGAACAACACTCCATAATGAACCTTGGAGAGATGAAGTATCCATTGTAGGAAAAGGTAGGACCACATCCTTCAAGCATTCCTCCACTAGTATGGAGACATTTCCTTGCCCTATCTTTGTACCACCACAAGTGGAATCTGGATCTGTTCTACACACACAACCAATACCAACAATTTTATTGTCAACAATCACATGCACTTTCTCCCAAGATTCAAAGTCCATCCTGTAAGTGAAAAAGATTACATTGTTAAATCCATAGTCATAGAAAAATACTCTTCAAACAAAAAATCATGCTACAATATAAAAAAGGTTTGCATAGGTTGGACAAGTGGTGAACCTTGAGACCAAATCCTCCTTGCTATATTAATGGAAGCAAGGTTGGAAATATGGTAGATCTTGAAACCAAAGCCTCCTTGCTATATTAGACATAGGTTGGACACAAGTGGTGGACCTAGTTGTAATACCCACTGCCACCTATCAACTACTATAGGACTATGCTTTCCAATGTCCAAGTATCCCTTGAGTCTTACAAGGTTGAACACGTGGTGGATCTTGAATCTAAAATCCCCTTTCTATATCAGAGCATAGCTTGGACAAGTGGTGGACCTAGTTATAATGCCCAATATCCAAGGTGAAATACCTTAGGACCTTGCTACCTTGCTTGCCAATGTTTACGTAGCCCCTCCTTTCTTTAATGGAAGCAAGGTTGGAAAAGTGGTGGACCAAAGCCTCTTTGCTATATTAGAGCATAGGTTGGACCTAGTTGTAATACTCACTGCCACCTATCAACTACTATAGGACTATGCTTTCCAATGTCCAAGTATCCCTTGAGTCTTGCAAGGTTGAACACGTGGTGGATCTTGAAACCAAAATCCCCTTTCTATATCAGAGCATATCTTTTACAAGTGGTGGACCTAATTACTATGCCTCTCCTTTCTTTAATGGAAGCAAGGTTGGAAAAGGGTGAATCTTGAAACCCAAACCCTTTGGCTATATTAGAGGATAGCTTGTACAAGTGGTGGGCTTAGTTGTCGTATCCAATGTCCAAGGTCCAAGGTCCAAGGTGAACTATGGAAAGACCTTACTTCCAAAAATAAAGTCGTACAAGTGGTTCTCCTTGAAACCAAAACCTCCTTAGTGTATTAGAACATAGCTTGGACAAGTGGTGGACCTAGTTGTAATGGTGAATGTCCAAAGCAAACTATTATAGGACCTTGCTTCCCAAATCAAGTTGGGACAAGTGTTGGATCTTGAAACCAAAACCCCCTTGCTCTATTAGAGGGTATCTTAGACAAGTGGTGGACCTAGCTGTCATGGAAAATGTTCAATGTGAACTGCTACAGGACCTTGCTATTAAATGTCTAAGTAGAGCTAGCTTCTTTAATGGAATCAAGGTTGGGAAAGTGGTGCATCTTGAAACCAAAAGCCCTTTATTGTATTAGAGCATAGCTTGGACAAGTGAGGGACCTAGTTTTTATGTGTGATGCTCAAAGGAAAGTATTGCAAGACATTGCTTTCCAATATTTGAATTGGTCAAGTGGTTAAACTAAGTATAAAACTTTGATCGTTTTCTTCCCGAATTGCCAAAAAGCTAGTTTGAGACACCCCTAAATGAAAATGGTTTAGGGTGGCCTTAAACAACGTTTTTTCAAAGACTTGAACTAAAGGGTTGCCGAAGAGTAATGAAAATTTCTTATGGTTTGAAGTGCCTTAGTATGTGAAAACAAGCCTAGTTTTTCCACGAGGCAAAATGTGACAAAAAAGAACTGTTGTCTCTTATGACATAATAAGAACAATGGAAACTTAGGATTGACCATGTGGCCTAAACTTTGGCAAGTGAAGCGGTGGCCAAGTTTCTTGGCACACTGTGCACTTGGTCCTATATGTGTTGACCACTTGGCTAAATCTAGGACCATAAGGCCAAACCTTTGGTACCTTAAATATAGTATGGGACATAATCTATAGTAAATTAGTAGTCTAATTATTATGTTAAATATTTATATTATATTTAAGTATATGCTAAATATAATATATTTAAGTATATTTATATTATATTTAAGTATATGCTAAATATAATTTATGTTCAAAATTTCACTAATGACGAATGTTCCCATTTAGTACTCTAGGGCTGTTAGGTGTGAGGTCCCCACCTACACCAAAAAGCAGGATGGGGTCCTTGACAGGTCTTTAGGCCTTATAAAAATTAGAGTCTCTAAACAAGAAAAATCCAAGGAATAAACCTTTGCCATTGATAATGGCTTAGGTCTATAGCCTTAGAAGAAGACCTAGTCCTGTCTCGTAGCAAAAATGGGACAACATATTAACAATCCCAAAAGTCTTTCGGCCCTATAACTTCCACATAATGGGCTAAGGTATCCTCAACCAACGCTTTTTTCCCCCTAGCAGATGTGAGGGCACAGCCGCTGGTGGACTCCTCTTCCAAGTGGAGAAGTTTTCTAAACATTTTGAGTGCGTAGGGATGGATAGTTACCTGACTAATCAGGTCTACCCGTCCTTGATTGACAACCTTAGTCAATCCCCACTTACCACCCCGCACTCACACATGATTCTTTTGTTTTCTAATTACTATCACATTTTTTTAACATTTAAAATAATTGTTTCTTTTAACGTTCCGTCATAGTAATTCCTTCAATATTAAGTATTTAAGACAGTATTGAAAAGCATTCTTTTAGCAAACAGACATCTTTAAACTTAAGACAGGGTATTGTCAATCAAAACATTGTCCATAATAACCATGACTAGTACTCTTCTTGTCTCAAGATCACCTAAGGGTGAAAAAAAACGGCATCCATTCCTTGTTCACAATCCGGAGTGGATAAACCCCCACCCAAGGTTCTGGGTGCCCATACACCAAACCAGTTGCTCATACAACCGGCGGCTCCCCTAGGATAAAAATGGTATCCTAACTTATGTAGAAACATCAAGACATGACGCGGAGTAGAAACTCGTCGTTCATGGGGGTAACCGACTTATCCGTGGTGGAAAGCCAATCATTATTATCAATTTATACCAAGGAGTCGGAGATGTCTTGAGACAAGTTGTCTTAAGGATGATCAATCATATCTTTCCTAATTCAACCAGTTTTAACCCAAACAATTCTTTCCTACATTATAAACAAATGCACGTTGGAAGTTACCTTTCGTTTTTGGTCAATTATTCGTTTTCTGATTCTTACTCACTCCTTACGTATGCGATGCTAACTTATGAAAGAACTTAGACTATTAAAAGAATTAATTGAATAATGGGAAACCCACCTGGGACTAATCGGCCATCTGTTGCTGCGTTGGCACCTGAAGACTCTCCTCCGTAGGCCTACTACTAGGCCCGGCTTCGTCGTCATGCGACACTCTAGTTCGTTGTAGAGCTACGTCCTCATCATCAGATGTAGGATTTTCTCGGGTGTGTTTGGGTGCCATAACTTATTATCCTTATAAAAAAGGATGTCTAATCACTAGGTAACTTGTCCTAAAGCTAGACTTAACCTTTGTATTTATTCGTAACCCAATCAAGGTTAAATTTGTAGTCTTAATTGGTAAATTCTTGACCTAATATTTTCTTATTTATCTATAGAGGCATGATAACTTTTTTCAAAGCTTCCCTAAGGGTTTTCTAAGCTCTCCTAATTTTCTTATAATTTTCTATATCTTTTTCCTAATTTCCCCATCAAATTTTAAAGCTTGAAATCTGCTTATTTTGAGCTTAATATTTATTCTATTTATTTTCTCTTAAAGATCTCATTTCCTCAACGTTATATCACTAGTTTACACTTACTGTAATTTTCCTAGAAACTTTTGACCGCAAAGTCTATTTATTTTCATTAATCTTGTGCTAAAAATAAGACTTTTGGTCAATTATAACTTTCTAAAATGACTAATTAACTATGGTATAATTATCACAAGTAGATAAGGATTTTTGTGACCTCTAGTAATTATCTTTTAATTTTCCAACTCACTTATCTAATTTCCATCTTTAATTTTCAGCTAAAATTAGTATAATTTGACTTAGATAAATATCTATACTAATTTCTCTAACCTTGACATAATTAGCATGGCCTTTTTATCATGTAGTTTAACTTTGATAAATAGTATGTAATCATATCACATGATTTACTAATTTCTCCCTTTAGTTTACCCTCAAAAATAGTGTTTTTTTACTAAGATAATTATCTAAACTAATTATTTGTGGTTAAGATAGTTATCACAAGTTTGTTAAGATGTAATTTACCTTTGATAATTATCTCAAAGGTTTTTACTTTAATTTACTATTTTCCCCCATTAATTTTTTCTTAAAAACAGTGTTTTCCTACTGAGATAATTAGTTAAACTACTTATTTGAGATTACGATAATTATCAAGGATTCCCTAAGATGTGTTTTTCCTCTGATAATTATCTCAAAGCATTTTGGATCAGTTTGCTATTTTCTCCTAAAAACAGTGTAATTCTGTTGAGATAATTAGTTAAACTAATTATTTGAGATTAAGATAATTGTCATGGGTTTAATAGGATGTGTTTTTCCTCTGATAATTATCTCAAAGCATTTTGGATCAATTTTCTATTTTTTCTCTTTTAATTTCCTCTAAAAATAGTGTAATTATGCTGAGGTAATTAGTTAGACTAATTATCGGAGGTTAAGATAATTATCACAGGTTACATAGGATGTGATTACCTCTGATAATTATCTCAAAGCATTTTAAATCAATTTTCTATTTTCCCCCTTTTAATTTCCCATAGCAACAGTATAAGTATTCTGATATAATTAGTTAAATTAATTATCTAAAGTTAACATAGTTATTACGGGTTTCATAAGATGTGATTTAACTCTGATAATTATCTCAAAGCATTTTGGATCAATTGGATGTTATCTCCCTTTTAATTTCTCCTAAAAATAGTGTAATTATGCAAAGATAATTAGTTAAGCTAATTATTTGAGGTTAATATAATTATCACAGATTTCATAAGATGTGATTTACCTCTGATAATTATCTTAAAGCATTTTGAATCAATTTGCTATTTTCTCCCTTTTAGTTTCTCCTAAAAATAGTGTAATTATGCTAAGATAATGATAATTAGTTAAACTAATTATTTTAGGTTAAAATAATTATCATGGATTCCATAAGATGTGGTTTACCTCTGATAATTATCTCAAAGCATTTTGGATCAATTTGCTATTTTTCCCCTTTTAATTTCCCCTATAAACAGAGTAACTCTGCTAAGATAATTAGGTAAACTAATTATCTGAGGTTAAAATAGTTATCATGGGTTCCCTAAGATGTGGTTTACCTCTGATAAATATCTCAAATCATTTTGGATTAGTTTGATTATTTTCCCCTTTACTTTTCTCTCAAAAACACTGTAATTCTACTTAATTAATTATGAAAATTACTCAAAAAATTTCAAGATAATTTTCCTAGCATAATGATAGTTTAACACAGTGCTGATAATTATGTCATCTTAATCTAAACTTAATTAATATAATTATCCTTAATTTATGGTTAAAATGAGTAATTTCAGCACTAATATGATATAATAATTAATCAGCTTAGTATCCCTAAGCTTAATCACAATAATCAAAAGAGAATTTTGAATTAAGAGAGGATTTTTTAGTATACTAGGTTTAATCTTCAATTAATTAAAAATTTTATAAATAGGTTTACCTAGCTTTGCTAATTAAGAAAGGTTAGTGCTAATTACCGTTGATTCACTAACTAGAGCTTTGCTCTCTAGTGATTTCTGCGTAGAGGTCTCTTTAGATGAGAGAGAACGTACCAAGGCTTCGAGTCTGTCTAAAATTGTGAAGCAAGGGTCATTTTTATAGGTTTGTGGGCACTCACAGGCTGGAAAATGGAAGTAACTTGCATCCCAAGCAACCCTACAGCTCTAAAAACACCCCCTGCTGCTAAATCTAGTCTGGGAAAGTTCATCATTACCCCACACAGCCCCCCAGATACACAGAATCGATTTTTTGCTAGTTTGTTGACTTTCAATGATTAATTTTGGAAATATTTGCAATTTCTAGAACCTTAGGATAAAAAATCTTTAGCAGTAATAATTATTGAAACCATTCAATTTTATTTAACTAATTAAATTCATAGTGTAACCTTTCAAAGCCCGTAACTTTTCCAGATTTTATCGGAATTCGGTTCTGAAAAATTCTAACCCGGGGTTTGCTATGCTTAAGATTCCAAAAATACCATTTTTAATTGCTTTTGAAATAGTGCTTTACTTGTTTGTAAGTCCAATGCTTTCCCTTAAAACTTTGAGTTCATCCCTCTGCAGCTCGGAAGGTGGAGACCTTACATTAGGGCAATGCCACAATGGGGTGCATCCAACGAGGCAGCGCTTCCACGCGAGGTTTGGGGGTAGCGCTCTTGATGGGGATGTGGAATATAGCGCTCTCGATGGCGGGGCTTGGGAGGCTGATTTTGGGATATTGCTCCGGGTGGGGTCAAGGGGCGGCCGTGTGAATTGGTTAATGTTTTCTACTGCTTTTGTTTTTTTTAATCCTATGATAAAACTTAGACTTGTAGCTTATGTGGCATTCTAATAAACCCTATTAAGATTAGGCACAGAGAGAGCGCACGAGCAATGCACACAGAGAAAGCAGACGAGCAACAAACATAGAGAAAGCGCACGCGGATCGCACACAGTTGGAGTATACGCGCGCACAGGAGCGAACCCGACATCGTACACAACGTACACGTGGACACACAGGATTGACAGTTCACGCACAGGATAAAGAAACAGCATCGTACGCAATGCTTTCCAGAAGGGCAGCATCGGGCATAGCTTCTTCTCAGGAGACATTGCACACCTCACGAATAGGGGGAAAACAGGTATTTCTCTCTCTCTCACTCTCTATCTTTCTCCATATAGAGAAGATGGTTCTCTGTAACTCTTTCTTGCACACACACACTCTGATCAAAAGACAGAGATACATAGTTTAAAAGTATTCCCACACACATACACATATTCCCACACATCGTCTTCCTCTCTTCCACATACATAACCACAGTGAAATCTGTTATCTTGTTGTCTCTCTCTTGAAAATACATGCACATTTTTCCACACATCATCTTCCTCTCTTCCACATACATAAACAAAGTGAAATCTGTTATCTTTCTCTCTCTCTCCTCTCTCTAGAAAAAAGGTCTCTCTCTCTCTCTCTCTCTCTCTCTCTCTCTCTCTCTCTCTCTCTCTCTCTCTCTCTCTCTCTCTCTCTCTCTCTCTCTCTCTGTGTGTGTGTGTGTGTGTGTGTGTGTGTGTGTGTGTGTGTGTGTGTGTGTGTGTGTGTGTGTGTATCTTGATGTCTCTCTCTTGAAAATACATGCTCATGTATGTGTGCGTCTGTGTTATCTATGTGTATGTATGTATATTTGTGTTGTTTCATTGTAATACTCATACATAATGTAGATACACAATTACACTTAATTACAATATGCATACATAGTATACATACATACATAAATATCGCAGATAACTAACACATTGTAATACTAGTAAACTTGAATGGAAGACTTACTTGGGTGATCTGTTAAAGTCGATTCTTGTAGCGAGTTCTGGATCTACGCTGAGCTGATTTTCCTCTAATCCATTTGTAGATATGATTGTAACTTCTATTTCTCAACAAAAGTAGTGTTGTTTAGTGATACACCTAATGGGACATAAATGCCTGAAACTAGGACATGTAGACCAAAAATACGTGTATTTCTTTGGATGAATAGATACACTAGTTGGTGACCCTTACCACAAGTGGTGGACCTTGAGACCAGTGGACTATAAGGACCTCCAAACAATACCTTGTACACTCAATCCTTCTTGGTATCTAGGTTGGACAAATGGTGGACCTTGTTCAAATTCTCTAACCACTCTCTCTAACATGGTGACATAATTTAGGTGTGATAAATTGATATCTATGCAAACTAATATCAGTTTAAGCTTGTTAATTTGAATTTGTTTGAATTTATGTACAATATAATGATTTGAGGTTTGCGAATTTGAATTTAGGCGGGATAATCGCATCTTTTGTGGTAAACTTGAATTTAAAATCAATTTTGGGTGGGATATTTTAAATTTAAGCAGTAATATTTGAATTTAATCAAAAAGTTTGAATTTCAAAATTTGGGCGGGATATTTTAAAATTTGGGCGAGATATTTAAAATTTGGGAGGGATATTTTAAATTTAGGCGATAAGATTTGAATTTTAATTTTAAGCGGAAAGTTTTTGAATTTATAGCACGATCTCCCTTACATAAAAGAGTATAGGTTGGACAAGTGGTGGACCTTAAAGCCAGAGCATCCATGCTACTGGACATGATAGGTAGGGAATCTAGTTGAATATTGTATGCATGCTATATGTAATAGATCTAGCTTGGACAAGTGGTGGACCTTGGAACAAAACCCCATGTAAAACATATCATGTGCATTCCAAGTGGTGAGAAAGAATACCATTTAAGATATAACCTTATAGGCTGGACAAGTGGTGGACCTTAACACCCAAATCTTCTTACTATAATGACATAGAGTGGAAAAGTGGTGAATCTTGAGACCAAACCACTCATGCTACTAGGGATAATATGTTGGACAAGTCATGGACCTTGAATTTAAAACCCACATATACAAAATATCATGGGTTTAAGGTATTTCAATGGATCCTAGCATCTCGAAGACATGGAGCCTAGCTTGGACAAGTGGTGGACCTTTGCTTCTCTCTATGTTTCAATAGAGTTAGCTTGGACAAGTGGTGGACCTTGGAACCAAACCCCCATGTAAAACCTATCATGGGCATTCCAAGTGGTGAGAAAAAATACCCTTTAAGATATAGCCTTATAGGTTGGACAAGTGGTGGACCTTAACACCCAGATCTTCTTAATATAATGACATAGAGTGAAAAACTGGTGAATCTTGAGACCAAACCACTCATGCTACTAGGGATAATAGGTTGGACAAGTGGTGGACCTTGAATTTAAACTCCACATGTGCAAACTATCGTGGGTTTAACACTAGAATGGTAACAGGACACTTTTATGTCCTTGGACACTTTTGTGTCCTGTTAAGTGACCATTTTGCTTGAATTATTTGAAGAGCATGAAAATGAATTTCTAGGTGCTATATATCCACAAAGTTGCCTTATGAGCTGAAAAAAACTTAGCATTTTTTTGGGAGTATCGATCTCACCATTAACCTTACTCTTGCACAACATTTTTGAACCTAAACTGTGTGAAAAAACGGGTCCTATTTTTGGCTTTTTTCAATTTTCGGCAACTATACCACTCTAAACTTCATGTTTGTGAGGTTTAGATGGCTAGAGGTTAGGCCTTCATAGTTCTCAACATGTTTTGATGCTTGTAGCAAGAGCTAAGTGTTAAAATTGAACGTTATGACCAATTTACAAGAATTGCATAATCCTGTTTTTTGGCCAAAATTAGCACTTTTATGATTTTTTTGGTGGCTTTCTTGATATCCAAATTCAATTTTGATTGTGTAAGTGTAATGTATAACATAAAGCTAATCTTCCTTGAGTTTTGGGGGACCTAATATGCTATATAGCATATAGTATATGATGATGGTTGAGTTTTTTGATTGTTGAAGAATACGATACATTTTAGAGTAGCAAGTATAACTTTCTCAATATTGTTAGTTTCTTAGGCCAATTGTGTGTATTGTAGGTAGTAACCATATCTAATCATAGACTACAAACTTGGCTAGATATTGAGTAGTTTCTATGGGTTTCTAGAGGTCATAATGTTAAACCCAGTTTTTTCATGTTTGTTGTATTTAGCACTTTATCATTGCCCCCAAGGTTCCAATTGTAAGAGATCCATTATCCTTTTGACATGCTCCATGGCTCCTTTTGAATCCAAAGGCCCAAAGGGTACTAAGAAAACATGTATATAGTATCTGTATTGAGTGTGACTATAGAAACTTTGATGATAGGTCTGCAGAATGGCAAAAATGAAAATTTTTTGTACCTTTTTTTTGCCCACAAAAAAATTAGTGAGGTAAAAGAAACCATATGTTTTGGTCACCAACCCATTGAAGTTAATGGGGAATTTTATCTCATGTCCTACAAAAATCCCCACTCTTATTTATATGCAATCAACCGTAAGAAATTGTTGTTTTGGGCAAAATGCACCGGTCCATCAACTTTGGAGGCTTGTAGTGACCAAGAGATGAGAAAAATTACAAGTTTCTCATTTTTTCCATATGTAGTAATTATTTAACTATAAGCTCATGAAAGGATGTTTCAAAATGAGTGGATCTACTATGGTTTTGGAATTTTTTCCCAAAACCCTGAAAGGACACTTTTATGTCATGTTAGGTTACCATTCTAGTGTTAAGGTATTTCAATGGAGCCTACCATCTTGGAGACATGGTGCAGCTTGCTTCTCTTCATGTTTCAATGGAGCCTATCTTGGACAAATGGTGGAGCATCCTTCTCTCCATGTTTCAATGGAGTTTAGCTTGGACAAGTGGTGGATCTTTGCCTCTCTCTATGTTTCAATAGAGTTAGCTTGGACAAGTGGTAGACCTTGGAACCAAACCCCCATGTAAAACCTATCATGGTCATTCCAAGTGGTGAGAATCAATACCCTTTAAGATATAGCCTTATAAGTTGGACAAGTGGTAGACCTTAACAACCAGATCTTCTTAATATAATGATATAGATTGGGAAAGTGGTGAATCTTGAGACCAAACCACTCATGCTACTAGGGATAATAGGTTGGACAAGTGGTGGACCTTGAATTTAAAATCCACATATACAAAATATCGAGGGTTTAAGGTGTTTCAATGGAGCCTAGCATCTTGGAGACATGGTGCAGCTTGCTTCCCTTTATGTTTCAATGGAGCCTATCTTGGAGAAATGGTAAGCATCCTTCTCTCCATGTTTCAATGGAGCCTAGCTTGGACAAGTGGTGGACCTTTGCTTCTCTCTATGTTTCAATAGAGCTATCTTGGACAAGTGGTGGACCTTGGAACCAAACCTCCATGTAAAACCTATCAAGGTCATTCCAAGTGGTGAGAAAGAATACCGTTTAAGATATAGCCTTATAGGTTGGACAAGTGGTGAACCTTAACACCCAGATCTTCTTAATATAATGACATAGAGTGGAAAAATGGTGAATCTTGAGACCAAACCACTCATGCTACTAGGCATAATAGGTTGGACAAGTGGTGGACCTTGAATGGAAACACCCCATCTACAAAATATCGTGGGTAATTCAATGAAGCCTAGCATCTTGGAGACATGGTGCAACTTGCTTCTCTTCATGTTTCAATAGAGCCTATCTTGGACAAATGGTGGAGCGTCCTTCTTTCCATGTTTCAATGGAGCCTAGCTTGGACAAGTGGTGGACCTTTGCTTCTCTCTATGTTTCAATAGAGTTAGCTTGGACAAGTGGTGGACCTTGGAACCAAACCCCCATGTAAAACCTATCATGGGCATTCCAAGTGGTGAGAAAGAATACTATTTAAGATATAGCCTTGTAGGTTGGACAAGTGGTCGACCTTAACACCGAGATCGTCTTAATATAATGACATAGAGTGGAAAAGTGGTGAATCTTGAGACCAAACCACTCACAATACTATAGATATTAGGTTGGACAAGTGGTGGACCTTCAATGTAAACCCCCCATGTACACAATATCATGGGTTTTCAAGTGGTAAGAAAAAATACCATTTATGATAATATAGCCTTATAGGTTGGACAAGTGGTGGAGCTTAACACCCAGGTCTTCTCAATATAATGATATAGAGTGAACTCTTAGTGAATCTTGAGACCAATCCACTCATGTTACTAGGGATAATAGGTTGGACAAGTGGTGGACCTTGAATGTAAACCCCCCATGTACAAAATATCATGAGTTTAAGGTATTTCATTGGAGCCTAGCATCCTGGAGACATGGTGGAGCATCCTTCTCTCCATGTTTCAATGGAGTCTAGCTTGGACAAGTGGTGGACCTTGGAACAAAACCCCCTTGTAAAACATATCATGGGAATTCTAAGTGGTGAGAAAGAATACCATTTAAGATATAACATTATAGGTTTGACAAGTGGTGGACCTCAACACCCAATTCTTCTTAATATAATGACATAGAGTGGACAAGTGGTGGACCTTTGCTTCTTTGTATGTTTCAATAGAGCTAGCTTGGACAAGTGGTGTACCTTGGAACTAGATCCCCATTTAAAACATATCATGGGAATTCCAAGTGGTGAGAAAGAATACCATTTTAAATATAACCTTATAGGTTGGACAAGTGGTGGACTTTAACACCCAATTCTTAATATAATGACATAGAGTTGACAAGTCGTGAATCTTGAAACCGAACCACTCATTCTAATAGGGATAATAGATTGGATAAGTGGTGAGAAAGATATCATGGGTTTAGGGTATTTTAATGGAGCCTAGCATCTTGGAGACATGGTGGAGTTTGCTTTATTCCATGTTTCACTGGAGCCTATCTTTGAGAAATGGTGGAGCATCCTTCTCTCCATGTTTCAATGGAGCCTAGCTTGGACGAGTGGTGGACCTTTGCTTCTCTCTATGTTTCAATAGAGTTAGCTTGGACAAGTGGTGGACCTTGGAACCAAACCCCCATGTTAAACATATCATGGACATTCCAAGTGGTGAGAAAGAATACCATTTAAGATACAGGATTTTAGGTTGGACAAGTGGTGGACCTTAACACCCAGATATTCTCAATATAATAACATAGAGTGGAATGAATCTTGAGACCAAACCACTCATGCTACTAGGAATAATAGGTTGGACAATTGGTGGACCTTGAATTTAAACCCCCATGTACAAAGGATTGTGGGTTTAAGGTATTTTAATGGAGACTAGCATCTTGGAGACATGGTGGAGCTTGCTTCTCTCCATGTTTCAATGGAGTCTATCTTGGAGAAATGGTGGAGCATTCTTCTCTCCATGTTTCAATGGAGCCTAGCTTGGACAAGTGGTGGACCTTTGCTTCTCTCTATGTTTCAATAGAGTTAGCTTGGACAAGTGGTGGACCTTGGAACAAAACTCCCATGTAAAATATATCATGGGAATTCCAAGTGGTAAGAAAGAATACCATTTAAGATATAACCTTATAGGTTGGATAAGTGGTGGAACTCAAAACCCAATTCTTCTTATATTAATGACATAGAGTGGACAAATGGTGATTCTTGAGACCAAACCACTCATGCTACTAGGGATAATAGGTTTTCCATGTTTCAATGGAGCTGAGCTTGGACAAATGGTGGAGCTTGCTTCTCTCCATGTTGATTTTGGAACTATCTTGGATAAGTGGTGGAGCTTTTCCTTGCAAGTCTTCATAATACAATAATATATAGGTTGGTTACATGGTGAATTTTAAGGCCATACCTCCCATTTTACGAGAGATGATAGGTTGGACAAGTGTTCAACCTTCTATCATTTCTCCATGCCTATATTAGACAATTAGTAGACCTCGAATCTCTCCAAGTTGTCTTGAGCTGAGCTTGGACAAGTGGTGGACCTTGCTTCTCTCTTCTCTTAGTTTACTAGCTTAAAAGATCACTATGTAGACTTGCTTAGATCTAGCTTGAACAAGTGGTGGACCTTGTATTCACACAAACTTAATCCATTACAAAAAAGTATATGTTAAAATAACATTTGGTTTTTTTTGTTTCAGGAAATATGGCTCCAAAAACACAGGTTGCAAGGGTTGTTGTCTCAGTTAACTATACTTGCAATGATCTTAGGAAATGGTATTTGGACATACATGGTATAGAGGGTGCACAATTTCAATAGGTGCATCTATTTATTGCCAAAAAGGAGAATGACAGCTTGTTTGAAGATGTTGGACAAGTTGTGGAAGCATCTGTCTCTGTAGTTGATAGTCATCCGGAGGTGGAATGCATTGACATTCTAGTTCCAATGAATCTAGAATTTCAACTATCTCCAGGAGCATATGCATTGAGCGCATGTCTAGAAACAAAGAAGAGACAATGTTTTCTCGAGGATGGAAGTTTTCAGAATCAAATCCAAATATCACAGCAGATCAACTTCAAAGCTCCATCATTGCCACACTACAACGAAAAAAGGTGAAAGCTTCATGACCACCATCCACAAACAAGCAAGAAAAAGTGCAAAAAGTAGCAGCTAAGCAAACTAGTTCCATTTTGAATGTAGACAATGCATCTTTGGCATCCTCATCAACAGAGGGTTCAATGTCAAAGATGAGAATTGTGGATCGAGATGTTTAGAAGTTGAGTCCATGAAAGGACAAGTACATAAACTATTTTCCTTTCCAATATAGAGAATTTGATATCCCTGTTCAAAATTGTTGGCTTGCTCCTGATCACTATAATGCACGTATTATGGATAAAAAAACACGCTGAAAGTGTGTTATTTGGATTTTCACAGAGTACGACCAAGCCTGCAGCATATGTGCATGATGCCTGTTCAAAATGCAAAGTCAAAGAAGGGGACTCCTTTGGCAGTAGAAGAGGTAGAAGAGAAACAAATTAAAGATTGTCATTATTGGATTCTTGATGGGCAGCATTCAATCTATGCTGCAAAAGTTTTGCTTCAAAATGAACAAAACAACAAAGAGATATTTATTGGCGTGTATAAATTTAGAAAGGCTCGCATTGTTGTGAATGCTCCTCCATTTGTTGCAACTGCTATATCTGCCATTGCAAATGAGGAGGCTCACGCATTGTATGTCAAGCAACCTTATAGACATTTATGGAGTCAATGGATCTTCTCAGGACGACCACCAAAGGCAACAAGTGGAATTGCAAACGGACATGCATCTCGTGCTAGATGGGATGTAAGTTATTTCTTTGTCTTTTTTATAGTCTTTAATTAAAAAATCTTGCTCAATAGTTTAATTATTTCTCTATTTATTTTTAGGCTTTTCTTCGATTGGCAAGAATGAGTGCAACAGCAAGTTGGATTGCTAAACAAGCACACATGGTCACGTACTCTGATCCACTTTATGACTGCTGGTTAGAAATCATTGAAAGGCTAGAAGAGGAGAAGAAGAAACCCCCAACAACTGTATTTAGATACCTTTGTGGCCTTGAGGAATCAGAGGTAAAGACTATTCAAGAAGAGATTTTAGATGATAAGATTTTACTGTCAAAGTGCAAAGGATGGTGATGCAACTGACATGTATGATCGAATCAAGAAGTTGAAGCAAGACAAATTGATTCAAGATGCACTTCTTGAAGGCTTCAAAAATTTGAATGAGTCTTCACCATGTAAAGACTGGGAGGAGGTGGTCAAAATGTATAATACCAATGATGTTGTTTATAAAACACTTTTAATGCTATGCAAGGAATGGCTCAGATCTAGTTTGAAGCGTGGAACAAAGAAAATGGCTTTTCTAGATGGAGCAATAAAATACATGCAATGGGCAATTCACCTTCAAAAGAAGAAAATTGAGCCTAGAGATATCTATGTGGTGAGCCTACAAATGGAAGGCAATCTCTACTTGATGCGCCACTTCAATAACAAAGTGCCTATTGGCTTATGTGTTTTAGATATGACAAAACAACTTGGAGACAGTTTGAAGTGGAGTGAGGAGACATTTAACAATGCTTTGGATGAGATCTTGGCTATTGCTGGAGGGTCAACAGATCCTGGATTCGTCTTTCTTGCATTTGTGGATTTCACTAACTTCACAAAATTGAAATGTGCCTTTCATGCCATGGGAGATAATCTGAGCTACCATTGTTGTGGTGTACTGCATCACTTTCCATCAGCTTCTTGCAAAGGAGTCGTGGGAAATGAAAAGTCAAAAGACATTTCATCTCCATATAAAAGAGATGGTCGAGTGCATATCATATACATTTGTGTTTTCCTTTTCTTATTTTTCCTTTAGCACTTTCTTAGTGTCATTGCACTGCATTAGCGTTTCTTAGTGTCATTACACTACATAAGCGTTTCTTAGTGTCATTGCACTGCATAAGCGTTTCTTAGTGTCTTTGCACCACTTATGTAGTGAATATTTTTGTTTTGAAGCCATTAGGTAAACCATATAGCACATGCTAGTGCTATTTTGTTTTTCCTCTTTTGCATTACACTACATAAGCGTTTCTTAGTGTCATTACACTACATAAGCGTTTCTTAGTGTCATTGCACTGCATAAGCATTTCTTAGTGTCTTTGCACCACTTATGTAGTGAATATTTTTGTTTTGAAGCCATTAGGTAAACCATATAGCACATGCTAGTGCTATTTTGTTTTTCCTCTTTTGCAGTTGTTCTCACATCTGGTGCAATCACTCACATGACTAACAACACAGATGTTTTCTATTGAGGAAAAATTGGATAGGGATAACCACCCAATGTGATCTCACATGATGATGCATGTTCTTGTTTCAAATGACTTTTGGAATGTTGTGCAAGGCATTGATATACACCTTCTTTCTATGGATCGCTCTATTGGGAAGTTGTAGGTTCTAGTAGATATTTTGTTTCTAGAGTTGTTTTTCCTACAGCTGAGAAATCCCATTGGGATGTAAGAGATGAGTTGGATCATGCACTGGATGCATTAAATATGAAGTGCACTATCACTCATAGAAAAATAGGCTTGGGATACTTTGGAAAATGTTTATGCAAGTCATAATAAGGCTAAAATTGCATTGTTGCACAAAGAGCTAGAGTCAAAGATTATGCAATAGGAAGATGACATGGACACTTTTCTTATTGAATCTACTCCTATAATCTACTTGTACATATTGTTCCTGATGCATTTCTAAACTCGTACCAAAATTTTGCTAGTACTTGGAGACTTATGGCCAAATGAAACCCTCAAGCTGTCCAATTTGATGCATTGTGCACATTGCTGTTACAAGAGTCATTTTAAAGAAAGAATAGGACTAAACAGCATGCAATTGAGCAAGATTTTGTTGCTTCTCAAAGACAAAATAATAATATTAATGTAGCCACTTCTATAGGCTCTTCTATGAGTAGCAGGTTGCCCATGCCTAGTACTTCTACTGGCAGTAGCCAGTCTGGGAATTTTGGTGAAAGACCAAGAAGAAGACATGTTGCCATTATTGCAAGGCTAATTATCATTTGATCGATCAATGTCCTAAATTGAAGCCAAAATAAGCTAACAAGAACGAGGTTGGATCTAGTATCAGTGCAATTATTGTAGAATCTTTTGTAGCTAGACATCGTGATGTTGACGTTGATGTACATGCATAATGGGAATTTACTATAGAGCGTACTTATGATCCTCTATCCATGATGCATGTATGCCAATTTTTGCAAAGTCACATGTTTGGTACTTTGATAGCAGTGCTAGAAAGCACATTTCTTTGCATTGTGACTTGTTACCAACTTACCTCTCTCAAGGTTGTCCCTCATGGGAATACTGTCACTTTTATCAACAATGCCTCTTATCCAGTCAATGGAGCTCGAATGATTGTGCTAACTACTAGGAATGGTAGTTCTTTCACACTTGTTGATGAACTTTATGTACCGAGGATCAAATTGAACTTTTTGTTTGTATCAACACTTGCAAGACTTGGACTTGTTGTCAAATTTATGGATGATAGATGTATAACTCATGATCTCAATTCTGGTGATGAAATTGTTGCATCTAAAATTTTGTGCAATGTGTTCTATAAGCCCACTTTCTATGACAAGTGTGGAAGGAATTTTTCAAATGCGGTTGTGGATTCAAAGGCTATTTTAGATGCAAAACTTTGGCATGCACGTTTTGGGCAACTACATTTTTCTAGTTTGCTATGTTTGTAATAATCTGATATGATTTCTTTTTTTTCACCTCTTGAAGCACCTTTTAAGCATGTTTGTGAAGGCTATATTTTGCATAAGATGCAATGTTGAAAGTATCTTCAAAGTATCCAAAGTATCTTCAAAGTATCCAAAGTATTGTTTAGTAAGGGCTACATGAAAGCTACAACTTGTGCATAACAATGTTTGTGGGACTATGCAAACTCCATCCTTGGGTAATTACCTATTAACTTGTGCGTGTATCCACTTAGATCTAGGTCTCTCTAGATGTTGTAGCATTTTATCTCTCCTCCCTCTAGAATTTTTAGCCCCACCAATATCTCTCTCTCTCTCTCTCTCTCTCTCTCTCTCTCTCTCTCTCTCTCTCTCTCTCTCTCTCTCTCTCTCTCTCTCTCTCTCTCTCTCTCTCTCTCTCTCTCTCTCTCTCTCTCTCTCTCACACACACACACACACACACACACACACACACACACAATTTTTTCCATCGATCTCTCTCCCTCTCTCTATCAGTCCCCTTTCCCTCCATGCTGAGCCCCTACCTCTAGGTTTGCACTTGAAAATTGCTACTAGTGCCCCTTGGGTGGGTGCTACATGATAGGAGTTTGTTGTATAGGAGAATTGTCATGACAGATTAGAGATTCATTAGCTACCTAGTCCCAAGAGGAGGTTTTTTTGTGTTTGCAAATGATATCATCACCCAATTCACCCATTTCCATTGTACCTTTGACATGGCATCAGAGACATGGCATGCTCTTGATCGGATTGGTTCAATCTGAGTGAGTCTTTGTATTGTATTTTTGTGACAAAAACAGATGGTTTGCTATTTTTTCTACATTTTTCAGTCATTTGGGGCTGATTTCAACTATAGTGGTGGGTAGATTTGAAGGTTTTCCCTCCTCTACCTCAACCTAGCATTGTCACATGCCCAAGTTCTCTCAGATGATGGAGAAGAGTGATGATTTTGACATGAACTCAGTCTCCATGATAAAGAAGTGCAACTTGAGGTAGCAACCAATGGTGGTGTCAATGAGGAGTGGGGAGATTGATCCCAATTCTACTCTAGCATAGGTGATCAACCAATCAATATACCTACCCTTTCTACCTTTCCCTTGGATTAGCAATTGAATGCCGACAACTATGCTATTTGGAAAGCGACCATGATGGCGGTCTTCAACACTTATGAGCTTGGAGGGTTTGTTTTGAACAAATTTCAAAAGTCAAAGGATCCTTCAAGAGAAACTTTATGGGAGCATATCAATGCTCAAATCTGATCCTTCATATTTTTCAATAGTACACCATCTATCATCAGTCACATCAAGATGCAAAGTAGATTTAGGATTGGCTTTCATCTCTACATGATAGAGTCTCTCCAATGAAGTGGATAGCCTTCATGTGTAGTGGAGGACCCCAGATGCAAAGCACTCATCCATGAGGGATCACAGCAACAAGATAGAGGAGATTCAACAGGAGATACTTCATATGGGAAAGCTTATCATTTTAGAGGACATGGCCATCCAATTTTTAGCCCTATTACCGCGATATACCAATTTCTATTCTTTGCTTATTATTGGTGATTGGTTGCATATTATTTCTCAGAACAAGATTTTTCCAATGGCGTTGGACCAAGAGGAGTAGTTTAACATGAAGAGGAAGAAGTCAGGCTCCCAATCCTTGGTTGGTTCCTTCAACAACAACAACAACAAGAAGAAAAAGGGTAAGAAGAAAAGAAACAACAATCCAAAGAGAGAGTGATGCTACAAAAGGATGCCTTAAAGGTGGATCAACATTGCAACCATTGTGAGGAAAAGGGTCATTATTGGAAAAAGTGTCCAAAGTTGGAGATGCTTTGACTTCTACAACGGCAGCCATGCAGTCACCTATCTTTGCTTATTCAAAGATTCTACCCTTAGAGGATTATCTAGGGACATCAAAGATTGAGATGGCTCTTTTAATTTGAGATGATCGTGATTGGATTTTGGATAGTGGTGCCTCGTAGCACATGAAACCCTCAAAAGATCCTCTATCCAACATGCGGTGACATTGTGGTACTATTTTCATTGGCAAAAAAATTGAAATTCCTATTCATAGTGAGGGTTCTATAGAGTTGATTCTGGATTTTAGAGGGTTAGTGCATACCTCCAAAGTACTTTATGCTCCAAAGCTCGTATTTCATCTTATGTGTGTGCACGAGGTGTGCATACTGGGCATGGACGTGATCTTCACAAAGGATGCGGTGTCCATTTGGGATCAAGACTCTGGCAAGGAGGTTAGAGAGGGAAAAATGGAGAACTTGTCTCTACAAGATCCATGCTCTTTGTTCAACAACTAGGATTCACACGTGATTTGTGGAATTCTAGGTTTTCTCAGTTTAACAATGATGCTCTTTGGCTTGCTTTTTGTAATCAGATGCTTAAAGGCTTACCTGGTGCTTCCCCCTTGAAGCCCAATTTTGCATCCTCAAGATGACCTTTGTAAGAGGTGTCATGAAACCCCCTTTTTACAACAAATCTTTCATTATGGAAAGTCCATAAATTATTGTAGTTGTTTGTGTCTCGTGTGCATTGAAGTTATCTTTTCTTCATTTTTTTCTAAAAACATATCACCCTTTGCTTTAGGCCATGTAACGAAAGTGCAAGTGACAAATATGGATTTGTTTCCTTACATTCACAGGAGGCATATAGAGCCCTATCCAAGGTACCCTTATAAATTGATGTTCTTGTATAGGTGTAGGTTGTACTATGAAGATGAAAGATAACTAAATACTAAATCCCAAGTGGGACCTGAGATTGTGCCATAGTGGACATGGGTAGGAGGACGTCGATATCATGTTGCCGTGATTTGCCCTTGCTATTTATGGAACTCTTTGCCAAAGGATGTTAAGAAAAGGGCTTTAATTCTAGAAATGAATGGAGTGATCATGTCTACCCTCAATCGCAATGCTGAGGAGTTTCTAGAGTGGTGTGGCAGGATGGAGGAGGTGTGTGCAAATTAAAACACATATTACTACAAGCGGTTTGTTGTAAAGCTTTATTGAATGGGCCAGCAAGTACTTCGATGTCTATATTTGAAGTTGTGCCTTGATGAAAAATATTTTGGAATGTTTTGACACATGTTTCTCAAAAGTCTGGGATTGCATTTTTTGGGTTCTTATCCAAGAGGAATGTTATGAAGCTGATTTTTGATCTACAAATAACAAGCCAATATTCTTTAAGAACTTGAAGGTTTTTGAAGAGAAGTATCCACAACTTGGCAAGTTCACTCCCGTATTGATGAGTGACAACTTTGCAAATGCTGGAAGAAGCCACTTGGGATCTACACTATATTGCTACAGTTCAGAAAGATGGGGCCGACACAACTATGCTGGTTTCTCCATATGAGGGTGACTAAACTTTTGTATCAATGGTGCATGAATAGAGACCCCAACAGTGGATGCTCGCCAAAGATAGTTTTTTGGGGCAGTATACTCACACATGTGAAAGAAACTGTGTGACGGATAGGATCTCACTAGGAGGCAAAGCTCTCAGTTCTAAACAGTTAAGATGGGAAAGGCTTATGAAAAAAGAAGAATTATGGAAAAAGACGATGTAGGAAAAGGAGACACAAGAGTAGAGAGGTCTTCCATGTTGTCCCTAGCTTGTTCACGAGTCCGTAGATATCTCTCTTTTCTTGTAACTAGACACTGAATTTTGAAGCCCTCTATATTCAACATAGATGGAAAATACATACTTGTAACTTGTTTGCTGGTTTTGACCGTGTTTTTTTTTTCCCATCTAATATTCCGGTTATGAAGTCTAAATAGGATCTAAGTACTACAATGTAACAGTTTGTCATGTGGAAAATGCCATTGGCAGTATAAATGTTGTTTTTGAAGTGATGATATATTTTTCTATGACCACGTGGAATTTTGTACTTGCCATTTTCTTGTGTCACAATTGAAAACTTTCTTGGCTATGAGAAGTGAACGGGTCACTAAACTTGCTATAACTTAAATAGATATAGATATGGCATGCCTATAGAGCTTAATATTGCATGAGTAAAGCATAGTAAACTCATTTCAACCTTGCAAAAAGCTTCATGCACATGCTTTAGAGATTTTTGTACATTCTTTAAATCATAATGAATATGCTTTAAAGTTGGATTCACTCCTTGTATGCTACATAAGAAGCTCTAGTACACTCATTTCAACCTTGCAAAAATCTTCATGCACACGCTTTAGATATTTTTGTACATTCTTTAAATCATAATGAATATACTTTAAAGCTAGATTCACTCCTTGTATGCTACATAAGAAGCTCTAAAGGCCCATGTTGAATTTTTATTTGTGTCTTGAGATACATTTCCAAGTGCATGCTATTGTATATAGCTTCACGCACATATGGAGATTGGGAATAAATGGAACTTGATTGCCCTAACCAAATGTGAATAAAAAGTTACAGGGGGATGGTCATCTAATAACTTATCCTCATCTACCCCCTCTTCTTTAGCATACCAATGTCCAATCACCACAAACATGGCACTATCAAGAGTGTTTTTCGAAGCCTCAGATTCAACATTGCAAAGTTATCTCCTTTGCAAAGGGCTGATGTGGTAGATCATCATGGTGGCCTATATTTATTGGCCCCAAACTATCAGCTATTGATGATATCACCATCATCATCATCCTTGCCATCCTCACAATCCCTCGTAGACACAATTCTCTCATAGGCCCATTGCCCAACATTGATGCAGCATCTCCATTGGTTTTGCATACAAAAGTCACAAAATCATGATAGCATTTTGTACGGCAATGCTTTTGTATTAGTACCTGAGTAGCCATTCACACTATGCATAGAAATTGTCTTATGAATTGGCTTGTAGTTACATTGGCATGTACTTTCAACTTCACCAAGTTTAATTCCCACAAAACCCTAGAATTTCCTGAGTGGTTAAACTTCTCCCTCAAGAAATACACACATCAAGATTCACATTTTAGAGGGGTCCCATCTACCTTCAGCTACTCATAAGTGAGTGCCCTTTTTATCGCAGCACATGCACCATCGTGTTTGTCCTTTTTATCACAGCACAGGCACCATCGTGTTTGTCCTTTCCATGACCAGAACCACAAAAAATCTAGCACGTCTCTTTGCATGCTAGTGGGAAGTACATGGTAGCAAAATAGAACTATTCTTTGCCTTGAGCTGTGTGGCACAACCGTTTGACCCCACCCAATGCCGCTTTGCACTCAAGCCACTACCATTCAGCCATGCATCATTCAATCAAAAGCAATGCTACACAAAAAAGTTTTCACGAACCTTGTCATCTAAGATATAGAAATGGGTTGTCTTCAAGGCCTCCCCTCTTGACGAGTGGCAGTAGATAATGTGGACCAATACAGTAATTTGGTTAGAGTACTAGTGCATGGACTATTAACAAAGTTGTATTTTATGAACTAGTTTATGTGATCTTAAACCAACGCAGGAGTTCTATGCAACCCATCTTCTTATGAACCACATCTTTTTCGTTCTTCTGCTTGCCATATTTGTCTATCCCTGATTCCACCTCCTAAAACACCTTAGCACTAGCTTGAAAAATATTATATTTTGCCATTTTTCTTGGCACACCTAAATTTATGCACACCACAATTTGTGCATTCACCCATAAGACAAGGGTATAAGTGATACTCTACTCCCTTATTTTTGGGACAAAGTATAGACTCCCAAATCATAGTGACACTTGTGTATGTGTGTTGCATATTCCCACACATACATGGCTATGATGCAACATGACAGATGGGGCAAGAACACCCATATGATGCATTGTGAAGCCCTAATCAAGGATGTATTACAAGGCTTAGCGCATCTTTCAGAAACATTATTCGGACATGTACTACACAACACCATGTATATCGATCTTTTAGCTTCCATATGAACAAGGGCTTTAAACCCTCATAGGTTCTTAGAGATGATAAATTTGTTTCTGGATGTACCTTTTGAAAGCGGTTGAAGAGCTTAACTTTCAAAAAGACAAATTGCGATCAAATATGTCAAGTATCATCTTACAACCACATTAAAGGAGCACTCTCGTTTTTTCTAGTAGTATGCTTTAAAGTAGTGGAGAAAGCTAATGTGTTTTATAGCAAGCATCTACTACTTTTAAGCATAGGGCCTTAAAGCATCTACTACTCTTAAGCACAATGCTAAGTACTTTTAAAGCACTAAACAATCCATAGCTTTGCTTGAAATTTTCTTCTTGTTGCATTGGTAGTTTAGTTTTGTGCTTTAAATCAACATTATACTTTATATCAAACTACTTTTTAGCACATGGCTCAGTAATCTACTTTATGGCGGACTACTTTGAAGCATAGGGCTCAGTAGTCTGCTTTACAATAGACTATTGTTAAGCATAGGACTTTAAAGAATCTACTACTTTTAAGCACATGTAACACCATGTGCCGAATGATGCTTTTTAGTAGTAGTAAGCTTTAAAGTAGTGAAAAAAGCTAATGTATTTTGGAGCAAGCACCTACTACTTTTAAATACACAAATTTAAAGCACTAAAAGATCCATAGATTTTATGGAAATTTGCTTCTTCCTGCTTTGGTAATTTAGTTTTGTGCTTTAAAGTAGCAGTATACTTTAAATCAGACTACTTTCTAGCACAAGGCTTAGTAGTTTGATTTTAATTAATATGAACTACTTTTTAGAAGAAGGTTCAATGGTTTGCTTTAAAGCAGACCACTTTTAGCTTTCAAGCCGGTTTGCACTACTTTGAAGCAAATATTTGGGTTTCCAGTACTTTACAACACATTGCACAAAAAGTACATGGTGATTCAAATTACATTAACAAACTCTATTTCTAATTAGATTCACAAAACCTTCCAAACACTTAGGTAATATGTGAAAGTAGCAATCACAAAGCTTTGAATTACTAGGAAATATGGATCATCAACCATTATTTTATAACTTATTACCACCTCTAAGAATTGACCTATGTACCAGAACACCTTGGATGTAATGAAATATATACCTGAGGCTCATCCAACAAATGGATTGAATGTTGCACATATGTGCCTATCCCATATGTTCTTCTTGTTGGGGGAATCCGTTGTCTCCGTAATTGAGAAGGAGACAACAAAATCATTCATATCTCTTGTTAAATGGCTTGAGTTGGAGCTTCTGCGACACATGAAGATAGGAAACCTATCTTCATTTTTTCTAGACAAAGGTAGCTTAGCTTGTGATAAAGTTTTTTTATTAACACTAAGGTATCTTTTCTACTTGAAGTTTATATCCTTCGGGTCTCCATCCCTTGAGTTCATCAACATCCAAATTTCAGAACTCTTGACAAGCATCTCATCTACTGAATGAGGTTGCTTCATCTAAGCTAAAGTGTGCCTCACATTTGCAAGTAATCTGAACTCAATCTAGCTTAATGCATCTTGTAGCCTAACAATACAAGGTTGAATCATGAGTTGTTGTAGAACTTTCCTTTGGCTTGCTATGTCCAAACCTCCTGTATACCTCTAAAAGCAAGAAAAATAGTCATGCATATCTTTAGCACTATGGTCTTATTTGCTTCAACACTCTTGCCATCGACCAGCAATTTCTCTGCTGCTTCTTTTACATGTTTCTCTGTATTCTTGGAAGTGCAATATGAACGTTAATGTTCTCTAGCTTCCATGCTATCAATTTGTACGCTCCAGTTTGAGCTTTCAACATGAAAAATTTCTAATAGGGTTGCCAAATCATATCCATTACCACCTTTTGAATTCATTGGGTCCCATTGAAACCTACAACCAACAACCATCTAATTTTTAGAATTAAACTTGGAGCAATTGAGAGAGTGAGAGAGAGAGAGAGAGAGAGCGAGAGAGAAAGAGAGACCTTTTACACTTGTTTTTTTTAAAAAGTACTTTGAGCTTGCTCAACAGTACTCCAAGATAAGAACACCATGCTTTCAATGGAAACAATCCCCTATGGATTGTAAAAGGGTCCTTTGTGCAACTCTCGTGCCATAGAAGCCTCCTATGTATGTTGCCAGCTGATGCTGAAATGTTTTTGTAGCTCTCAAGCCATGAATCTACAAGAAAAAGGGAAATAAAATGCTCATGATATGAAGTTGTTAGAGTGAATCATAGTTTATGACCACATGTGTCATAAAATTTAATATCTAACCAACCCAAATGATTTTCTCATGTTAAACTGATCATTTAATGTGGGAGAATAAATGAACAAGGGTTAAGATATAGACATGTGCTTATAGATCTATCTCAACACGGGGCCAATGATAAAGGGGCCCAAATGAGAGATGGTCTATCAAAGAGCAAGGCTAACCAATGGAGCATAAGACCTTAGGGTTAGCTTCATTGAAGACCTCCAATAGTTAGTGTAAAAGTCATTTGACCTTAGGTAAGCTAGGGCTGAGCTTGAGGTGGGAACCCGACCCAAGCTTAAGGTGCTTGAGTTGCTTGTCGTGCTTGATGACTAAGGTGCTTGAGGTGCTTTATGATTGAGATGCTTGAGGTCCTTGAGGTGCTTGATGACTGGGATGCTTGAGGTGCTTGTCATGCTTGATATGATAGGGTTGTACTTGAGGGGGGGACCCGGCCCAAGAGGGGCTTAAGGGCCAAGATTGTGGTGGGAACCGGGCCCAAGGTTGAGCGGCTTGAGGTGTACAAAATCCAACACCATTCCTTACAAGGAGGGGGAGAGCTCTACAAGAGGGGTATGAGAGAGAACACCCACACACTCACTCAAGGCAAGCTTGGTGCAAAGAAAGCAAAAGGGACACTTGTCAAGTTCATCCTCATGTTGTCCTCATGGTGTGCTTGAAGCCTATTGGTTGGCCACCCAAGGGGTCAATGATAATTTAGAATATTTAATTAATTGTTTTAGATTTTATCAAGTCCTTTATCTCTCAAAGGGTAAAGGGGGACACTTGTCCCAAGGCTACCCTTTGTTACTTGATTTACCTCCTGCTTGTGATTGGCTAGGCCTGTAGGGGTCCAATGAGCTTCAAGCATGAGTGACAAGGGGGGTCGACCAAGGAAGCTAGGGGCCTGCTTAGGGGGTATAATCTCCCACACACACTCATTGTGTGAAGTGCAAAGTGCAAGAGCTCCCTCTCCTTCTCCAAACAAGTAGAGAGGTTGAGAGCCTACACCAACACTCTTGGCTATGGGATGAAAATCCAACCAATAGCCATGCTTCAATGCTTAATTTTGGCATCTTCTCCATCTTCATTACTATGCTATTATGTATGCTAGCAAGAAGAGTGAGGATAAGTGAGGAACTAATTCTTTTTCCTATGAAATGTTTCTTCTTCCTCTTCCCTACCCTCATTCCCTGCTAGCTCTCTCCACCTTCGAAGGCATTTGAGGTCTTGGGACTGAGGCTTGGGATAGTTAATGCTTTCTTCAAAGTTTATGTTATGCTCGTGATGCATGAAGCTTTCCATCTTCATTGCATCACCTAGGTCACAAGGAACACAAAGATTGTATTGTAACAAGTCTCTCTTGATGGGAGAAATCATAATACAAATGCCTATTGGAGGGGGGACTGGCTCCACATAAACCCGGTCCTCAATTGTTGTCATGTTCTCTAAATTCTCTCTCTTGCAAAAGTGTTGTTCATGCCAAGTTAACTAAATGCTATTTTATGTTTCTACCATCAATTATGTTAACCCGCTATGCTCACAAAGTTATTTCACAAAAGTTCTCTCTCTAATTTCCGCTACTCTCAAGTTAATAGGCCAATTCCATTATAACATGAGAGACGGGTTTGAAACCCTCTATGGAGGCTACAAAATAGATACTCTGATGGCAAGTTCATAAAATGCACTATGTCATTTAAAATACACTTTGGTATTGGGGCTTCCAAGTCAGCCACAATTTATGTCAAGGGCCATAGCTCGATAGCCTCATAGTATATCTTGCATTAACAAGGCTTCTATGAAGGTCAAGAAAGGTACGTATGGTTGCCAAAATGTCTACTCATCACTAACTCAAAGAATTCAAAGACACATGATAGAAAGACAAGGTCGTATAAAAAGAAGAAGTGACGACCTCAACCAAAAAAGTGAATATGGCAAGAATGATTAATTGGGAGAAATGTTAGATCTTCAATAGTATATCTTTACCAACCAACCCACAATATGAAGCAAATACTTGGATTCCACCTTGGAGAGTCTATTGACATTCTAGAGCCCTCTAATATTCTAGTATATGAATTTTATTTGGACCTTTTTGAGTTGTTGTTGTCGTTCTTTTCAAGCTTGCTTACCTCGGATGGGTGGGTGGCTTCTCTTGTTCTGCTATCCAAATGGGTGATTTGGTTTCTAGGATAGAGTCAATGTCTTCATGAGACAACATAGCTTGAGAGTCTTCCATTAGAAACTTCTCCCATTTTGGAAGGAACAAAAAACCAATTTGCAGGGGGTTTGAGGGTTTTGCTAGTCTCATTTTTACTTGGGTTGCTTGGAGGCATCTTGTGAGAGTAGGCAAGTTTAGGCTAGAGGGATGATTTAGGGCCAGATAGGTGGGAGGTGTTAGGATGGAGGGGCCTTGTGGCCATTGCTATCATTTGATTGATCTTTTTATTGTTTGGTCTCTTGGGGGGCCTAAGGAGGTTATTCCATAGGTAGTCCTTGAAAAAGCGATCTTTCAATCCACATTGGAAACAAGAATGAGCGGGAAATGTGTAGAGTAGTTGTTGCTCAAAATATTCTCCATCATCGCTACAAACATCAATGGCACACAATGGGGAGAGGGTTTGAGATATCCATCTCAATAAAGATTGGGGGATGCCAAGATGGGTTATATTCTTTAAGGGATCTGCCACCTAAAACTTTCACTAGCTTACAACCAGTCACCTTGAGATTTTCTCTGTATTTTAGGGAGAGGTTTGGGAACTCCATGCAAATGGGGTAATTCAAGAGGGAAGATTTTTCTAGTGATAAATTCTTATGCCATTTAAAGCGGTATAGAAAACCAAGAGCCAATGCTTAATGCAAGAAATGCCATATTTGAATTTTCAAATGATTTTTTGGGAGGCATTGAATCCTTCCTATCTCAATGCCCAAGGGGGCCCAATCACCCTTATTTTGTCACTTGAGTGTGTCTAGGGGGGGGTGGGGGCCATTGAGTAGACCTATGAGTGTATTATTTTTAAAGAATTAATGGACTATGGGGCAAGGCACGAGCTCGTTCTTCTATTACTGAACCTTGTATCATCACTCCATGCCCATCACAAAGCCCCGTCCTTGGGCTCCCGACATGTATATTTTTGTCTACTCTCTTATTAATTCAAAAGCACGCTTATATTTTTTTTTTAATAAAGAAAATCCCTCCTCTCAATTGTAGTATGTACTAGAAAGAAAAAGGTTTATTGTTTTGCTTTATGAACTTCCTTGTACAACAAAAAATCATTGGTGGTTGTTAGAAGGTGATCATAAAGAAAGCAGAGAGAAAAGGTGTTGCCTATACTAAGATGCACGCCATTATATTAGCTTATTGTGCAAATTGATGTCGAGCCAAAATGGTTTTTAAGGATCTCAAAAGGAATTAGGTGGTTATATGTGGATAGCCACTGATACTACAACTGGACTACACCGACAATGGGCCTCAGCATGAACAACAGGGTTCAAGATCCATATACAGTCATTATAGGGATGTCAAGCCAAAATGGTCACTAAGAGCCCAAATTTGACTTTGATTAAAAAAAAAGTCATTTTTACTTATTTTTTACTTAAAACTCCTCCCCGGACATGTATACATATCAAAATATAAAATTTTCACCTTTTTTCTAACTTACAAGCACTAAAAGTCCACTTTTTCAAAATCTCCCCCCCCCCCCCCCCCCCCCCCAAAAAAAAAAAAAAACGGTTGTTCTCTCCTCCTCCTTCCTCCTCTCTCCCTCTCCTCCCTCCCTGCCCCCTTCACTCCTCCTCCTCTTCCCCTCTCTCTCCCTCTCCCCCCCTGGCCCCTTCTCTCCTCCCATCTTCCTCCCTCTCTCTTTTCATCCTTTGCTTCCTCACACAACAGCTGCCATGGTGCTCATGGAAAACACAAATCGTGTTCCTCCCCCACATACTCCGCACACCAAAAACATACATATTTGCTTGTCCACTGTGTTTGCATCGAAGGGCGCACGTGAGGGAACCCTATTTTACCATTTTGCGCACCCTTGTGGCCCCTCTTGTTGAGGGTCCCTAGGGCCTTAAAATGGCAAACATGGCCTTTTTTAAATGCATGTCCATGAGATAGAGGTGTAGTGTTTTATGTACTCAGAGCAACCCCCCCATTTTTTCTCTACGTTCAAAGGCCTCGAGGCATTCACTATGTAAAATTTTCCTATATCACATGTGTTCACAAAAATGATTTAAAGTTACCCCTTGTAGGCCTTATCTACACATGTTTTGTAACTTTACAAGAATATAAAATCCCTTCTATTGGACACATGTGCTATGTTGCATATACTTTGTTAACTGAGTCAACGTCAGTTAACAGAAGCTGCTAAAGATCGAAGACGTACGAATGCACATTGAGGATGAATGCAAAGAAGCAGTAAAGATTGGAGTTAACATTTTCCACGTTTTTCCAAAATGGTCACGTATTGGAAATTCCCGATTTATTTCAAGCCATTGTAATATTCTAATTTGTTACGAGCTCAATGGGAGTTCCAAGTTGTAAAGAATACGTCACTTACTGTGCTTAGGTTACATATTCAGTAAGTGGTGAGCCCTAAAGGCCTTGGGCGGCCGGACATTGTATATTTTTACCCAAGGTACATACGACACTGTGTAAAAGAAATTAGGGTTCTGAAGCTCATTTGTTGACAACACTCTTTGGTGAGAGCTCTTGAGGTGTTTGGCTATGGAGTCCTTGAGCTTTTCCTTACTCATGAGACTTGATTAACACTAATCAATGATTCATTCTTTCTCACTATGCCTCTGTTTTACTTCTTATGATTTCCTATGATGATTAGATTAACTAGATTTTAACTAATTAGTGGTTAATCCCCCTCTAATCTTGTGTGATTTCCCCTTTTGCTTGTGTGTACATGTAGGTTTGATTAGAGTGTGGTGTTCGATAGATCTATGTGTGTGTGCTTGTGATTAGTGTGTTGCATGATAGGATTAGTGTTGTGTGCGTCTTGCAATCGTAGTGTGTGTGATTGGATTGATTAGAGGTGAAGAGAAGTGGATATGGAGATTGCCCTTCATTGCGGCTTCTCTCTTCCATAGGCCGAGAAGCTCACTTCGTAGAGTTAACCATTTGTGTTTCCACGATTAGCTCACTAACCGTGTGAGTGTTTCCATGCCCTAGCCGGGTAGCTCATCCCTCCGTATTGACAATTTTGTCGGTCATTGTAGCTATTGCAATGATGGAACCCCCAACATTTGGCACCATTGCCGCGGATGATGGCCTACGCTAGTGTAATTGTGGTATAAACGAATGCGTTCCCTCACTAATTTCACTTGTGTGTTTATGTTTTTGTGGATTTTGAATGTGTGTGCATGAAGCATTGTGTTCATAATTCCCTAATGTGTGACCTTATCTTGCCAATTGTGTGTTTTACACACTCTAATTTCCCACTAATCCCTTGTTAATTTGAGTAATTTTTGCTAACTTACTACTTTGCTATGAAGGATTGAAGCATTCGACCATTCAATTGATCTTCAATGCAAAGGTAATTAAGGTGGTATTCTCAACCTCCTTAGAATCTAACGATGTGTAGAATTGTGTAGAAATCCCACCATGATGCAGTGTAATGTTGATGCAATGTCATGCTATGCTATGTTGATGCAATGCAATGTGATGTTAGGGATTGAAAATTTTGTGATTTTTTGTTTTCACGCCGTCGTGATGCCGAAATTTTTAAGAATGGGTGGCGCATGAATTTGACAAGTTTCAATTGCTAATTGGTGATTGTAGGTTACTAATTGGGTGCCTAATGGAGTTAATTGCATGCTTGGATGGTCAATTTCAAGCGTGTGTGCACTAAAATCAAGTGTGTGTGCATTCTAATAATAGATTTTACAACTATATGGCTATAATGGGGATAAATTTTTGTACACAGATTCAGAAGGCCATAGATACTTGATGAGCAGCAAAAGCAAAATGGGAGCCAAGATCCTATTTATCAGAGTCAGGCCAGATTCAGAGAACTCCCAGATGTTCACAGACTTCAGTGGAGCCAGGTATTGCAAGCTCAAAGACGAGGTGCAGATAGAAGTGTAAAACATTGACCCGAGTGTTTATCCAGAAATCTGCATAAGTCCGCAAAACATGCATTTAGTGCATATGCAATCAGGGTCCTTGTACATGGATTAGAGTGGTCAGATCTATAGTCAAGAACCAGAATTGCAAGATCCAACAAATCAGCTAATAGAAGCCAGTATATGCAATCAGGGTCCTTGTACATGGATTACAGTGGTCAGATCTACAGTCAAGAACCAGAATTGCAAGATCCAACAGATCAGCCAATAGAAGCCAGTCTAATTGGAGAACCAATCCAAAGACGGTACAAAGGTCAAGATGGAGCAGTCTACAACTTGATGCTCAATGTTTTGAAAGAAGATGCCGGCAACTTAGCAAGCATAGCAGCAGAAACTTCTCAGCAAGATCTTGACATGACGGAACCGATTGAAATACCACCAGTCATGGCGTATTGCTCAGATTGTGGATGAAAAGGTGGATACTTTTCTGAAGATTGTCCAAGAAATCCTGACAACAATAGGGATACATCAACTGCCAAGCATGGTACAAAGAAAATTGGAAATGTGAATCTCGATGTAAGTGAATTTAACTTGTCACTTTCAATGCAATTAGATGATCCTGCATTACCATTAGAAGCACAAGTAAAAACATTGCAAGTTCAAAATGGGCATAAAAATGCACAGGCACCTAAAAAGCCTAAAATTGATCCTTTGAACAACAAATTCTTGGATGAATTTAGTCAAGGTGTTGAGATATCACCAAAGGTTGAAAAGACTGTTAAATTTGCAAATGATTTTGCATCCACTATCACAAGTATGCAATCATTCACGAGTCTAAGGGACACATCAAACAAAATGATGTTACCATTGTATGGCACACATAATTCATATGCACACTATGTAGACCAAAAAGGACAACTGTACAAAAAGGATCAACCAATGTTTGAACGGCCCACATACCAGCTCATAGAAGTGCGTCCAGTGATAGATCAGAAAGGATGGTTCATTTCAGAGGAAAAAATCTATTATAGCCCATCCTCTCTAGAGTTGAAGGATATTACCCGAGTGAACCCAGAAATCTGTTCAGAGCCAAACTCTCCTCCATCGGAAATCAAGCTTCGATGTATGGCCAAATGAGCATATACTTTGACCAAAACAATCATAGATATAGACGGGAGTCTAGCATCTATGATGCCTTGGGTCTTGAGACCACATAATCTTATATCATAGGAGACCCATGGGATAGACAATATCAGGGTAAAGATAATGCTATCTACAGCTTGACTTGGGAAATAATTTGTCATGTTTCACGGAGATACATAGGAAACTATGTAGAAGGTTTACAGATGCCAAATGTCAACAGTGCTACCCCAAGTGTGCCTTCACAGTCCCAAAAGGTGAGACTGAACCAAAGCCAAACAATTTTGAACTCTTACAATGAAGCAGGCTATAGTGATCACCCTAGGAAGGGGGGAGCTGTAAATCAATCAAGCTCAGATTATGTACCAGGAAATGCTACACCAGTTAGAAGCCCTAGAGCTTCTAACCAACAGACCCCTTCAAAGAAAAAACCATTGAAAGATCATATGGTTGTTGGAAGTTTCCAATTGACCTAGATTCCATCAGAGTCTACAGATAAATTCCTTTATGAAGATTATCAAGGACAAAAGTTTCAGGTGATCTCCACAAGTCAGAGTCAAAAGCCGACAAAGCCCATAGTGTTCAAATAGTTACATGTGACCAAGCTCACATATGCATATCAAGATACACATGGTAACAAATATCAGCAAGGTCGTGACATTGTACGAACCCATACGGATGGCCCGACTAAAGTCAAAGACTATCTGAAGAGGATGCAAAGCCTCAAACTGCCAGAACAAGTGACAGTAAAGTCAAAGTCAATGGGAGCTAAAGTCCAAAAGGCTACACAAATGTCACCACCAAAATCTCCTCCAAAGAGACAAATTCTTCCAGAAAGTACAATGGATCTATTAAGATCAAGAGTTACCTAGATGCAGGAGGACAATGCTCAACAATTGCAAAAAAGTGCAATATTACAGCAATACGAGTCGGCATCAACGGAACCAGGTGGTCAAACCAAAGAAAATGCAGATAAATTTCAACCAAGGGACATTGCCACAACAAAAGCAGTCAATTCAGGCACGAATCCTAAGATGATCAAGTACAACATTGTTAATGAAAACGAAGAAAAGTTGTTAAGAGAAGTAAAGCTAGATTTTGAGTTAGACAAGAACCTCATGTCTTTTCGCACTTGGAAAAGATGTGGCCAACCACAGCTAGGAGATGCTCCTGAATTTGTGAGCATATCAGGAAACAAAGGAGTAGAATGTTGGGGAATCATCTCCACCACCCTTGAAGTAAGTTCACAGATCATTATAGCTCAATTCCATGTGATCATAGAAAAATATATGCCATACGACATCATAATGGGAATGCCAATGGCCCAAAAGGTTATGGAGATACAGAATACAAACAGGATGCAGTCATCAAAGACAACAAAGAATGAAGACCAAGACTGGTCACCCGTGGATGACAGCACAATGTCCTCAAGCACAATTCAAATGGAGACTGATTCCAAAGCAAAGCTTATTGAAGACGGTTCATCTCCATCGAACGGAACTTCAGAGGATCTTAAAGCAAATCAGGCAATAGCAAGTGCATATCAAATAGAGCAAAGATCAACCACGCAAGCTACTGAGCAGAGAATGCCACCAAAGCTAGAAGTTAAGAAGAACGAAACTGCAAACAACCAGGAAGAAATAAGAAGTCCAAAGATCAATCAAACATTGCCAGCTAAAGCAGCTAATGAAATCCATATTGGAAAACAAAGTCTCAAGCTACCCTCTATAGAAACACAGCTAGATCAAGATGAGACCATGGCAAAAGCAGGACAAAGATCTTCAAAAGAAGCAACAATGAAAATAGCTATAGTTCTCAGCAGGACAAAAGGAGCAAGTGTCAAATGCAATGCTCTACTGGATAAAGAAGAAAAGTGCAATATGGTTGCAATTAACATCCAGAGTATTCTAGAGATTACTCAAGGCAAGCCAGATAATAGAGAAATCATGGGTAAGGCTACAAGTCAAGAAGAAATGGTTGCTACCCTTAGCATCCAAAATCATGAAGAGCAGGTAAAGTTTTAGGTGAAGCCTTCAAAGGAAATGCTTGCAGATGTCATCCTTGGACATCAGTGGCTAGACCAACACAAGGCCTACAAAGAAGATACAATGTTAATACTCTCTTTTCTAAAAGGTAGCAAGCAACATTTAAAGGCGCCGTTAATGCTAAATTTAGAGATGCAAAAGTCACAAGAGTCAAAGATTAGTCTTGCAGACAAAGGTAAGGCCAAAGTGGAACTTCCACTGATTAGCAAAGAAGGTGTGATAGCATATGCCTCGACATCAAAGAACCCTCATGGATCAGCTTCTTCAAGCAAATCAAGCTTTCATATATCAGCCAAAGTACCAAGAAATCAAAGGAAAGTCAAGCAAGTGTGTGTTTCCAGCAGTTTAGTCAAAGTCAATGATCCGGTTTGGATTAAGGACGAGAAATCAACATAGAAAGACAAACACATGGGATGGATAGCATCACAATGGAGCTTAAAAAAACAGGAGTACTATGAAGGTAACAGACAGATATGGGTACCAAAACCACAGGTAAGGTCATATGAAGTAACATCAAGACCCTCCCAAGAAAGAAGGCCCACAAGGTATCAACCTCGACAATATCCTAGGATACCTAAGAAGCAGGTATACAACAGAACATCATTGAAAGTTGCTAAAGTCTACCACAGCTCACAATAGAATACAGAACAAAGATGGATCTCAAAGAATGTTCCTCTTGGACAAGGATTTTACACAGGTTATACAAAGGTTTGGCTACCAGTCAACCACAAGCCAATTGCAACTACATCAGACTTGCATGAAGATATCAAGACCTCAACGAGACCTAGAGCGAAACAAAGTCAACAAAGGAGATACAAAGGTCATCAAGAGATTTGGATTCCTACTTCTTCCAATGCTCCTAGTCAAAAGTCAAATGTCAACGATCAACAAAGGCCTACAACAACATCAAAGACTTCTTACAACAGGCCTAATGGAGAATCAAACAAATAATGAAGTCTTCACAATTAAAGAAGGACAACCCAACCAACACGAATGCAAATTCAAAGATGATAAAGCAGGTATGGCAAAAGAAACCTTTCAATGTCAACTTGGTCCTTCACTAATCCTCTTTTTGAGGATTCAAGCTTACTTTTACCTGAAGAAATGTTTGTAGTAAGCACAAGAATGTAAAAAGATTCAAGTCGTATTAAACTCTGTGCTAAGAGTCATAGTTATTAGACTTACGCTCAAGCTGGAAGAGTTGAGCATATCTAAGTCGTTTTGCTCATGCCGGATGAGATGAACATAAGAGTCAAAGTCTATTAACTTACAATTGGTGGAGTGTAGTAGAGTCTAACACTCACACACAGTGCACTGTTAGATGATAGCATATATCCTCGTCAACGAAAACCATTCTTAAAGGGGTGCCAGCTTGCAAAGCCATGTCAAATGCTTTTATAGCTACACCATCTTTTTGAATAACCCCTCAAAATCATTCTTTCACAGCATATTGTTTCCCATGCATTTCTGTGTATGCATAAATAGGATGTCCACCATTGGACATATGCATTAGACACTCTTTTTTCCTTCCACCCATGCACCTTGAGTGGACTACAACACTCAACAAACCAATGACATGCTGAGAGAGTAGGAAGCTTGGGGACTGCCCAACGCTCCCTATGGCTTGGTGTTGACCTTGATGTTAAAGCCATTACAGGCGAAGGCAAGACCTTGGGGCACGACAACCGACAATGGTAAGAAAAAATTCAATGGAGTCAATACCGGGCAAAGAAGAAGCTTGGGGACTGCCCAACGTTCCCTATCGCTTGGTGGTGACCTTGGTGTTAAATCCGTTAGAAGTGCCAACAAAGACCTTGGGGCATGATAACCGACAACAGAAAGACAAAATTTAGTGAAGTCAATACTGGGTGAATAGTAGGCTTGGGAATTGCCCAACACTCCCTATCGCTTGGTGCTACCTTGGTGTAACCGACAATGAATACCATGGTGATGTGATTACAAAAATACAGTTGAGTCACTACTGGGCCAATAGGAGGCTTGGGGATTGCCCAACGCTCCCCATCGCTTGGTGTTGACCTTGTCCTTAAAGTCATTACATACGACAATTGAGTCAATACGGGGCGAATAAGATGTTTGGGGATTGCCCAACGTTCCCTGTCGCTTGGTACTGACCTTGGGGTTAAAATCATTACATGTGACGATGAAGTCAACACCGAGCGAATAGCAGGCTTGGTGATTTTCCAACACTCCCCATCGCTTGGTATTGACCTTGGCAACTTGACATCGGCCCAGTACACTTCCACGGATATCACATTTTTTAATTCCATATCTATCAGTGAATAATCCCTTCAGTACTTTATTAATATGTCCCATGCTAATAAGTACTCCAATAATGCGCGTATCCCAAAGGCACTTTTTTCCCACTCGGTTTTTTCCCTTTGGTCATCTAGGTATTAGACCCTAATTTAGGATCTCATCATTCTACTTCCCTTGTACATACTTTTCATAAATAAACAGTCTCATCATTATGCTATTACGACGGACAAATGCAACATCATCTCTCACATCATACATATTCGGACCAATGAAGATGCTGCAACAACGAATTGAACGTACCTCATCAACAAATCCAACGACAAAATGAAGACGATTAGCCCATCAACAACCAATCAAAACCTTCCATAGCCTCCATGGACACTTTTCAACAATACCCGAGGATGGGCACTAAAATCGGAAGGGGGGAATGTTAACTGAGTCAATGTCGGTTAACAGAAGCTGCTAAAGACCGAAGACGTACGAATGCACATCGAGGATGAATGCAAAGAAGCAGTAAAGATTGGAGTTACACATTTTTCACGTTTTCCCAAAATGGTCACATATTGTAAATTCCCGATTTATTTCAAGCCATTGTAATATTCTAATGTGTTACGGGCTCAATGGGAGTTCCAAGTTGTAAAGAATACGTCACTTATTGTGCTTAGGTTACATATTCAGTAAGTGGTGAGCCCTAAAGGCCTTGGGCGGCCGAACATTGCATATTTTTACCCTAGGTACATAAGGCAGTGTGTAAAAGAAATTAGGGTTCTCAAGCTCATTTGTTGAGAGCAGTCTTTGGTGAGAGATCTTGAGGTGTGTGGCTATGGAGTCCTTGAGCTTCTCCTTGCTCATGAAACTTGATTAACACTAATCAATGATTCATTCTCTCTCACCATGCCTCTCTCTTACTTCTTATGATTACCTATGATGCTTAGATTAACTAGATCTTAACTAATTAGTGGTTAATCCCTCTCTAATCTTGTGTGATTGCCCTCTTTTTCTTGTGTGTGCATGTAGGTTTGATTGGAGTGTGGTGCTCGATAGATCTATGTGTGTGTGCTTGTGATTAGTGTGTTGCATGATAGGATTAGTGTTGTGTGTGTCTTGCAATCATAGTGTGTGTGATTGGGTTGATTAGAGGTGAAGAGAAGTAGATATGGAGATTGCCCTTCATTGCGGATTCACTCCTCCATGGGCCGAGAAGCTCACCTCATAGAGTTAACCATTTGTGTTGCCACAATTAGCTCACTAACCGTGTGAGTGTTTCCATGCCCTAGCCGGGTAGCTCATCCCTTTGTATTGACAATTTTGTTGGTCATTGGAGCTATTGCAACGATGGAACCCGCAACAACTTTAGTGAACTCCCCGGGTCAAAGGCCTCACAAATCATGTGCACTAAACATTCAGCGCTAGAAATCGACCAAACAAGGAGCCACTTTTTACTTCCTTGTGTCCACCCCCTATTCTTGGTAATGTTTTGGTAAAGCCATTTATTTGGTATTTGAAACCACATGTGACCCCTATTGTTATAGTATCCAACCAAAGGTTTCTTGATTAGCACTTTACATAGGCTCGAGTGGTACATGTCTTCTATGTTAGCAATGCATGCACCTATAATTTATGTTTACACTTTCTCTATCTAAAGGAGCTACATAGTAGAAATCAAATTCACAATCTAATAGTTAAGTTCACAAGGTAATAGCTATTTGTATCATCTTTAGCAATACCAAAGAAATAGCTACCAGAAGCTAGTGAATAGGGATATTTAAGAAGATTTGATACCAAAAACTTGTCAACACTACTCAAAAAGGTGGAAACTCAAAGGCTTTACAATATATGTATACTAAAACAGGAATCAATAATAAGTTAATTGTTCACCTATCAATCACCACTATACATCAACACCTCCATCTCAAATTGTTCTTTCTCTAAGTCAAGCTTGGCAGACCAAAGAGAAATTCAATCTTGTACCTAGATTTTCAAAGAGACCTTTCCAAAAATTACTAGTCATTCTAGGATCTCTATCTGACACGATGGATGTTGGCAATCCATGGTGTTTGAAAATCTGAGATATGAAGAGAGTTGCCAGTTGGTGTGCCTTAATAGTCTTTTTGACAAGAATGAAGTGTGCTTACTTGCTAAACCTGTCGACTATTGTCCATATTCCCATTGTGAGCGGGATGGAAACACACACAACGCCTCTATAATGACCCGACACACACTCTTGGGATGATACACACACACACATTATGGGGCACCACTCGGCTTACACAACCAGCCTGGCCGAGACAGGAAACACACAGACGGAGTGAGAAGAGAGAGATTTCCCACTTGCCCACTCAACACTCACACATACACACTCACACACACTCTCAATTCAACTCAAAGGAGGAAAATTGATGTTGTTTATACCCAATGAAGCTCAGCCTAACACCAAGTAAATACACCAGATACAACCACAAAGTTAAGCAGAGGCTTCACTCACCGGAGAAGATTACACAGAAAAACGGCAGAAAAAGAGTGAGGAATTTAGCAAAATGGACAGCGCCATCGCGTTCGGAACGGCCCAAAACCCCAGTCTACAATGTCAAAGTGCTCAAATCCGACCTCGGATGAGCAGTTTACGGCCAAAACAGACTCCAAAATGGGCAAAAACACAGTTGTGGCTGTTCCTCCTCTCTTCTCCACGTTTTTTCTGGTCTTCTCTCAATTTTTTCAGTTCCCACACTTAGCTTTATTAGTTGGGCACCCGTGGCCTTTTAGATGACCTCAAACGGACCCCGAACAGGCCAAAAATTGATCTCGCAGTGCATAGTTGTCACCTTTTTGCATCATCCGCACACCTGGCACTCAGTTTTTCCCAATAATGCATCCCGCAACCACGTGAAGTGGCCCCAAAAATTGGTCCTCATGATGAGCTTTCTGCATAAGTATCATAAGAAAACACCCACGTCGTGTCCGTACTTCTCCGCGTGCAAGTATTGACCCTGTTCGACCTCCTGACGCCACTCGATGCCATCTGACGCACCTGCTTACCTCATGTCGTCGGCCCGTGGATAGCTTCCTCGATAAGTTTTACGCACTACCAACTCCTCCTTATTGTAGAAAAAACAGAGTGGTACTGGTAATAGTGAAAATCGATGCACTATGTACACACGTGGGCCCCACGTAACCACCTGGCTATGGAAATTGGGTAATCCTTTATTCGATGCACCATGCATGTGTATGTACATATGCGCAATCCCTTGCTCCAAAAAACTCCTGACATAATTTTCCCATCCCCTAGCCTGCTAGATCATTCATGATCAGCAGCAGCAAAGAGAGATATGAGACTCGCCGCATCACAGGTCTCCTCATCCCTCACCAACACTGCTTGATCCACAGACAGCTCATCTTGCTCCACCATCATCAATCTAGCATGATACAATTTAAGACGCAATCCATTTACCCTTGACTTATGTAGAACACCATCCAGGTTAGCCAGCTGATATGTGCCATTTGGAAAACACTCCACTACCTTGAAAGGGCCTTCCCACTTAATTTGAAACTTCTTTTGGAAGGTGTTTTCCAGCTTACTGTTGTAGTGCAAAACCAAGTCATGTTTCTTGATACCCTTACTTTTGACCTTTTCATTTATCTTTGCCAAAGCCTTATCCTGCATCTGCCCATAATGCTCCAATGCGCTCATCCTATCCAACTGGACGTCTTGTAACTGCAAGAGCCTCTCTTTGAATGCATCACTAGGCGTCCCAAGCAACTTCTCTAACATCTTGACCGCAAGCAACTCTACCTCCACAGGCAATAGTGCTTCCTTTCCATACACCAAATGAAATGGAGTAAACCCTGTACCTGTCTTCACCGAAGTACGGTTAGCCCATAATGCACTAGGCAATTCCAAATCCCAATTCTTTCCTTGGTGCTCTATCACTTTAGAAAGAATTTGTACCAACTCACCATTGAATCTTTCATTTAAACCATTACACTGCGGGTAATAAGGAGTGGTATGCTGGTGCCTAATCTTCATCTTTGTGCATAAGAAGTCTAGCAGTTTAGCTCTAAATCCTGGCCCTTTATCTGAAAGTAGCTCTAATGGCACCCCAAAATTGCAACATATTTCATCATACACAAATTTTGCCACATCCTTTGCGGTGATCTGTTTTACTGCTATAGCCTCTGCCCATCTAGAGAGATAGTCCACTCCCGTCAAGATATAGCTTTTGCCCCTGCTTGTGATAGGTAACGGGCCTATTGCATCAATCCACTTTTCAAACACATCAAATGCCATAATGGTTTTTCGTAGCTCTGGCTTCAACACTCTCTTCCCAAATGCTTGACACCTATTGCAAGACCTACACCAATGGTGAACATCCTTGTGCAAACTAGGCCATACATACCCCTCTTGCAAAATCTTATGCAAGGTGATCTTTAGAGCAAAATGGCCACCACATGGGCCTTCATGATTCTCTTCCAACACTCTGTAAAGCTCCTCCCGCCAAGGTACACGTCTCAACACGAGATCAACCCCTTTCATGTATAAGACATCACCAATCAATTTGTACCTGTATGCTCTACGCACAAAGCCATACTTCTTAGACTTCTGAATCTCCTTTGGAATGATTCCTGTTAGCAAAAACTCCTCTTCTTGAGCCAAACTTTCCCGGCCATGATAAAGAGGTAAAGTGGTCCTCAACACAAATAGCTCCCCAATCATGCCTTGAGCTGCTTCATGTGCCTCTCCATTTAGAGCACGTTCAATGTGTCTGATGATCCATGCTTCGAACTTTTTTAAGAGGCCTTTAATTCTGAAGCACATTTCCTTCAATGAGGTGTTCTTGCTCTTCCACACACCCAGCACTTGCTTCACCACTAACAAGGCATCACCTTTTATGCTCAACCTTCGAACCCCATACTTCAAAAAAATGTGTAATCCGGCTTCTAGAGTAGCATATTCAGCCTCATTTTTACTATGAGCATCCAATTTGAACCCTCTCTTGCATACTAGCTTCCCCTCTACATCATAAAGTGCTATACCCCCTGAAGCTGCATCATGGCTCTTTCTGTATGAACCATCAAAGAACAACACATGTGCATTGCTGATTTGTGGCACTTCTTCAACTACCTTTCTCACCACCTCTTCCTTAACAATAAGGGGATTCTCCTTGTAGGTCAACAAATCAGCTAGGGTAGCCCTTGTACTATCTTCCACTAGAAAAGAGAACTCAAACTCTTGCAGCTCAATTACCCATTTCTTCACCACATTTGACATGTTAGTACCATTAATTAACTATGGAAAAAAGCCATAACTCGTCAAGAAAACAAAAGGCCGTGGTAGCAAGTAATGACGAAATCGTCGACAAGCAAATATTACACTGGCCATCACTAGCTCTACTTCCGAGAACTTTCTCTCCGCTACCAACTTCACTCGGCTTGCACAATACACTGGCCTCATATAATGGATACCCTTCCCCTTTTGCAATAGCATGGCTCCAATGGCATCATCCCCTACTGATGGATTTACATAAAACACTTTCTCCCAATCAAGAGCCTGCATGGCTGACAACCCCCCTAACACCTCTTGAAACACTTTTTCACACTTGTCATCCCATTGCAATGGATCATGCTTTGCCACTTGCTGTAATGGATAAAGAAGGTGCGAAGACAATGGAATAAACCGTGCCATGTACTTCACTTTGTGTATAAAAGTTGCCAATTTCTTTGTACTCGTAGGTGATGGAAGAAGAATAATAGACTTAACCTTGTCTGGATCAGCCTCAATGCCATTTTCTGACACCATGTGGCCCAATAACTTCACCCTTGGCTGTGCTAGATGACATTTCTTTGGATTTAGTTGTCCTCCACATTCATCATATCGAGCCAATACCATCTGCAGCTTCTCATGGTGTTCAACCCTACTGCTATAAACACAGAAGTCATCCATAAAAGCTTTAACACAACTACCAATGAATGGTTCCAACACCCAATTTGCTCTCTCTTGATAGAAGGAAGGTCCATTTGACAACCCAAATGGCAATACTGTGTAGCAATAGCAGCCCCATGGCGTAATAAAAGTGGTCTTTGTGCGGTCTTTAAGAGCAATCTTCAATTGAAAATATCCTGAAAAACCATCACACACACTGTACCTCTCATAACCTTCCATTGAATCCAAGATCTGATCGATGAATGGAAGAGGATATGGGTTCTTCTTAGTGGCTGCGTTTAAGGGTTTAAAATCTACACAAATTCTCCACTTCCCATCCTTCTTTGGACTGACAACAACTGGACTCACCCATTCTGTGGTCTCCACAGGGACTATGAACCCTGCCTTCAACAACTTGTCCACCTCTTCTCGCAAGGCTTTCATTTGCTCTTGACCCATCCTTCTTAGCCTTTGCCGCACTGTCTTAGCACCTTCTTTCAGCTCTATATGCATCTCTTCGCCCTTGAACCCTCTAATCTCTTCATATGAAGTAATGAACAAATCAGGAAAACTAGCCAGCATGTGCAAATATATATCCTTCTCCATAGCTGAGAGGTCTCCACTGATCATTTGTGTCATCAATTCCTGCTTCTTTGACAACTCAACCTTGGTTTGCATCAGCCCTTCACTTTCATCTTCAACCTCATTCGCAAATGCAACTAAACCAAACTCCTGGATTTCTTTGTCCATCAAAAGAAATGCAACATCAGCATCCTCATCACTGCTGGTAGTGCTATCACTGTCCTCATCCGTCACCGTGGAAGAGTCTTCATCACTAGACTCATCCTCATCTTCATAAAGCTCCTCTAATTGTTTCCTTGTGTCCATATTATAAAGCTTCTTGGTACCTATCTTTCCATAGAGGCTAATCGTACCATGTCGCCAATCTTGAACAGCTCCCACTGCACGTAACCATGGTCTGCCCAGTATAATAGGATATGCTCCCAACCCTGCTGGCATCACATAAAAATCAACCACTGCCTTTGCATCATATCCCTCCACTTTTAAGCTCTTTACAACACCCAATCATTTTACTTTTTGATGGTTTGCCAATCTGATCTGAAAACGTGACACCCCAGCCACTATGAGACCCATCTTCTCAACGCATGAGTGTGTTATGACGCATATTTGGGCTCCGCCATCCACATAACCTTGTCCCAAATTTTTTCTTTTATGCCACACATCTACTATTGGACAAATGTCTGGTAGTTCATCCATTGCCAACACCTTTACTGAACCTCTCTCTGGCTCTTTCTCCATTGGGTTAACCATCCTCTTCCACTGTCGCTTTAGCTTAGACACCATCTCTATAAGCTGCGCAAAAGTAACATCTACCTTCCTGCTCGTCAGATACTCCTTCAAGTCATAGCTTAATTGCCCATCCCCTAGTGGAAATTCTGAAACATGAAACTTTCGACGAGCTCTCCTTTTCCTCTTGGCCTTGACATCCTCGCCTTCATGGCTCTTTCCTTTCTTCTTACTAGGACCTGGGGCACTTCTTCCTTCCTTATCCTCTGTGGTCCTCTTCCCAATAGGCATCACTAATGTATCCTCTAGCTTTGATGCCTTATCCAAGGTGACTACACTTAGCACTTTTGTCTTTCCCTTTTCCTCTTGGGTTAATCCACTGGTTCCTTCATCTCCCTTAATTTCGATGCCATAATCATTTGACCTAGTTAACACCTGTCTTGGCAATGGATACATGCCTCCCCCCATACTTGGTGGCTTATCACATTGAGGGCTGATGTGACCCAACTCTCCACAATTGTAACATGTGGGCGTCTGCCTCCAAAACCTACCATTGCTTTGTCCAACACCATTCTTAGGTCTCTCTTCACCTCCTGGCTGATTTGCATACCTCCCTCGACCTCGATTATTTCCCACTTGACCTAGCATGTTTAGGCTGAGATTCTTCATCAAATCTACCACTTGCCTCATGTCTTGCCTTAGCCCATCATCTTGCACCGATGTAGTGACCACTGCTGGCATAACCTGAGTAGTAACAGGAACCACTGGTTCGTGATGAACCCCTGGTATGCGACCCTGTAAAGAGTCCATAGGCTGCAATTCAGACCTCATGGGCAAAGACTCCACCCCTAACTGGCTCATTTTCCTCAGCTTCCACTCTTTGTTCCTTGCTACCTCTAGTGCATCTTCATATGTCCTAGGCTTCTTTAGCTCCACTCTCCAACGTATATTCTCCCAAAGACCAGCCAAGAACCTGTCCTTCTTCATCATGTCAGGTGGGGGTACTTGTGGTGTTAAGGCCTTGCACATCCGCTCCCATGACAATGAGAACTTACGTATGTACGCATTTGCTGGCTCACCTTCCTTTTGCACTAAAGCCTGTACTTCTTGCCACACTTTGTGAGGATCTTCTATCTTCACAAACTCCACTACTAACCCATGCCGTAGATTGTCCCAACTCAATCTCATTGGTGGATCAGCCACATGCAACTCCTCTTCAAATGCTTTAGACCAAACTCGTGCATCACTCTTCAAACAAATCTGGAGAAGACGTAACATTTGCGCAGGGTCATGAATCTGGTTGCTAATGCAGGCAACCTCCATCTTTTCCAAAAAGTCTTCCACATCTTCATCACTTCTTCCATGAAACTCCGGATAAGAGAAAGCTATGGCGACCCAAATTATGATGCTTTGAGAACCCCTTTGAACACACGTGCAAGAACCCAAAACTTATGACTGACTCAATTCCCACAAACTTCAATGGAGCTCAACTTTAGATAAGTACAAACACATGCACATCAAATGAGTTTTCATAGTTAATCATCGGAATTACAACAGGCAAAGAGGAGTGAATTGAGGGCCATTTTGATCATCCATTAAAGCCAACCATGAAGCTCCCAAGAAGGCACACCTGACTTAACCTCTGATTTTGCCAAAATTTTAGCAGCATAACAGCATAAATGGCTCAAAAGACCAAGAAACCAGCCATCATAACTTGGAAAAATTTTGACAGAGTTTTCCCAGAAGTAGAGCAGTAGGAACCCAAAATATAGACTGTATATATATGCATAAACTATCAACAATAGAACCTGAGCATCAAATAGGACTCACTAGTACATAGCCTATGGCGAGGTCACGAAAAGGGTGCTCCAGCTACCTATATCACCGAAAGGATCTCCACATTTGAGAATCCCCCAGCTCAATAAAAACCTCACGCTATCGACCCTCACACGAAGGCTAATGCAAATCGCGTATAGTCAAGTCTCAGAAATGACTATCTTCCAGACCAAGTCTCAGAAATGGCTGGGACTGCCAAATACAACCAAGTATGGCTCCACAAATGCGTACAATGGCAGTTTCCACAAGTAAAGTACAATCAAGCAGACAATGCGCTCAAATAGGCGCCAAGTGATGCATACCCACAACAACTGCAAGTGACATCACTGCTAGTATATCACTATACTCCAGCTACCTGTATCTGTGTGAATCACCTATACCTGTACCTATCCCTGTAACCTGTAACCTGTAACCTGTAGCCCTGAATCTCGAAGCTTGAAGCTCGTAGCAGAAGGTACTCGAAGAAGATCCTCCGTGGGGACGCCAAAAGAATGTGAGCGGGATGGAAACACACACAACGCCTCTATAATGACCCGACACACACTCTTGGGATGATACACACACACATTATGGGGCACCACTCGGCTTACACAACCAGCCTGGCCGGGACAGGAAACACACAGACGGAGTGAGAAGAGAGAGATTTCCCACTTGCCCACTCAACACTCACACATACACACTCACACACACACACTCTCAATTCAGCTCAAAGGAGGAAAATTTCTGTTGTTTAGACTCAATGAAGCTCAGCCCAACACCAATGGGTCAAATAGTTTACACAGTATTGAGGAAATACACCAGAAACAACCACAAAGTTAAGCAGAGGCTTCACTCACCAGAGAAGATTACACAGAAAAATAGCAGAAAAAGATTGAGGAATTTGGCAAAATGGACAGTGCCATCGTGTCTGGAACGGCCCAAAACCCCAGTCTACAATGTCAAAGTGCTCAAATCCGACCTCGGATGAGCAGTTTACGGCCAAAACAGACTCCAAAATGGGCAAAAACACAGTTGCGGCTGTTCCTCCTCTCTTCTCCACGTTTTTTCTGGTCTTCTCTCAGTTTTTTCAGTTCCCACACTTAGCTTTATTAGTTGGGCACCCGTGGCCTTTTAGATGACCTCAAACGGACCCCGAACAGGCCAAAAATTGACCTCGCAGTGCATAGTTGTCACCTTTTTGCATCATCCGCACACCTGGCACTTAGTTTTTCCTAATAATGCATCCCGCAACCACGTGAAGTGGCCCCAAAAAGTGGTCCTCATGATGACCTTTCTGCATAAGTATCACAAGAAAACACCCACGTCGTGTCCGTACTTCTCCGCGTGCAAGTATTGACCCCGTTCGACCTCCTGACGCCACTCGATGCCATCTGACGCACCTGCTTACCTCATGTCGTCGGCCCGTGGATAGCTTCCTTGAGAAGTTTTACGCGCTACCAACTCCTCCTTTTTGTAGAAAAAACACAGTGGTACTGGTAATAGTGAAAATCGATGCACTATGTACACCCTGTCCTACCTGTACACATGTGGGCCCCACGTAACCACCTGGCTCTGAAAAATGGGCAATTCTTTATTTGATGCACCATGCATGTATATGTACATATGCGCAATCCCTTGCTCCAAAAAACTCCTGACACTGTATTCCCATGGATAGACTTAGATAAACCAAAGACGAAATCCATGGATATACTCTCCCATGGTGAATTTGGGATAGGCAATGGCTGGAGTAATCCAGGTTGGTTCCCTCTATCATACTTGGTTTTGGCATACTACACATTTTGAATCATACGCTTGTATGTCCACTTTCATGGTAGGCCAATAGAAATACATTTCTACTCCTCGAAAAGTAGGTTGAATGCCTCTATGCCCCGCATAAGGAGGAGCAACTTTCTCACAAAGGGAGTGGGTAACACATAGCCTATTGCCGTGGAGAAGATAACCATCCTGCAAGGTGAATGCTTCCTCTTTCTTTCCCAAAGCAAGGGCTGATATTATATCTCTAAAGTCAGGGTCAGTAGCATACTCATCTATCATAGAAGATAGATCATTGTGAGTTGCTATAGACACCACATTAACTTTTGGTCGTCGTGAAAGTGCATCGGCCACTTGATTGTGCTTACCAACAATGTGAGCAATATGAAAATTAAATTGCAAAAGAAAATTTTCCGACCTCATTTGTTTGTGGAAAAGCCTTGTTTGCATCATGAAGTACTTGAGACTTTGATGGTCTGTTCGTAGATTTGAATGGAGTCCCCAATAAATAGTGCTTCCATGTATTTAGGGCATGTAGAATAGCTAAAATATCTTTCTCATAAATGCCCAAGACTCGTTCATCCGTATTGAGCCTTTTGCTCTCATATGCTATGGCATGCCCTTCTTGAAGCAAGACTATCTCAAGGAAATCACCACAAGCATCACATTGGACCTCAAATGGCTTTGAGAGATCCAGAAGCATGAGGACTGGTTGGGAGGTACGCTTCTCTTTGAACTTGTCAAAATCATTTTTCTCCTTAGCAGTCCATGAATACTTAACTTTGTTAAGTCATGTAACGGTCCTGCTATTTAAGAAAATTTTTCTATGAAGCGTCTATAGTATGTACACATACCAATAAAGATTCTTAGCTCATGTAGATGCCTTGGATTAAGCCATGCTTTTATTACCTCTAACTTGATGGATTCTTAGCTCATGTAGATGCCTTGGATTAAGCCATGCTTTTATTACCTCTAACTTGATGGATCCATAGAGATACCATCTTGAGAGATAATATGACCTAAGTATTGAATCTCTTGAAGGAAAAGTTCACTTTTCTTTTGGTTGACAAAAAGCTTGTTCTCCCTAAATGCTTGAAAAAACTCTTGAAGATGTTACTTATGTTCCTCCAAGGAATTGGTAGATGATGATATCATCAAAGAGCACTCCGGTGAATTTGTGATAGGGTCTAAAGAATTTCTTTATAGACGATTGAACATGGCTGGTGCATTAGTCAAGCCAAAAGGCAAGACTAGATATTCAAAAAGACCAAATGTTGTACGCAGTCTTTAGAATATGTTCATCCACTATCCGTATTTGATGATAGCCACTTTTAAAATCAATTCTACTGATGTAGGTAGAGCCTTGTAGCTTGTCAAACAGAACTTCTACCCGAGGCACGAGAAATCTGTTTTTGATACTGATATGGTTTAGTGTTCGATAGTCCACACACATATGGTATGTACCATCTTTCGTTTTCACGAAAAGGACTAGAGAACAAAAGGGAGAGGAGCTAGGCCTCACCATCCCTTTGTCTACCAATTCTTGTACTTGCCTCATGATCTCCTCTTGTTGAGCTTGGGAAACTCGATAAGGAGGCTTGTTAGCTGGTGAGCTTACTCGTAGGAGCTCAATTTGATGGTCATCATTCCCTTGTTTTGGAGGTAAGTCCATAGGATATCATCAATGAACACATGTTGGAAGCCCTTTTAGAAAATTAGATAAGTCTAACTCTTCTCGATTCCTATCATTTACATTTGATGAAATGTTAGGATCTTTTAGGGACTCTTTGACAAAAATCATGTATGCAAAAATTGAGCTCTTCATTGATTTATCAAAAGCAGGTGAATTTATAAGTGGTATAGTAGGTGAAGTAGATTCTTTTTTCAGGAAACTTCATGTTGGCAGTCATTCGGTAACCATAGTGCCCCTAGGATAGCATCCTCATGTTAGAGAGGAGAGATGAAAAAGTGTTCTTTGTCAACATAGCATTGGACAACATGAAGCCTCAACTTCCCAATCAAGGGAGTAATGGAGGCTTGTTGTCCCTTGAAAGCGGTGTTAGCCGTTACAGTATCTCCCATCTCGAAAGCTTGAATGCCCAACTTGGTTGCCAACTCCATTGATAGGAAGTTGTGAGTAGAGCCAGGGTCAAACAAGATGAAGGCATCATGCTCCCTTACCTTTCCCCAAGCATAGGACATAGGTGATCCTATGCAAACAATGAGCATCCTCTTTTGGAGCTTCGATGGTGGAAGCTCTAGGAGTCTTATTGCAGGCCTTTCTCTTGGGGCAAGAGCGATAACCATGTCCTTGCTCTCCACACTTAAAACATTTATGGTTCTTGCAAAAAACTTCAAGCTCTTCAAGAGAGAGTTTGTTTTAACCTTTGTAAACTCCCTTCTCCTTGGACCGATTGTTGTTGTTGTTGTTGTTGTTGTTGTTGTTGTTGTTGTTGTTGTTGTTGTTGTTGTTGTTAGAATTTCCTTGGCAAGAATTTAGGGCATTGGTTTTCCCCTTTGCATCACTTTTGTCTTTGTTTCCATGGGCTTGACATTCCGTCTAGCCCCTTGTTTGAAATTGATGCCTGAAGGAACCATGGTGTGATGGATCACTTCGGTAATAGAACCAGGCCGTTGAGAGTTGCAAGTAATCCTGCACAAAATTGTTGCTTTTGCTCGGCAAATTCTATCTTTTGGAAGACAATACCCTTGAGATGTAAATCCCAAAACTTGTCCACATATCTATGAATAGACTCATGGGAGAGAAGCTTCAAACTGCACCATTCGATAATCACTTTGTCCTTTGCATCGCTTGCAAGGAATTGCTTCATGATGGAAACTCATAGAGTTTTCCATGTCTTTGGGGCTTCATCGTTGCCACAAAGGCTAGCCCACCATTGACAAGCCGATTTTTGGAAGTGCATAGCTACATGGCGTAGCTTAGAGGACTCTTTGAAGCCCTCATGTCCAAAGGCCGAATCAAATTGTTGAATGAAGGCCAATACTTTGTCGATAGCACCATAGTGCCATCATAGGTGAGAAAAAAGATATTCTTTCCTCTCTCTTTGAACTTCTTGAGCTTTTGTGACCTTCGCCATACAATGTAAGATTTGTTATGTCCTCCCCTCTTGTATTCTCTAGGAGAATAGCCATAGCTTTCATCGGAAGAGGAGGAAGGTGAAAAAGAAGGAGAAGAGGGTGACCTCTTTCTTGCCATTTTCTTCCTTTGTTTCCTCTCTTCCCTTTTGGAGTGTCAAGGAGAAGGACTATAGGTTGATCATTTCCTCTTGGAAGGAGTTGGCGATCGTCTAGACCACCGTCTTCGTGGAGCCACATCTTGAGAGGAACTTAAAGATTCATTACTTTCATGCTCTTTGGATTCCTCCTCTTTTATGGGAGAGAGTCTTCTTTTGGGGGTCTCTTCAAGAGGCCTCCTAAGCTCTCTCTCCTCTTGGAGAGGAAGTGAAATCCCATAAGCACAAAGTTGTTGAGAAACTTCGACTTGCAAAGCCGGGTTTCCCATAGCTTGATGCAATCTAGTAACAAGATAATTGACAAACATGGGGGCAACCTAGTGACAAGATAATTGACAAACATGGGGGCATCATCATTAGCACCTTCATGTGTAAAATCAAACTTATCAATGTTCATTCTACTCTCTTGGTTATTGTCAGCCATGTTAATTAAACCTATGTGTTTACATAGTATATGCTTTGGCAATTCAAAACCTTAGTTGCTACTCCTATTAACCTTTAAAAATTAGCACTTAAGTATCTACACCCACGGCTTGAATTGCTTAATTATAGAGAATAGTGGAGTGGGTCTAATATTGTAGAGTTGTAGAGGGATAGCTCCTTTCAGACTTCTTATGGCTCAATAATGGTAAAGCCATAGGCAAGTCTAAAAAGACTCCATTATTAAGACCAAAGCTCTTGAGGTGTTCACCATATCTAACATAGTGGGCTCAACAAAATCGATAATAGATCCCAGTCCCACTTACCCTAATATAATTAACAAAAACAACCATTAATAGGCTACTTAAGGACCTCTCTTCTTAAGCAAGAAAAGAGAAACCAAATGCTCTGATACCAATGTGAGCATTTGCAATTGGGGTTGTAAGTCATGTGATCACTGACACTAGCATGATGCATCATGGAGCAATGCAAGTCATAACAAGATACTTGCAGAGTATGCATGTTGATTCTAGTAGCAATATAGGCTTTTGTACACCGCTAGAGCCTACACAAGAGCATGCATTGTCTTCAAGAGAGTCAGTGAGTAGATTCTTGTGAAGGAAGTTCAAAGTCAAAAAAATGATTCTCAAAAAGTTTCGTATCTAAAATATCAAACAAGGAATCCATGACGGTTTTGTCTGGTGCTAGCAAATAAAGGGAAGAATACCTGATCTTCCAAAAATTGTGAATTTGAAAAGATTAGTCATCGTCACAAACAACGTCCGTTGAATAATTTTGACAACCTAAAAGCCACGTAGAGCATACTCAGAATCACCGCGGTGGTAGAAATTCCTCTCTGTGTGCCAAAAAATTGTCCTTTAGTTGAGGTGTTGTTGCCTTTGCCAACAATTATGTAATTTGCAGGTTTTGCGGATTTGTAGGCCTTGCAAAATTTTTCACTCCCCGGCTTGCTCAACTGTCAGTGATGTTCTCAGAAGTTCTTGAGGGGTAGCACTTGGCTTAGCAAGAAAAGGGGGGTACCCTGTTGTGGATACCCTCTCTAAATTGAAGTCATAAGGCCCTTGGCCTTAGGAATTTATGTGTGAACCAAACGATTCAATTGAAGCTATGGCGGATAGAGAACAACGTGAGAGAGAGAGAGAGAGATGATGATGTTGACGGCCGGTGTGTAGCTCACCTGGCTTTGCTCCAGGGTTGAGCTTTGCTCCCCTCGGCCTCGCAACACCGTTGCTCCCTTCTGCACTCAATTTGGCGAGGGTCGAGTTTCTCCCCTGCTCGACTCAAGGCGCCTACACCCTGGATTTTCCCTTGATCTATCTTGACTTCTTCCCCACCTAGCAAGAGAGGATCTCCACGGCCCTTTGCATGCACATGCAAAATCATGAGAGGAACATGCCTGCCTTGGGCTATTTTTAGCTCTAATACCAATGTGAGACAAAGGGGACTGGAACATGCTAATCTCCACCCATCCATGCTCTATATAGGCCCTTAACCTGCTAAACATAGATACCCCCTTAACTGCATGTCCATCTTGGCCCTTGGCCTTGCTCGGTCCTACCCTTGGCATGACAGACAAAACCCTAGGTTAAACCTTGACCTTGCATAAATTGCATTTTGTATGCAAAAGCTGTACAAAAAACACTATTTTGAAGCCTAAAAAATGACCTGTGGAAATGCAAATCTGCATTCTTCCTGCAAATATGGCTGCAAAAAAAAGTGTACACACTTGCAATACACTCTCCTCTCAAGCTTGGGAATGTCTCTCAAGCTTCCATGAGCACAGATCTGGTGGTTTCTCACCAAACTCAAGCTTCCACCAGCAAGATCACTATAGCCAAAATCTTACTTTTTTGTAGCACTCTATCTGTCACAAAATCAAAGCTCTAATATTGAAATTGTGAGTATGTAAATGTTGTGTGTGTGTGTGTGTGTGTGTGTGTGTGTGTGTGTGTGTGTGTGTGTGTGTGTGTGTGTGTGTGTGTGTGTGTGTGTGTGTGTGTGTGTGTGTGTGTGTGTGTGTGTGTGTGTGTGTGTGTGTGTGTGTGTGTGTGTGTGTGGAGAGAGAGAGAGAGAGAGAGAGAGAGAGAGCACAGGATGTGGGTGGAGCACCTCAACACGGTCAGACGTCTCTGACGTGTCCAAACGGGGTAAGAGGCACACCGCCTTTACCCCAACAAGAGCAAAGACTGAACAGGATCTTCCACAAACACTATCCCGTGAAACCAGGATACTCTTTGTTTGCGGATGGTACAACCTGTAACCTTTGATTTCAGCAGTATAATCAACAAAAATGCACTTGACAGCCTTATCACCCAATTCTCTACACTGCGTTTGTGGCACCAAAGCATAATCCAAATACCCAAAAATGCGCAAGTGATCAATAGATTCCTTTCTATCATGCCATGCTTCATATGGGGTCATAGAGTACAAATCTTTTGTAGGACACCTATTGAGTACATAAGTGGCACTCATGATGGCCTCAAGCCAAAACAAACATGGAAAAGCTTGACTTTTGACTATACATCTTGTCATCTCCGTAAGCGACCTGTTCCTCCCATCAACAACACCATTTTATTGAGGTGTATACGTCATTGTACATTGGTGTTTTGTCCCACGACTAGCGAGAAATGCATTTAATTCATGAGACATATACTCCCCCCCTTGATCGGAATGGAGGGTGCCCATAATACATTTAGAGACATTTTCATCCATAGCCAAAAATTTCTTTAAGCACATAAACACTTTGGACTTCGCCTTAAGCAAATACACCCATGCATGTCTAGAGTAATCATCAATAAAAGTCACAAAGTAAAGGTGGTTGCCCAAGGAAGGAGTTTGCATGGGCCCAAAAACATCACTATGCACAAGCTGCAACCTGCACATAGCCCTAACTGAACCATCCTTTGGAAACTTTGAACACTACATCTTACCTAAAATACACCCTTCACAAACATGCTTAACAAGTGCTTCAAGAGGCGGCAAAGAAGCAACCATATCAGATTTCTACAAACACAGCAAACTAACAAAATTCAAATGCCCAAAACGTGCATGCCAAAGTTTTGCATGTAAAATAGCCTTAGAATCCACAGCTGCATTTGCAAAATTTTGCCCACCCTTGTCATACAAAGTGAGCTTATACAACCCACAACATATAATATTCGATGCAACAATCTCATTACCAGAACTGAGATCATGAACTATACATCTGTCATGCATAAATTTCACAACAAGACCAAGTCTAGCAAGTGCAGATACAGACAAACGCTTCTTTTTTATCCCATGTACATAAAGTGCATCAACAAGTGTAAAAGAACTTCCATTCGCAGTAGTCAACAAAATCTTTCCAACTCCCTTGATCGGACAAGAGGCAGTGTTGGCACAAGTGATTGAATTCCCATGAGGGATATCCTCAAGAGAGGTAAGCAAGTCATGATGAGAGGTAATTTTCTTTGTAGCAACATTGTAAAAGTGCCACACATGAGCATCTGCAGCAATTGACAAACATGCATCATGGACAGAAGGATCATAAGTGCACTTTGCAATAAAAGCCCAATCTACATCAACATCAGCATCACAATCTCCTTTCACAGAAGAACTCAACAGTATTTGCAATTGTAGTGGACCCAACCTCTTTCTTTTTAGCCTCTTTTACCTTCAATTTCGACTATTGCTTGATCAAGTGATCGTGAGCTTTACAATAAAGGCAAAGTATCTTCTTTTTGCCCTTTTCACTAGAATTCCTAGACAAATTGTTGCCAGCAGAAGCATTAGGAACATGTGATTTACCACTCGCAAAAGAACCATGAGAAGTGGTTACATTATTATTACCACTTTTTCTTTGAGATCAATAAAGGCATGTTCAACTGCACACGTTTAGTCGTGTTTTTTCTGGAAAGTGACTCTTGAAACAACCATGGACATAATGCATCAAACTTGACAACTTCAGGATTTCCTTGGGCCATAAGTCTCCAAGTACTAGCAAAAGTCTGGTAAGAATCTGGCAAAGCATCAAGGACAGTCTGCACAAGAGAACTGTCAAAAATGACTTCACCTGCTGAAATAAGTTACTCATTTATATCCTTGACACCAACAAGGGAAGTTTCCATTTCATCTTCCTCATGCATAATCTTCGACTCCAGTTCTTTATGCAACAATGTAATTTTAGCTTCATTGCGACTTGCATAAAGACCAGCCAGAATATCCCAAGCCTGTTTTGCAAATTTTGCTAAATGAATGTGAGGATTAATAGAGCACTTCACAGGCAACACAATCAATGCATGAGCCTGCGCATCTCTTACATCTCAACAAACATGTTCAATTGTAGGAAAAACAGTTCCAATAGCAGCAAACCTGCCACCAAAGCCTACAACATCCTTAACATTGTGTGTATCCACAAAACTAGGATGTACATTAACTCCCTGCACAATATTCCAAACACCCTTTGACACAAGGACATGTTTCATCATGTAAGCCCACATAGGGTAATTGTCCCCATCCAATCTATCCTCAACAACAAACATCTTGAACACATATGTGTTGTTGTTAACCATGGTGAATGCTTGCACTTGATGTCAAAACTAAAGAGGAGAAACAAAGCGGGAACAACACGAGCTATATAACACAAATCATAGAAGACTATAAGGGACATGCTATGCAAAAAATGGCACTAACAAAAATTCTGCACAAAATGACAAAATAGCCTACGCAATACTATTTGTAGTGGAAACAAAGGCCGACGTGCTAATGCTCACCAAATCCCACTGAAATTTGAAAAAGTGAGCAGGCGTGTGCTGGTGATGTTGGCGACTAAGCCCCAAAGGATGCAACCTGTTTTGATATCAATTATTGGAATAGGGTTGCAGGGAAACATACACAGCTTGGGGAAGACAAAGGAAGCTCAAGGCACACAACAGAGAGAAGTATTACTTAGTGTGCAATGAAAAGATAAGATATCCCTATAGTGATGGACGTATATACAATGCACGGGGGAAAAAACCTCCTAGTGAGGGAAAAATTCCCAGGAGGTCCTAAGTGTATTCACAACATCACTACCACATGTATATGGTAACACTCCGTCTATCCACGGGACACATATAAGTCACCACTTCATCCATTTGGAGCTAGTTCCAGAAATTCCGTCATCAACTTAGATGTGTCTTCATCCTCTCAATGTCCAGTTTGCTACAAAACTTTTGATAGATAGAGTGGTTTCTACACATTAGCTTGTGGCCACTATTACCATCCCAATTGTTTAATTAAACTAACGCAAAATAGTAATCGATGTGGAATTTTTTCTAAAGAAATTCCACAAGGTTTGTATTACATGGCATGGCCAATGAATATAAATTCAAGCAAACACAAGAAAGCATCCCTAGTGCAATAAGAAACATATTCATAGATGAAGAAGCACATTCTAAACATCAAGCTTGTTAAAGACTATAAACTTCACTTACAATTTAACATGTCGTAAACTTATGATACTTTATGTTGAGTATGTGTAGTCATAGTTTTGCTCTATCTTTGCCCATTGTTTGTTCTACTCTATTGAATCGTCTACAACAATCACAAGGTTCTCTTTGATCTCAGCTATTGTATATTGAGATATGCCAACACTAAACTCACCTTTATTATCTACTTTGATAGTCGTACAATCAACTAGATATTTCTTCCTCATAGCCAATGATTTTGATATGATGCAATTTCTTTCTATGCAAAACATGTAAACTAGTTTCTTAGCTTTTTTTACTAATAATCTGTTGCCAATTGTGCTACGAACATACTTATACATACTCCAATCTCTCTTGGAGCTTGAATTTGATGCATATTGTGTCAAAACTCTCATTGCAAGTGGATGAAGAGTTGAGTGTTGCTCACCACTACTCATCTCCACCACCTTCATGCAAGTTGCTCCTTTGCCATTGATTGAACAAAATTGTTTGAAAAAGGTCCTTCTTTTAGTTTGAATGCACTCAATTCTTTGATGCAATTAACACGATCTTGAGCATTCAAGTAGAACATATTGATGACCTAATAAAATTCCTTGACCACCTCTATATTTGACATCAAGTCTAAATTCCAATGCTCTGGATCAATCATGTAAGCCACACTATGGAGTGTGTGTACTCTTCCACCTGATAGGTTATGGTGGTGTATAGCCTAATGTGGCATTCATGTTGCGGTCATAATGCTATAGAGAGAGAGAGATTAGTTAAGGTTTAAACCAATGCGCAAGACAATAGAATGTAGATACACACTTGATTATTCAACTTGAGAAATGATTACAAAGCTTGTTATACAGGCATAGCACCTAGTGCTTGCTCTCATCCAAAGGTCACATGACTCTTCATGAAAGGGAAATATTCCTCTTGACCCTTCTAGTTAGCTCTAGGCATGACTCTTGGAACATCACATGCCCACACATGGGATATCACATGATGCTACACACATGGCATATACATGGCAGTCTACATGGATGGAGGGAGTTCTCGTGGTGCAACAAAACTCGCACTCCAACACCACTTGGCATGAAAGTACTCAAACAAAACATTTTGTTGTCTTGTATAGAATGGTATTCACCACTCCTTTTCCACGAGAGGCTCTTTTAACTTCTCAAGTTTTTCCAAAATTTGTTGGATTGTCCACCAAGTTATCCATACTTTTCCAAGTTTGGTGCTTATGTATCAAGATTGCAAATTGTAAACATAACAAGCATCATTACGTGGTATACATCCATCACACTCCTCCACCAAGCTCGCTTTCTTATTGATCATCACAAACTTATAACCCTCTCTTTCACTCATTTAGGTTGATCAAGGTGCCATTTATCAAATGCAGTATAGCCAAAAGTATCAATTACAACACACTTATTATGTAGGAGAGACTCCATTGTGTAATAGTGCATGCAAAATCGAGTATCACAGGGATTCTAACATAATTGATATGCACATCTTGTATATATCAATCACTCTTTGTCATTTCAAGATAAACTTTATAACTTGACACACGACGTTGATTATTTTGGAAAACCAAGTACTTTCTTCACTACTCTAGCATTTTTTTAGTGCCAAGTTCAAGTTGTGTCTACTGCAACCATTTTTGTAAATGTGTGAAAAGCATCTATCTATGATGCATTTTGACAATTCTTTACATTGTCCATGACTACTTAAACAACATATTCAGCATGTATTTCTTTGATTACAGTGGTCAACACACTAGCAATATAATAACCACTTTTAATAGCATCAAAAATGTCAATAGATTTTATGAGCACCTTTTTTCTTAGACACACCAACATAACATTGATCAATGGTCTTCTTTCAGCATTAGACCAACCATCACTGACAATTGTACATCCTCAGAGCGATATATTGTCAAGAATGATTTTGGAAACACGATCTTTGACTTTGACGTAACATTTGTCCACCAAGAGATCATTGCATATCATGTGGTATAAAGGGGCTAAAAATCTGGATTGTACTCGTCAATTTTCTGTTAGGAAATAAGACGTAGCTAAATAGATAATTGAGTAGATTACTTAATGGAGAGAGACAGATTTATATACACGAGATTATAGAGTAGAGAGAGAGAGAGAGAGTACACACGATATACGTGGTTCACCCAATGTGGGCTACGTCCACGGGAAAGCAGCCACTCAATGGCTTTAGTACTTCAAAATAAGAAGTAGTTTACAAAGGGATTATACCCTTAATGGAGCTCCCGCCTTGCTTCACTCTCACCACCTCACACTCACCTTGTTGCATCAACTTCACACACTATCTAATGTCTGTAGAAATGGCCTCCTTTTATAGCCCAAAAGGGCTGCCCTCTCTTATGAGAGACAGCCATGTGTAGCCGCCCTTGTGCGAATAAGTCCAAATCGGACCCTCCAATCCGCCCATGTGTGTCCGCCGTTGAGAAGACAAGTCCGCTTTTGAATTCGGCCACCGACCACCGGCCATTGACTTCCGACCACCGGCCACCGGCCATTGACTTCCAACCACCGGCCATCGGCCATTGACTACCGGCCACCGGCCAACCGACCAGTTGTTTTCCGACCACTTTCCGGCCGCCGTCCGGCCATAATATTCCGGCGAAAAGGAATATTCCGTGATTGTTGTCCGTGAAAATTTTGGTTTCTGGTGAGTGATTTTCCTTCACGCACGATGGCTTCTCCTCATAATGGGGGCCTTACAAATGTGCGCTTTTACCACAGAAAATTACAAGTGTAAATCAGGCTCCATACTTAACAATCTCCCACTTGGAGACTGATCTCCAAACCAAACCTGTGACTGCTTTCCATTCTGGCTTCTTATCCTTGAATGCCGATTGAAGATGAACAAAAGCTCAACTTCTCCTTGTTGACCACCTTTGTAAACATGTCTGCAGGATTTTCACTTGTATGCACCTTTCCTAGCTTTAGCTGTCCCTCTTCCAAAAGAGTGCGTATGAAGTGATATCTCACCTCAATGTGCTTTGTCCTTGAATGAAAGGCTGAGTTCTTCACAAGATGGATAGCGCTTTGGCTATCACTGTACAAGACACAATTGTCTTGTTTGAATCCAAGCTCTTCTAAGAATCTGTGAAGCCACAGAATTTCTTTGCTTGCCTCCGTCATTGCTACATACTCTGCTTCCGTGGTAGAAAGTGAAACCACTTTCTGCAGCTTTGAAGCCCAGCTTACTGCTGTGCCTCCGACCGTGAACACATAGCCATTAGTGCTCCTTCAAGTATCTTTGTCACCAGCCATATCTGCATCAGCATACCCTTCTAGAAAAATATCAGTTCCTCCAAAATACAAAGCATTTGTTGTTGTCCCTTTTAGATACCTAAGTATCCACTTCACAGCTTGCCAATGCTCTTTACCTGGGTTGTCCATGAACCTACTCACAACTCCCACTGCATGTGCAATGTCTGGCCTTGTCCAGACCATAGCATACATTAGAGAACCTACCGCTGCAGCATATGGAACTTTAGACATATAGGCTATCTCCTCTTGTGTCTTTGGACACATATCCTTCGTTAGTTTAAAATGACCAGCCAAAGGTGTAGAGACTGGTTTTGCATTTTGCATTGCAAACCTTTCTAGTACCTTCTTGATGTAATCTTCTTGAGATAACTTTATTGTCTTCTTCGTCCTGTCCCTTGATATCTTCATACCAAGTATCCTTTTTGCAACACCTAAATCTTTCATTGAAAAAGATTTGGGCAGCTCCTCTTTTAGGTCTTTGATGTCCTGCATGTTAGCACTTGCAATCAACATGTCATCAACATACAACATTAGGATGATGAATTTCCCATCTCCCAAATTCTTCGTGTAGACGCAGTGATCCGAGTTGCATCTTGTGAATCCATGATCCAGCATCCATCGATCAAACTTCAAGTACCATTGTCTTGATGCTTGCTTTAACCATACAAGCTCTTCTTTAATCTGCAAACCATTTTCTCCTTACCTTTTACTTCATACCCCTTTGGTTGAAGCATGTAGATTTCCTCCTCTAAGTCACCGTGAGGGAATGCCGTATTTACATCCATTTGCTCGAGATTTAGATCATGAGCAGCCACAAGGCTTAAGACAAGCCTAATTGAGTTCATTTTTACAACAGGAGAAAATATTTCATTGAATTCAATACCTTTCTTTTGAGAAAAACCTTTTACTACAAGCGTAGACTTGTACCATTTCTTCCCACCTTCTTCTTCCTTTAGCTTGTACACCCATTTGTTTTGAAGTGCCCGCTTACCTTTAGGCAACTCAACCAACTCCCATGTTTGGTTGCGATGTAGTGAGTCCATCTCCACTTGCATGCTCTTCGTCCATTCTTCTTTGGATTCAGGTTGCATAGCTTCTTCATATGATTCCGGCTCTCCAGAATCTGAGATCAAGAGATGGTTGAAGGCAGGAACAAACCTTTCTGGAGGTCTACTTGCTCTTGTAGATCTTCGGGGAATAGGTTGAGGCTCCTCATTTTATTGACGTTTTTGCACATTGTCACCGTTTGCAGTCCTTGAGTCTTCACCGTCCTCAAGCTCCATGTACTCATCACCTGTTTCTTTTGTTTGTTTTCTTTCCAAGTAATCTTTGTACATATTTTGTTCATTAAAAATTACATCCCTACTCCTTAAGATTTTACCATCTTCAGGATTCCATAGGCGATACCCAAAGTCTCCTTCTCCATAGCCAATGAAGAAACACTTTTTGGACTTTGCATCTAGCTTTGATCTTAGGCTTCTATCTATGTGCATGAAAGCCTCACACCCAAACACTTTGAGAAATGCATAATTCACCGGTTTACCTGTCCATGCCTCTTCTGGAACTCCCCCATCCAATGCCGTTGAGGGTGACCGATTGATTAAGTACACGGACGTACTTACAGCTTCCGCCCAAAGTTCAAGCGGTAGGCCTGCATGTAGCCGCATGCTTCGTGCTGGTTCCATGATTGTCCTGTTCATCCTTTCCGAAATCCCATTTTGTTGAGGTGTCCTTGGGGTTGTCCTTTGCCTCCGAATTCCATTGCTAGCACAAAAGCTTTCAAACGCTTGGCTGCAATATTCACCTCCATTGTCGGATCTGAGGCATTTAACCTTGGTACCTTTTTCATTCTCCACAAAGGCTTTCCACCTTTGAAATATGGAAAATACATCGGATTTATTCTTCATGACATAAACCCATGTTTTTCTAGTCGCATCGTCTATGAATGTTACATAGTACAATGAGCCACCAAGTGATGGTGTACTTGCAGGACCCCGAACATCAGAATGAACCAACTCAAGTTTTTTATTTTTTCTTTCATTTCCTGATTTTTGAAATTTTACCCTCTTTTTTTTACCATAAACACAATCTTCACAGAACTCTAAGTCCACTTCTTTCAAACCTGGTAGAAGCTTCTTTCTTTCAAGGATTTGCATTCCTTTGGCACTCATATGCCCAAGTCGGTAGTGCCACACGGCACTGTCAACTTCTGTAGTTGCTGCACAAGCTGAAGGTTGCGTTCTAACAGTACACAAGTAAAGTGTACCGACGTTTTCACCCTTGGCAACCACCAAAGATCCCTTTGAGATCTTCCACCGTTTGTTTCCGAATGCAATGTTGTGACCTTCATCGTCCAATTGTCCTGTAGAGATCAAATTTTTGCGAAGAGAAAGAACATGCCTAACATCTTTAAGCTTCCATTCATTTCCGTTAGCAGTTTTGACAGAAACTGTACCTTTGTCGACAATTTCACAAGCTTCATCATCTCCCAAGTATACATACCCAAAATTACCTTTGGTGTAGTCTTGGAAATGTTGCTTGTGTGGTGTGGCATGGAATGAAACCCCGGAATCTACTATCCAAGAATTAGACACATTGTCTAATGAGAGAATTAGAGCATCTTGCTCTACTTTACCTTCCACATTGGCCTCCGATGTTGGCTTGTTGTCTTGAGACTCTGTCTCCTTCTTCTTCTTGGACCAGCAATACTTCTTGACGTGGCCCTTCTTGCCGCAGTTCCAACATTCAAGAACTGACTTTGTGCGTGACTTGCTCCACCTTGAGCGATCACGACCCTTTTGGTTTTTGAACCGCTCCTTAAGCCTTCGTCTTGTTTCCACTGATAGTGCAGCACTTGATGATTCTCCTGTGCTTCTCCTTCGCATTTCCTCGCTTAGGAGAACACCCACAACATCATCAAACTTAAGAGTATTTGTGCCAGAGATAGAATTACTTACAGCCATCACAAGGCTGTCCCAACTATCCGGTAGAGATGATAGTATAAGGAGAGCTCGCACTTCGTCATCGAAATTGATTTTCACTGATCGAAGTTGACTTATGTTTGTGTTAAAGTCATTTAGGTGTTCTGCAACTGAACCATTCTCTGCCATCTTTAGATTGAACAAGCGCTTCATAAGAAATACCTTATTGGATGCCGATGGTTTCTCGTAGAAGTCGTCAAGTGACTTCATCAAGTCCTCCGTGGTCTTCATCTCCGAAACATTGAAGGCCACCGTTGACGCCAAGCTTATCCGGATTGTTCCCAGTGCCTTTCGATCAAGGACAATCCATGCTTCATCTGCCATTGTTGTGGGCTTCTTCGCAAGACCGCCTAGTGGCAAATAGAGGTCCTTCTGGTAGAGATAGTCTTCAATCTGCATCTTCCAATGTTGGTAGTTTTTGCCGTTGAACTTCTCAATCTTGAGCTTCCCTTCCTCCGCCATAACTCCCACTCAATTCAAGGAATCCTTTCCTTGAGATAATTTAGCTACGAGCAAACCTTGCTCTGATACCAGTTGTTAGGAAATAAGACGTAGCTAAATAGATAATTGAGTAGATTACTTAATGGAGAGAGACAGATTTATATACACGAGATTATAGAGTAGAGAGAGAGAGAGAGAGTACACACGATATACGTGGTTCACCCAATGTGGGCTACGTCCACGGGATAGCAGCCACTCAATGGCTTTAGTACTTCAAAATAAGAAGTAGTTTACAAAGGGATTATACCCTTAATGGAGCTCCCGCCTTGCTTCACTCTCACCACCTCACACTCACCTTGTTGCATCAACTTCACACACTATCTAATGTGTGTAGAAATGGCCTCCTTTTATAGGCCAAAAGGGCTGCCCTCTCTTATGAGAGACAGCCATGTGTAGCCGCCCTTGTGCGAATAAGTCCAAATCGGACCCTCCAATCCACCCATGTGTGTCCGCCCTTGAGAAGACAAGTCCGCTTTTGAATTCGGCCACCGGCCACCAGCCATTGACTTCCAACCACCGGCCACCGGCCATTGACTTCCGACCACCGGCCATCGGCCATTGACTACCGGCCACCGGCCAACCGACCGGTTGTTTTCCGACCACTTTCCGGCCAATCGACCGGTTGTTTTCCGACCACTTTCCGACCAAATGCATGATGTGCTTGTCCAAAAGAAGTAAAGTTGCCTATTGCCTATGCGGTTAGAACTGAAGATATGCACACGACTCATTTTCAGTGGGAGGAGCTTGATGAGCTATGCAGGTCTATGATTAGACTGCACCTTGGTGAGTTAGTGTACTTTTTAGTGTTAGAATGCGAGACTGCTCATGATTTATGGCATAAATTATGCGACACTTACGAAAAGGATACGACTAGCAATAAGGTTTTCCTGATGCGAGAACTTTTCAACTTTCATATGAAGGAGTGAGCTTGTGTTGCCAGCCATATCAATGATTTTGATTCTCTTTTTGCCCAGATTCATGCACAATGCATGACCATTGATGATGAGATGAAAGACATCTTTTTGCTTTGTTCGTTGCCACCCTCTTGGGATATCTTTTTCACAACTGTTAGCAACTCTGCTCCTAATGGTACGCTAAAATACGATGATTTTACTAGTGCAGATTTTCCAGAGGAGATGCATCGAAAGACCATGACTAGCTCGCATTATGGTGAAGCTCATTATGTTCAAAGGGATGATAAACAACGTAAGGGACATTCTTCGCAACGTGAGTCCAAGAAAGAGGGCAATAGAGATGCATCAAAGGGTAGATCAAAGTCTCGTGGTCGCCGCAATGTTCAATGCCATTATTATGATAATTTTGGTCACATAAAGAAGGATCGCTATGCTTGAAAGCGTGACAAAGAGAAGGGCAAAGGTAAAGACGAAGACCATGATGATAAAGAGGAGAAACCAAAAAGTTCTGTTAAGATTGAAGAACTAGACATAGTTCAAGATGACAGTGATGCGCAAGACATAAATATATTCACTGAAAATAATGATGTCTTTTATGATGCACATGAAACTCTATCTTTGCAGAGTTCTATACCAACTGAACTCCTTGTTAGTGGTGATGGAAAGACTAGGGGAGACTAGTGCCTGGAATCCACCTAGTCTTTACACTGGTATCAAGAGCCAAGTTGCCTTTTTTGGGAAAGGAGGGCGTGGTGTTTCTAAGCCACAAAAATCTTTTGCATGTTGCATGTCGTGGAGACTTTATCTTGCTAAGGGAGGAAGGCGAAGTCAAAAAGCGTGTGCAGGGGGGGGCTTGGGAAGCAGGAGCCGTCGGGTGAAGGTGCAGCAAATCAGCCGTGAGCCGGCTCAACATGAGTGCCATGGCACGCTGAGCAACTTTCGACACGGGGACGGTGCCCGGTTCTCATCACCTTGCTCCTCCTCAACTCCGCTTGCCTTGTGCGTTGTCTACTCGACGGCCATGGCTTTGTGAGCTTTGTGTTCACATACAAAACGCCTAAGGCCTTTGGCCTTAGGACTTAAAGTAACCTAAGGGCGAGTACCCACATCGCATCAAGCAAGTCGCATCGCAGCTTCGAAGCCAGGATAATCGCACACTGTGACCACATACTCATTTATGATGGGCAAAGGGGCTAGCAATTAGATACTACCCTGCGTGCTATGTGCAAAAAATCAGCAAGACAATAAATTTTTCAAATGGATTCATTGGCGACCGTACTCATAGAGTCAATTGCATTAAAGCAATAGCGATTGCAACCGATTCGGCTACGACGTGTCCAAGCAGGGTACGTGCACGGTTGGATTGGCGGATTGATTACAACTTGGACAACCAATGTAATTAGCACGGCTAATTACCATTTGCGGTGCCAATTATGACTACGAGATTATTTTTCCTCGACTCAAGTTATTTTTCCTTCTATTCCTTCCACTGCACGGTGTTGCCATGGACTCAGATATTAATATGACTTTTGATTTCAAGCATCAAACACCTAATCCTGCCCGTGTAGCTCGTAGCGGGATGCTCTCACAGAGAGTGCTTGCGACGCTACGGCGGGTGACGACGCTTATGAACTGCTTGATATTCAAGAATTTTGTGCACTTCAAACACGCATATTAGTCATGGAAGGAAATTTTGCAGCTTTAAATGAAAACGTCACTAAATTATCTACATTAATGATGTTAGGAAATAAGACGTAGCTAAATAGATAATTGAGTAGATTACTTAATGGAGAGAGACAGATTTATATACACGAGATTATAGAGTAGAGAGAGAGAGAGAGAGTACACACGATATACGTGGTTCACCCAATGTGGGCTATGTCCACGGGAAAGCAGCCACTCAATGGCTTTAGTACTTCAAAACAAGAAGTAGTTTACAAAGGGATTATACCCTTAATGAAGCTCCCGCCTTGCTTCACTCTCACCACCTCACACTCACCTTGTTGCATCAACTTCACACTATGAAATGTGTGTAGAAATGGCCTCCTTTTATAGGCCAAAAGGGCTGCCCTCTCTTACGAGAGACAGCCATGTGTAGCCGCCCTTGTGCGAATAAGTCCAAATCGGATCCTCCAATCCGCCCATGTGTGGCCGCCCTTGAGAAGACAAGTCCGCTTTTGAATTCCGCCATCGGCCATTAAATTCGGCCACCGGCCACCGGCCATTGACATCCGACCACCGGCCACCTGCCATTGACTTCCGACCACCGGCCATCGGCCATTGACTATCGGCCACCAGCCAACCGACCAGTTGTTTTCCGACCACTTTTCGGCCGCCGTCCAGCCATAATATTCCGGCGAAAAAGAATATTCCGGTGAAAAAAAGTCTCGAGGGCCTCCGCCCCCGAGGCCTTTAAACTTGCCCCTGATTCTTGTCCGTGAAAATTTTGGTTTCCGGTGAGTGATTTTCCTTCATGCACGATGGCTTCTACTCATAATGGGGGCCTTACAAATGTGCGCTTTTACCACAGAAAATCACAAGGGTAAATCAGGCTCCATACTTAACAATCTCCCACTTGGAGACTGATCTCCAAACCAAACCTGTGACTGCTTTCCATTCTGGCTTCTTATCCTTGAATGCCGATTGAAGATGAGCAAAAGCTCAACTTCTCCTTGTTGACCACCTTTGTAAACATGTCTATAGGATTTTCACTTGTATGCACCTTTCCTAGCTTTAGTTGTCCCTCTTCCAAAAGAGTGCGTATGAAGTGATATCTCACCTCAATGTGCTTTGTCCTTGAATGAAAGGCTGAGTTCTTCACAAGATGGATAGCGCTTTGGCTATCACTGTACAATACACAATTATCTTGTTTGAATCCAAGCTCTTCTAAGAATCTGTGAAGCCACAGAATTTCTTTGCTTGCCTCCGTCATTGCTACATACTCTGCTTCCGTGGTAGAAAGTGAAACCACTTTCTGCAGCTTTAAAGCCCAGCTTACTGCTGTGCCTCCAACCGTGAACACATAGCCAGTAGTGCTCCTTCTAGTATCTTTGTCACCTGCCATATCTGCATCAGCATACCCTTCTAGGAAAATATCAGTTCCTCCAAAATACAAAGCATTTGTTGTTGTCCCTTTTAGATACCTAAGTATCCACTTCACAGCTTGCCAATGCTCTTTACCTGGGTTGTCCATGAACCTACTCACAACTCCCACTGCATGTGCAATGTCTGGCCTTGTCCAGACCATAGCATACATTAGAGAACCTACCGCTGCAGCATATGGAACTTTAGACATATAGGCTATCTCCTCTTGTGTCTTTGGACACATATCCTTCGTTAGTTTAAAATGACCAGCCAAAGGTGTAGAGACTGGTTTTGCATTTTGCATTGCAAACCTTTCTAGTACCTTCTTGATGTAATCTTCTTGAGATAACTTTATTGTCTTCTTCGTCCTGTCCCTTGATATCTTCATACCAAGTATCCTCTTTGCAACACCTAAATCTTTCATTGAAAAAGATTTGGGCAGCTCCTCTTTTAGGTCTTTGATGTCCTGCATGTTAGCACTTGCAATCAACATGTCATCAACATACAACATTAGGATGATGAATTTCCCATCTCCCAAATTCTTCGTGTAGACGCAGTGATCCGAGTTGCATCTTGTGAATCCATGATCCAGCATCCATCGATCAAACTTCAAGTACCATTGTCTTGATGCTTGCTTTAAACCATACAAGCTCTTCTTTAATCTGCAAACCATTTTCTCCTTACCTTTTACTTCATACCCCTTTGGTTGAAGCATGTAGATTTCCTCCTCTAAGTCACCGTGAGGGAATGCCGTATTTACATCCATTTGCTCGAGATTTAGATCATGAGCAGCCACAAGGCTTAAGACAAGCCTAATTGAGTTCATTTTTACAACAGGAGAAAATATTTCATTGAATTCAATACCTTTCTTTTGAGAAAAACCTTTTACTACAAGCCTAGACTTGTACCTTTTCTTCCCACCTTCTTCTTCCTTTAGCTTGTACACCCATTTGTTTTGAAGTGCCCGCTTACCTTTAGGCAACTCAACCAACTCCCATGTTTGGTTGCGATGTAGTGAGTCCATCTCCACTTGCATGCTCTTCGTCCATTCTTCTTTGGATTCATGTTGCATAGCTTCTTCATATGATTCCGGCTCTCCAGAATCTGAGATCAAGAGATGGTTGAAGGAAGGAACAAACCTTTCTGAAGGTCTACATTCTCTTGTAGATCTTCGGGGAATAGGTTGAGGCTCCTCATTTGGTTGACGTTGTTGCACATTGTCACCGTTTGCAGTCCTTGAGTCTTCACCGTCCTCAAGCTCCATGTACTCATCGCCTATTTCTTTTGTTTGTTTTCTTTCTAAGTAATCTTTGTACATATTTTGTTTGTTAAAAATTACATCCCTACTCCTTAAGATTTTACCATCTTCAGGATTCCATAGGCGATACCCAAAGTCTCCTTCTCCATAGCCAATGAAGAAACACTTTTTGGACTTTGCATCTAGCTTTGATCTTAGGCTTCTATCTATGTGCATGAAAGCCTCACACCCAAACACTTTGAGAAATGCATAATTCACCGGTTTACCTGTCCATGCCTCTTCTGGAACTCCCCCATCCAATGCCGTTGAGGGTGACCGATTGATTAAGTACACAGACGTACTTACAGCTTCCGCCCAAAGCTCGAGCGGTAGGCCTGCATGTAGCCGCATGCTTCGTGCTCCTTCCATGATTGTCCTGTTCATCCTTTCCAAAATCCCATTTTGTTGAGGTGTCCTTGGGGTTGTCCTTTGCCTCCGAATGCCATTGCTAGCACAAAAGCTTTCAAAAGCTTGGCTGCAATATTCGCCTCCATTGTCGGATCTGAGGTATTTAACCTTGGTACCTGTTTCATTCTCCACAAAGGCTTTCCACCTTTGAAATATGGAAAATACATCGGATTTATTCTTCATGACATAAACCCATGTTTTTCTAGTCGCATCGTCTATGAATGTTACATAGTACAATGAGCCACCAAGTGATGGTGTACTTGCAGGACCCCGAACATCAGAATGAACCAACTCAAGTTTTTTATTTTTTCTTTCAGTTCCTGATTTTTGAAATTTTACCCTCTTTTGTTTACCATAAACACAATCTTCACAGAACTCTAAGTCCACTTCTTTCAAACCTGGTAGAAGCTTCTTTGTTTGAAGGATTTGCATTCCTTTGGCACTCATATGCCCAAGTCGGTAGTGCCACACCGCACTGTCAACTTCTGTAGTTGCTGCACAAGCTGAAGGTTGCGTGCTAACAGTACACAAGTAAAGTGTACCGACTTTTTCACCCTTGGCAACCACCAAAGATCCCTTTGAGATCTTCCACCGTTTGTTTCCGAATGCAATGTTGTGACCTTCATCGTCCAATTGTCCTGTAGAGATCAAATTTTTGTGAAGAGAAGGAGCATGCCTAACATCTTTAAGCTTCCATTCATTTCCGTTAGCAGTTTTGACAGAAACTGTACCTTTGCCGACAATTTGACAAGCTTCATCATCTCCCAAGTATACATACCCAAAATTACCTTTGGTGTAGTTTTGGAAATGTTGCTTGTGTGGTGTCGCATGGAATGAAGCCCCTGAATCTACTATCCAGGAATTAGACACATTGTCTAATGAGAGAATTAGAGCATCTTGCTCTACTTTACCTGCCACATTGGCCTCCGATGTTGGTTGTTGTCTTGAGAATCTGTCTCCTTCTTCTTCTTGGACCAACAATCCTTCTTGACGTGGCCCTTCTTGCCGCAGTTCCAACATTCAAGAACTGACTTTGTGCGTGACTTGCTCCACCTTGAGCGATCACGACCCTTTTGGTTTTTGAACCGCTCCTTAAGCCTTCGTCTTGTTTCCACTGATAGTGCAGCACTTGATGATTCTCCTGTGCTTCTCCTTCGCATTTCCTCGCTTAGGAGAACACCCACAACATCATCAAACTTAAGAGTATTTGTGCCAGAGATAGAATTACTTACAGCCATCACAAGGCTGTCCCAACTATCCGGTAGAGATGATAGTATAAGGAGAGCTCGCACTTCGTCATCGAAATTGATTTTCACTGATCGAAGTTGACTTATGTTTGTGTTAAAGTCATTTAGGTGTTCTGCAACTAAACCATTCTCTGCCATCTTTAGATTGAACAAGCGCTTCATAAGAAATACCTTATTGGATGCCGATGGTTTCTCGTAGAAGTCGTCAAGTGACTTCATCAAGTCCTCCGTGGTCTTCATCTCCGAAACATTGAACGCCACCATTGACGTTAATCTTAACCGGATTTTTCCCAATGCCTTTCGATCAAGGACAATCCATGCTTCATCTGCCATTGTTGCGGGCTTCTTTGCAAGACCGCCTAGTGGCAAATAGAGGTCCTTCTGGTAGAGATAGTCTTCAATCTTCATCTTCCAATGTTGGTAGTTTTTGCCGTTGAACTTCTCAATCTTGAGCTTCCCTTCCTCCGCCATAACTTCCACTCAATTCAAGGAATCCTTTCCTTGAGATAATTTAGCTACGAGCAAACCTTGCTTTGATACCAGTTGTTAGGAAATAAGACGTAGCTAAATAGATAATTGAGTAGATTACTTAATGGAGAGAGACAGATTTATATACACGAGATTATAGAGTAGAGAGAGAGAGAGATTATAGAGTACACACGATATACGTGGTTCACCCAATGTGGGCTACGTCCACGGGAAAGCAGCCACTCAATGGCTTTAGTACTTCAAAACAAGAAGTAGTTTACAAAGGGATTATACCCTTAATGGAGCTCCCGCCTTGCTTCACTCTTACCACCTCACACTCACCTTGTTGCATCAACTTCACACTATGAAATGTGTGTAGAAATGGCCTCCTTTTATAGGCCAAAAGGGCTGCCCTCTCTTATGAGAGACAGCCATGTGTAGCCGCCCTTGTGCGAATAAGTCCAAATCGGATCCTCCAATCCTCCCATGTGTGGCCGCCCTTGAGAAGACAAGTCCGCTTTTGAATTCGACCACCGGCCACCGGCCATTGACTTCCAACCACCGGCCACCGGCCATTGACTTCCGACCACCGGCCATCGGTCATTGACTACCGGCCACCGGCCAACCGACCGGTTGTTTTCCGACCACTTTTCGGCCGCCGTCCGGCCATAATATTCCGGCGAAAAATAATATTCCGGCGAAAAAAAAGTCTCGAGGGCCTCCATCCCCGAGGCCTTTAATGTTGCCCCTGATTCTTGTCCGTGAAAATTTTGGTTTCCGGTGAGTGATTTTCCTTCACGCACAATGGCTTCTTCTCATAATGGGGGCCTTACAAATGTGCGCTTTTACCACAGAAAATTACAAGGGTAAATCAGGATCCATACTTAACAAGTGATACAACTTACGCAGCAGGCCAAGGGTCCTATTGCCACACACATGTATGAGCACATTGCTACACAGGGACAAGGGCCTTCTGATCATGGACAGGGTCCATCTCTAGATTCTTTGCACACTCTCACTGCAAAGGAGGTGGATGAGTTGTTGAAAAACACCAAACCACCGGCTTTTAAGGGAGAATATCGAGATCTTAATAAGGATGCAATGAATATCTTTCTCAGCAAGTGGGATGGAATTCACGCCTTACGTCGTACTCCGGATGCAGTCAGAGCACTGCAAACCAGCTTAACTCTGCAAGGCAAGGCCTACAAGTGGTGGATGTCTCTCTAGGAGAAGATTATCATACCACAGAGTTGGGCAACCTTTGAGACTATGTTTCGCAAATAATTCTTGCCTACAAATGGGGCAGATCGGAATTGTACGGCTTGGGACATGTGTTCCATGTGCCAATACCCATCATTACTTGAATATATATCTCACTATCGGGATGTGATACTCAAATTGGAAGGACTAGACACCTTTCAGCAAGTACGTGGGTTTATCCGTGGTCTGACGCCAGAGCTTAAGAAGCACATCAAGATGCAAGACCCTAAAACACTTGAGGAAGCCATAGTGAAAGCACACATTCATGATGATCCCAATGAAAAGAAATCACATAATAATCACGTGCCTGCTAATACACATGGTAATACACGCACACCATATGCGCACAATAAAAGGAAATTATAGTAGCCAATTCTGAAGCACCTAAAAAACCAAAGGGGTCCAGAGGTCCTCTCTCTCCTGAAGCCTTTGATAAGGCTAAGAAAGAGAAATTATGTTTTCAATGCTTGGGAAGCGGTCATGGCAAAAAGGATTGTCCCAAGGGGAAATCTGTTGCTCATGGCAAGGAGAAAGCAGTGCACACGGTGCAACTGCTGCCTCTTGAGTCTTCCTCACGATTCTCTATAGTGGAAGTAACACACATCGAGGTGGTGTATGAATGCTGTCTCACAACTTCCATGTGGCAACAGACCTTTGGACCACATGAGTTAGTACGTATGCATGGATCTCTGCAAGGGCACAAGGTGCGCATCTTAGTAGATGACGGTGCTGCTCACAATTTCATTAATTATGGATTGGTGAAAAAACTCAAATTGCCTCAAACTCCGAGTACCCACAGCTACAAGGTAGAAATGATGAATGGACATGATGCCAAAGTCTGGGATACTCAAGTCCAAGCTGTATCGTTGGAAGTAAAAGGCTACTCCACATCCTTGGATTTTCAAGTTATGAACATGGAGAGGGCAGACGTGGTCCTTGGTAGGGAATGGTTGCATAGCTTAGGACCATCACTGAAGCATAGCTATGAGCACAACAGCTTGATGTTTGAATCCCATGGTGCACATGTGTTGTTGTTAGGAGAGAAGGATGTACCTTCTTCACCACTGATATGTAAAATTGAGCTTATACAGCTCGTTTCTGATAATGAAATAGATCAAGTTTTATTGTGTTACTCATTGTCTCATTTTCATTCTAACATTGAATCTGTTGAACATTCCTCAACGCCGCATGCTTCTCTCTCATCTCATCCACCAATGGCTACTTCTCAACAAGCAAAGGTTGCTAGTGATTTAAAAATTTATTAAAGGAACTTCACGATGTTTTTCCTAAAGATTTGCCATCAAGAGTACCGCCAACACGATCGATACAACATAGCATCGATGTGGTTGTAGGTAGTAAACCTGTCAGTAAACCACCCTACCGCATGAATTACTCTGAAGCTGTTGAGGTGGAACGTCAACTTGCTGACTATCTTAGTAGAGGGTTTATTCAACCCAGTTCTTCACCATGGTCTTCTCCTATCCTATTAGTGAAGAAAAAAGACGGCAGTATGCGCATGTGTGTAGACTACCGTGGCTTAAATGCGGTTACTGTTAAGAACAAGTACCCATTGCCACGCGTGGATGAGTTGTTTGACAAGCTCACTCATGCTCATATTTTTACGAAAATAGACTTGCGGTCAGGTTATCACCAAGTACGTATTCGACTTGCTGATATACCCAAAACTCCATTCCAAAAAAGGTTTGGACACTATGATTTTTTGGTTATGCCTTTTGGGTTAACCAATGCGTCCGCAACATTCATGACACTTATGGATAGTGTCTTGAGACCGTACTTGGGCAATTTTGTCATCGTTTTCTTGATGACATTCTAGTATACAGTGCTTCTGAAGAAGAACACTTACAACATCTGAGGCAGGTGTTTGAATTGTTACGAACAAATCAATTATATGCCAAGGAATCTAAGTGTGATTTTTTGAAGGAAGAAATTCACTATCTTGGGCATGTTATTTCAGCTACTGGCCTACATATGGATCAATCCAAAGTGGATACAATTCGGCAGTGGCCTTCTTTTAAAAATTTGAAAGAGTTACAGATTTTTTTAGGATTCGCAGGTTTTTATCGAAGGTTCGTTAAAAACTATGCTAATATTGTTGTTCCCATGACGGACCAACTGAAAGGCAAAGGCAAAGTTTTTCAGTGGGGACCCGCTCAACAACATAGTTTTGATACTCTCAAGGATGCATTAGCTATAGCTCCACTACTAGCTATTGTAGATCCTTTGAAACCATTCATTTTGGAAACAGATGCCAGTGACCGTGCTATTGAAGCAGTCCTGTTACAAGACGAACAGCCAATTGCATTTAAAAGCAGGAAGCTTGATGCAGCACCACAGAACTATTGTGCTTATGAACGCGAACTCTATACAATAGTCTCTGCCTTGAAAACATGGCGACATTATTTGTATGGTGCTCAGTTTGAGATTGTGTTTGACCATGAAAGCATCAAATGGTTTACACAACAAACCAATTTGAAGGGTCGGAAAGCCAGGTGGGCTGAGATTCTTTAGGAATATGACGCCAAGCTCCGGTATCGTAAAGGACGATACAATGTGGTGGCTGGCGCTCTTAGTCGTATGCCGGAGATCAATTCTCTCTTGTTCACAAAACTTCGTAGTGAATTTTTGGATTCTCTAAAGGGAAAATATGAGCAAGATGATACATATTCCAAAGTCTGGAGCCATGTACAGATGAGGGATCCTTATCGCTCCAATGATGGTAGTGTAGTGTTAACCTCCACACACAGTTCTCCTTTGTCGAGTGATGAACTACAACAATGGAAGCATTTCACCATCGACAATGGGCACCTACTCTATGTGTACGTATGGACACAGACATTCGGTGCCAAAATCTTTATGAATGTTATGATAGTCCAAGTGCAAGGCACCCGGGTATTAAAAAGACTTATGCTCTCATACGATAACAGTTTTATTGGCCAGGCTTACTTGGCTTTGTTCAAGATTATGTCTTGCATTGCCAAAAATGTTAGGTTAACAAAGCAGAGCTCTTGAAAGCAAGAGGACTCTTACATCCTTTGGAGATTCCCAATGGTAAATGGGAAAGTAGTGTTGTTAGCTATTGGGGTTATTAGGTGCCCCAAAAGTCAAGAAAGAAGCAACACATAGTGGTAAGTTAGTATGCATAATCAAAATTGTCTTTCTATTGCATATGCATTGCCAAAAAATCAATCGAAGTGTAAATTTTGTCCATATATCTACATGGCAAGATTTTTGTAAATAGGCCATAATTTCAAATATAGACAATATCACTACCTTTGAAGCATTAGAAAAGCTTTAGAAAAGTAAAGGATGCTTGTGTATCACTCTAGAGCTTACTAGAAGGTGTTTTAGGATGGTCTATGGTCAATTTTATAGAAAATGGGCAAGAACTCTACATGTTTTTTTGGCACGATTTAGGCTAGAAAATGCTTATCAAATACAATAGTAGAGCTAGAACCCATAGCCCAAAAAAAATCCAAGTTTTTTTCACGTCATAAGCTATTTTTGTGGATATCAAACAGTCTAAGGTCTATGTAGAAGGCGAAGACAGTCTCAAGAGGCGAGAACTGTCTCCTGGAAGCCGAACAGTGGATCAGTCAGTAATTACCACGGCAGTTACCACAGTAACTTTGAGAGGCTATAAATAGGACCTATTACACTGTAATCGGGCTGCTTATCTTTTGACCCCTTCCTCTTAGTCTTTTGGTTTTAGTTCCCGAAGCTGTTCTTGAGCCACAATCTCTTCATTTGTAATTCTACTCTGTAATCATTACTATAAGTAGCCAATTGTGCTTCATTCGGTTATACCTTCTACTTGTTCTTCTTAAAATCTGAAACTTTTCCAGTCATTCAGTCTGTTTCTCGTCCCAATAGAGTATTTCAGTTCAGTTAACTATTCCAGTTCAGTTTCCATCTTCTATTCCAGTTTCATCGACTAAACTGACGACTTATCAGTAGCTGTAAATTCTAACACTGAAATCAGCTATCTAAAGAGATCAGCTCCAATTCCGTTTTGGTGATCACGGTGGCTAGAGCTCTTTGCCCCTTGACCAAAAAACTCTTCTCCTAGTTTGAATTTTCAGCTGAAGTTATGGCACCCAAAACCAGTCGTGGTCGTAAACCATCCTACCGTGTTGACCATATCCTTAAGGAGTCAGAAAGAGATTCTGATCCTCAAAATGAACCGGTGACTGAGACTAAGGCTCAGGAGGAGCACAGTCACGTTGATGAGGCTAAGGACTCTCAGCACTCCAGTCAGTCTAGAGGAAGAAGGGCTGAGAAGAGGCAGAAATGATGCTAATCAACATGATTACACATCTTCATTGAAAAAAAAATTTCAATGTTTAAAGGTGGAAAGAAAGATGACCTAGATGTTTATATCCAAGCCTTTGAACAGTATGCTGAGTTGAAAAATATTGATGAAGATGACTGGGGGGAATACTTTCCTCAAATATTAAAGGAGGCAGCAAGGAAATGGTACTACCATTACCCAGCTTGTCAACTCAGATTTTATAACAAACTACTCAAAGCTTTCCGACTGGAATATTCAGACAACAGAGGTGATGAGGATATCCTCTGTGAACTAGATAAGATAAAGCAAAGAAAATTATCAGTCAGAAGTTATGTTGAGAAAAATCAAGGAGCTAACTAGACAGTTGTAGGAACCACCATCAGAAAAGTGGTTACGAGCATGGTTTTTAAATGGTTTCCGCAGTAAAAATCTTAGGGAACAAGAGGTGCCTGCACCAACAAAGAAATTTAATGATTTGTTGGTGCAGCGAGCCTTGAAGTTGGAACAGTAGGCTAAGAAGGAAAAGAGTCATAAGAAGAGGAGGTCCAATAGTAGCAGTACTTCTACTGAGAATTGTGATTCCAGTAGGACCTCCAATAGCTCTGAAAGTAGCTTAGATGAGAAGAGCAAAGACAAGGCTAAGAAGGGGTCTTGGTCTAGAAAGATTGATGATATGGCCCAGCAGATTGTTGAAATCAGCTAGACCAGACAACCAATCAGAAGAATGGAAACTTGGTGTTCAAAGTGTAAATCTAAAGATCATGTTTTCAATGAATGCCCACAGTGTACTTACTGTAAATCCTATGGCCATCTATAGAACAATTGTGGCATTCACATTCATCATTTCAAGAAGGGAAAGATTTGTCTGTGGTGGCATTTACCAATGTCGAACCAGTAAGAGTGGAGAATACCAGTGTTCCCCAAGAAGAGAAATCGGGTATCAGTGGTACTGGTACGAGGCGCGGTAGGTACCAAGGGGGTACAGGCCGGGGCCGGGGTCGTGGTAATTTCCAGAGTTGAAGTCTAAATTGCTATACTTGTGGTAAGTATGGGCATTTCGCGGCTCGATGTCCAAAGACATTGAGCCGCACCCGTGACTGCAGCTACTGAGGCGAAGGTCCCAAAACCAGTTCATGTACGAGCAGTTACACGCATCAAAGGGGTGGTTATTGAGGAAAACCCAGATAACCCAGTGAGATCAGTCACTCCTGAAAGTAGCAAATGGGCTCAGCAGAGAGAGGTGTGGAAGGCCAAAGGTAAATAAAAGATAGTTGATGAATGGCAGGAGCAGAGAGAACTGGCGGCGAAAATCACAAAGGATTCAGCCAAGAAGCTGCTAGAGCAGACAGAGAGTTCTGATGTTTGGGTCATTCAGAAGATACTAGCCTAGTTTTCCAAGATGACACAATCAGATCAGCCAAGGTCTGGAATGTCTGAGACTATATTGGTTGCAGTTCAGGGACTGATGGAAGAGTTAGGGACTAATAAGGGAGCTGAAAGCACTAGAACAAAGGAATGGTATTGTGAAGATACTACCAATTCTTCAAGTTTTGATAACAACTCTAATCATGAGAGGGAGGAAATTCATGTCAAGATTTGTGACAGAATTCAAAAACTCACGGTGGAGTTAGAGGACATTAGAAAAACTTCGCCTGAAGCAGCGAAATTTATCAGACAGCGAAGGAAGGCTAAGGCGGAGGCCAGAACAGTTGACTTGGCTGTTGTCTCACAGATGATGAAGTGCCGATGATCCAGGTAGATTATAAAGTTAGTAAATAGTGGGAGCCATTATCTGGTGTCATACTGGATGGAAGAGCAAGAGTAAACATCCTTGGGGCACATCCTCGGCGAAGGATGGGAATTACAATCTGAAACCAGCACCTTTCAAAGTTTGAATGGCGGGCCATCGAGTAGTGCAGGCAACTGGTATGATAGAGAGTATGCATATAAGGGTAGGAAAAGAAAATTTCAAAACTAGCTTCTTAGTACTAGATGTGCAAGGCTCATATGGGATGCTACTGGGGCACCCATGGCTGCGAACGGCACAGGCTGTTCATGACTATGCTAATCAGACTCTGAAAATACAAGGTGCCAGTAGAGCAGAATTCAGATTCAGACAAACAACACTAGGAGCTGGAGAAAGGAGCTGCGACCCGAAGAGCTTTGTCAGAAGTATAAGGTGAAGAAAATTGAGAGGATGCTGGCGGCAATGAATATTTTTCCATTAACTGAAATAGATCTCAACGCAGTGTGACTTGACAAAGATCAGGCTGAAAAGCGAAAGAAGCAATTTCCAGACTAGTTCATTGACCAGAACTCTGGAGAAAAGCCAGTTTAGCTCACTGGAAGGCCAGAAGAACCAGTTGATTCCAGCACACCAGTAGTTTTTGAACAAGCACACTTTGAAGAAGTTACTGAAAATCAGAATAGCAGTTCACAGCTCAAGGGACCGTCTTGGAATTACGCTAAGGAGTCAACCAAGAGAAAGGACGGAGGGCCTAATTGGTTACTTCCAAATGATCAGGAACTAGAGGAATGGAATTTAGGTTTTGAGGAAAATCCTAGATTGATCAAGATCAATAAACACCGAATCTTACAATGAAAAAAAAGACCCAACATATGTTCCAGCAGTATAAAGATGTGTTCGCATGGAAACATATTGATCTTAAAGGAGTAGATCTAGAGGCATGTCAACATCGAATACCATTGACCAGAGGCCAGACCAATACGGCTGCAGCGATATTGCATGAATCCAAATTACGCTAAGAAGGTCAAGGAAGAGATGGATAACCTTCTAAAGATTGGGTTCATTACTGAAGTAGCGAGTAGTGACTGGTTGTTCCCTATTGTGGTAGTACCCAAGAAGAATGGAAAGCTTAGAGTGTGTGTGGATTAAAGGAAGCTGAATGCTCAAACAATTGAGGATCCCTTTCCATTACGCTTCACGGATATGTTGCTTGATGAAATTGCAGGATATGAGATGTATAGTTTTATGGATGGTTATAGTGGCTATAACCAGTTACAGATTGCTCCTGAGGACCGGAGTAAAACCACTTTTATTATTGAGTGGGGAGCATTTATGTATATGGTGATGCCATTCGGTCTTTGCAATGCACCAACCACTTTTCAATGATCTATGATGAAAATATTCAGTGAATTTCTTCACCGATTCCTTGTCATCTTTATGGATAACTTCACTGTATATTCAATAGAGGAGAAGCATCTACTTTTTCGAAATGGTTTTCTAGCATTGTCAGGAAAAGCAGATCTATTTGAACCCATTCAAATCTGTTTTCTTAGTATGGAAAGGACAGCTACTGGGACATGTAGTGTCCAGGAATGGTATAGAAATGGCCAATGACAAGATCTAGTGTGTCCAACAGGCCAAGGCGCCTCGGAACACATCAGAGTTAAGTTCTTTCTTGGGATATATCAATTTTTATAGAAGATTTGTGCACAAGTTTGCTTCCCAGGCATTACCTTTGTATGAACTTACAAAGAAGACTAGCAAGTTCACTTGGACAGCTAATGTGAGGAGAGTTTTCAAAATTTAAAGAATGCTATTATCAGTAAGCCAGTTCTTCGACAACCAAATTGGGATGTCATTTTTCATGTACATGTAGATGCTTCAGGACTGGCGATGGGAGCAATAATGGCTCAGCCAGAAGAAAGAACTGATTATCCAGTATACTTTGCCAGTTCACAGGTTCAGTCAGGCTGAACAAGGGTATACAACCACTGAAAGAGAAGCCTTAGGGATGGTTTTCAATGCAGACATTATTTGCTGGGCAAGTTATTTCATTTTTATGTGGATCATCAGGCCTTATTATTTTTTATTAATAAAGTCATTATTCAAGACAGACTCATACGATGGATGATGTTCCTGATGGAATTTGAATTTCGTATTTTCCATAAGCCCGGCAACAACCATTGTGGTGTGATTTTTTGTCTAGGAGTACGGATGGCTACTCTGAGGTGTCTTTAAGAGACGAGCCAGTGGATGCAGAACTATTTCAGCTAACAGCTGCAGAATCAACCAATCCAGAATTTAACGAGGTATATCAGTTTCTTTCTAAGGGAGGATTCCCAAACAACTGTACTCAGAATCAGAAGAAGGATCTGATTATTAAGAGTCTGAAGTTCACTATCATTGGCGGATCCCTTAACAGATTGGGAGTCGATAGGCTTGTTCGCTGATGTGTGTCTATGGAGGGAAGAATGCAAGTTATTTCAGATGCACATAATGGGGATTCTGGCGGACATTTTTCTACTAATATTACTTTCAAGAAGATTCTGCAGGCTAGATTGTGGTGGCAGACTTTAATATCTGATGTCAAAAGCTTTTGTAAAAAATGTTATGTATGTCAAAGAATGGGCAGACCCACGGCAGCAAATATGGACAGACCCACAGGAGGACTGGGAAATCGGGTACAAACTCCAAAAAATTGAGGACAGCCTGGTTCTCCTGCTGCATCATCTTTCTGGTAACTCTAACCAGCTGAAACAGTCTTTAGAGAGTAGTTGCTTGTTCTCCTACTGTCATTTGAGTTCGAGGCTCCTTACTGGTGGCAGTCTGATCTTCAATAATGGCTTGTACCCTCTGATCCAGAACTCCCCTGGCAATTTGCATTTGGAGTAAAACTTCTTTCAATTTGCATTTGGAGTAAAACTTCTTTCAATTGACTTCTAACCTCTTTCATACATTTATATGTCGGCCTGTTTTCCAGCAGAAGCTCTAATTCGATGGCTAGGGAACAACATTCTGCAATAGACGACCGCTGCCAATGTGGATTAGCTAGTTTGTCATCAGAGGTTAGTACCCATTCAGACACTCTCTCTAGCAGTTGAATTTTGCTAGGATGCTTAGGCAGTTAGCACACCTCCTGGTCATGTTAAATCTGAAACACTTTTCCAATCATTCAATCTATTTCTCGTCCCAGTAGAGTATTTCAGTTCAGTTAACTATTCCACTTCAATTTCCATCTTCTATTCCAGTTTCGCTGATTGAACTGACGACTTACCAGTAGCTATAAATTCTAACACTGAAATCAGCTATCTTAAGAGATCATGACGACTTACCAGTAGCTATAAATTCTAACACTGAAATCAGCTTTCTTAAGAGATCAGCTCCAATTCCAACCTCATTAGCAACCCTTGCAATAATTCTAGGAAACTTCTCGGTTAAGAGCCCATAAAAATGTCATGTTACCAATCTAATGGTTTAATACTTCTTGCCAAGATCGTGAGGTTTAACGTAATCAAAAATTTGGAGAGTCAGCTTCCGGTGTTGAACCCCAATTTGCTCGCCGAATGGCAAGCTAGGGTAAAACCCCCAATAAAAAACCGGGGACCTGTAATGTGACGCAACTACCCCCAATAATGTACAAGCTTTTTCTCCAGTTTTGGTACGAAGGATGGCAGATGCTGGATTGGTTAGCGCAGCGGGCATGAAATCCAAGCCATCAGATGGTGTGCTCAAGCCTTGCTGGCGCAACGTCTCATTACTCCCCCTCTCCTTGATCACCACTTGCCCCTATTTTTGTTACACGCGAAAAATGTTTTCAACTTGTGTGTCGCCTGTGTAGCGCCGATCTCGCTGCCTCTTCTCCTGTTGGTAGAACAAAACCTGAGCTTTCATTTGCGCCTGTGCGCGCTTGAAACTGTGCAACAGGGGCCAAGCAATTCGCCACCGAGCTTAGATGGCCTTATATTGGGGGTTTTACCCTAGCTTGAAGACCTGGTGTTGAAAATGATCGCTTGCGAGTGACATGAGTTTTGGCAAGCGGGCTTGTTGTTGTTGAGAGAAGCGGGCATACCCTATGCCGAAGCCAACACAGAAGCGTGAGTTGATGCTCATGCCGGCATGCATCCACCAAGGGTAAGCGAACGCTATTTGTGCGAGTCTCCGCCAAGAGAACATGGGTGTAAGGGTTCGTGCCCACGCGCCCACTCAGTAGTAAACCTTCGTCTTATCTCCACGGCCTTGGTGCATGCATGCAAAAAGAAACTCTAAAATAAATGCACGACCTTGCTCGGATACCCTTCTATTCTTATAGAAGAGCCCCAAGCCGGTTCCTATTGGGCCATGCTTAGGCCGCTGGCCTTAAAAATGAGGGGCATTGTGGACCTGCCTTAGGTCCATTCACACATCCACATTCATAAGGTTAAGATGTGTGAATGGAATTTTCTTTCCTTTCATTAAATTGATGTCCAATGAGAGAGAAATTTTAATTGCTACATTTTACTCTTTTCTTTTGCTTGATTGTGTCTTAATGGGAAACATCCATAGAATGCAAGCTCTTATACTGGCTCTATACCACTTCCATTAGGTGGAATCTCATCAGATTTCGTTGTCTCTCCCATTTTCCATAGGCATTAACCCTTCGCTTGTAACCATAGTATGTGTGCCAAATTTTGAACCCATTAGTATTATGTGGAATCCAGGTAGATACCCGGGGCCTTAAGAGAAAGGGAAAGAGAGAGTCAATACTTTAGATAAGAGAAGAAAAAGGAGACTTATGGTTTTATAAGTTAAGGGCAATCGAATAGAAGTTAAGTAATTTGTTTGAGGCCATTAGTCCTAGTGTATTTTATGCATTTCATTTTCCTTGTAATGCAAAATGCTTGGTTAAATAAATTATTTGGAGTCAATGTGAATTATTTTCTATCATATTACAAGAGAATGATATATGTTTTTGAAATTTCAAAAGTTGTCTAAAGCTTGTAATATAAGACCTTTTTTTTTTTCAATAAAGTTGTTTAATACTTTGAACAGGTTTTGCATAATTCAACCTACCTTTTTTGAAGTATGTGTTGTAATTCTCACACAATTTTGGTTGTTACTTTATAAATCTGCCAAGACTTTTTATTGAATGTTTTCTTTCTTACAAGAGAGAAAAATAGTCTAGTTCTCGATAGAATAGCTTAAGTATTGATGTCTTTTGATAACTTTTGTTTGAGGTTCTAGACTTTCTTTTCTCCTTCTGAAATTCCACATTTTAAAAGCATTTTTTTGTTAAAGAACTAAAAAGCTACAAAAGTATGCCAATTCTTTGGAGTTTATCCGTCCAAACCATGATATTGATCAACATCCAACAAGTTTGGTGTTTTGAAAGCTATCGATTACACCAACACCGCAATACGTTGATTCACAAATTATTAAAAATTCCCTGCCAATCAATGCAAAATATTTCAGAGAAACACAAGATTTATTTTCCCAAACTTCAACACAACCATATGTGGTACATTGTAGTTGCTTACATTGCTGCATGTTTAAGGATGATAAGCTGCCTCAACTGTGGTTTTGGTGGAATATCATCCTTGCTTTTCACTTTGTCTAAGCATGGAATTTAACAACAATTTACATGAATTGAGGTATTGCATTCACATAACTTCAATATAAAGACAGCATCATGAATTGTTTCAAGCAAATCTTTTCTATACTATCTAATGCACCTTGCAGGCCCTGCCATGTGGCATAAGGAGAGGGGGGGAGTGGACGCCAAGGCAAAGAAAGAAAGAGAGGGAGGCCGTACCGTGCGGAGTCTAGAGCAAGAAAAGGGCTCTCCCTCTCTCTCAGAGGAGCTCCCTCCCTTTCCCTATCCATAGGACAGATCACATGCTTGTATTTATAATTAGTCTTAAAGCTTTCATAAATGGAGTATTGAACCCATGCAAGTAGATTCATAATGACTATTGGCCATGTTTACTTCTTGATGTTCTGTGTAATTAAGTAGTTTGAGTATTTGATCTGATATAGCTATAAAGATATACCAAAAGATTCCAAAGTTCAATAGTTTTACAGACATTAACTCATAAATCTTTTAGAACAAGAATTACACTCATCAAAAGATCATAATGAAATAATCTCTATAGGTTAAGACATAATTAGAGACTCTCTGAATATGCATCCAATGTCCTCTCAGATCCTGTCCGTCCAGCGAAACCAGGTTACTAGTGCCCTATCTAGTATGGCTTCAATGCCTATCATGTTAATACAGAGGTACATAAGCTATAAAAAGTCAGAATAAATTTGACATTGTGGGTGGTGGCTGCTAGGCATTTCTTAAGAACCTGGTTTGATTTCTTATGTTCACATTTTCTCTCAATGTATACATTTTTAGTAAGAACCTTCATATACATGCACAATAATACCTTGCAAGCCCATATTATTTTCAAATGCACCCAATATTAATACCTGAAACTCATGATGGGAAAGCAAAGCATCAACAGTTGGAGGCTACAAAGTTATTATCTTGCTAGCATAGTCACAAGGTTTCGGGGCGCATCGGATCGCAAAGTTCCCAAAGTCCTTCATTTCTCATTTCCTTTGTGCTGTTTCTTAATGAATTTCCAAAGGTTACCATACAAAATATAACTATAAGAAGCCGCTTCTAATCTGTTATGTTGCAAAGAGCAAGCTATCTTCATCTCGTTTCTGTTCCCCATTCCATGTGACTACGCTTGATATTGTCTAAATCGAAGCATTCAAATTGAAGTTTTATCCTCAGCTCTAGAAAGTTATCTAAACTTGCAACAAGCAAAGGGAAGGATACAAGAAGTGTGGCACTCAATTATGCAATCCATATCTATTATTACAATGGGCAGAGTGAGATTTAGCTTTTCATAGTACATGTGTGATCCTCATGTCTGCACAATGCAAGTTTGTGGGATTGGAGGAGCCCAAAAAATCCACCCAATCAAGAATGGCGCTTCTTCATTATCTCAAGGGTACTGCAGATGGTTGCAACAAGCTCAACGCTTTCTCTAAGCTATCCATGGCTGTTCTTAGAGAATCCAAGGAGGCAGCATAGGATATGCGGATGCAACTTGAATTTCCAAATGCGTCACCTGGAACAAGAGCAACCTGGTAACAAAACATCAGATCCCTTTAGAGCAACAAAGCATCAAATTCCCTTCAGAGCAACAAAGCATCAATTTCCCTTTACAACAACAAAACATCAATTCCCTTTAGAGCAACAAAACATCAACTTCCCTTTAGAGCAACAAAACATGAATTTCCCTAAAGCAAAAATCCACCATTTCAACTTTCTCAGTCTCTCAATTGCTCAAGAAAGACATTCTGCTTAACAATTTGAACCAGAAGGATGATACAATAAGAGAGGAACCAAAGTATGATAATCATAAAATAAGAGGCTTACACGAGCTTTCTCCAGAAAATATTTGCAGAGACTTTCAGCATCATGAATCTTTCCAAACCCTTCAGCTTCTAATCCAAAGTAAGCACTGAAGTCCGGAAATAGATAGAAAGCACCCTATCAACAAAGGACAGCAAAGATCAAATTTTGTGTTTCATGATAAACTTGGATCAATTGTATTTATTGATAATCTTAGGTCTTAACACACACATTGATTGAGCAGTGGCCAAATAGAATATAACACAACAAAAGTCCAAAAATTTTAACTTGGTAAATATGGACTTAGAGGCAGCCAAGATAAAAGAAATAGTGAGAAGAGCAGAGCTAAGGACTTCCCTTTCCTTTTTTAATTAATCACATCCGACTACATTTTAAAATTAGATACCAGTGAGTTGCATAAGCCTCCATCCTCTTATTACAAAAAGTTCTCTCAGAATCCGCTCCAAAAATATGGAAACACGATTATTTGAAATCCATCCTTCTACATCTCATATCGTCCATGCCTGATAAGCATGACAATATGCTACCTCTTCAACAATGGCCTCCAACAACACCCCCACCCCTCTCTTTCGTGAGTGCCAAATTCCTGGAGGCTTCAAGAGCGAAAAAGTGTCAACTTTTCCAAGCTACGAGTATTTTGACACAACTTATCCTCCATGGACCATGTCAAGCCAGGAGTATTTTGACATGAAACTGATTATTCATGTCAGTTTTTGGGAGATGAACCAAATGTCAAACTATTCAGTTCACTGAGAGAATGTAAACTACAGTATGAAAGAGATGATATGATGCAAACAATCTGTGCATCCTTTCAACTGAAAGCTCTATCCAGCTGGCTATCATCATGGAAAAATCTGAGTGTGGGCAAGGGGTCCAGTCCTTAACTGCTCAGTCCAAATCTATTATCTCTACACTTCCTTGCTGAGTCAGTCTGTGTGTCTACCTGTCCTTCTGAAGCTGCAGTGGTATTGTCTCTGCAGCCTACTGTGTCCTCTCATGTCTGTTAGAGCTTTACATTCACCTTCCACATGCTTTCACTCCTGCTTACGGCTTTTCTTACGTGCACTCAATCCCTTTGTTGTGGGTAGGCCACCCTTTCACCCATCTGGTAGGGATTCTAGGCACATACAGGGTTTGCACCAGACATTTTGCCCATTTTATGTTTATTCCCAGATTGTGGATTTTTGTGTTAAGTACTTTTAAAGGTTTTGCCCAATCCGGAGTTGGCTCTCTGTATATGCGTAGCCCTAGTCCACACACTCGTCATCTTGTATCATTCTGCCTCTGGAATTATTGAGTTTTCGGCTTCACCTCTCTCTCTCTCTCTCTCTCTCTCTCTCTCTCTCTCTCTCTCTCTCTCTCTCTCTCTCTCTCTCTCTCTCTGTGTGGATAGTTTCCCACGACATTAAAAATTCTCTTCTTCTTCTTCTTTTCTCTAGCTTTTGTATATGAAGCCCATGAATCAAAGAAATTTATGAAAGATCACATATGTTGTCTTTCCAATTGAAAGATTACACAACTGGAACTGGACATGTGTTCTTGTGTTTATGGAACCATGATTGGTTAGACATACTTCTATCCCTAAGTGGGGAAATATGAATGGCCATTGGCATGCTTGAAATGCATAAGGACTATATCCTCTCACCTTATTGAAAGGGAGATATAGATGGATACAAGTGTATGGATATCACGAGGACGTGGCAAATTGCAATTGCTAGCTTGAGTTGTTGGTTTCTTTCAGATGAGTTTTGTTCAATTTTTGAAACCCTCTTTTTGAAGTTGCAAATGGCTGGACATTGTATGGCCAGTGTAAAACGGTAGCTTCACTCTCAGACAGGAAGTTGGTCGGCACTGGAATTCGAGTAGTAAAAGGGTGTCTAGGCTCAGTTCAAAGTAATCTAGGTCCCCTCGATGCACTTAATAAGTTGGTGGATACTAGAAAATTAACTACATAGAGGCACAGTGACAAGGTGGGGACACCACAAAAAATCACCCAAAAACTCGGCTACATTGCATTTTTGGACGTGGTCCCAATGGTGAAGATGGTCAGATGACCCATTAGAGTCCAATGGAAGCATCTCCTCAAATTTAGGGAACCGCTATTTTAGGCCATGAAATATGTTCACGTCATTAGCTACAAAATGACGAGTGGAATATTTCATTACTCTGCCGCTAAGTCAACTGAGCAACCGGTTGAGATATTTTTAGACCAGAAGGTCCAAAGCGGGGAATTAATACACGAGTGCCAAGCACTCCGCACATTTTTGGGCATTTTCCAACTTAAGAGAGAGAGAGAAGCATTAAAACAAAACGTGGGCTTCATTTTTCAGCCGTATGGTGGATTGTTGCAGGTACCATAGCTACTCTGTGCTTGCCTACCCTTATGTACAGTGAACTGCAAGAATTGAAGCCTTGCACAACATTCACTGCTCTCTCTCTCCCCTCTGTGCAGTTATATGATGCCCCACAAGAGGGCTCTTCATTTGACCTATGTACAGTTGTGTGGGTTCATGCGCGATTGCCGAGGCAAGAGCCTCTTGCACAAGTACTGGATTAGCTAGCCGCTAATCCCCCGCAGGCACAGGTGAATTCGGAGAGATTTCACGAGAGAAATCTCGTCCAATTCAAAGGGCTAGTAGCCCTATAGGTGCGGGAGCTGGCAGACTTGCTACAGATGCGACCGGCTCGCAAAACAAAGCTCAAAAAAAGGAAATACAGCCTGCTGTGTATTTCTGCAGGTTTAGGGTTTTGGCCCTAAACAGTCCCTAATACCCCAGGAGGTCCGGGACGCGAGGGGACCGCTGTACAAGTGATTTGGCGCATTTTCAGGGCAGAAAACAGAGAATTCAGCGTGCTGCAGATTCTCGCCAAGTTTGGCAAAGTGTGTATGCGTCGGGAAAGTCATCTATTGCGTGGGGATACTGTCTGTGAAACGTCCTAGTACAGCTATGCTCCCAAAGTCGGGCCAGAACAAGTCATTTTCAGCCCGGATTATGAGGGACAGCTTGTAAGAAATCACAAGTTTCATTCCCTCTTTGAATACAATAAACAAATACCGAAAGGGGCCAACAAGTGTCGGTGTCTGCTTGGTGACATTTTAGCTTCCAAGCCGTGTGTGTTTGAAGTATCAATTCCCGTTACAGGTTTTCTTTTTGCAAAGTTTCTATGTGTCCTAAAGTCTAAAGTAAAGTTTCGGATGAAAGCCTACGTCTACCGCCCTGCAGACCGGTTTCAATGGAACAGATCGAATCTACTGTCACAAGGCGGGCACCACGTGCCAATAGAAAAGAACAGACTGAACAGGCTTTTAGCACTTCAATAACAATTGAACTGAGAGAGAGAGAGAGAGAGAGAGAGAGAGAGACGACACGTGACACGGAGTGGCTGAATTCCACCCCAGAGAGTATAGGCCCCAAACCTTGGCGCCCCTTTCGGTATTTCTTTATATTACATCAACACAGTACAAGCCGATACTCCAGACTCTGCACCTTCTCCAGGAAGCAAGCGAAAGAATGAGCCCTAACCTCATGTTTATAGGCCCTTGGCTTGAAAAATAGTTACAATGAAAAGCTTCAAACTCAAAAGCAACTGGTCCAAAAAACGCCAAAATCTGCTAGCGCGATTTGCGAAAATCCGTACAACTGCCACGTCAGCCATGTCAATGCGTTTTGCGGAAATGTGCCACGTCAGTATTTCAACGTAAATGCGGAATCCGTACAGTTTTGCCACATCAGCAATCAGCAAAAATCCGAGTTGTGTGTTGGTGGGTCCTGCTTTATTTTAATCCTTTATGTCTCTTGGGCCCCATCGAATGGGGCCCGATAAGTTGGTAGGACTTCTTCTTCTGTTGTTGCTTGTTCTTCTTAGGATTTAGGCCCCTCGGCCATGATCTAAAGGTTGGCTCTGCTCTTCACTGACTTGACACGTCAGCAGTTTGTGACATCTCCCCTTCTTGAAAGACAGTAATCGTCCGCGATTACAGCATATCTACAAAACAACTCAAGTTAGCTTTAAAAAATTTCCGAGGGTCATTTCAAGGGACAATCAGTTTGCTCTTTTTAATTTTGTTAAGGAGTTAGCGTCTCCTCGCAACTCTTTCATTAAGGAGTTGGCTTCTCCTTTTGGCTCTTTTGTTAAGAAGTTGGCTTCTCCTTTTGTCCACATCGGAACTCTTGATATTCTGGCATAACAAAATTAGCCATCACACCCAGACCGCACCGATCTTCCACGAGTATCTTGATGCACTAAGATTACATACCCAGGCAATCTCATCCAATTAGGAATATTCAGTAGTTGGCACATTACAATGCAACACAAATGCTCACATATGCATGTTACAAGACACAACAAACAGCGCCGTTGAGCACTCCCCCGAGACAAACGATCTACGGTATGAAGCTACTCAACGACTCCCTCGTCACTCCCCCCGCAAATAACCTAAAAAGGTCCGGGCCATGAGCCCAGAGGACTGTACAACCAAACGTTCCCCAGACCGTAGTCTGCATCGCTTGGAGGTTCAAGCATTCAACCAAACGCTCCCAGGCATCGGCCTGCGTCGTTCGGAGGTTTTCTAGCATACAACAGAACGCTCCATCGACCTACGTCGTTTCGAGGTTTTCAAACATACAACGAAACGCTCCCCGGGCATTGGCCTGCGTCGTTCCAAGGTTTTCAAACATACAACGAAACGCTCCCCAAGCATCAGCCTGCATCGTTCCGAGGTTCAAACAATACCAAAACAATATTTCTTTCTTCTCCATCCAAGAGTAAAATTACCAATCATTGAAACCACTATTTAAAACCAGAGTCAAACAATTCAAATCGGCACCAAGACAAGTTTAAAACAGATAGCATCCATTTCAAACAAATAATACTTTCTCAACAATGTTCAAAAGTATCTAACTAAAAAACAACAAGAGAGGTCATTATTGTTCGGACAACCGAACTTTGAGGACAACAGTCAACTGGCTTGCCCTTCTGCATCACGGTGATGGTTCAGTTCCGAACTTGGAGAGTTGCATCATTCTTGTCGTGCCAGGACATGCCCAAGAGAACGTCGCAGTTGCCCGACTTCATAATGTGGAAATCGGCTTTTCCATGATAATCTTGTATAGTCACTAGAAGAGCACCAATGAGCAATACCACTTTCTGAGTTTACCTCGTGGCTAGCTCAGCTTCAATTTCTCCACCCTCATCATCATAATCAAAGTGCACCTGCTTCACGAACTCTGGATGGATGAAGTTCTCCATAGCTCCGGAGTAAAAGAAAATAAGGGCTTTCAAGCCGTTGACTTTTCCATAAGCTCTACATAATTCATTAAAACTCTCAAGGTGTATACCATAAATATCCGGTACTAGTCCAATAGCATGTCTAGCCCTCTTGGCCGGAGGTGGCCTTCGGGATCTGTCTAAGGTGGGAGTAGAACGTTGCACTGAGGACGTCGAGGCTCGCTCAAGACATGTATTGAACGTATGCCTTTTTTGGAAACATTCGAAGCATTGGCCTTCTTGTAACAAGGCGTCTCGTTGACGGTGTGTCAGACAAGGCCGTTGAGGTTGGTTTTCACGGGATTCCCGAGAACTTGTTCGTTGTTGCCGGGAGTTTTGGTTAGTGGCCGGAGGTTCTTCTGTGGTAAACTCCAACTTTCTCTTCATGAGCTTCTAACCGACCGCGGCATGGTCCATAAGATCTTGCATGGTAGAGACTTGCTTGGAGAGACAATATTCTTGCAATGGTGATGGTAGTCCAATGGTGTAGCGCTCGCACTGGTCCTCCAAGGAAATGAACTTAAAGAAGGACACCGGAAGGTACACGTCGAGAAACCTTTGGTTATAGTCGTCCATGGTTTGGGTGGCAAGCATTTTCAAGTTGCCCCACTCTGCCAAAATCCGGACTTCAAACATCGAAGTCATGTAATTACGTGCAAAAATTGTCTTGAAAGCTTGCCAAGTCCTCGGAGCATGCGATTGTGTCGCGATTGAACTCCACCATTGCATAGCATCATCATTAAGAAATCCCGCTGCTCGAGAAATCTTGGATTCTTCTGTATAGTTTCCCAAAGCATAGATGTTGTCGAATTGTTGTAGGAACTGCAATGCTTTCTTGCGATCTTTCACCCCGAAAAAAGTGAAACATTTTGACTGTCATGCCGCCATCTTTGAAATCTTTGGGTTGGTTAGGCGCATAACCCAAGTATGGATAATAAGGGTATCCATATGGGCACCAACCATTGTAGCATGGTGGAGGTGGTGGTGGTGGAGGTGGGGGCAACGGTGGTGGCAAAGGCGGTTGCACTGGATCAAGGTCAAATGGCTGCACCATATTCTTGAAGACTCCCCCGATCGGAACAGACGGTTGAGAAGGCCCGGTTGGAAGCTCTCGTACTTTCTGATGCCGGAGGAGGAGGTACCACCTGGGGCATCAGAGGGGGTAACATGTAGTTCAAAAATTAACTTTGCAGCATCCAAAGATTTTGTTGAGGATGCCAGGAGAGAATGTCATGAAGCTCGTTGAGCAGAAACTGCAAATTCCATGTCTTGGGTTCTTTATGGCTTATGCCCTATAAGACACAGCGATGAAAATGGGAGCGCACCCCATGCGCGATGAAGTAAGGGTGGGAGTGGTTGATAAGTCCAGGGTCAAGACCGAAGATACTTCAATTAAAATTGCAGTAGCTCTATCTGCTCTTTTGTAGGACCGGTATGCTTTCAGAAAAGCACACGCCTAATGCTCTGATACCACTGTCACAAGACGAGCATCACATGCCAATAGAAAAGAACAGACTTTTAACACTTCAATAACAACTGAACTTAGAGAGAGAGAGAGAGAGAGAGAGAGAGACGAAACACGTGACACGGAGTGGCTGAATTCCACCCTAGAGAGTATAGGCCCCAAACCTTGGCGCCCCTTTGGGTATTTCTTTATATTGCATCAACACAATACAAGCTGGTACTCCAGACTCTGCACCTTCTCCAGAAAGCATGCCAGAGAATGAGCCCTAACCTCATATTTAAAGGCCCTTGGCCTGAAAAGCGGTTACAATGGAAAGTTTCAAACTCAAAAGCAACTAGTCCAAAAAGCGCTAAAATCTGCCAACGTGATTTGCGAAAATCCGTACAACTGCCACGTCAACCCTATCAGTGCGTTTTGCAGAAATCTGCCACACCAGCACTGTCAATGTGAAACGCGAAAATCCATACAGTTCTGCCACGTCAACAATCAGCAAAAAATCGGAGTTGTGTGTTGGTGGGTCCTGCTTTATTTTAATCCTTTATGTCTCTTGGGCCCATCGGATGGGGTCCCATAAGTTGGTAGAACTTCTTCTTCTGTTGTTGCTTGTTTTTCTTAGGGTTTAGGCCCCTCGGCCATCATCTGAAGGTTGGCTCTGCTCTTCACTGACTTGACACATCAACAGTTTGTGACATCTACCTTAGGCACACACACAATAAAGCATGCATGATGACTTGCATTGAGTGTTGTTTTGAAAATACTTGAACATTAGGTAGTCTGCTCGAAAAGAGCTTTCATTTGATTCCCATATTAATGTTCTTGTTATCAGTTTTCCACCGATTCTAGAATGTTCTAGAAGCTTCTAATCAAGGGCTAGAAGAATATAAAAGGAGTATTTCAAAAGAAAGGCGAGTGTCAAGACCCTTGTTACATGTGTAAGGGCACTTGTCAAAGACAAAAGACAAAGGAGGTGCCGCCGAAGTGACTCCATGCTAAAATTTTCAACTTGTACACTTGTAATTTCTGGAGTAATAAACGTATTCCTATGAAGGGGCCGCGGGCTATTCCGGGTCAGTAGTGTGTCACTCTCAATGGTGTGTCAAAATCTCTCTAATCTCTCTCTGAGTCTTTCTGTCACAAACTGATGACGTGTCAAACCACTCAAGAACAAAGCCAACCTGCAGATCCTGGCTGAGAGGCCTAAACCCTAAGAAGAAGCAACAGAAGAAGTAGAAGCGGCACTAGTAATTTAACAAATTGCAAAGTCTTGCCAAGAAGCCTATTTTTAAAGAAGAGTTCCCACCAACTTATAAGACCCCGTCCAATGGGGCCCAAGTGACACAAAGACAATAAATAAGGTTGGACCCACGTAAAAACTGACGACGTGGCAAACTTTACGAATTTTCGCAATTTGAAATGCAGCATGCTGACGTGGCAAGTGTACGGCTTTCCGTGATTTACGCTAGGTAGCTTTTCAGTTCCAATTTTTGGGACCAGATGATATTATAATTGAAGCTTTTCATGTAACTCCTTTTGAGAGGCCAAGGGCCTTTAAATATGAGCCAAGGGCTCATTCTCTGGCATGCTTCTGCGTGAAGGTGCACACGATGGAATACTGGCAATGTATTGAGTTCAAGCCATATAAAGAAACACCGAAAGGGGCGCCAAGGTTTAGGGCCAATGCTCTCTTGGGGAGGAACTCCGCCACTCCCCGTCTCGTGCTTTGTACATTCTCTTTTAGTTCAGTTGTTATTTGAAGTGCTTAAAGTTGTTCACTCTGTTCTTTTCCATTGGCACGTGGTGCCCGTGTGACACTTTCAAGTTATCCATCTCTCTCTCTCTCTCTCTCTCTCTCTCTCTCTCTCTCTCTCTCTCTCTCTCTCTCTCTCTCTCTCTCTCTCTCTCTCTCTCTCTCTCTCTCTCTCTCATGCAGCAAAAGTGTGTATGGATTTAGCTCGGATCTAGTACTCCGCACAAACACAAGGGACACTTTACTTCACTTGAAAGAATTGAACTGAACGGCAAGAAAGAGAGAGACACAAGAGAAAGAAAAGAGATGACATCAAACGTCGGGTCCCAAACCCTCAAGGGCCCCCTTGCTCTAATGCCAAAGCAAATACTTTCTTTATTCTTGCACAATGCTCATACAATGATGCTAAATGCTAAGGTGTTGATGTTAATGGATACTGATGTTGGGTATTGGTATTGATGCTGGGTATTGATGGGTACTGATGGGTACTGAGGTACTGAGAGGTTCTTTGTCGACCACGATGATGTCGACGATGAGATACTGATGGAGTCTATGTCAAAGACGATGATGTCGACGACGGGGTATTGATGGGTCTATGTCGACGACGACGATGTCGACGACGAGGTACTGATGGGTCTATGTCGAAGACGGTGAAGTCGACGACGAGATTCTTGACGGTTCAGTGGATCTATGTCAATGACGATGATGACGACGACAACGAGGTTCTTGACGAGGTTCTGTGGATCCTTATGCTCGGCATAAGGGGTACTAGGTGCTGGGTATTGTGTCGACGACGGTGACGACGACGACAACAGCGACGACGGGTCTATGGTTGAACGCCGGATCTGCTAGCAATGTCGATGGCTCGGGTCTGCAACCACGACAAGGCTAGGGCTGGAATCTGCAACGATCTAGATGCTAAAAATGCTGCTTTTCATGGGTGAAAACGCTGGTCAAACAGGGCTGAAAATGCTGGTCATATTGCTTGAAAGCGCTGGCTGTCCAGCTGAAGCACTGAACTGCACTCGGGGACCCCTCGAATGTGATTACATAGCATCGATTTTCAGCTCACTTAGTTTTATGGAGTTTTGACCAGGTTCACATTTTTTTTAAATAAATGACCGGCTGCCCACTTATTAAGTGGGCAGCCCTCTTAAATTAAAGCATGGCTTCATAAAAAAAACAAAGCGTTGGCTGGCTGGCTGAATCGTACGCTCTCTCTCTCTCTCCCCCCTTGCTATTGCCAGAAACAGCCCGCAGCATTCCCCTATCACCATCGCTACCCCTCTCCCCTCTCCTCTATTCCAGCCAGCTCCATTTCTTACCGGGTGTCGGGTGCTGGGTGCCTATAAAAGCAACCCTTTCCCTCTCTCAGTTACACAGAAATCCCAAAGCTAGCAGCGAGGAGAATTACCGACAGGAATCTGCAAGTGATCAAGAGACGCCAGTACACGGAGTTCGCTTTCACGTACTCGGAGCAACAGGTATCAATTGTGCATTCGCGATTCGCGTTCTTGTTTTGTGTTTGTGCTTTTGTAGGTACTACATCACGGAGAGGGAGCAACGAGGCCTCGGCCTATGCTCACAGATTCTAGGAGCGGAATCGGGAATAGTCTGTAGAGCTTCACGCTTTGGGCACAGACGGAAGCAAAATTGAGAGCTCGTCTCTCCCGAAATTCCCGCACGGGAAGGAAATTGACCATCAAGTCGGAAGATCTAGAAAGGAGGGGTGACTCTGGTTCTTGTGCTTGTAAAAAGATTCTCCCTAATAAAGATTCTCTTATGGGGGGGGAGGGGCAACCAATCCATCTTCTGGTCTCAAATATTGTGTCAATCTTGTCCCTCATCTCTTTTGAGTTGAAAGATTATTTATTTTCAGCTTGTTGATTATTTGTGTGTGCTCCCGTTCGTGACAACCTGTCATAGGCAAACTTTGCTTGCATTGCCAGGGGTATCTAGAGCACGAGGACTTGATAGTACTTGCAAGTCAGTCCCGCTTGTGGCGGCTTTGGCCATTTCCAAATTAATGAAATCCAGTCTGTTCGTTTACTCGATCTTCTTACATGAGATGGACGACAAGAAAATGGAAAATTTGTCCGACCTTGAGAAGGACCGATAAGGATTTTTGCAAGCTCTGCAAGCTCAGGATGACTGTTTCTCTTTACCAAAAGAGTTATCTCCTCAACGCCCTAAAGATGACACTATTGATTTGATTCCGGGTAGTACCCCACCGGAACGGCCACCTTACAGAGTAAGCAGAGCTTAAAACAAAGAAATTATGACCCAAGCGAAAGAACTTTTAGAAAAAGGTTTAATTCAACCCAGTACATCACCTTACTGTTTGCCAGTGTCATTGGTTTTAAAGAAAGATGGACCTTGGAGAATGTGCATTGACTACAGGGCTCTCAATAAAATCACCATCAAGAACAGGCTTCCAATACCCAAGATTGATGATTTATTGGACAAGTTCCAGGGTTCTACTTGTTTCAATAGAATCGACCTAAAAAGTGGCTATCATCAGATCATAATTGCTCCTAGAGCTGTATACAAGTCCGCGTTTAGGACATCCTTTGGATTGTACGAGTATTTGGTGATGCCTTCTGGTCTCACGAATGTTTCTCTAACGTTCAACGAGATAATGGATAGAATTTTCGAGAGTGTAGGTGATTTGTGGGCACCTTTTTCAACGATATCATCGTATTCTCCAAGAAATGAGGTAGAGCATCAACACTGCCTGTGACAAGTTTTCTAGGCACTGAGGCAACATGGGTTGGTGGTGAATGGGAAGAAGAATGAGTTATTCTTACCAGAGATCGACTTTTTGGACACATCGTCTCTACAAAGAGTATCAAAATGGTCCGGCCAAGGTTGAGACCATCCGAAATTGGCCAGACTTGAAAAATGTTCATGAGGTTCGAAGCTTTTTTGGGTTTGTGCTCTTACTATCGGTGGTTCATTCGAAAATTTGTGCAGATTGCTTCTCCTCTACATGCTTTGACACAGAAAGGGGTTCCTTCTACATGGGGACCATCTGAGATCACAGTCTTCAAGACTCTCAAGGAGAAGTCACAAATTGTTGACATGTCAAGCCACTGAAGAACGAAGCCAACCTGCAAATCCCGGCCAAGGGGCCTAAGCCCTAAGAAGAAGTAGAAAAAGAAGAAGAAGAAGTCCTACCAACTTATAGGACCCCGTCTGATGGGGCCCAAGGGACCTAAACGCATTAAAAATTAAAGCAGGGCCAAGACACACACACACATAAAGCATACAAGATGATGACATGGCAGTTGTACGAACAGTCTGCAAAACGTGCTAACATGCTGACGTGGCACCTGTACGGAATTCCGAGTTTTATGGTGATGATGTGGCAATTGTATGGCTTTTGGGACCAGTTGCTTTTAAGTTTGAAGCTTTTCATGTAACTGCTTTTCATGGCCACGGGCCTTTAAATATGAGCCAAAGACTCATCCTCTGGCATGCTCCACGTGGAGGTGGAGAGGATGGAGTACCGACGATGTACTAAGTTCAAGCAATATAAAGAAATACCGCAAGGGGCGCCAACATTTGGGGCTAGTGCTCTCTTGGGGTGGAGCTCCGCCACTCCCCGTCTCGTGTCGTGCATCTCTTTTAGTTCATTTGTTATTTGAAGTGCTTAAAGTTGTTCAGTCTGTTCTTTTCCGTTGGCACGTGGTGCCCGTTCCGGTTACAAAAGTTGACAACTTGCCTAGTGTTGGTTTTGCCAAACTTGCAAAAGCCATTTTGAGATATATTGTGATGCATGTGGTCGCAATCTGGAATGCAGGAGGGCCATGTTATAGCTTATGAGTGCAGAATGTTTTCTGGACCATAACAGGTTGCACAAATTTATGCCTTGGTGGAGTTTTCTTACAACAACACAGTACATACCTCTACAAGGAAGGCGCCATTTGAGATCATCGAGGGTGCTAAGAAGGTTCCACCTATTCTAAGCACCAAGGATACGTCCTAACCCTATGGGTCTTCAGTGGTGTGACACGTCAACAATTGGTGACAGAGTGTAGGAGCCTTATTAACAATCTCTTGGACGCACATGATATAGGAAATTGTTGAAGATTGTCTGCCCAGGCTCTTGATGACTAGCCTTCGTCACCCAAGCCAATGTTCAAGAAGGATCTTGACAAGACCCACATTTGTGCGACCGGGTACAAAAGAAGAAAATGACAGGCTAGACACAACACTACAGTCACAAAATAAGCAACAGAAAAAACTACATAATGTAGACAATCTTAAAATCTACTACACTTCTAATCTAGATAACCTACACTGGTGAATGCATACCATAATGGCCAAATGCTCTGTTTCTGAATCCTACGAAACAGGGCAGCTTCACCAAAATATTTCACTAATCAAATACCTTACTACATTGTAAACCCCTAACACTAAAGCAAGCAAAAATATTAGATGCGATGTATTTTCCTCTGATGAAAGCTTCAACAAGAAACCTACTAAACCTTATGGGTGCTTATGTATTTGGCATGACAGAAAATGCAGCAAGTGTTTGACAAACAGCTTAACACTCTGACATTATATTGTGACTAATCTTTAAGGTTGATTTATAACATGAGTGCTTGGAAAAAATCAGCCTGGAAGCTTGCCACAGAGACACAAATTGAAGATCAGATAAGAGCTACATAAATGATTTGCCTACCGAAGCATGAGCATTTGTAAGCTCCTCTCATTTACACAGAAGCCTACAAAAATTTTGCTACATTTCTCATCCTTCTAACTATGTTACATTAAGCAAAGTTAACTTCAACTATCTTATAAGCATAAAGTGCAATCACTTGCGACAGAATGAACAATAATACTACCTGTGGAACTGATAGCTTCACCCCGTCTAAAGCTTGAAGTCTCTCTACCAGAAAGTCTCTTCTTTCTTTGAAAGCCTTGACCATCAAAGCTACCTCTTCCCCACCTGCATAACCAAGTCCTAAAGCAGCAACACCCGCTTTTTGGGAAATACTACTTGCTCCGGAAGTTGACTGCAAAAAAAAGGGGGTAATATTCGACCTAAATCCAGTCAGCAAAGAAAACAGGGGTTTATTCAACCCAGGTCTGGTCACTCAGAACACTCAATGCAAATAAAGCTAAGTTCATGTTATTTAAAACTAACCTGGCTTTGAATTCTGCCACAGGCTGTGACAAAATGCTTGGGAGCTGCCAGATATCCGAGGCGCCAGCCTGTCATGGCAAATGCCTGTCATCAAAACACAAAGGAGAGAGCACCTTAAGTTTTCTGTAAGAGAACCAATAAGAGGCGTAAGGAGGACGTGTTTTTCACAAAACAACAATGTTCTGTATGTCTAAGAATGCTGCGTAGATATTTTGAATCCTAAAATGTGTAACATTTAATACTAAAGAGTTTATCCCGGATCGTAACATGCATGCAAACTTTGACAGCAACAGCTGCCAACAAAGCATAGTCAAGAGAAGATCTACTACTTACTTTTGAAAATCCATTAACTGTTAGAGTTCGTTCCCTCATTCCAGGCAAAGAAGCAAAAGAAGTATGACTGGCTGGCTTGTACATAATGTGTTCATAAATCTCATCAGACAGTACCTGCATGCAAATTAATCCCACAATGTTTGGAGACATTTGTACTACTAAAATCAAAAACAAAACTTTAACCTCTGCAATCCAACTTACCAGCAATCTTGGGTGCTTTGCAACTATCTTAGCTAGCTTTTGCAGTGTTTCACGAGGATAAACAGACCCTGTTGGGTTTGAGGGAGTACATAAGATTATCAATCTGGACCTCTCAGTCAAGACAGATTCCAACTTTTCGGGTGTAAGTAAAAAGTCATCCAATAAAGCTGTCTGCACAATCTTTGGAGTTGCATCTGCCAGACGGGCCATCTCAGGATAACTGACCCAAAAAGGTGCCGGAATAATTACCTGTTCAAATCAATTAGAATCAGTTTGGCAAGCAAACAAACTTTGTGCTTAAAGACACGGCTGGATATGCCCCCGTTGAAGTATAACTGATTCACAACCAAGTGTGCAAAAGAAGACCACGTGAATTTGACACAAACTTAAGCCTTTGACACTTGGATTGAGTAATGCCTATGCCTAGCCGTTAAATTACTTCTTCTACCTCAACAAGTTTTGTCATCGCCCAAAAGTGTCGTCACATACTGTCTCAGGTTATAGATGGCAATCAATAGGAAACAAGCTCGAGAGAATATTACTCCTCCAGAGAGGTAGATACTATGTTGGTTGGGGACTTAATGCAAGGCCAGCTTCTTGTGAGGTTGCAAGGTTTTGGACCAGTGCACCATGGAGTGGAACTCCGCTTTCAAGAAGCACGCATGGGTAACGGTTAAGGCATCGGGCTGCCAAGTGAGGTTCAAGGGCTTGAACCCGAAATTACATTTTGCAAAACCCGAATTTAACAAATTTCTTGAATTTACAACAGACGCATCCAACAGCCCGATTTCACCCGCAGTCTCTGTCACAACTTGTTGGCGTGGCTGCCCATGGTACACACACACACACACACCTGCCCCGGCTGCTGCAGTGCTGATGTGGCTTCCGGAAATTCCACCGCAGAATGCACTGGCAGTGCTGACATGGCAGCAACGTACGGATCCCCGCATTTCACGGCACATTTTGCGGGCAGCTGTACGCAGCTTCTTCTACGCAAAAAGCTGGCAGTTTTTGGCTACGCAAGGCATGAGAGAGAGAGAGAGAGAGAGAGAGAGAGAGAGAGAGAGAGAGAGAGAGAGAGAGAGAGAGCTTTTTGCTTTATTATTGCAAGGCTTTTGATTTTCAGCTTTTGGGGCTCTGCTTTTGGCATCCCTTGTAAAACCTTTATAAGTGTGGGCAGGGCTCCCACTTCTCAGAGCATCTCGACACAGAGTCTGAGAGTGAGACCCTCCCACTCCATTGTACTTTTAAGTTGCAGATTAATACAAAAAGAAATACCGAAAGGGGCGCCAGTCTTTGGGGCCAATATCTCTAGGCACGGAACTCCGTCGGGCCGCGTCGAATCAATTGTGAACTATGAACTGTTTTGAAGTGAATTCCTATCGTGTCGCGGTAAATTCTTGACCTGGAGTGTCCAAGTTTGTTACAGTGGTATCAGAGCACAGAAAGATTCTTCTTCTACGGAGGATACGATCCTTTTTACAGCGCACAGCTTTCGGGAAAGAATCTTCGTGCCCCGAACCTAATCTTATTAGTCAACCCCACCCTTCATACATCGAGCATCGGGCGCGCTCCCGTCTTCGTCGCTCTGTCTTACAAGGCATAAAGCCATTAAAAATCCCAGATTACACATGAGTTTCAGTGAAGAATCTGACAAAGATGACACTCCTCAGTGAGAAGGCAAAGAAAAGTTGAACATCCGGCACGGGAATTGAAGAAAAGAATGAAGATTTGGGCAGAAAAAAAATTCGCACAAGTTTGCCAAAAAAGGAGTACAAACGTTAACTGCAGATAGGCATATGTGTGAACAGATTAATTAAGTACTCCAAGGACCCGAGATTGGTGATGCACCTGAAGAATTACCCCAGATTGATGGCGTGTGGCCCATTGCTTCTCCTCTCAAGTAGGGAGTAAAGCCAAAAAGACAGACGAGTGCAGAAAAGAAGAACCTGTACTCGCAGAAAGACATGAACAAGCGAAGCAAAAAGCAAAGCTTCGGAAAGGGCAAGAAAAAGGCAAAGAAGCCTAGATTTCGCCCAGTTTCTAACAGTTCTACCGAGGACTCATCCTCAAATACTTCAAACCCCGACGATCACATGTTTTATGCAAAGAAGAAACATTTTTATAAAGCCAACCAATATGACTTCCTGGAAGATAAAAGCAAGAAAGTCCAACAATTTAACGAAGGTGGACAGTCGATTTGAATCCTTTTCTGTGTTCCGTGATGCTCGAACATGGTGGTCCACTATTCTCCTGAGAAAGGAAGCTCCGGTTAAATGGTTGAAATTCAAACAGCTTTTTATTTCTTCTTGGCTGACTAATGAACGAGATATACGAACCGCTTGGAATCATCTTTGGATGACCAAGGGAAATTCTTTGGACGCTGATTGCGAGAGCAATATGACTTCCTGGAAGATAAAAGCAAGAAAGTCCAACAATTTAACGAAGGTGGACAGTCGATTTGAATCCTTTTCTGTGTTCCGTGATGCTCGAACATGGTGGTCCACTATTCTCCTGAGAAAGGAAGCTCCGGTTAAATGGTTGAAATTCAAACGGCTTTTTATTTCTTCTTGGCTGACTAATGAACGAGATATACGAACCGCTTGGAATCATCTTTGGATGACCAAGGGAAATTCTTTGGACGCTGATTGCGAGAGAATTTGGAGCTCTTTTCTACCAGCTTCTTCATTTACAGAGGTCTTGTTTAAGGAACAGATTGAGCGGTTTTGTTGCGGACTTTCTACAGAGATCCAAGACTATTGCTTGGAACAAAAGTCAAATTCTATTCAAGAATTGATGGGTCATGAGAAAAGGGGTTTTGCCATACAGTTGGGCAATCTGACTTACCCCACTGATGAGATCTTGACTAAGAGAACTCAACAGACTTCTAATAATGAAAGTAGAAAGAGAAAGAGTTCTCAGAACAAAGAAAAGAAAGATGCACGTCCCCGACAGACTCTTAGAGACCGGTTTATCTATCTCAAAGAGAAAAGTGTTTTGAATGCGGGGAACATGGGCACATCTCTGCAAAGTGCCCCAAAAAGGCACAGCAAGAACAGACTAAAGATAGGCCAGAGAGTTCTAGAGCAGCAGAGGATGTGGCAAAAAAGGCAGATGAAAACAAAACTGGTACCACATTGCCTGGGGCCTGAACCAAATCAAATGGACGGAAGTACAAACTTTGCCGCACCTAGGGCAAAGTGAAAGAACAAGAAGCCCTCATTTTCTTTGATGGAGGAGCCAAGGCCAACTTCTTTTCACTTGAATTGGCGGCTCGATTTGGAATTACGCCCGACAGGCTAAGGCCACGGACGGAGGTAGTCCTAGCTGCACCCGGATGGGATGATGCCATTACACCGATCATTGGAAAACTTCATTTGCAATGTCAGGGGTGTTTAGGGCACGAAGACTTCAACATAATGCCCTTGGGAGGTTGTGACGTCCTCCTCGAAATCCCTTGGTACCAAAAGAACAACGTCGTGGTTGACTATCGAGCTGAGAAAGCGATTTTGACGAATAAAGGACACAGAGATTGTACTTGATGGAATTCGGCTTTTTTCTTTGATTTTCTGGAGAGAACTAAATGATGATTGAAGGTTGAATATGTTTTGACCTTGATAAATAACGCCAAGATTTTCAGAGGGCCTGCCAAGCGAGTTGCCACCAGCTCCTCCTGAGGATCATACCATTGATCTGATACCTGGAAGCACACCATCGAATTGGCCACCTTACCGTGTGAGCCGAGCCCAGAATGAAGAGATTATGAACCAAGACCTCTTGGAAAAGAGTCTTATCCAGCCGAGTACTTCACCTTACTGCTCTCCGGTGTTGTTGGTTTTGAAGAAAGACGGATCTTATTGGAGAATGTACATTGACTATAGAGCTCCCAACAAAATCACCATCAAGAACAGACTTCCGATTCCTAGGATCGATGATATTCTAGACCAACTACAGGGATCCTCTTGTTTCAGCAGAATCGACTTGAAGAGCGCATATCGTCAGATCCGAATCGCGCCGAGAGATGTCTACAAGACACCTTTCAGACGACCTTCGATTTATTCGAGTTTTTGGTGATGCCTATTGGGCTTACCAATGCTCCAGTGACCTTTAACCGAATGATGGACAAGATTTTCATAGAGTACAGATCTTTTGTGGGGACTTTCTTTGATGACATTATTGTCTTCTCCAAGGATGAGGCAGAACATAGAGAACATCTGCTACAGGTCTTTCAGGCATTACGAGATCACAAGTTGGTGATTAATGCAAAGAAAATTTTTCCTACCGGAGATGCACTTTTTGGGACACATTGTCTCAGCAGCAGGAGTGTAGATGGACCCGGCCAAGATAGAAACTATCCGTGATTGGCCCGATTTGAAGAATGTCCATGAAGTTAGAAGCTTCTTGGACTTATGTTCTTACTATCGGTGGTTCATTAGAAAGTTTGCAGAGGTTGCTTCCTCTTTGCATATTTTGACACAGAAGGGAATCCCTTTCTCGTGGGGATCCACAGAGGTGACTGCCTTTCAGACATTGAAAGAGAAATTGACTACAGGACCAGTTTTGACTTTGCCGGACTTGCAGAAGTCATTTGAAGTATATTGTGATGCTTGTGATCGTAGCCTGGGTGCGGTCTTAATGCAAGAAGGCCATGTCATTGCCTACAAAAGCCGATTGTTCTCAAGGCCGGAATTGACAACATGAGACAGAGATTTTGGTGGTTATCCATGCTCTTACTCAGTGGCGACATTACCTACTTGGAGCCGATTTTACGGTCTTCATAGATCACCAAAGTTTACGTTGCTTCTTATCACAGAAGCAGCTATCAAAAAAGCAGATACGGTGGGCAAACATCTTGTCACAGTCTCACTTCCAGATTGTCCATATGCAGGGACAAAAGAATTTGGTGGTAGATGCTTTGTCCCGGAAGTCGTTGGTTCTGGCTATTTCCGCAATACATCAAAGGAGCTTCTAGGATATGGTCGATCAGTATGCCACAGATACAGATTTTGCAGATATTTTCACTCGGATACGGAATGGGGAGGTAGTAGCGGGATATTCCATTCGGGATGGCTACTTAATGAGAAAAACCATGTTGTGCGTTACACAACCGTTAAGGGAAAAGGTTCTAACCGAATGCCACTGTCCACCTTTTACGAGTCACCGCGGCATTGCTACCACCTTGAAAGGTGTGGAGAGATACTTCTTCAAGACGAGACTCAAGAAGGACGTTGACGATTTTGTACGCAGTTGCTTGGTATGCCAGAAGGTCAAGTTTGACGGGCCTAAAGCACAAGGATTGTTACAGTCTTTACCCATACCCACCCGTCCCTGGGAAAGTATTGCAATGGATTTCATTTTGATCTCCCGAGAACATAGAGTGAGCACGATGGTATCTAGACTGTTATTGACAGGTTTAGCAAGCAAGCTCATTTCATTCCAGTGAAGAAAATAGTCAAGCCGGATCACTTAGCGAGACTGTTTGTGGCCCAGATCTTCACACTACATGATATGCCTGAGACAGTTGTCTCCGACAAAGACCCCAGATTCACGAGTTTGTTTTGGAAGGCTATTTGGGAGAACATTGGCACACGGTTGCAGTTCTCGTCATCTTTCCACCCGCAGACAGATGGGCAATCGAAAATTGCAAATTCAGTCATACTGGATTTATTGAAGTCTTACATCTCACATTAGAAGACTCAATGGGAAAAGTATTTGCCTTTGGTGGAATTTGCCTACAAGAACACGATTCACTCTTCAACGGGTAAGGCGCTTGTAAGGTGCAGCGGAAGTGAATGTTGAACTTTGCTCAAGATGAGTGCTCCGAACTGTGCTCAAGGGTTCCTTTTTCTTACGGAAGGGAGAGCCTTCCGTTCCTTTAGTGAGAGAGTGCAATGGACACAAACAAAGTAAATGGACACTGTGAATGGAAGTGCATGAGACTGAGCGATAGAAAGAGAAGAGAATACGACACCAGAGACGTTGTAAAACCCTCCTCCGAAGGCCCCACTCTCTATGGCGAGAGCGGTCTACTTATGATTGCACAAATCTCTACAATGCTTAGACTTGCCGAAGAAGTCGACGACGATGAGGACGACGACGAGACGGGCTGAAATCTGAAAATGCTAATGGCTGAAATCTGCAAATCTTTAACTGCTGAATTCTGACTCTATGTCGGTGACGATGTCGATGAAGACGATGCGACGACGACGCGCTGAAAACGCAGATGCTGAAATCTGCGTTTTCCGGGCTGAAACTGCAAATTTCGCGGGATCTGACCGTGCGGCGAGGATCTACTGCGGGAAGGTGAGATCTGCGAGGTTTGGGGGTTCTACTGCGATGTCTCACTGCTGAAATATGAAAACGCTGATGCTTCTTGGTGTTCCATCGCGGTGAATCTGCAAAACGCTATGCTCATGCAAAAACGCTAGGGCTGAAAATGGTCCTGCTGCTGCCGGTTGTCCTACAAATGCAAAACGCTAGGCTTCTTGATTGGTCTTGCTGCTACCGGGGCTGATCTGCTATGCACAAAAAAGCCAGGCTGCCTGTGGATGAAATCGCTACGTCCTTGCAGATGCAAAAACGCTAGCCCTGCTGATGTGGGAAGTCTTGCTAACAAGTTGTTTGTTGAGCAAGGTGCTCCTGCTGCCTCTTCTGCCAAAAAGTGCTAGCGCTAGGTTTCTATTTATACAAACTTAGCAAAATTACCCTACCTACTTTCCAACAAAAGCCACTTAAAAATAATACGTGAAAAATATCAAAAATAGGGAAAATAGGTCTATGCACTGTAAAAATGCTCTTGATGGGTTCTGATGGAAATCTGATGGTCATGCTGTGTGCAACGAGAGGATATGCATCTAATCTAAGTGTCTGGACATGCACAGCCTACGAACAAACTTACAAAGGTGCCAGATCACTTCCTATTCTAGACTGACTTGACTGAACTGAACCCTGGTCGTGCTGTAGCTTGTCCACGGACACATAGGGTTGGATGTGTCACGTGACAGTGCCATTTGAGATTATTAAAGGTGCTACGAAGGTTCCACCCTTCCTAAGCACGAAAGATAAGATTTTTGAAGCCCACGAGTACAAACGGGACTTAGACACTCCTTTTGCCAAGGTCCGGGAGGCTTTGCAAAAATCTCAAGAAAGGCACAAAAAGGCAGTTGATCGACATCGTCACGATTTGAAATTAAAGGAGAACGATCTTACGTTTTGAGAAGGCACGCTTGAGAAAGAAAAAGGGAAAGGAGCTGCTTTTTCCAAAGCTTAGCATGAGATACTATGGACCTTTCCAAATTTCCGAAAAGATAAATGATGTCTCCTTTAGACTGAAGTTGCCCGATACTTGCAAGATTCACAATTCTTTTCATTTGAGTCTCCTGAAGCCTTTTAAAGATGATGTGCTCGATGATGGGGAGACAGATGAGCAATCCGAAGTAGAGGAAAACGAGGAGATACTCGTTCCAGAACAGATTTTGGCACATAAAGATAGAAAGGTAAAAGGTAAAATGATAAGACGGTTCTTGGTTAAATTCAAGAACTATCCCGCATTGGATACGAAGTGGATGGAGCAGGAGGACCTGGCAAATACTCCTCAAATTGTGAACCTTTACCTTGAAGCATTTGGTTTAGCATAGTCTATTCCAAATTGAACACCGAACTCAGCTTGGGCGGAATCTGGTGCAACGGGTATGCACAAGAGGGGAGTCGCTCCACTCCTTTGTCAACAAATTGCCTCGATTTTTGATATTAAAGTCACTGATGTCTCTTTGAGTTTCAGGGATACTGTGGGCTGACAGTGGTCCACTGTATGACTTTATGAACTGGAATTCCTGATAATATGATACTGATTTGTTCTTGACTTGCTTAAGTGCAAGAACTGATAGACGAAATGACTGCAGCATTTTGGTCTGAAAGATCTCGATAGACATGGTTGCAATAAGGATTAGTCAATCGGACATCTATGAGGTCCCGAGTGGATCTAGATACAATTGTTAAATACGTTGTCGTGGTCTGAGATCCGAATGTATCACGTGACACATCGAACCCTATGTGTCCGTGGACAAGCTACAGCATGTCCAAGGGTTCAGTTCTGTCAAGTCAATCTAGAATAGGAAGTATTCTCGCACTTTTGTGAGTCTGTTCGCAAACCGTGCATGCCCAGGCACTTAGAGTAGATGCATATCCTCTGGTTGCACATAGCATGATCATCAGCATTACCATCAAAATGCATCAGGAGCATTTGCCAACGCACAAAACCTATTTTCCCTATTTTTGACATTTTTCACTTATTATTTTTAAGTGACTTTTGTTGGGAACTGGGTAGGGCAATTTGCCTTAAGGTAATATATAAGAAAACCAAGCGCTAGGCTTATCTAGCAGAAGAAAGGAAGGAGAGCGACAGGCACCAAGTACAACACGCCCTCACCCTCTCAAGCAAGAACCACCCCCATAGACCTGGCGTTTTTCAGCACCATAGCCCAACGTTTTCAGCCTTGAAGACTCGGCAATTTCAGCATGAACCATTAGCGTTTTTCCCTACACAACAGTCAGCAATTTCAGCCCTCAGATCCAGCAATTTTGCAGGCCTTAAACCAGCATTTTTCATCCCTGCAATTCAGCGTTTTTGTACCCAGGATAACAGCGTTTTTCAACCAGCACTACAGCGTTTTTAAACAGCAGCATCTCAGCGTTTTTACAACAGTAAATTCGGCAGGAGTTATAGCAAATTCAGCAGACAAAGAACAGCCCAAAACATAGCATTTTCATCGACATCGCCATCGACATAAGAGTCAGAATTCAGCAGATAAAGATTTGCAGATTTCAGACATTAGCATTTTCAGATTTCAGCCCATCTCGTCGTCGACATTGTCGGCAAGTCCAAGCATTGTAGAGATTTGCGCAATCAATAGTAGACCGCTCTCGCCATAGAGAGTGGGGCCGCCTTCGGAGATTTGACAACATTCTGGTGTCGTATTCTTCTCTCTCTATCTCTCAGTCTCATGCACCTTCATTCACAGAGTTCACCACTTTGTTTGTGTCCATTGCACTCTCTCACTAAACGAGCGGAAGGCTCTCCCTTCCGTAAGTAAAAAGGAAACCTTAAGCACAGTTCAGAGCACTCATCTTGAGCAAAGTTCAACATTCACTTCCGTTACACCTTACATTGGTATCAGAGCTTTGGCAGTGTTCTGTATCACTCAAAAGAACCACAAGAATTTTTTTTTTGCTTGTAGCGGTCGCATGTAACCCAAGTCCTCTTGGGTGTGTCGATTCCTAATCGTGTTTTTGAAGAGTGACAGGAAACCCAAGAAAGAAGGGCTTGTCCAGCCTCCCCTTGTGCCTCTTTTCACTCATCGAGAGCAGACCGTGCACTTAGCGGCCGGCCAATCGATGTGAGGTGGGAAAAAGCAACCTTGGTGTGAGCGCAAGGCCGCCAAGGGGTGCGCCCTTAGGAAAGACGATTGGCGCAGTCTCAAGCAAAATGGTATGCCAGTTATGTTTTCTCTAATCGTGTTTTGCAGCTCGGCACCCAATTACGTAAATCGGATGATGAGCACAAAGAGGCTTTCATTCTCGGACAGGACGACTATATCAGGTTTGATGTCAAAGTCTTCGACCCAATCGATCTCAACAAGGCAGTAGCGATTGCTCTCGCACAGGAGATGAAGCACAACAAGGGAAAGCCTAAGGAAAACAAGACTTTCACAAGTACCTCTCAGACTTCGCACAATCCTCAAAACGGTAAGAACGGTAAGAATGGTAAGAACGGTAACTCTTCTAACCAATCTTCTAATAGTCTCTCAGAAAAGAACTCTCCAAATGAACCTAAGGGTAAAGCTAACACAATTGCTAAACCTAAGCTCACTCCAGATGCAAAGGCAGAACAAGGAATTTTAGGAGGATACATCACGTCGGAAGAGCAAAACACTCATTCTAAGGAAGGTCGTTGTTTTCATTGTCACATTAAGGGTCACATAAAAAGAACATGGCCTAAGCTTAAATCGAATGAATCTAAAGAACCCACAGAACTGACTTCCTCTATCAATGCAATAAATGAGAACATGAGTGTGACCCAAGTCTCTCATGATCCTCTCATTAATGAGTCTCTCATTAAGTGTTATGGTCATGTGAATGGTCAGCGTTTTGTCATATTGTTTGACCCAGGCAATATGCATGATTTTATTAGTGACTCTCTTGTCGAAAGAGCCCGCTTGGAGGTTCGCAAGACTTCTCCTTTCGAGGTGTCTGGCTTCTCTTTCGGTATGGACTCTCTCATCACGCAAGAGTGCCTTGATGTTTTGTTTACCGTTCAACAAGTGTCCTTCCGCAAGAATTTTGTAGTCTCTCCTCTTTCAGGATGTGATATGCTTTTGGGCATTCGATGGTTTCGTGAGCATAACCCTCTCATTGATTGGGCAGAAAATACGTTCATTTTCAATGCCAAAAGTGACTCTCCCCTTGTCATTCGTAGAGAGCAAGTTGTTCATTCTCCATCTCTCATTTCTAATGTGCAGGCGAAGATTGAAAGGATTCAGGAGAAGGAGACTCTCTCAGTCTTGTCTTCTCCATAGGACGACACACAAGAATTCCATGATTTGCATGATAATAACAAGCATGATGATAAGCATAATGATGAGCATGATGATTTGCATAATCAAGATGCGCTCTCACAAGCATGATGATTTGAAGGAAGATGATCTCATTATTCACGAGCTTGATGATGTGATTGTTCACAAGAATGATGGGTTAGTTGATACTTTTTCTAGTGAAGCTAACCTCATTGCAGATTCGTTTGATCACCCAGAACCGATCTTGGCTCTCAAGTCGAGGTCCAAAGAACCCTCTCAGGAAGTATTGTGTACGAATGATTAGTCAGCACGCATTGCTCGAGTGTTTCATTCGTGATCGTTTCCTGTATTTTAGTCAGCATCTTTATGTGATCCCTTTCCAAAGGCATGCCATATTATACGTTGAGAACGATTCACTCATGAATGAGCACCGATATATACGGATTTCTCATGAAAAGTTGAAAAGTATGCATTCAAGGAAGTCACATTCCATGTCTCTTCCTTGGCACGACACAATCATAGAAAGAGCACAAGAAAGATTGAGCATCAAGCATAGGCATTTCCATTGTGTTTTGCCCCAGTTGATTGGTTTAGATCAAAAAGTCCAGATTCGATCCCATTGTTTGCGTGTGTTTGATGAATGGTTTGGCACTTCGCCTCTATGTTCATCTACATTGCATGCACAGTCTTTAGAGAAGACGAGCTTTTCCAGTCACTTTACATGGAATGGGTATGTTCATGTTTTTGTGTTGGAAGTGGTTTCAGGAATTTTCATCCTCTGAGATTCTTGAAGAAGGTAGACGCATGACTATCGACGAAGTTGAAGCATTGAAGGAGCCACAAAAGACTTTGTGTCGCTTTCGGCGCGGCCCAAAGAAGCAAGCGTTGCATACCTTTATGAAGTTCAAGTATCGCATCACACATCAGAGTGGGCCGGCGATGAGTCCTTTCCAAGATTCCGAAAGTGGTTGGCGATCTCCCTCGACGCCATATAGTTCGGTACCAGTACCTCACTTTGAAAAGGAGGGGATGTCACGTGACACATCCAACCCTATGTGTCCGTGGACAAGCTACAGCATGACCAAGGGTTCAGTTCAGTCAAGCTAGTCTAGAATAGGAAGTGTTATGGGACTTTTGTGAGTCTGTTCGCAGACCGTGCATGCGCAGGCACTTAGAGTAGATGCATATCCTCTAGTTGTACACAGCATGATCATCAACATTACCATCAAAATCCATCAGGAGCATTTTCTAATGCACAGAACCTATTTTCCCTATTTTTGACATTTTTCGCTCATTATTTTTAAGTGACTTTTGTTGGGAACTGGGTAGGGAAATTTGACTAAGTTAATATATAAGGAAACCCTAGCACTAGCATTTCTGGTAGGAGGAGGAAGGAGAGCAACAGGCACCCAGTGCAGCAGGTCATCTGGAGCACCTTCTCAAGCAAGAACCACCCCCATAGACCTGGTGTTTTTCAACACCATAGCCCAGTGTTTTCAGCCTTGAAGACTCGGCAATTTCAGCATGAACCATTAGCGTTTTTCCCTACACAACAGTCAGCGATTTCAGCCCTCAGATCCAACGTTTTTGCAGGCCTTGAACTAGCGTTTTTCATCCCTGGTTTTTGTACCCAGCATAACAGCGTTTTTCAACCAGCCCTACAGCGTTTTTGGACAGCAGCATCTCAGCGTTTTTATAGCAGTAAATTCAGCAGGAGATACAGCAAATTCAGCAAACAAAGAACAGCCCAAAACATAGCATTTTCATCGACATCGTCACCGGCATGGAGTCAGAATTCAGCAGATAAAGATTTGCAGATTTCAGCCATTAGCATTTTCAGATTTCAGCCTGTCTCGTCGCCGTCCTCATCGTCGTCGACATCGTCGGCAAGTCCAAGCATTGTAGAGATTTGTGCAATCAATAGTAGACCGCTCTCACCATAGAGAGTGGGGCCTTCGGAGGAGGGTTTGACAACATTCTGGTGTCATATTCTTCTCTCTCTATCTCTCAGTCTCATGCACCTTCATTCACAGTGTTCACCACTTTGTTTGTGTCCATTGCACTCTCTCACTAAAGGAACGGAAGGCTCTCCCTTCCGTAAGTGAAAAGGAAACCTTGAGCACAGTTCGGAGCACTCATCTTGAGCAAAGTTCAACATTCACTTCCGTTGCACCTTATAGAATGAATGTTGAATGTGATTTGTCATGTGATGTCCTGTGATGTCGTGTGATGTGACTCGATTGGAACATGTGCTAGATGTGTGTTCCTAGTGCGTCGGTACTAACAGTTAGTGTCTGCTAAGACAGTTTATGGCCTCTGTCTGTTTTGCAAGCATAATCGAAGGCAAGGTATGTCACAACTTGGTGACTTGGCTGCCCATGGTACACACACACACACACACACCTGCCCGGCTATTGCAGTGCTGACGTGGCTTCCGGAAATTCCGCCGCAGAATGCGTTGGCGATGCTGACGTGATAGCAGTGTACGGATCCCTACATTTCACGACGCGTTTTGCGGCAGCTGTACGGCAGCTTCTTCTACGCAAAAAGCTGACAGCTTTTGGCTACGCAAGGCATGAGAGAGAGAGAGAGAGAGAGAGAGAGAGAGAGAGAGAGAGAGAGCTTTTTGCTTTATTATTGCAAGGCTTTTGATTTCAGCTTTTGGGGCTCTGCTTTTGGCATCCCTTGTAAAACCTTTATAAGTGTGGGCAGGGCTCCCACTTCTCAGAGCATCTGGACACAGAGTCTGAGAGTGAGACCCTCCCACTCCATTGTACTTTTGAGTTGCAGATTAATACAAAAAGAAATACAAAAAGGGGCGCCAATCTTTGGGGCCAATATCTCTAGGCACGGAACTCCGCCGGGCGTGTCGAATCAATTGTAAACTGTGAACTGTTTAGAAGTGAATTCCTCTCGTGTCGCAGTAGATTCTTGACTCGGAGTGTCCAAGTTTGTTACATGATCCCCTCAATATCATGGCGTGTCACGTAGAGAGGAGGGAAGGTAGCTCTCAAGGTGAAGATTGTCACTACCAAAACAAAATGATTTCCTTTAGTAATTTTGAAGGCCCACTTGACACCATGTCTATTGTGATTTCCTTTAGTATTTTTGAAGGCCCACTTGAGAGCGCGAGGAAGAGCAGAAACTGCAAATTCCATGTCTTGGGTTTTTCATGACTTGATAGCCGATTTTCTCTCTTCACAATTCTCTTCCTCTCCCTCTCCTTTTGCGGCCTCTTCAAACATGAGGAAACAAAATGGCAAGGATGATCCTATGGAGGATGCCATTCAAAAATACAAGGAAGAAATGAGTGAGTACATCAACAAGATTAATCGCCACCTTCTAGGCACTATAAAGACACTCGACGAGCGCATGTCAGTCCAGGAAAGCACGATACATACACTTGAGGAAGAGGAGCAAAGGAGACGTGTGCGGGCCTTACACGTAAGGATATGTGGCCTTAGAGACCAAGATAATGTGGATGAAGAGGTGAAAGAACTCATGACTATGGTGGGGTTAATGAGGAGACGCATAAGAGGGCTTGGAGAGTGGGTAATAAGAAAAATGGGAGCAAGGGGGAAACCTCAAAGTCAAGGGGACTCATCCTCCGTTTCTCCTCCATGGAAGCGAAGGACTTCTTGAAGAAGAGACCAACTCTAAAGAAGACAGGCATCTTTCTTGGAGATGACCTCACCCTCTCGCAGATTGCTCATATACAAGAGGTAATGCCGGAAATTAGAGCGGGAAGGGAAAAAGGGAAGATTGCTTTTTACCGTGATGGAAGGGTGGTGATATTGGAGCAACGCTCCACATAACGGTGCGAGACCTATGGGACCACACTAAAGATGGCAGCTTGGAATTGTAATGGGTCACTCTGTCTTGATGTAGCTGCCTTTGAGGATAGTTTCACTAGGAGAGAGATCATTTTCTATTCTGAGACACATCAAGCCCCTAGGCAGTCCATGCCACAGGTGAGCGGATAAAGATGGGAGACAGCTTGTAGACAAGAGACTAGATCAGAGCATCGAGGACGAGGCTCAGGGAGAGGGGCAGTTTTATTCAAGGAGGAGTTGTAACTATTGATATATATAGCACCCAGGGATGAGCAGGCTAGGTACATGTGGGTGAGGTTAAGGGCAGAGACAGGCAGATACCTCTACATTGCTATTTGTTATTTTCCTCCTAGTACGTCAATATATGCATCACCTAGAGGACAGGTCCCCCTTTACTATTTTGGATAATGACATATGGGAGTTTTCCAAGGATGGTGACATTATCATACTAGGGGATTTCAATGCTAGGACTACCCATCACCAGACAGTATTCTATGATACTTCCGAGGAGATGCTTAGGGAGCTGGACGTTACAGAGACAAGCCTATCAGACTATCACAGGATGATGAATAACTAAGTATGGCAGATACTTGATAGATACGGTCATTGCACATGGATTGGCCATTTTGAATGGCCTACAAAGATTTTCTACAATTGGAGGTTTTACATGCTTTCCACATCGACATGGTGCTAGTACAATGGATTATGTTATGGCCCAGCCAGGTCTCATTCCATTCTTTCAGGATTTCATGGTGGACACTAGGCCGGTTGGAGTAGCAGTCGATCATGCTATCTTGTCTTTCACTCTTACGTTTCAGTTCAGCATAGCTCCATTAGGAGAGGTCCCCACACACTCAGGAGCCGGGACGGCCACTTGATTAACTCACTCAGATATTGACAGACACGCTCCATGATGCAGCATCAGAGGCATACCCCCACAGCCAACCTACACGGAGACGATCTGGGAGCATGCCCCAGAACAGTTGGTATGATGAGGAGTGTAGAGAGACGAGGATCAAATTACAGAGGAAAGTGCTCATGGGTATTACCACACATAGACAGTCACGGATTATGTTTCGCCGCATAGACAATCACTGATTATCTTTCGCTGCCTAGTGCAACGAAAGAAAAGGGCTTTATCTATCTCAGCTAGAGCGGGATCTGTATCAACTATTTATGAGTCAAGACTCAAGCGAAGCATGGAGGCTATTCCATGAGCATTCACCACCACCAGTCGTCACCTCCACAGAGACATGGGGGAATATGCCACATCTCTCTAGAGTCTACACACCATCAGGGCAACCACCTTTGTCGGACCCACAAGAGACATGCCCTGAGACATGTACTTTCTTTACTGGTAGCAGAGAACTTCATCCATGCCAGATATATGCTTGCAGAGCTTCTTGCTATGATGTTTGATCGAGCCATGTATGAAGGCTTTCCTGAGACTTGGAGTATGTCTACAATTGTGCCTATTTTCAAATCAGGAGATCCCATGATTCCCGGAAATTATCACACCATCACGGTTGGTCACACATTGGCTTTGGTTGTATGCATCCGTTCTTGAGCAGGCGCTGATTAGATGGGCAGAGCGAGACAGCATACGATATAACAAACTGCTGCCGTGTCAAAGCCTAAAGAATGGAGCCAACTAACAGATGCTGGCCGAGGGACCTAAACCCTAAGAAGAACAAGTAACAAAAGAAGTGTCACAAAGTGATGACGTGGTTGCCCGAAAGCAAAAACCCTAACCCTAATTTCTACGAGAAACCCTAGCTGCTGAAACCCTAAACCCTAACCCTAAAAGCTGCAAACCCTAATTTTGTTGTCAAAAACCCTAAAACTGCAGAAACCCTAACCCTAAGGACAGCGTGGCAGATTTCTGAAAATTGCATTGGCATGATGACGTGGCAGGCTGTACGGATTTCCGTGATTTACGCTGGCAGCTTTTTGGCTTTGCTTTTGGACCAGAAGCTTTTGAGTTTTAAAGGCTTTTTACTGTACTGCTTTTCAGGCCAAGGGCCTTTAAATATGATGAGGCTAGGGCTCATTCTCTGGCATGCTTCCTGGAGAAGGTGCAGAGTCTGGAGTACCGGCTTGTACTTGGATGATGCAATATAAAGAAATACCAAAAGGGGCGCCAAGGTTTGGGGCCAATACTCTCTGGGGTGGAATTCCGCCACTCCGTGTCGCGTGTCGTCTCTCTCTCTCTTTCAGTTCAGTTGTTATTGAAGTGCTAAAAGTGTGTTCACTCTGTTCTTTTCTATTGGCACGTGATGCCCGCCTTGTGACAGTGGTATCAGAGCATCAGGCGTGTGCTTTTCTGAAAGCATACCGGTCCTACAAAAGAACAAACATAGCTATTGGAATCCAACCCAGACATCTTCGCCCTCCAACCCCAACTTGTTAGTTCAGTTGTTATTGAAGTGCTAAAAGTGTGTTCAGTCTGTTCTTTTCTATTGGCATGTGGTGCCTGCCTTGTGACAGTGGTATCAGAGCATCATGCGTGTGCTTTTCTGAAAGCATACCGGTCCTACAAAAGAACAGACAGAGCTATTGGAATCCAACCCGGACATCTTCGCGCTCCAACCCGGACTTGTTAATTCAATTGTTATTGAAGTCCTAAAAGTGTGTTCAGTCTGTTCTTTTCTATTGGCACGTGGTGCCCGCCTTGTGACACCAACGGCTCAGAGCATCAGGCGTGTGCTTTTCTGAAAGCATACCGGTCCTACAAAAGAACAGACAAAGCTATTGGAATCCAACCCGGACATCTTCGCTGTAAGGTCCCCAACCCCGACTATACCAAGATCAGGATGGGATCCTTGACAGGTCCCTAAGCCTTATAAAAATCGGAGTCTCTAGACAAGAAAAATCCAAGGAATAAACCTTTGCCATTGACAATCGCTTGGGTCTATAGCCTTAGAAGAAGACCTAGTCCTGTCTCGCAACGGAAACGGGATAACATACTAACAATCCCAAAAGTCTTTCAGCCCTATACTTCCACATATTGGGCTAAGGTATCCTCAACCAACGCTTTTTTCCCTCTAACAGATGTGAGGACACAGCCGTTGGTGGACTCCTCTCCAAGTGAAGAAGTTTTCTAAACGTTTTAGTGCGCAGGGATGGATAGTTACCTGACTAATCAGGTCCACCCATCCATGATTGACAACCTTAGTCAATTCCCACTTAACACCCCGCACTTACACATGATTCGTTTATCTTACTATCACATTGTTTTAAACATTTAAAATAATGGTTTCTTTTAACGTTCCTTCACAGTAATTCCTTGAAGACAGCATTGAAAGCATTCCTTTAGAAAACAGACATCTTTAAACTTAAAACAGGGTACTGTCAATCAAAACATTGTCTATAATAACCATGACCAGTACTCTTCTTGTCTCAAGACCATCTAAGGGTGAAAAACGACACCCATTCCTTATTCAAATCCGGAGTGGATAAACCCCCACCCAAGGTTCCGGGTGCCCATACACCAAACCAGTTGCCCATACAACCGAGCGGCTCCCCTAGGATAAAAACGGTATCCTAACTTATGTAGAAACATCAAGACATGACACGGAGTAGAAACTCATCGTTCATGGGGGTAACCGACTTAACCGTGGCTAGAAAGCCAATCATTATCATCAATTTATATCAAGGAGTCGGAGGTATCTTGAGACAAGCTGTCTTAAGGATGATCAAACATATCTTTCCTAATTCAACCAGTTTTAACCCAACAATTCTTTCCTTCATTATAAACAAATGCACGTTGGAAGTTACCTTCCGTTTTCAACCAGTTTATCCTTCTTACGTATGCAATGCTAACTTATAAAAGAACTTAAACTAATTAAAAACTTAATTGAATAGTGGGACACCCACCTGGGATTGATTGGCCATCTGCTGCTATGTTGACGCCTGAAGACTCTCCTCTGTAGGCCTACTACTAGGCCCGGCTTCGTCGTCGTGCGACGCTCTAGTTTGTTTTGGAGCTACTTCCTCATCATCAGATGTAGGATTTGCTCGGGTTCTTTTTGGTGCCATAACTTATTATCCTTATAAAAAGGACATCTAATCATTAGGTAAATAATTCAAAATCTAAACTTAACCTTTATATTCAACCGCAACCTATCCAAGGCTAAATTTATAGTCTTAATTGATAAATTCTTGACCTAGTAATTTCTTATTTGTCTATATAAGCATGATAACTTTTTCCACCGCTTCCCTAAGGTTTTTCTAAGCTCTCCTAACTTTCTTATAATTTTCTATATCTTTTTCCTAATTTTCCCATCAACTTTTAAGCTAATAATCTACTTATTTTGAGCTTAATATTTATTGTATTTAATTTCTCTTAAAAATTTCATTTCCTTAATTTGATATCATAGGTTTGCACTTACTATAATTTTTCTGAAAACTTTTAACCACAAAGTCTATTTATTTTAATTAATCAATTGCTAAAAATAAAACTTTTGGTCAATTATAATTTACTAACCTCACTAATTAACTATGGTATAATTATCACAAGTAGATAAGGATATTTTTGACCTTTGGTAATTATCTTATTATTTTCCAACTTAGTTATATAATTTCCATCTTCAATTTTCAGCTAAAATTAGGATAATTTGACTTAAATAAATACTTATCCTACTTTTTTAACCTTGACCCATTTATCACGGCCTCTTTATTATGTAAGCTAACTGTGATAAATAGAATGTAATCATATAGCATGATTTACTAATTTCCCTCTTTAGTTTTTAGCTAAAAATAGTGTAATTTGACTTTGATAAATATCTATACTACTTTTCTAACCTAGGCATAATTATCACGGCCTCTTCACTCTATAATATAGCTCTGATAAATAGGATGTAATCATATAGCATGATTTACTAATTTCCCTCTTTAGTTTTTAGCTAAAAATAGAGTAATTTGACTTAGATAAATATCTATACTACTTTTCTAACCTTGACATAATTATCACGCCCTCTTTACCCTATAATATAGCTCTAATAAATAGCATGTAATTATAGAACATGATTTACTAATTTCCCCCTTTAATTTATCCCTAAAAACAGCGTAATTCCACTAAGATAATTAGTTAAACTAAGTATCTGAGATCATCATAATTATCACGGATTTCATAACCTCTAATTAACCTCTAATAAATAAATAAATTCAATTTGAATCTATTTGCTAATTTCTCCTATTTAATTTGTCTATAAATTAGAGTTTTTTGACTAAAATAATTAGCTAAATTATTTATCTGAGCTTCCCCTAATTATCACGGGTTCCTTAATACCTAATTAACCCTTGAAAAATATATCACAGCATTTGAATTCAATTTACTAATTTCTCCCATTTAAATTACTCAAAAACCAGAGTAATTCTGCTTAAGTAATTAGCTAGATTTATTTTCTGAGCTTCTCCTAATTATCACGGGTTCTTGAACACCTAACTAACCACTGATAAATATATCATAACATTTGAAATCCATTTACTAATTTTCCCTATTTAAATTTCTAAAAAAACAGAGTATTTCTGCTAAATTAATTAGCTAGATTAATTTTCTGAGCTTCTCCTAATTATCACATGTTCTTGAACACCTAATTAACCACTAATAAATATATCACAACATTTGAAATCCATTTACTAATTTCCCCTATTTAAATTACTCACAAAACAGAGTATTTCTGCTAACTTAATTAGCTAGATTAATTTTCTCAGCTTCTCCTAATTATCACGAGTTCTTGAACACCTAATTAACCACTGATAAATATATCACAACATTTGAATTCTATTTACTAATTTTCCTTATTTAAATTACTCAAAAAACATGGTATTTTAGCTAAATTAATTAGCTAGATTAATTTTCTGAGCTTCTCCTAATTATCACGGGTTCTTGAACACCTAATTAACCACTGATAAATATATCACATCATTTGAAATTCATTTACTAATTTCCCCTATTAAAGTTGCTCAAAAAACAGAGTAATTATACCTAATTAATTAGAAAAACTTCTCAAAAAATTATAGGATAATTTTCCTAGATTAATAACTGTCTAATGCATCTCCGATAATTACTTCAACTTAATCTAATCTTAATTAATATATTTACCATTAATTCATGGTTAATTTGGCTAATTTCAGCCCTATTATAATATTATAATAGGATAATTAATTAGCTTAGTATTACTAAGCTTAATTCTAATAATCAGCAGAGATTAATTAATTAAAAGAGGTTTGGGGAACATACTTAAGCCTAATCTTTGATTTATTAACAAATATCTTAATCTAACCTTGCTAATTAAGAAGGATTATACTAATTATCGTTAGGGTTAATCAATTAGAGATTAATCTCTAATGATTTCTGCGTAGTGTCCTCTCTAGATGAGAGAGAGAGTATCAAGGCTCCAAGTCTGTCTAAAATGTGAAGCTAAGGGTCCTATTTATAGTTTTTTGGCACTCATAAGCTCTCACCGGCTGAAAAAGGCAATTGCTTGAAGTTCAAGCAACCCCCAGCAAGTCAAAAAACTACCCCTGCTGCTAAATGAGTCCCTGGCAGGTCAGTGATGACCCTCCCATTACCTGCAAACTTTTAAAATATCAATTATGCTATATTTTGACATATTTTTACTTAATTGGTAAATATCTTGTAAATATCTAGGAGGCCTTTAATAAAGTCTATGCTTAAATGATTACTGCAATCCTTCAATTTTACTTATTTTATTCAATTCACAGTGTAAACTTCCAGGGGTCATAACTATGCCAGTTTTTATCGGAATTCAATTCTGAAAATTTCTAGCACGGGGTTTGTTGTGCTTAAGATTCCAAAAATACCAATATTTGCCATGGTCGGACAATTCTACATTGCTTTTTCAATAATCATATCAGTTTGATTAAGCTTTATACAACCTTTAAGGTTTCAGAAACTGGAAACCTTACATTCGTCCTCCAATCCGTACTTGTTAGTTCAGTTGTTATTGAAGTGCTAAAAGTGTGTTCAGTCTGTTCTTTTCTATTGGCACGTGGTGCCCGCCTTGTGACAGTGGTATCAGAGCATCAGGCGTGTGCTTTTCTGAAAGCAAACTGGTCCTACAAAAGAATAGACAAAGCTATTGGAATCCAACCCGGACATCTTCGCCCTCCAACCCGGACTTGTTAGTTCAATTGTTATTGAAGTGCTAAAAGTGTGTTCAGTCTGTTCTTTTCTATTGGCACGTAGTACCCACCTTGTGACAGTGTTATCAGAGCATCAGGTGGGTGCTTTTCTGGAAGCATACCGGTCCTACAAAAGAACAGACAGAGCTATTGAAATCCAACCCGGACTTGTTAGCCACTCCCACCCTAAACCCGGACTTGTTAGCCACTTCCACCCTTACTTCATCGCGCATCGGGCGCGCTCCCGTCTTCACCGTTGATATCTTAGAGGGCATTAGCCATTAAGATCACTTGCAAAGAAGGATCCGATATTTGTTTCGAGTCACTGTTTTTCTCAGAGGCAGTGCCATGCAGATGTTGATGTCTACAACTACCAAGCAACACACTTCCAAGGACTTGGCAAGCTTTCAAGAAAAAAAATTTGCCCAAAGTTATATGGTTTCTGACATCTTCCTTTGGAGTGAAACTTCTGGCAGAGTGGGGTATGTTGAAATGTTTGCCATGGAAACCCTAGCAGATTATAACTTGAAATTTCTCACATCTCTCAGTAGATGTCTTTCACGAGCAGATAATCTTGGAGGTTCGGTGTGATTGCTATCTCTTGGGACTACAATCGCCGCCAAAGAAACACCGTCTGTCCAAGAGCTGAAGGACCATGCTGTGCTCGGCTACGACCTCATGGAAGGAACCTAACCCTAATTTTTGGTGCAAGTTTCAAGATGGAAAGTCAGTCGACGTTTCGAGCTCGACTGATGTCGAGATTGCTTTTTAAGTTTGAGTTCTATTTGATCTTGTTTGGTGATCCTGTTTGGAATTTGATTGAAATGGATGGTATCTGTTTTGAACCTGTTTTGGTGCCGATTTGAATTGTTTGACTTTGGTTTGATACTGGTTTCAATGATTGGTGATTTTACTCCCGTGTGGAGAAGTGAGAAATATTGTTTGATATTGTTTGAACCTCCGAACGAAGCAGGCCGATGCCTGGGGAGTGTTTCGTTGTATGTTTGAAAACCTCGGAACGACGCAGGCCGATGCCTAGGGAGCGTTGCCTTGTATGCTTGCACCTCTGAGCGACGCAGACTGCGGTCTGGGGAGCATTTGGTTGTACAGTCTTCTGAGCTCATGGCCCGGACCTTTTTAGGTTATTTGCGGGGGGAGTGACGAGGTAATCGTTGAGTAGCTTCATACCGCAGATCGTTTGTCTCGAGGGAGTGCTCAGCGGCGCTGTTTGTTGTGTCTTGTAACATGCATATGTGAGCATTTGTGTTACATTGTGATGTGTCAAGTACTCGATATTCCTAATTGGATGAGATTGCCTGGGTATGTAATTTTAGTGCATCAAGACACGCGTTGAAGATCAGTACGGTCTGGGTGTGATGGCTAATTTTACTACGCCGAAAAATCAAGAGTTCCGATCTGGACGAAAGGAGAAGAACAAGTAACAAAAGAAGTGTCACAAAGTGATGATGTGTTGCTCGAGAGCAAAAAAACCCTAACCCTAATTTCTGCGAGAAACCCTAACTACTGAAACCCAAAAACCACTCCAAAAACCCTAACCCTAAAACATGCAAATCCTAATTTTGAAAACCCTAACCCTATAACCTGCAAACCCTAATTCTGTTGCCAGAAACCCTAAAACTGCAAAAACCCTAACCCTAACTCTAAGGGCAGCGTGGTAGATTTCCGAAAATTGCGTTGGCATGATGATGTGGCTGGCTGTACGGATTTCCGTGATTTACGCTGGCAGCTTTTTGGCTTTGCTTTTGGCCCAGAAGCTTTTGAGTTTTAAAGGCTTTCTACTGCAACTGCTTTTCACGCCAAGGGCCTTTAAATATGAGGCTAGGGCTCATTCTCTGGCATGCTTCCTGGAGAAGGTGCAGAGTCTGGAGTACCAGCTTGTACTTTGATGATGCAATATAAAGAAATACCGAGAGGGACGCCAAGGTTTGGGGCCAATACTCTCTGGGGTGGAATTCCGCCACTCCGTGTCGCGTGTCGTCTCTCTCTTTCAGTTCAATTGTTATTGAAGTGCTAAAAGTGTGTTCAGTCTCTTCTTTTCTATTGGCACGTGGTGCCCGCCTTGTGACATACGAGCACCAAGGCATGTAGGATTCAGGAGAGGTTTCTCCACTCTTGACCAGGTTCTGACACCCAGAGCTATTATTGAGGAGGGTAGACACCATGGCAAGAGGATCTATTGTAGCTTTGTGGATTTCCGCAAAGCTTTTGACACAGTGCCGAGAGCCAGACTTATATGCAAACTACAGGACATTGGTGTGCCTATAGAGCTGACATGGGATATTTTGTCTTTATACAGGACAATGATGGGGCAGGTACGCACTACTGAGGGAATGTTTGACATGGTCCACTCCACTATTGGAGTGAAGCAAGGATGCCCCCTATCTCCGACTCTTTTTGTGATGTGGATGAGTTTTCAGACTATATAGAGCGACAGGGAGAGAGAGGGGCTCAACTAGCAAGGACATGGATTCCGTTGTTACTATATGTTGATAACATTGTGTTGATTTCTGACTCTCCAGAGGGGATGCGGCGTCATTTAGATGCTTTGCAAACATTTGCTCGTGACAGTAGATTGTCTGTCAACCTTGGGAAAACCAAGGTTATGGTGTCCAACACCACATCACAGTTGGTCAGGAGGTCAGCACCCACATTTACGTATGGCCATGAGACAAATGCATACACCTATCTTGGGGTAGTCTTCACTGGACCGGTGTTTTCACTGAGGAGAGCATCAGAGACTAGACTAACGAGAGACTATGCAACCTTGGGAAGATTGGAGAGGATGTGTTCGCAGGTTCAGTTTCAGGAACCGCAAACAAAGCTCTAGCTTTTTGACACTCTAGTGACTTCAGCTATGCTCTACAGAGTTCAGGTATGGGGACCCTCAGTAGACCATCATCAAGGAAGATCTGGCAGCACATATGGATGGAGATATATGGAGAGGCCTTTGGTCTCTATGATTGCTCGGATCATTCTGGCTAAGGCCTCAGTGCCGCATGAGATTATTTGAGCCGAGCTAGCCCCCCCCCCGTCCCCGTGGTCAAGGCATTGACTAGATCAATATCCGTTATACATAGTTTATGGGACCTCCCTAGAGACAGATATGCTCGGCTTGCCCTGGAGTCATCTCGACAACTAGCGCTACAAGGCGATACAGCATGTTGGTATGGACAGATGACAGAGTGGTTTCAGTCACATGGTTTCATCATGGATAGATTGCCTCCGTATTAATGCTCCCTAGATGCACCCTCCCTATCTCTTACACGGACAGAGATCACCACTCATACGTCAGGATCTGATTCAGCTAGATACCAGGAGCACATGGAGACAATCGACACAAGAGTTGGGTACTAAGATGGCATTCTACAGAGAGCATCTTCTCCAACTCATGAAGACGGTTTTGTGACTAGGCCTGCATACATGGATACGCACTTATCTCATGGGATACAATGCGCTATTGGGCAGATACGCACATCCTCATATTAGCTCCAAATTGAGACTGGCCGATTTCACGAGTACCAACAGGGGTATGTCACTTATGTCACTTAGAGCCAGAGACACAGCTGCACTACACGTCACTGCTCGGCGTACTATGAGATACGAGGCCGCTTCCACTGTCTATTCAGAGAGGGTTTTGGACCTTTTCTAGAGTCATGAGATACGAGGATCAGAGATGTCTCGTATTGTTTCTACTAGAGCTGCACAGACTTAGGGAGAGCTTGCTGAGAACATCTAGGGAGAGACAATGTCAGAGACAAATCACAGGTTTCTTTACACCAGCCAGGGGAGAGCCAGAGGAGCAATCATCACAGCAGATCTCAGAGCCCACCTACACTAGAGGTACGTTGATTGATCGAGCCATTGAGCTAGGCAAATCCAGATGCCCACGACCTCGAGGGATCTCCCACCACCAACGAAGGCTTCAGCAAAAGATCAAGGTCACTCTAGCTCGACATGCAAGACGCCCAGTCAGAGTATTGACCATGGAGGATATTGAAGAGATTCGACAGTGAGCGATGAGAGATTTCATTTGAACTCACCACCCCCCTCCCTCTATCTCGTTTCAGTTCCGGATCAGCTTCAGATTTATTTCCTTAGTGTTTTAGTTTTTAGTTCTTTGTACTTTCCGTACTCAGACATGGTATCAAATTCACCAATTGTAACTTTCTGGTCTCATAGGTCATTTTGGCCTTTCGAAGACGTTAATAACATTTCATTTTCATCCATCTCTCTCTCTCTCTCTCTCTCTCTCTCTCTCTCTCTCTCTCTCTCTCTCTCTCTCTCTCTCTCTCTCTCTCTCTCTCTCTCTCTCTCTCTCACAAACACACACACAACCAAGTGTGGTAGATAGGTTATGCCATTTCCCTCTTGAATAACGGGTCTTGAGTTCAACTCTCGTCGGATAGATCTTTGAAGATTCGACACTGGCCCGGCGGAGTTTCGTGCCTAGAGATATTGGCCACAAAGTCTGGCGCCCCTTTCGTTATTTCTTTTTGTATTAATCTGCAACTCAAGTACAAGGGAGTGGTCGGAACTCGCTCTCAGACTCTACGTCCATATGCTCTGAGAAGTGAGAGCCCAAGCCACTATTATATAGGTTTACAAGGGATGCTAAAAGCAGAGCCCCAAAAGCTTGAAAATCAAAAGCATGTTCTCTCTCTTACAACCTCTCTTGAGCAAATAAAGCAAAAGTTCTCTCTCTTTCTCAACTGCTTTGCGTGGCCAAAAAGCAGCCCAAAATCTGCCAGCAATTTCTATACGCAGTTCTGCCACGTCAGTTGTACAGATTTCCGTGATCTGCACCGCAAAACGTGGGCATGTCCGTACGATGCAACCATGTCATCATTTCAACGTGAATTTCGGGAGCAACAGGGCGGGTGTGTGTGTGTGTGTGTGTGTGCGTGTACTGGGCAGCCACATCACCAGTTTGTGACATACCCCCCTCTTGAAAGCATTGTAATCGCCCTCAATTACGCCTGCAAAACAGACAGAGGCCATAAACTGTCTTAGCAGACACTAACTGTTAGTACCGACCCACTAGGAACACACATCTAGCACATGTACCAATCTACAGTCACATCACATGACATCACAGGACATCACATGATAAATCACATTCAACATTCATTCGAATCTCAGACCATGATTTTATTGGCAATGCAATTAGCAATCGCATCTAGATCCACTCATGATCTCATAGATGCCGGATTGACTAATCCCTATTGCAACCATGTCTATCGAGATCAGTCTTACCAAAATGCTGCAGTCATTTCGTCTATCAGTTCCTGCACTTAAACAAGTCAAGAACGAGTCAGTATCATGTTCGGGAATTCCAGTTCACAAAGTCATTACAGCAGAATACTGTCAGCTCTCAGTATCCCTAAAGCTCAAAGAGACATCAATGACTCTAGTATCAAAAATCGAGGCATCTGTTCACAAAGGAGCGGAGTAACTCTCCTCTTGTGCATACCCGCTGCACTAGATATCCGTCCAAGCTGAATTTGGGGTTCCATTTGAAATAGACTATGCTAAACCAAAAGATTTACAATCTGAGGAGTATCTGCTAGGTCCTCCTCCTCCATTCACTTCGCATCCAATGCAAAGTAGGTTTTGAATTTAACCAAGAACAGTCATTTCGCTTTACCTTCTTTCTTTTTGTGCCAATTTCTATTCTGGAACGAGTATCTGCTCGTTTTCGTCCATTTCGGGTTGCTCATCATCGGGCACATCACCTTCAAAAGACTTCAAGAGACTCACATAAAAAATATTGTGAATCCTCCAAGTATCGGGCAGCTTCAGTCCAAAGGAGACATCATTTACCTTTTCAAAAAATCTAGAAAGGTCCACACTATCTCATGCTAAGCTTTCAAGAAAGCCGCTCCTTTCCCTTTTTCTTTCTCGGGCGTGCCTTCCCAAAATGTAAGAGCACCCAATTGTTCTCCTTCAATTTCAAATCACGACGAAGTCGATCTGCTGCCTTTTTTTGAGATTTCTCAAAAGCCTTCCGGACCAAGTCCCTCGTGAACTGGTCGGCTTCAAAGAAAAATCTCATCTTTCGTGCTAAGGAAGGGTGGAACCTTCGTAGCAAATTCAATAATCTCAAATGGCACCTTCCCCAACAAAGAGTTGATATTGTTTCTGTAGGCATATTCCACCAAAGGTAAAAACCTTTCCCATGTAGTCTTCAAATCCAACAAAGAAGACTTCAACAAATCTAGTACCACTGAATTAGCAATCTCTGATTGCCCATCAGTCTGCGGGTGGAACGATGACAAGAATTGCAACCACGTGCCTATGTTCTCCCAAATAGCCGTCCAAAACAAACTCGTGAACCTGGGGTCCCTGTCGGAGACAATCGTCTCAGGCATGCCATGTAATCTGAAGATCTGGGCAATAAACAATCGTGCCCACGCTGTGTTCTCGGGAGATGAAAAATGAAATCCATTGCAATACTTTCCCAAGGGCGGGTGGGTGTGGGTAAAGGCTGTAACAATCCCTGTGCTTTATGCCTGTCAAACTTGACCAAGCAAATCGTCAGGGTCCTTCTTGAGTCTCGGCCAAAAGAAGTATCCCTCCACACCTTTCAAGGTGGTAGCTATGCCGCGGTGACCCGTAAGAGGTGGGCGGGGACATTCGGTTAGAACATTTTCCCTCAACAACTGTGTAACCCACAACATGGTTTTCTTCATCAAGTAGCCATCCCGAATGAAATAGTCCGCTGCTACCTACATCTGCAAAATCTGTATCTGTGGCGTACTGACCGACCATATCCTTGAAGCTTCTATGATGTATCGCGGAAATAGCCAGAACCAACTGTAACAAACTGCTGACGTATCAACCTATTGAAGAACGGAGCTACCGACCAAGGAGCCTAAACCCTAGAAGAAGCAGAAGCAGCAACATATTTCCGAAAATTGCTTAACTGTTGATGACGTGGCAGATTTTTGAAAATTGCACTAGCATGATGACGTTGCAAGCTGTACGGATTTCCGCGTTTTGTGCTGGCTGATACGTTGCAAGCTATACGGGTTTTCGTAAATTACATTGGCAACTTTTGGTATTGCTTTTTGGACCAAAAGCTTTTGAGTTTTGAAGGCTTTTGACTATAACTGCTTTTCACGCCAAGGGCCTTTAAATATGAGGTTAGGGCTCATTCTCTGGCATGCTTCCTGGAGAAGGTGCAGAGTCTGGAGTACCGGCTTGTACAATGTTGATGCAATATAAAGAAATACCGAAAGGGGTGCCAAGGTTTGGGGTCAATACTCTCTAGGGTGGAATTCCGCCACTCCATGTCATCTCTCTCTCTCTCTCAATTCAATTGTTATTGAAGTGCTAAAAGTCTGTTCAATCCGTTCTTTTCTATTGGCACGTGGTGCCCGTCTTGTGACAGTGGTATCAGAGCATCAAGCATGTGCTTTTCTGAAATCATACCGGTCCTACAAAGAGCAGACAGAGCTATCGGAAATTTATTTGAGGTATTTGCGCCCTCTACCGGGTCTCTTCACGAGCAAGAGATCCAGTGTGATTGCTATCTTGGGACTACCATCGCCGCCAAAGAAACACTGTTTGTCCAAGAGCTGATGGACCATGTTGTGCTCGGCTACGACCTTATGGAAGAAACCTAACCCTAATTTTTGGTGCAAGTTTCAGGATGGAAATTCGGTCGACTTTTCGAGCTCGACTGATGTCGAGATTGCTTTTTTAGTTTGAAATCTGTTTCAGAACTTGTTTGGTGATCCTGTTTGGAATTTGTTTGAAATGGATGCTATCTGTTTTGAACCTGTTTTGGTGCCGATTTGAATTGTTTGACTCTGGTTTGATACTGGTTTCAATGATTGGTGATTTTAGTCCCGTGTGGAGAAGTGAGAAATATCGTTTTGATATGTTTGAACCTCGGAACGACGCAGGCCGAATTCCGTGTATGCTAGAAAACCTCCGAACGACGTAGGACGATGCCTGGGGAGCGTTTGGTTGTATGCTTGAACCTCCAAGCGACGCAGACTGCGGTCTGGGAAACGTTTGGTTGTACAGTCTTCTGAGCTCATGGCCCGGACCTTTTTAGGTTATTTGCGAGGGGAGTGACGAGGTAGTCATTGAGTAGCTTCATACCGCAGACCGTTTGTCTCGGGGGAGTGCTCAGCGGCATTGTTTGTTGTGTCTTGTAACTTGCATATGTAAGCATTTGTGTTGCATTGTGATGTGCCAATTACTGAATATTCCTAATTGGATGAGATTGCCTGGGTATGTAATTTTTTTAGTGCATCAAGACACCCGAGGAAGATCACTACGGTCTAGGTGTGATGGCTAATTTTACTACGCTGGAATATCAAGAGTTTCTATCTGGACGAAGGAAGCTAACTCCTTGATCAAAAGAGCAAAAAGGAGAAGCTAACTCCTTGATCAAAAGAGCCAAAAGGAGAAGCTAACTCCTTGATCAAAACAACCGAAAGGAGAAGCTAACTCCTTGATCAAAAGAGCAGAAAGGAGAAGCTAACTCCTTAATAAAAAGAGCAAACTGATTGTCCCTCGGAATGTTCCTCGGAGAACTTTTCTTTTGAGCTAACTTGAGTTGTTTTGCAGATATGTTGTAATCGCGGACGATTACTCTCTTTCAAGAAGGAGAGATGTAACAAACTGCTGACGTGTCAACCTACTGAAGAACGGAGCTACTGGCCGAGGGACCTAAACCCTAGAAGACGCAGAAGCAACAACATATTTCCGAAAATTGCCGAACTGCTGATGACGTGGCAGATTTCCGAAAATTGAGTTGGCATGATGACGTGGCAGGTTGTACGAATTTCCGCGTTTTGCACTGGCTGATGACGTGGCAAGCTGTACTGATTTCTGTAAATTACGCTGGCAGTTTTTGGCATTGCTTTTTGGACCAGAAGCTTTTGAGTTTTGAAGGCTTTTCACTATAACTGCTTTTCAAGCCAAGGGCCTTTAAATATGAGGTTAGGGCTCATTCTCTGGCATGCTTCCTGGAGAAGGTGCAGAGTTTGGAGTATCGACCTGTACAGTGTTGATGCAAAATATAAAGAAATACCGAAAGGGGCACCAAGGTTTGGGGCCAATACTCTCTAGGGTGGAATTCCACCACTCCGTGTTGTCTCTCTCTCTCTCAATTCAGTTGTTATTGAAGTGCTAAAAGTCTGTTCAGTCTGTTCTTTTCTATTGGCACGTGGTGCCCGTCTTGTGACACCAACGGCTTCCGGGACAAAGTATCTGCCACCAAATTCTTCTGTCCCTGCACATGGACAATCTCGAAGTGAAACTATGACAAGATGTTCGCCCACCGCATATGCTTTTCCGATAGCTGCTTCTGTGACAAGAAGTAGTGTAAACTCTGATGGTTTGTAAAGACAATAAAATCCGCTCCGAGTAGGTAATGTCGCCACTAAGTAAGAGCATGGATAACCGCCAAAAGCTCTTGCTCATAAATCTGTGCTGTCAATTCCGGCCTTGAGAACAATTGGCTCTCGTAGGCAATGACATGGCCTTCTTGCATTAAGACACACCCAGACTACGATCACAAGGATCGCAATATACTTCAAATGACTTCTGCAAGTCCAGCAAAGTCAAAACTGGTCCTGTAGTCAATTTCTCTTTCAATGTCTGAAAGGTAGTCACCTCTATGGGTCCCCACGACAAAAGGACTCCTTTCTGCCTCAACAAATGCAAAGGGGAAGCAACCTCTGCAAACTTTCTGATGAACTGCCGGTAGTAAGAACATAAGCCCAAGAAGCTTCCAACTTCATGGACATTCTTCAAATCGGGCCAATCACAGATAATCTCTATCTTGGCCAGGTCCATCTACACTCCTGCTGCTGAGACAATGTGTCCCAAACAGGTGTATCTCTGGGTTCAGCTCACACGGTAAGGTGGCCGTTTCGGTGGTGTGATTCCAAGTAACAGATCAATGGTATGATCCTCAGGACAACTCGCCTAGCAGGCCCTCTGAAAAGCAATCGGCATGAGTGTGGAGAAAATATTGGCGTTCTTTGTTCAGGTCAAAGCATATTCGACCTTCATTCATCGTCCAATCCTCTCCAAAAAAAAATGAGTAAAGAAACTAAAGTTCATCAAGTACAATCTCTGAGCCCTTCATTTGTCAAAGTCGCATTCTCGACCCGTCAATAGTCAACCACGGCGTTGTTCTTGTGTTACCAAGGGATTTCGAGTAGGACGTCACAACCTTCTAGGTAAATTACGTAGAAATCGTCGGGCCCTAAACACCCTTGTCATTGCAAACGAAGTTTGCCAATGATCAGTGTAATGGCAACATCCCGTCCGGGTGCCGCCAGAACTACCTTCGCCTTTGGCCTCAGCCTGTCGAGCGTAATTCCAAATCAAGCCGCCAATTCAAATGAAAAGAAGTTGGCCTTGGCTCCTTCAAAAGAGCTTCTTGATCTTTCCCTTTGCCCTAAAAAGGGCAAAGTTTGTACTTTTATTCATTTGATTCGGTTTGGGCCCATGCAATGTGGTACCAATTCTGTTTTTTTATCCATCTTTTCTACCATGTCCCTCAGCTGCTTTAGAACTTTCTTGCCTTTCTTCATCCTATTCATTCGGTGCCTGGTTAGGGCACTTCGCGGAGATATGCCCAGTTTCCCCGCATTCAAAACACTTCCCCTCTTTGATATAGTTGATCCTCTCTCAACGAGTGAGCTGGGATCGTGCATCCTTTTCTTTCGTTTCTGGGGTGCTCTTCTTCTTTCTACTTTCATGTCACGTGACACATCCAACCCTATGTGTCCGTGGACAAGCTACAGCATGATCAGAGTTCAATTCAGTCAAGTCAAGTCTAGATTAGAAGTGATCTGGCACTTTTGTGAGTCTATTCGTAGACCTTGCATGCCCAATCACTTAGCATAGATGCATATCCTCTGGTTGCACACAACATGATCATCAGTAATCCCTTCAGAATCCATCAGATTCAGTCAGGGAAATTTTCCAACATTTAGCCTATTTTTCCTATTTTTGTATTTTCACTTATTATTTTTAAGTGACTTTCCAACAAAAGTAGGTAGGGCAATTTTGCTAAGTTAATATATAAGCAAACCCAAGTTAGCACTTTCTGGCAGAAGAGGCAGCAAGAGCTCCCCGCTCAACAGGCAACTTCTCAGCAGAACCCGCAGAACCCCCAACCTTGGCGCTACCTTTCCCCATAGCCTAGCATTTTTGGATTGGACAACCTCAGCCGTACTCGCCAAGATCTGGCGTTTTCAGCATTGCCTTGATCGCCATCATCATCAGCATCCTAGCTTTGCAGATTGCTCCCATCACCAGCACCTTCAACTGCTAGCGTTTTCAGTTTTCAGCATTAAAGTCCATCAGCGATTCCAGCCAGCCTAGCGTTTTTGCTAGCTCAGAAAAGCAGATCAGCATTAGTGGTTTTCAGCCCTTGCCGCATCAGAACCACAGCGTTTTCAGCCCTATGGAACAGCAGTAGAATCAGCCCAATTGGTTGCAGAAGTTCCCCCATTTTCAGCCCATAAAAACGCAGCCAAAACAGTCATTTTCTCAACCACCGAAACAGTCCCGAACTTCAACAGATAGAAGACCACAGATTTCAGCCATAAAGTCGTCGTCGTCATCATCGGCATAGTCCAAGTTGCATCAGTCCATTGCATACGCATTGTACCACTTTGTGCAATCAAAAGGTAGACCACTCTCGCCGACGAGAGTGGGACCTTCAGAGGAGGGTTTTACAACGTCTCTGGTGTCGTATCTCTCTTCTCTCTCTATCTCTCAGTCTCATACACTTGCACGCACAGTGTCCATTCACTTTGTTGTGATCATAGCACTTTCCAATAAGAACGGAAGGCTCTCCCTTCCATAAGAACTAAAAGGAACCTTGAGCACAGTTCGGAGCACTCATCTTGAGCAAAGCGCAAACAAATCATTCTGCTGCACCTAATGAAGGAGTACGAGCGGAAGTGCGACGCGAGAGAGAGAGAGAGAGAGAGTGCGAGAAGAAGAGCACGACGATATGGTGAACTCGCTCTACTGTAATGTGTAGAGCATAGTGAGTTCTTATTAGGTTTTTACAAAAGAATATGTGTACATACCTGGCGGCCCGCCCGCTTACCTGGGCGACCACATTGGGCTTTATACCCCAACAACCTCCCACTTAAAGTCCAATGTGGTACTTTAAGTGTGAGAGAAGCTACTATACAAGCTAATATACAAGAGATGTAGAGAAGTGATGTACTACCCTACACCTAACTGCTTGCGAAAATGCGCAAAGCTCTCTAAGGGAAGTCCTTTTGTAAGTAGATCAGCAGGATTTTCTGTGGTGTGAACTTTGACAAGCTGAAGTTGCTTATCCTCGAGCATTTCCCTGATGAAATGATACTTCACATCCACATGCTTTGTCTTTGAGTGATAAACTGGATTGCGAGCCAATTGTATAGCACTTTGACTATCACAATATAACACAGGCATCTCTTCTTTGATTCCCAGATCTGTTACTAGTCGATTAAGCCAAATTGATTCTTTGCATGCCTCTGATGCTGCAACATATTCAGCCTCTGTAGTAGACTGAGTAACACAATCTTGTAATCTAGAACGCCATGATACTGCTCCACCAACCAATGTAAAAACATACCCTGACGTAGACCTTCTGTTGTCTAAGTCACCTGCATAATCTGAGTCTGTAAAACCCTTTACACTTAGCTCCTGACTCCCATAACATATACGCATACTCTTTGTAGCTTTCAGGTATCTCAATATTCCTTTCACTGCCTACCAATGTTTCTTGCCTGGGTTTGACATGTGTCGACTTACTACTCCCACTGCAAATGCAATGTCTGGGCGAGTAGCAATCATTGCATACATCAAACTACCCACTGCAAACGCATATGGAATCTTATCCATTTCAACCTGTTCTTCCTCATACACAGGACAATCTTGTTTGCTAAGTTTCACATATGGTGGCAATGGAACACTCAATGCCTTTCCCTTCTCCATATTGAAACGTTGCAAAACCTTGTCAATATACTCTGTTTGAGATAACCAAATCAACTTCTTTGATCTGTCTCTCTCAATTCGAATACCAAGTATATGACTTGCCTCACCCATGTCTTTCATGTCAAACGATTTTGCCATCTTTGACTTCAAAGCTGAAATTTCTTCCAAGTGCTTGCCAGCAATCAACATGTCATCCACATACAAAATAAGGATCAGCCAACTACCATCCTTAGCCTTCTTTGTATATAGACAGTGATCGAACTCACTACGTTTGTAGCCTTGAGAAAGCATAAACTTGTGGAATTTATGGTACCATGCCCTCGGTGATTGTTTTAAGCCATAAAGACTCTTTAACAACTGGCATAACCAATCTTCCTTGCCTTTCTCAACAAACCCTTCTGGCTGCTGCATGTAAATTTCCACATCTAAATCACCATGCAAGAACGCTGTCTTGACATCCATTTGGTGCAACACCAAATCTAATATGGCAACCAATGCAAGAAAGCATCTCAATGTAGTCATCTTGACCACCGGAGAGAAGACTTCATCAAAGTCAATGCCTTGTTCTTGCTTAAAGCCCTTGGCAACAAGCCTTGCTTTGTACTTTGGCTGACTATCATGAGCGGTGATCTTATACCTGTAAACCCATTTACAGGGTAGAGCCTTTTTGCCCCGTGGTAATTTAACTAGCTTCCATGTCTGGTTTTTATGCAGAGCTGTAATCTCTAACTGCATGGCCAATTGCCAATTCCCGGAGTCCTTCATTTGCATTGCTTCCTTGTAACATGAAGGCTCATTGCAATCAGTCAACATGACATAGTTCATAGATGGAACAAACCTATCAGGAGGTCGCGTGACACGTCCAGATCTACGCACAATAGGTGGCTCAGGCTCAGCCACAACCTGTGGTTCCACCCTATCTTGTCCTTGCTCCTCTTGAGCCCTGACATTTTGTCTTGCACGTGCAGGTCCATCTTCTTGGAAGACAACTTTTCTAATCTCCTCAACTCTCTCTGGTTTAGAATGATATTTGGATTCATTAAAGTGAACATCATTGTTGCGGACAACCTTTCTGGATTCGGGATCCCAAAGTTTGTACCCCATCTCACCAGAATTACCATAGCCTAGAAAGATGCACTTTCTACTCTTTGGCTCAAGTTTGTTCCTAAATTCCTTTGGAACGTGAGTATATGCCTCACAGCCAAAGACTCTGAGATGCTTGTATGAGGGCATTTTGCCTGACCATACCATCTCTGGCACTGAATCCTTCTGCAAAACCTTGCTAGGAGATCTATTTACAAGATGAACAGCTGTTGATACAGCTTCAGCCCAAAACCCATTTGGCAGCTGTGCATTAGACAACATACTTCTGACCTTCTCTTGTATGGTCCTATTCATCCTCTCAGCAACACCATTTTGAGGAGGATTGTAAGGAGCAGTAAGTTCACGTTTTATACCTTTTGACTCACAAAAGTCCTGAAAGGCCTTTGAAACATACTCTCCACCATTGTCAGTGCGTAAGCATTTAAGCTTCTTGCCACTCTGATTCTCCACAAGTGTCACAAACGTTTTGAAAACACTAAACGCTTCATCCTTGTGCTTGAGAAAGTAAACCCATACTTTTCTCGAGTAATCATCTATAAATGTCATAAAGTAAGAAGCTCACCCTAGAGATAGGTTAGGCATAGGTCCACACAAATCACTATGAACAAGTGCCAGCTGTGTATCTCTTCTACTGCTTCTATGCTTATGTGGCTGCTGTGTTTGCTTACCATATAGACAATGTTCACAGAATTCAAAATCATTAAATGAAAAGCCAGGCAAATAACCAGAACGAGACAAGATTTCCATTCCCTTCTTGGACATATGTCCTAACCGGCTATGCCACAAAGAAACGTTCGGCTGCTCGGTTACATTGATTACATTTTTAGAGACATTTGATACATAAATCATGTAAAGTCCTCCAGACTTTACTCCATGTGCTACTGTCATAGAACCTTTGGATATCTTCCACATGTTCTGTCTAAAAGTGGTGACGTAGCCAGCATCATCAAGTAAACCTGTGCTGATCAAGCTCTTTGTAATTGCGGGAACATGTCTCACATTCTTCAGCGTGAAAGAAGAGCCATTCTGAAACTTCAATTGAACATCTCCAACACCTAAGATCTCACATGTCTGCCCATTGCCTAGCCGAACATGATCTTTAGTGGTCACATAAGAGGTAAACCACTCCTTGTTTGGAGACACATGAAGTGATGCCCCTGAGTCCATAATCCAATCACTCAGTGCATTTCCATCAGATGCTGTAAGAAGAGCTGAGTCCATTGTATTCTTCAAGAAGTAGATGTCTCCTGACACTAGACTGTCATCCTCTGCAACAATGTTTGTCACATTTATTTCTTGAATCTTCACTGAGGACTTGTTCTTCTCACCATGGTCTTCGGCTTTCTCTTTGCCTTTTTCTGCTTTCCATTCTCTGCAGTCTCTTTTCATGTGACCCTTCTTGCCACAATGGTAGTATTCTATGTCACTCTTGCCTTTAGCACTGCGGGACTTGCTACGAGACTGATTCCTCTTTCCACCTTTGTACTTTTCTTTGGTTCTTCCCCTGACAACTAAGGCTGTTCCTTTGCCTTTGTCCATTGTCTTTCTATTGGTTTCTTCAGTAAGCAGACTTCCTTCTACACCTGCTATGTTCAAACCATCTGGAGGTGCAGAATTACTCAAAGCTGTGCGAAAAGTGTCCCAACTTTCCGGCAATGTGATCAACAGGAACATAGCTCTAACAGGTTCATCAAACTTGACACCTTGAGCTGACAACTAACTATAGATTGTGTTGAATTCATTCAGATGATTCGACATAGGTGTCCCTTCTTTCATCTTCAAGTCAACAAGCTTCTTAAGCCAGTATACTTGTGAAGCTGCACTCTGCTTCTCATAAAGATCACTCAGCTTTAACCATGCTTGATAAGCCGACATCTCATTTGCTACATTGAAGTAAACGCTTTCTGCCAAAGTCAGCATAATGGTAGAAAGTGTCAATTCATCCATTTCGCTCCATTCATCTTCGTCCATATCTTGTGGTTTTATCCCTTTGAGCTTTATAGGTTTTATCTGCTTCTTTTGTACCAACACGTGCCAAATCTGCTTCTTCCACAATGGGTAATTGGTTCCATCCAGCTTCTTGATATTGTAAAGAGCAGTGTCCTGTGATCCAGCCATAGCTACGCTTCACAGTAGTTTACTTTTCTGGGAAAAATTTGGCAAAGTTTCCCTTGTAAACTGACCTCTGAACCAATATCAACATGTCAAATGAACCAAGAAAGCTTGAGATTCTGCAGAAATTTTAACAGAGTCTCCTTTGTAAAATGGCTCTGGTGTACTAAAAAACAGACCAAAAAACAGCTCAAAAAACACAGTCTCTCTGACACTGTAAGCTGCGGGTAAACCTGTCCTGCACCTGTACTGTCTCTCACTGTCCTGTCACTGTCTTATAAGCATAGACTGCGACAATGCCTCAACGGCAGTAAAGCAAAGATGCAATCCCAACTGTCTAACTCACAATCAATACATCCTAGCTGCCTATCTAAGGGTGCTCGAGGGATCGCTCCAAGACCTGTATCACCGAAAGGATCTCAACATTCGAGAATCCCCCAGCTCAATAAAACCTCACTTGACCCTCAACAAAGGCTGCAGTAAATCTAACAGTACATAGACTTCCCACAAAGTCATACATCCACAAATTTCCCACTGTATGCTGTAACCGCTGCGGCGGTTGTTTGCTGCGTGACTCACAGCCAACAAACCCTCAACAAATATACATCATATCTGACAATACATCCCATGTGGAAGTACCTGCAATGTCAGGATGAAATCTGGAATATCAAGCAGCAAACACAAGCTACCTGATGAACTAGTGGATGTCATCTACAGTCTGTGTGTAGATGCGCCCGTGTCGTATGTGACACGTCTCCAAGAACTGTGAGCCGTCCTTCGATGTGTAGACAGCCACAAATCAACACTCTGGGAGTGTCGTTATCCTCAGCACCTACAGTCGTAGGCCGAAAACCCCAAATTTGCAGAGTCGGATCTGCACCTGTCGAGACCACGTAGTCGAAAATGGCCTGCACATACCTTTGTCGAAGCCGAACGGTGGCCGAGATGACCTCAAAATGAAATTCTGACAACACCGAGCCCTTCGGGCTCGTCCACGAGATTTAGGGCCGTGTCTTCGCCTATCGAATTTTACTCCAATCTGAGTTGGTGACTCTAGCCTCCTGCAGTGCTACCCCGAGCCTCGATCTGAGCTCTGATACCAGTTGAAGGAGTACGAGCGGAAGTGCGACGCGAGAGAGAGTGCGAGAAGAAGAGCACGACGATATGGTCAACTCGCTCTGCTGTAATGTGTAGAGCATAGTGAGTTCTTATTAGGTTTTTACAAAAGAATATGTGTACATACCTGGCAGCCCGCCCACTTACCTGGGCGACCACATTGGGCTTTATACCCCAACACCTAACATTGGTATCAGAGCTTTGGCAGTGTTCTGTATCACTCAAGGAAAGAACCACAAGAATTATTTTTTTTGCTTGTTGAGGTCGCACGAACCCAAGTTCGCTTGGGCGTGTCGATTCCTAATCGTGTTTTTCTGAAGAGTAACAGGAATCCCAAGAAAGAAGGGCTTGTCCAGCCTCCCCTTGTGTCTCTTTTCACTCATTGAGAGCAGACCGTGCACTTAGCGGCCGGCCAATCGACGTGAGGTGGGAAAAAGCAACCTTGGTGTGAGCGCAAGGCCGCCAAGGGGTGCGCCCGCGGAAAAGAGTAGAACTTGGGTGAAGAGAAGATCCTTCTCAAACGCGATTTGCAAGCAAAAGAAAACCCCAAGAACCTCAAGAACCAAGACCCGCAAGAACCCAAGTTCCTCGTGAACTTAAGAACCCAAGACCCCCAAGAACCCAAGTTCCTCGTGAACTTAAGAACCCAAGAACCCACAAGAACCCACGACTTCAGAATGATCATCACTCAAAGCGGAATGGATACTTCGCTTGGAGGTGATGAGCATGAGAGAGGCGAAGAAGAATTTTCCTCACAAGGAGGTTTTTCCGACCCTCCCCCTTTTCCATCTACGACAAGGATTGCGCTAACTCCTAGGGAGGAGTTGGACCAAGAAAGAGAAGCAGAAAGAAAAGCTTGCGAAGAAGACATGGCAGCCATCGAGCGCCAGTACCAAGAACGAATGGCAGCCATAGCGCGTGCGAGCTAGCAAGCCCGCTTGGCAGCCAAAGCAAGACAAGCAGAATATGATCGCAAGACCACAGCAAGAATGCAAGCGATGTTGCGACTCTTTTCTCAAATGCAGGCACAGATTCAATAGGATCGGGAAAAGGGGACTCTCTCAGTCTCTTCTTATCCAAAGCATGACACACAGGATTGGCATGATTGTGTGAAGCATGATGATGATTTGATTGACAATAATTTGCATGATGATTTGGATGACAATGATTTTCATGATGATTTGAATGACAATGATAAGCATGATGATTTGGATGCCAATGATTTGCATAATGATTTGGATGACAATGACAAGCATGATGATTTGCATGATCAAGATGTGATTTCTCACAAGTATGATGAGTTGCACGAAGAAGATGTGATTGTTCACAAGGATGATGTGTCAGTTGATGCTTTTTCTAGCGAAGCTAACCTCGTTGTAGATCAATCACGAAGAACCGATCTTGGCTTTCGAGTCGAGGTCCAAAGAACCCCCACAGGACAATTCGATCATTCAAGAAGAACCGATCTTGGCTCTCGAGCCTAGGTCCAAAGAACCCTCACAGGAAGTATTATGTGTTCGCATGATTGATACGCACGCATTGTTCGAATGGTTCATTTGTGATCATTTCCTGTATTTTAGTCAGCATCGTTATGTGATCCCTTTTCCTAGACGTGACATATTGTATGTTGAACACGTTTCTCTCATGGATGAGCACGAATGTATGCGGATTTTTCATGAAAAGCTGAAAAGTATGTATGTCAGGAAGTCACATTCCATGTCTCTTCCTTGGCATGACACAGTTGTAGACAGAGCACATGAAAGTATGAGCACCAAACATGGGCATTTCCATTGTGTTTTGCCACAGTTGATTGCTCTAGATCATAAGAGAAAGATTCGATCCCATTGTTTGCATGTGTTTGATGAACGGGTTGTCACTCCGTCTCTATGTTCATCTACATTGCATACACAGTCTTTAGAGAAGACAAGATTTTTTCCCTTCACTTTACATGGAATGTATGTTCATGGTTTTGTGTTGGAAGTGGTTTCAGGAATTTTCAGCCATGGAGATTCTTGAAGACGAAAGAAGCATGATTCTCAACGAAGTTGAAGCAAGGAAAAAACCACAGAAGACTTTGTGTCGCTTTCGGCGCGGCCCAAAGAAGCAAGCGTTGCAGACCTTTATGAAGTTCAAGTACCGCATGACCCACGCATCATAGTGGGCCGACGAAGAGTCCCTTCCAGGATTCCGGGCGATCTCCTTCGACACCATACAGTTCGGTACCAATACTTCACTTTGAAAAGAAGGGGATGTCACGTGACACATCCAACTCTATGTGTCCGTGGACAAGCTACAGCATGATCAGGGTTCAATTCAGTCAAGTCAAGTCTAGATTAGAAGTGATCTGGCACTTTTGTGAGTCTATTCGTAGACCTTGCATGCCCAGTCACTTAGCATAGATGCATATCCTCTCGTTGCACACAGCATGATCATCAGTATTCCCTTCAGAATCCATCAGATTCAGTCAGGGAAATTTTCCAGCATTTAGCCTATTTTTCCTATTTTTGTATTTTCACTTATTATTTTTAAACCTTCCAACAAAAGTAGGTAGGGCAATTTTGCTAAGTTAATATATAAGCAAACCCAAGTTAGCACTTTCTGGCAGAAGAGGCAGCAGGAGCTCCCCGCTCAACAGGCAACTTCTCAGCAGAACCCGCAGAACCCCCAACCTTGGCGCTACCTTTCCCCATAGCCTAGCATTTTTGGATTGGACAACCTCAGCCGTACTCGCCAAGATCTGGCGTTTTCAGCATTGCCTTGATCGCCATCATCATCAGCATCCTAGCGTTTGAAGATTGCTCCCATCACCAGCACCTTCAACTGCTAGCGTTTTCAGTTTTCAGCATTAAAGTCCATCAGCGATTCCAGCCAGCCTAGCGTTTTTGCTAGCTCAGAAAAGCAGATCAGCATTAGTGGTTTTCAGCCCTTGCCGCATCAGAACCACAGCGTTTTCAGCCCTATGGAACAGCAGTAGAATCAGCCCAGTTGGTTGCAGAAGTTCCCCCATTTTCAGCCCATAAAAACGCAGCCAAAACAGTCATTTTCTCAACCACCGAAACAGTCCCGAACTTCAGCAGATAGAAGACCACAGATTTCAGCCATAAAGTCGTCGTCGTCATCTGCCTAGTCCAAGTTGCATCAATCCATTGCATACGCATTTTATCTTCCAGAAAGTCATATTGGTTGGCTTTATCGAAATTCTTCTTCTTTGCGTAAAAGCTGTTGTCATCAGAGTCCGAACTATCCAAAGACGAGTCCTATGTAGAACTGTCAACAACTGGGCGAGATTTAGACTTCTTTGCCTTTTCCTTGCCCTTTCCGAAGCTTTGCTTTTTGCTTCGCTTTTTCCCTTTTCTGTCTTCTTTGCTCGAGTCAGAAGAGCTAGAAGAACTCGAAGAAGAAGAAGAAGAAGAAGAAGAACTGGATACTCCTTCAAATCGAACACGCTTCTTCTGCTTTCTTGCCGATGCAAATGTAGACTGACGACCCAAATAACCCGGAAAGTCAGTTCCTTTCTTCTGCTTTTTGTCGTGTTTTTCTGCTTTGTTTTGCGCATCAAAAAGCTGAGAGATCCATGCATCAACCACCTCTTCTAATTCTTGCTATGTGTACATCCTTGGAGTAGGAGGTTTCTTGAGTGCCGGCTTGAGGGGTGGTTCTGTGGTTTGCCGCCACTGTGAGTGCACCTCGTCAAAGGAGGTCTGGCTCATAAATTTTGCAAATTTCTGGTCCTTCACAAAATTTAGCATCGTCTTTATCGTCGATAGATCGTCGACGCTCCATCTCTTAGAGCTTCGCCTCAGTAGGCCGAGGTGGGCCATACTCCCCGCGTGAATCCTCTTCGTGATCTCTTCCCGCATCTTCGGATGCAGAGGAAGTCGACTGATCTCTGTCTGAATCCGTAAGTGCCGCATAAAAAGGATCGGATTTCCCGGTAGAAGAGAAATCGGCGTGCTCTGATACCATTGTAACACTCCAAGTCGAGATTCTACCGCGACACCACAAGAATTCACTTCAAAAAATACACAGTTCATAATTGATTCGACACTAGCCCGACGGAGTTTCGTGCCTGGAGATATTGGCCCCAAAGTCTGGCGCCTCTTTCTGTTTTTTTTTGTGTATTAATCTACAACTCAAAGTACAAGGGAGAGGTCGGGACTCACTCTCAGACTTTGCCTCCAGCTGCTCTAGGAAGTGAGAGCCCAAGCCACTATTATATAGGTTTACAAGGGATGCTAAAATCAGAGCCCCAAAAGCTTGAAAATCAAAAGCATGTTCTCTCTCTCACAAGCTCTCTTGAGCAAATAAAGCGAAAGCTCTCTCTCTTTCCCAGCTGCCTTGCATAGCTAAAAAGCAGCCCAAAATTTACCAACAATTTCCATATGCAGTTGTGTCACGTCAGCTGTACGGATTTCCGTGATCTGCGCCGCAAAACGCGGGCATGTCCATACGGTGCAGCCGCGTCATCATTTCAACGTGAATTTCCAAAGCAGCAGGGCGGGTGTGTGTCACGAGGACGTGGCAGTTATTAACCATGTCACAGAGATGTGGCAACTGCTAACCTTGGTTGTTGGTTTCTTTCCAATGGGGTTTATTTTATTTGTTTAAGACCCTCTTTTTGAAGTAGCAAACGGTCGGACATTGTATGGCCAATGTGAACGGTAGATTCACCCGCAGACGAGAAGTGGTCGGCATTGGAATTCGTATGGTAAGAGGATGTCTAGGCTCAAAGCAAGATCATATAGGTCCCCCCGTCGCACTTAGCAAGTTGGTGGATACTAGGAAGTGAACTCAATTAAGGCGTAAAGTCAAGGTGGGACTACCAACAGAAAGTATCCGACAGTTGGGCCATATTGCACTTTTGGATGCGGTCCCAATGAGGATAGATGGTCAGAAGACCAGCGGGAGCCCGACGGAAGCATCTCCTAAAAATTAGGGAACTGCTATTTTGGGCCGTGAAATGTGTTCGTGTCATTACCTTCGGTATGACCAAGGGAACATTTTAGTACTCTGCTGCAAAGTCAACTGATGCACAAGTTGAGAGATTTTTAAGCAGGAAACCCAATGCGGGGAAATTGCATGTATGAGTGCCAAGTGGCACTTTGTGGTCAATTTACCAAGTTTGGGAGAAGAGAACTCGTAACTGACTTTTGAGAGCAGTTTTGGAGGCTGTTAACTTGGATTTTCAGCCATTTCTCTCCATTTTTGAGCTTCCCATGACTTTGCCTAGGTCCAAGGAGCTCATTTTCAGCATTGGAAGGCATCAGATGCGTGTTTGCAGGGCTGTTTTGCTGCGTTTTCAGCGATACACAGGTTTTGGCAGCCATGGAAATCTTCCCCTTTTTGCATCTATTTGTTCACAGATGCATTACAGGTTAAGGGCAGAAGAGGGGGCGCTCGATTTATGCTGGGAGGATGCTTCATTGAGAGCCTGTCACAGGTTAAGAGCTATGGAGTGCTTTCTTTCCCTCTATGTACAGTATGGTGACGGGAGTGATGCCCCACACGCTACATACTGCTCTCTTTCTCCCCTACGTGCAGTTATGTGATGCCCCACAAGAGGGCTACTCATTTGACTGATGTACAGTTGTGTGGGTTCATGCTTTTGTGCTGAGGCAAGAGCCTCCTTGAGCAGGAATAGGGGTAGCTAACTGCTGCTCCAAAGCAGGCACTGGTGAGGGTCATAACCTCACCGTACAGGTGCAAAATCAGCGCTGTGTATGCGCTGTAAATTCACTGTTTTTCAGCCGTACGGACGCCAGGATCATTGGGAATCGTGCCCCACTGGCAAAGGACAGTTAGGGGACTGTTTGGGGCTGAAAACAGGGCAAAAACCAGTAAATACAGCGTCCTGAATTTATTGTTTTTGGACAGGAATCAGAGGGTATACGCCAGTGCAAGCGAGTTCCAGCAGGGGAATTGGTTTCGCGCAAGTTTTGGGGCTGTTATGCTCCCGAAATTTGGCCAAATCAAATGGTATCTAGGTGGATACACGTGAAGGATTCCCAGGACCTTACCTTGTAATTTACCCTCCTAAAGAATAAAGAAATACCGAAAGGGGCGCCAATTTTGGGGCCTACAGGTTGTCGGCGTCTGCTCGGAGCATTCTAGCTTCCGAGCCGTGTGTGTATTCAAGTGTTAACTCCCGTCGCAGGTTTTCCTTGCAAAGTGCTCTGTGTGTGTGTTTAAGTAAAGAATTTCGGGTGAAAGCCAACGCCTACCACCCTACGGGCCGGTTTCAGTGTGTGTGTGTGTGTACTGGGCAGCCACATCACCAGTTTGTGACACTTTCTATAGCCCAAGTGTGGTAGATTGGTTATGCCATTTCCCTCTTGAATAACAGGTCTTGTGTCACATGCACATCTAACCCTATGTGTACGTGGACAAGCTACTTCATGATATGGGTTCAACTCACTTAGATTAGGAAGTGATCTGGCACTTTTGTGAGTCTGTTCACAGACCGTGCATGTCCAGACACTTTAAGAGTAGATGCATATCCTCTGGATGCACACAGCATGATCATCAGCATTACCATAAAAATCCATCTGGAACATTTTCCAATGCATTAAACCTATTTTCCCTATTCTTGACATTTTTCACTTATTATTTTTAAGTGGCTTTTGTTAGGAACTGGGTAGGGCAATTTGACTAAGTTAATATATAAGCAAACCCTAGCACTAGCATTTCTGGCAGCAGGAGGAAGGAGAGCAACAAGCACCCAGTGCAGTAGGCCATCTGGAGCACCTTCTCAAGCAAGAACCACCCCCTTGAAGACTTGGCGTTTTCAGCAATGACTACACAGCGTAGTTTTCAGCCCTATAGATCAGCGATTTTCAGCCATCCAGCGTTTTCAAGGCAGCCAATCCGGCGTTGCCTAAGCAGCAGAACCAACGTTTTTCAAGCCTCAAGACCAGCGTTTTGGACAACATTAGGTCAGCGTTTTTGGACAGCTTTACACCAGCGCTTTTCATCCCACATGATAGCGACTTCGGGCCAGCACATCTGCGCTTTAAAATACCAGCAAATGCAGCATTTTGCGACAGCAAATCAGCCGATAAAGAAATAGCCGAAGGAAGCCAATTCAGTCAGCCACCGTCGTCGTCGTCGTCGACTTCATCCCAGATACACTTTGCATCAGCATCTTGTACCGGTTTTTGTGCAATCAATAGCCTAGACCGCTCTCGCCATCGAGAGTGGGGCCCTTGGAGGAGGGTTTGACAACTTGTCCGGTGTCATATTCTCTTCTCTCTCTATCTCTCAGACTCATGCACCTTCATTCAAATTTCACAGTGTACCACTTTGTTTGTGATCATTTGCACTCTCTCACTAAAGGAACGGAAGGCTCTCCCTTCCGTAAGTAAAGGAACCTTGAGCACAGTTCGGAGCACTCATCTTCAACAAAATTCAACATTCACTTCCGTTGCACCTTACATCTTGAGTTCAACTCCTCGTCGGCTAGATCTTTAAGGTCTCTTGGGATAGTTTCCTACGACGTTAAAACTCTCTTCTTCTTCTTCTTCTTCTTCTTCTTCTTCTCTCTCTCTATCCCCCCAATTATGTTCTGTTTAGCTGGCATGTGGTGCCCCTCTACAATTATAGGACCCCGTATCATGTAATACATTGTGCACTGACATATATATTGCATCTCCGTCTCTGGCTGTATATGGCTTAGGCGGCATATTTTGTTAGTTGTTGATATCCCTTTGAATCTACCAGTCTCAATCTCAAGTTGGTCTGAAGATGTACGTATCTAACCAATGGCACACCGTAACGCATGAGATAGATGTGTATCCATATAGCCGGGTCAAATCACAAACCCATCCCTGTGAGTTGGAATAGATGCTCTCTATAGAAAGCCATCTTCGTGCCCAACTCCTGTGTCGGCTCTATCCATGTCCTCCTCGTGTCCAACTGGGTCAGCCATTCAAGTCCTCGCAAATGAGTCTAGTTATCTCCATTCGTGTAAGAGACAATGATGGTGCATCAAGGAAGTACCGAAAGGGAGGCAAGTTGTCCATGTTAAAGCCATGTATCTAGAACCATGAGGACATCTATGCATATCAACATGATGTGCCCCCTTGTAAAGCTAATTGTCTGGAGGACTAAAGGGCCAATCTGGCATATCTATCTCTCGAGTTACGAGGCCCCCCTATGGAGATAAGAGGCACTTACTAGATCAGTCTCCTTTATGCACAGCTTATGGAATACTACTGGCCTTGGCTCTAATCAACCCAGAGATCATAGATACCGAGGGCCTCTCCAATGTCCATACTTCTCCACCCATTTGACCACAGAGGGTCCACAAAGCTGAACCCCATAGAGCATAGCTGAAGCTACCAAGGTATCAAAAAGCCAAAGCTTTGTTTGGGGTTCCTAGAGCTGAACCTAACAACACATCCTCTCCAATCCTCCCAAGGCCGCATACGCTCTAGTCAGTCTAGTCTCTGCTGCTCTCTTCAAAGAAAACTTTTGCCCAATGAAGACTACCCTAAGATAAGTGTATGCATTTGTGTACTCCACAGTTTCCTAACCATAAGTGAATGTAGGTCTTGATCTCCTGATCCATTGCGGTGTACATGACCCTAATTATACTAAGAAATACAAAGAGTAAATCTATAATTTCAGATTTAGTTGAACCCATTTTGAGTATCAACATCAATGAGAGTGAAACAAGGCTGTCCATTGTCTCCTACTCCATTTGCTATGTATATAGATGAGGTTTCTGATTACATTGACAGAGAGGGTGACTGAGGTGCCCAGCTAGCACGGACATGGATTCCATTGTTGATATATGCTGATGATATTGTGTTGATCTCTGACTCACTAGAGGGTATGCAACGACATTTAGATGCATTACATAGCTTTGCATAGGATAGTGGATTGCCTGTAAACCAAGGTTAGGGTGTTCAACTCCAAGGTATGCAACGACATACCTGTATGCTGATGATATTGTGTTGATCTCTGACTCACTAGAGGGTATGCAACGACATTTAGATGCATTACATAGCTTTGCATAGGATAGTGGATTGCCTGTAAACCAAGGTTAGGGTGTTCAACTCCAAGGCTTGAACCATGCTTCCATACCCATTGCCGTATGGTTTGCATATGGAAAAACTATGCTCAAGAAATTCACACACAATTCTGAAACCTCAGTTGACTACAGGCTCTTTAGTATGCTAGATCAAATGAACAAGTAACTACAAGCTCTGTGGTATATGCTTGCACCCAAATGACACAATAGGACCACTGGGAATAAGTCAAAACTTGCACATTGTTTAGGCAGCTAATTTTGTCTACATACAATTTAATAAGCATTACGCTGTAGTAGTTAAATCACAAAGAGTAAGCTTTTTGAGAATGACCTCATCCCCTGGAGAGCACACGGCAAGAACAGCCTGTAAAATGCTCTGCTTGGCTCCATTGCTCACCAAAATCTCATCAGTTGAGTATGCAAGACCATTTTCCTCTGAAACAGAAAGAGTATGAGCCTTTGGCTGGTTTTAGCATACATACCTGACAAAAAGAGCCCAAGGGTTATTACCTTGGAGTTTATGGCAAATGGCCTTGCGTAATTCAAGGGTTCCTGCATTTGGTGTGTAGCGGGTGAAGCCATTCTGGATTGCCTTGGTACCAGCCTGAAAATGAAAACCAAACAAATATTCCTTATGCAAAATCCAAGACCCTCTCTTGTCCCCTCATGTTGCACCTTGGCAATTTCCTTATCATAGCCCACTTTCAACCACATGAAAATGTTCATTACGATATGCACAATTCTGGCAAAAAGTTGATCTTGTATTCAAATGCATTTGCATTGAACAGAGCTCACCTCAACTATGGGCTTTGGGGTGTCAAAGTCAGGTTCACCTGCTGCCAGTCTGATAACTGGAATGCCAGATTCAACCAATGCAGTAGCATAATCAGCAATCACCATGGTTTTGGAAGGTCTGAGAGCTGCGACACGTGGATTTAGAGAAGTATCTACAATAGCTCGTCCATTTTCTGCCTTGTTGGCTTCAGCAACTAGCTTCAGCCTTTGCCACTGCTTGCAGATCAGAGCCCTTCAAACCACAGCAAGATAAGCATAGAACTCGCTCTTTCATGTTCAATCACAGCACAAAATTCAAAATCTTTTGAACGTTTCGAATTATAGAACAATGGCTTATGTCCTGATGAAATGTGTGACTAGAATTGGATATGCCCAGCCACATCGGACATTCAAGTGAATGCACAGAAACATCCATGAGGATCTTTATGCGCAGTAAGTAGCTACTACTATTGCTCAATGATCCAGAACTGGTTCTGTGAATACAAAAATGTGTAAGTGTCCTGCCGAAAATATTTATATGTATAAGCATGTTATTGCACAGAAGGGTAAAATGCACCCCTCTGTTTAACCTTTTGGAACAAAAAAACCTAGACTTGAACAGATCCACCCACGATGAGACCAAAAACAAGCTAAGCACAGAAAAATAGGGAATACCTTTTGGTAGAGATAGAGAGCCGTTGTAGCGAATAGCTGCCTGTGAACCAAGCTTGGCTTGGCGCTCTGCAATCACTTTCCTTTCTGCAAAGAGCAGGCTGTGGGTTCCGGAAATCCATGATGTCGCAGGTGGCCATTGCCATTTTCTGTTCAAGTGCGCGCTAAGATGAAATGGCGCGTGTGTGTCTGTGTGTGTGAGTGTCGGTTCGTTCTGCTCCTTCCCGTCTGGTATGCTTCGGTTGGCTCTCGCGATCAACGAGAAACGTGAGTTGGCTGCTGCTGGCTGGTCCAAGCACGCCTACAATGGTCAATACGACACATTCTACCTCATACTGCTGGCTGGTCCAAGCACGCCTACCATGGTCACTACGACACTCTACCTCATACTGCTTCTTTCACACACAGGCCTCCGTGGACGGGGGACCACGGCTATGAAGGAGATAATTCAGCCCCCCAGTTGTAGGTATGCTGCAAGCTAATTGTTTTGTTTTGTTTTCGGGGCACGCCGGGCCGCTCCCCTCATACACCAAAAAAAGTATACAAGAAGAACGACCAAGACTATGCACCTCTTCAGCACGCTCGCCACGCCAGCAAAATGTTTGAGTTGTCGCACTGATATATCGCAGGCCGCATGTTCGCAATCGCTCTTTAACCGGTGCGCTTCTGATATATTACACTATTTCAATAGTTTTTTACCCGTCTGAGCTTTGTGTAATGCAGAATGCTGCAAATTTTTTTCCTCTTCGACATTTCAGAGGTTGCGAGTAGGACGGAATAAGCGATCTATTGAAAGGGCCTTGCCAGAGAGAAAGTTCCAGTGTTTTTTTATGTTGCCACAAACTCGGTACCTGAGTTTCCTTCGCCCCCCTTGCCTCCCCCTCACACCTTAGAGGATTGAACCCACCATGTGGGGCATAAGAGCCATGAGCCTGCGAACCAACATCTTCTCCTCCAAACCATAAGCAACCAAAAAGCTGAACCAAAGAGAGTATCCCTCACCTGCACCCATAGAACAACATAACATTCTGTTAGCATTGGCTCTGTATGCAGGTGACGTAAGGGCATCCTAGTTGTTATCCATGTCACAAAAGTTCACTTTTTCTTTGCATATCAACAATTCATTCAATGAAAATTATTAAAAAAACCATGTTTGCCAATTACAAATTCATACAAAGTTTCAACAGCCTACCAACTATCAATGTTTTTAGGCATCTTTATAATCCCCTTATTCCTGCAGGTTCGATTAACGTATGCCCTCTGCCTCGACCATGCCTTGTTCTTTGCCACAAATGAGGCTATATACTCTGCCCTAGCAGCCTTAAGCTTTTTTGAGATCTGTGCTCTCTTGATCGGATTAACTATAGTACTCATCCAAGCTATCATCCTATACGTTGGTATACCCTGATAATAATAGACAAGTCATTTAGTAGAAGTAAACTCTTTTATACAATAATCATATATACGCAGCCTTGACAGGTTATGCATAATATCAAGCAACCTCCATCTTCGTATAGCTAAACCCGAGCTTCTTACTATATGATTTTTACTTGAAGTAATCTGCGCTAGCTCTAGTAACATGCATAGTCAAATGGTTTAAAAGAGCCCCAGTTTAAGACATTCTGTTTGCCATTAGCAGGTCAATCCTCCATTTATGTTAGACATATTGTTATGTCGGGAATTTCTAAGAAAAGTGAAAGCATCATGAGTTATAGTACTCAGAAACAGGAAATTGACATGATTCCAGTCAAATGACCATACCATTCCCGCAAAGAGTCAGTTACCATAACCAGTTTTGGCTTGGTATAGTCGAGCTTTTAGATTTAGACTAAGGAGTCTACTGAAACCAGCATTAGTGCGAAGCAAACAAGAATATATACATTTTCCACTCCATATTTATGAACATCCCATGAGTTTTATATTGGAATTGGAGTTGATCTCTTTAGATAGCTGATTCCAGTGTTGGAATTTAGAGCTACTGGTAAGTCGCCAGTTTAGTCAATTAAATTGGAATAGAGACTAGAGACTGGACTGAAATAGTTATTTGAACTGAAATAGTATACTGAAATAAGAGACAGACTGGACAATTGACAAGTTTTTGTAATTTCAGATTCACATTATAGGAACAACCAGTAGAAGGTATAGCTGATTGAAGCTCAAATGACTACAGTTGAAGTAATGATTACAAGATGAAGTTACAGGCGAAGAGATTGTATCTTAGAATACTCGAAAGCTTAAGCCAAGAGAACTAAGAAGTAAGAAGCCTGATTACAATGTAATGGGTCCTATTTATAGCCTTCTAGAAGTTATTGTAGCAACTACCGTGGTAATTATTGTTGTGTGACTGATCCACTATCCGGCGTTCCAGGAGACAGTTCCCGCCTACTGAGATTGTCTTCGCCTTCTATATCCTTCCCTCCTTTCTTGAATTTTGATCTATTTCTGGAAAAAACTCCACCGGCTGATTCTAAATTGGTGTTGAGGAATCCATTGGAATTTCTGATTGTGGCTCAAACCCTAAACCCATTTATATGTTTTCTGAGTAGGCCGATGTTCCTCATGGGTTGGCCAATGTTCCTCATGATAGTACTCCTCTGGAATTGCTAGCCCATCTGGTATTGCTAGCTTTATGCCATATTTCATGCTTGTTGAGTGCTTGATACCCCTATAATTGTAATTCCAAGGGTGCCCAGCCAAAGAAATTCCAACGTCTTACTTGAAAAATCTACTATCTGATTCTGAGATGGAACTACCCAGTATCCTTCCACTGAACCCGCTTCCTATTGACCTTCTTCTATGCTGGTGCCTTAGAAGTTCCAGTGCCAGCCTTGTCCTTCTGGATAAGTCGATAAATGGCCTCCTCCTCAAGCTGATCCCGCCTTGTTGTGGACATCTCCAATTCATAAGGCGTGAGAGGATTATATGTTTTGGTGTCGGGATCATACAACGTGCGTCTACCCTTTGTCAGCCGGAATCTGGCCAATTTATGACAATGCGAAGCTGTGTGGATCCATCCTTCTGGGAGAGGCTGAATTGTTTTAATACTAGCTTCAATGAGTATCTCAGCCATCTCTCTATATTGTGGCCCCAGACCTGGTTTAGCCATAATATCCTTTTCAGGAATCTTAGAGGACTCCACAGTAAGCTGAAGCAGTTGATTGGTGATTTTGGTGAGACCTTTGAGCTGGATCTTCCATTGTCCCATACAGAGCTTGACTCTCTTCATTTCTTCTTGCATTTCCTGAACATCATTTAATTGGAGAGCATCATTGATCAGTGTATGCCAGGTTTTCTATTCTACAGTAGCTCGCTCGTACCAATCTTGAAGATCATCAGCTATGTTATAGTATGCAAGCCGATCCACTGGTTCTAGATGTTGAGGATACAAAGTGGTAAAAAACCTTTGCAGCTCAGCCGCTTTAGCAGGCAGTGCATATAGGAGAACTGGAGAGTCAGGGACGAACTCTAGAAAGTTGAGAACAACCTGGTTCTCCTGCCGCATCATCTTCTTGGTGACTCGGACCAGCTGAAACAATCTTCGAAGAGAAGTTGCCTGTTTCCCTACTATCATTTGAGTTTGCGGTCCCTTACTGCTAGAAGTCTGATCTTCAAGAATAGCTTGCACCCTTTGGTCTAGAACTCCTCTGGCAATTTGCATTTGCAGTAGGACTTCTTTCAATTGATTTCTGACCTCTTTCATACATTTATACATAGGCATGTTCCCAAGCAGGAGCTCTAATTCAACGGCTAGGAATGACAGTCTGCAGTGGATTGCCGCTGCCATTGTGGATTGACTAGCTTATCATCAAAGGTTAGTGCCCATTCAGGCACTCTCTCTAGTAGCTGAATTCTGCTAGGATGCTCAGGTAGTTGGCACAACTCCTGATCATGAAAAGCGGTTGACTTCCAATGCTGGATCATTTCTCTGGCGTCGACATATAGTCTCTGGAAGCGTTCCAAATAAAAAAGGAGAACATCATCCTCCAGATACATCCTAGTTATAGGAGCTTGATGATGTCTCAGCCACTTGTTCAGTGTGATGAGCTATAATGAATGTTGCTCATCACTTTCCAAAGTCTCAGTCACAGCCTTAGCTTTCCCTTTCACATATGAACTGTGTTGTGACTGGTGTACTGGGGAATCTTTAGTGTTGCCTGGGTGCTGATCATCAGTCCCTTGGTCTCCCGACTACTGATCCTTATACTGGTCTAGCTGTCTGTGTTAGGCTGATTGCCCCATGTGGCCGCTGATCCACCAACACCAGATCCTGAAGGTGGAGACGGAGGAGAGTTATCATCATCATTATGTTTATCTACTGGTTCATCCTCCCTCTCTTCATCCTTCTCTTTTACTTCTTCAAAATCCTCAAGAGGCTCATTTTGCTTCTCAATGTAGTCCAGGATGGTTTGATTTGCCAAAGCACTATTATATTCAGAGAGCTTATCCTGCAAATCACTCTGTATTGTTTCCATAAGTGCCCTCAGATTATCCATACTGAAAATCGCATTGCCCTCTGGATTCAGAATATCATCCAAGTTATTGTACATGTATCTCTCTGTTAAAGAGGCTTTCAATGCAGTGTGGCTGGTCAGTAATGAGTTGAACTCAACTCTCTTCATCCTCAGCATAGTTTCAAATTTGTCAGTAGCTCTCTCAGCCTCTACCTTTCTTCATTTATCCGCCTCATCTTGGACTCAAGCTTTGACAGCTTGCTTCCCAATGTCTAACTAATTTTCAAGAACACTATGCCGCAAGGATCGATCCCCTATATCCCGTTTCAACTTCTCAACTTGCTGCTCACTATTCTTCAGTTCTGCTTTTATCTTGGCCATTTCATCAGTGGATGCTGAGGCATCCATCATTTGTCCCAAGGCATGGACAATCGTATTCCAGGATGATTGGATCAGCACTGAGAAACCATCCATGACCGTTGCTGGGATCAGAGGCAACTGGCTCATAAATTGTGACATGAGCCATATATGGTAGTGTGTTGAAGTCAGGTTTATGCAGGACTAATCGTCCTATGAGAGGATGAGTCTGTAGCTGTTGTAATATGTCCTTCTTGGTTAAGACTAAGCCAATTCTTTGAAAGGGATAGAAGCTTTACTAACTAGACTGGAAGGTGTCGGACCTTTTCCTTTTATCAGTATGAATTGTCGACTACTCAGCACTGGTCTTATTTGGCTGGTCTTTTCCAGCACTAGTGTTTGCTAAACTTTGCCCCGTTGGCTGGCTGGTCCCAACAATAATCTTTACTCGAGGCTGGTCTAATTGGCCAGCTGAATTCTAGCCTACTGGAGATGTTTCAGTAGTCACAGTTTTGGCCTAAATTTCTAGTTGCTTCAAGAAAGCACTGCTCTTGGCCAATGTAGTTTTTGGTCACTTAGAACCACCAGCTTCCACCTGCGTGGCCTTTCTCTTATGACCTGTGAGAGCAAACAGAGTTCCTAGGGTTTCTTCATCAAAGGATAAATCAACATTGTTCATTGCAGGAATGGGCTTTTAACTCCAAGCCATCCGTACTTGGTCATGAGCATCAGGAGAAGTTGCCCAGTAAAGAAACTGACAGACATACCAGGCTTTAAAAACAATATGAGACTTCGACTTAGTCGTCTGCTGAAGCACATTATGCGACAGAATCTGACATAGGTTAATTGAAGCTGTGGCATCTAATTTCTTTGCCAGTAACATAGCAAACAACTTCTCTAAAACATAGGTGGAGTTATTCGTCAGGCTTACAGCTTCAGCCACAAACCGGTAAGCCACGGGGACATCCAAACCTGCTACTATTGGAGCCCCTTGTGCACTGGCCTTGCGTTTTTTCTTGGCTACCTCATCTTTCTTCAGGGATGCACTTATCTATTCAGCAGTTGCAATAGTCGGCTTTGGCTCATTTGGCATTCTGAAGGCATAAGCACTGGCTTCTGGGGTTGCTGACACCTTCCTACCATATACTACAGCGCTGCCGTCATCAACATTGAAGGAATCAAGAACCTGTCTAATGATAGCTGTGTCGAACTCAATTCTTGTGGCTTGCACAACCACATGTAAATCCCACAGTCGTAGCAACGCCTTTGCTTGCTTAGTAAACACATACCTCTGTATTTTACTGTAGGGAACGAATGGTAAAGAAGCTTTGGCAGCAGCCACAAGTGTCCAGGTTTCTTCTAAGCTTTCTTGCATCTTTTCCGACAGTTTCTTCCTACCCATGCACTGTGAAGACGATGAGTCGGTAGTAGAAGAAGACTTACTTGAATATTCAAATATGTATCCAAGTGTGTTCGGTAAAGACAAACGGCAATCGACCGATGCGTCAGATGAAGAAGTTTGTGGTTGTAGTGAAGAAGCTTCAGAGCTTGGCGATGACGAATGTGTAACAGCAGGCAAGCATCGTGCAGGAGATTGAGGAGGAAAAATGCCTACTCGCCTTATTGTTATACGCATCCGCGCCATAAAAGCTCCACTACTTACCGTTGCTAGAGGTCTGTGCACCGCCAATGATGTGGCAAACATGCATTGGTTAATAATCTCCATGTTCCTTGGAATGATTATTACAGACAGTCCGACTGGCCCTTTTTCCCATAAAGACTGATACTGGCTCTGACACTTTACTGATTTTGTCACTGACGTGGTTTCATCGTGCCTGAGCCTCTTTTGTTTCTTTGATTGGCTCTGGTACTGGTTGTACATGAAAAAGACTTAAAATAACTGATTCTAAATTCTCATGACCTTCAGTTCCCAGAATACCAGTATCATTATCCCTCGAAGTTCCCTTGTCCTTCGAATAATATAGCTTGACTTTGGCCCCGTTATAAACACCTGGCAACAATAATCCAGATAAATCTTTCAGCCTCATTGTGCCATTGGAGAACACCCAATCAACTTCATATGGACCGGACCAAGCTATTTTCAAATTTGATTTCTTAGGACCCAGTTTTGACTGATAGAGCAGAACCAAATCTCCTTTCTAAAACTCCCTCACTTTTATGCGTCAATTATGCTAGTGTTTCCTTCTTTGCTGTGCCAACTCCTCTAGTCTCTGTTTAAGATTGTGATTGAAATCCAATCCATACTCTACTGCCATCTTGAGACTGGGAATGACAAATTCCATAGGTACAACAACTTCAGTGCCATACACCATTCTAAATGGTGTCAGTCTAGTAGTAACTTTATAAGCAGTTCTATATGACCAGAGAGCAGTTTGGAGCTTCAAATCCCACTGGTGTGTCTCCTTCTGCACATTTTTAGTGAGAATGGTCTTGACAATCTTGCTGCTTGCCCATTGCATCTAGGATAATATGGTGTTGATTTTCGATGCTTTACTGATAGCATTTCCATTAAGATGTCCATAGTATCATTTATAAAGTGTGTCCCTTGATCAAACACAATCTCCATATGGCAGATAATATTTTCAAATAAAAACACAGCAGTGGACTATACGGTGTTGTCAGGAAGAGCCTTTGCTTCGACCCATTTGGTGACATAATAGGTGGCCATCAATATATATATATATTCTTCCTTGTAGTAATTTTCTTGAATGGACCCATGAAATCCAGACCCCATTTCATAAACACTCCCAGTGGCTACACTGGAGTTAGAGGAGTCATATCTGTTGCCGTGGGTCTGCCCATCCACTAGCATATATCACATGTCTTACAAAAGCTTATGACATCAGATATTAAGGTTTGCCACCACAATATAGCCTGTAAAATTTTATTGTAAGTAACATCAGTGGCAAAATGTCCTCCAGAGTCTCCATCATGTGCCTTTGAAATAACTTGCATTCTCCCTTCCATGGGCACGCATCTTCAAAGAGCCCCATCAACCCCCAGTCTGTAAAGTGATCCGCCAATGATAGTGAACTTCAGACTTTTAATAGTCAGGGCCTTCTTCTGACTCTAAGTCCAACTTTCTGCCCTTAGAAAGGAACTGATATACATCGAACAACTCTGGATCTGTTGTTTCCTCAGCTGTCATCTGAAACAGTTCTGCATCCACTGGCTTATCTCTCAGGGATGCTTCAGAATAACCATCCACTCTCCTGGACAGGAAATCAACACCACAATAATTTTTGTCAGGCTTATGAAAAATGCAAAATTCAAATTCCACCAGGAACATCATCCATCTTATCCGTTTGCTTGGATAATGACTTTGTTGATAAAAAACAATAATGCTTGATGATCCACAAAGAAATGAAATAGTTTGCCCAACAAATAGTGTCGAAATTTAGTAGCATTAAAAACCATTCCCAGGGCTTCCCTTTCAGTAGTTGTATATCCTTGTTCAACTTGACTGAATCTCCGGCTGGCAAAATATAATGGATAGTCAGTTCTCCCTTCTGGCTGAGCTAATATGGATCCCATTGCCAGCCCTGATGTATCTACATGTACATGAAAAATGACCTCCTAATTCGGTTGTCTTAGTCCTGGCTTATTAATAATGGCATTCTTCAATTTTTGAAAGCTCTCTTCACATTCCGCAGTCCAATTGAACTTGTTGTTCTTCTTTGCGAGCTCATACAAAGGTAATGCCTGGGAAGCAGACTGATGCAAAAATCTTCTATAGAAATGTGAAGATTGTATCCCAAGAAAGAACTCAGTTCTGATGCATTGCAGGGTGCCTTGGCCTGTTGGACACACTGAATCCTGTCATTGGCCATTTCTATACCATTTTTGGACACTACATGTCCCAACAGTAGTCCTTTCCAAACCAAGAAAACAAATTTGAATGGATTTAGACAGATTTGCTTCTCATGACAACGCTAGAAAAATCATTTCCAAAAAAAGTAAATACTTATCCTTTGTAGAATATATAATGAAATCATCCATAAATATCCCCAGGAATCGGTGGAGAAATTCACTCATTATTTCCATCATACATCGTTGAAAAGTCACTGGAGCATTGCACATACCAAACGGCATAACCAGATACGTGCATGCTCCCCAACCCGAGCATCAGAACTTTCAGGCAACTCTGACAGCTTTTTGGCTAAATACTGTGATCTTAGCCGCCAGTTCCCTTTGCTCCTGCCATTTGTCAACTACCTTTTCTTTACCCTTTGCCTTCCACACCTCTCTCTGCTGAGCCCATTTGCTACTCTCAGGACCAACTGGTTTGAATGGCTCATTTGAAATCTCCTCAATGACCATCCCTTTACTGCATGTAACAGCTCTAACAGGAACTGGCTCTGAGGCCTTCACCTCAGTAGCCACAGTAGTAGGTGTTTCTAGACACTGAGCCGCAAAATGCCCATACTTACCACAAGTATAACAGTTCAGACTTCTATTCTGGAAATTACCACGACCTCGGCCCCGGCTAGTACCTCCCTGGTATCTGCCGCGCCTAGTACCAGTACCACTGGTACCTACTTTCTCCTCTTGGGGTACACTGGTTGTCTCCAGCCTGGCTAGTTCAACATTAATAAATGCCACCACGGACAAATCTTTCCCCTTCTTGAAGTGATGAATGCAAATGCCACAATTGTTCCATAAACGACCATATGCTTTGCAATAAGTACATTGTAGGAATTTATTGGAAACATGATCTTTAGATTTGCATCTTGAACACCAGGTTTCCATTCTTCTAGCTAATTGTCTAGTCTGGAGGATTTCAGCAATCTGCTTGGCCATCTCATCAATCTTCCTAGACCAAGACCCTTTCCTGGCCTTATCTTTGCTCTTTTCATCTAAGCTGCTTCTAGAGCTACTAGAGGTCTTACTAGAATTAGAATTCTCACTGGAATCACTGCTACCACTGGACCTCCTCTTCTTGTGACTCCTCTCCTTCTTTGCCTGATGTTCAAGCTTCAGGGCTCGCTGCACCAAATCATTGAATTTCTTTGTTGGTGCAGGCACCTCCCGTTCCCTAAGCTTTTTACTGCGGAAACCATTTAAAAACCATGCTCGCAACCTCTTTTCTGATGGTGGCTCTTGCATCTGTCTAGTTAGCTCCTTGATTTTTTTGAACATATTTTTTGACTGATAATTTTCCTTGCTTCATCTTATCCAGTTCACAAAGGATGTCCTCATCACCTCTGTTGTCTAAATATTCCAGTTTGAAAGCTTTCAGTAATTTATTATATGATCTGAGTTGGCAGGCTGGGTAATGGTAGTACCATTTTCTTGCTGCATCTTTTAGTGTCTGGGGAAAATATTTCCCCCAGTTATCTTCGTCAATATTTTTCAACTCATCATACTATTCAAAAGCTTGGATATGAACATCTAGATCATCTTTCTCCCCACCTTTGAACATTGAGAAAGAAATTTTCAATTAAAAAGTGTAATCATGTCGATCAACATCATTTCTGTCTTTCCTAACCTTAGTAACCTGACTTCGTCGTTAAGACTTCTTGTAATGGTTTGTATCAGCATCCCAATAAATTTCCTCATAAGTCTTAATTTCTGTCTCTTCTCTGGCTTTCCTGTTGGAGCTGTGGTGACTACCCTTGCTGCCTTTGGCCCCATCATTATGTGTGGTGCGAGAATTCTTGGACTTGCGTTCTTCACCCTCAGCCCTTCCCCTTCTGGACTGGCTGGAGTGTTGAGAGTCCTTAGCCTCATCAGCATGATTGTGCTCCTCCTCAGCCTCAGTCTCAGTCACCGGGTCCTTCTTAGGATCAAAGTCTCTGTCTGACTCCTCAGGAATATGATCAATACGGTGTCGTGCCGCTCCGCTTCCATGACAAGAAAATGAGCAAAGGGATGCCAATTAGGCTTATTTGAAATCTACGTGATTATTCAGCAGTTATAAGGGCTTGATAAGAGGCCAATTTTAAGTTAGAAGTGTGCTAGATGCAGCTCTAAGGGCCAAAAGATGTCTTGGTAATGCTAAACAGTGAGTATGCTTGAAGTGGTCATAGATGGGATTTTATAAATCAAAGTTGAAGTACTCAAAGTTCTCTAAAGGGCTGTCTTTACGTCTCGTCAATCGGAGCTACAGTTAAGAAGTTATGACAGTTTTAAGTTGAGTCAGTAGCAGATCCGTACCGGGTTGAGCACCTGCTAATAAAAGTTCAAAGATGATAGGAATGCATGGATGCAAAGTGCTCACTTCCACGAGCATGTTGGTCTTTTTAGTTTGTCAATTGGGATTTCGGTTGACAAGATATGGCCAGTTCAAGTATCACCGGGGGCCAGTTTCGTACTGCCCTGGTCGCCTTGATCAGTCAAGTTCACCTGGTAAATTTTGAGCTTCAGATAGATTCTAGGAAATGGAGCCGTCAGAGCAGAATTGGTGGCAACTGAAGGCCTGTCACCACTAACAATGTATTTTCGAGTTGGCCAGGATGCAGCCTTAATGCAGTGCAGTGTCGATATGTACGCCAAATGTGGCCGATACGAAAACATTTTGCCTTGACGGACACTTATAATTGCATCTTGAAAGCTACGGTGGCATCCAATGCACTAGAGTGGGCAACAAATTCAAGGTGATATTGCTAGTCGGGAATGTTGCAAATTGAAGTCGTGCGAGGCTTTGCTTTGGTCTATATGTATACCAAATGTGGTGCCCTTAAAAAAAACTAAGGCCAGCCACAACCTAAGGCCGCCCAAGGGCCAACTTTATGCCCGCCCACTTAAGTTAAATAGCCACCCTATTTTGTAATAGGGTGTGAAGCCAATAAGGGAAAAAGAAGACAAGCTTAAGAAGAAATGGCGCAGGCAGCGAAGGGGGAGCTAGCGAGCAAGAAACGGGCTCGCGCTGGGCTTGGCATGGCTCAGAGGCCCGTGCGCATGAAGCGAGAATCCACCAAGAAGCCAGGGCGCACCATTTGGTGTCGTTCTTGCGCAGTTTGGCCGTGATGAAAAAGATTACCCTGCCACGTCACCAGGGAGCCATTCCCATTAGCGACATTGCTAATGGGTTGGGCATATTTAGAAAGGCAAGGCTATGCAGCCAAAAAGGGGCTATTATAAAAACAAAAGGAGGCGGCTCTATGGGCTCTCTTCTTCTCCTCTTTGGAGTGATCTCCTTCTCTCCTAAGGAAGAAAGCTAAGAAGCCATAAGCTCGCTTAAGCCAAGCTTTCCGAAGCTCTTGCTCTCTTAAGCAAAACCTTCTTGGATCAACTTAAGCCTTAATCTCCTTAAGCCAAGCCAAAGCTCTCAATTTCATTAAGCCGTCATTAGCCTTGATAAACTCAAGCTCTCCAAGCCTAACCTCTATTCGAAAGCCATCCTACTCTAAAGCTCTCGAAGCTAAGCTCTCTAAACCAAACTTCTCTAAGCATTAGCCACCATAACCTTAAGCTCTAAACTAAGCCCATCATAATCTACCGAATCCTACTGCTAAGCAAGCACCTTAATCCAAACCTCCATATCCATTCGAATTCTATTTTCTTCTCATTCATCTAAGCTGTAATCTTAAGCCATAAAATCCAAGCCGCAATTCTAAAGCGAACTTCTTATGCCATAAATCTAAGCCACAATTGTAAGCCAAATTGAAATTCCTAAGGCCGTTTGAAGCCGAAGCCCCATATCCATAGCGGAAGGTAAATCAATTCTCTTTCAATTTTGAAGCAGCAGAAGGGAATGAATCAGCTCAAGGCAGTTATTTTTTTGCAGACCAATTAAGGCAAAAGAGCTTAGTTGGTATTGTTTCATCGGACCAGTCATTACCATCATTATTGACATTTGATTTTCTTAATTAGCACCGGGATTAAAGCAAGATAATCCTTGTAAGGAGCATAAACTCCTCCATTAATATTTGATTAAAACAGGGGTATTGTTCAATATTCGATTTGAATTATCAAGTTTCAATCTGTCTGTTTTAAGCTCTGTCTTCATTATCTGCGTCTGCTGCAACTCTTTCCCTCACACCTCTCACAGCCAGGGGCCCCGTGCCTTCCTGGCTCATCTTTCGAATACAAATCCCCCTGACATTCTTGGTGAACCCGATGTGAAACGAGCCAGGGTGAGCAGTGTTTGTGGAGAAAGATGTCGGGACACACAAGGGCAGCCATGCAGCAAATGATGCAGCAGGTTGCTGCGTACATGCAACAACAACAGGTTACCCAACAACAATATAATTTGCAAGAGAGGATCCATAAAGCTTGGCACACAGTTACCGAGAAATTACATCGATTTGAAGGCCGGGATAGTAGCAAGTTTTACAATCTCTACGAGCAGGCAATGGAAGATAATGGAATCGATGATCAGAATGCAGTGGAAGGATTCCATTTAATTGTGGTACTGGAACTTAGGAGCCGAGTAAAAGAGATTCGGGTGGTTCAAGGCTCGAATTGGCAGGACTTCAAGAAGGCGCTCCAGGAGGAATACTTTCTTGAGGATTCACAAAGGGTAACCAGACAAATCTTTATGAAGTGGGTGCAGAAGAAGAACAAAAATCTATCTGCACGAGAATTATTACGAGAATTTGAAAAGAAATTGGAGCAACTGTCCTCGACAAAACAACGTTCAATGAAGGATTAGAAGGTTGAACTATTCATTCAGGCGGCTAATCCACGACTTTAGAAGAGTCTAGTGCGGTTCCTGGAAGATTCAACAGGAGAACTGGGCTTAACATACGACTAGAAGATAGTCACTGAAGCAGTAAATATGATCGTGAAACGACAGATGAGAGTCGATAAGCTGATCATGGCTGACATCATGGATGTTGTGCAAGAGGAACATAAGGAGAAAACAGCCTTGGCCATACCCAGAGTGGAGGAGCTAGTTCTTGACGAATTGGTGAAAGGTATTCAAGAATTAAACTTGAATTTCAAAGCTATAAAATTTGAACAGTTAGCTGCAAAGGGATCTACTTCTGAGCCTAGACAACAGCCTCCACGCAAAGGCTGGGACGGATGCATGTGGTGTGATAGTGAAGACCACAAGTATGTTAAAGAATGTGATGAGTTTGATGAAGCTTACAAAAGGAACGTGGTTTTCTAGAAGGACAAGAAGATTCACTTTAGGGCAACATGTGAGATGTTCCGCCTGAACTTTGGTAGGGGCGGCATGAAACAGATAGTTGAAGAGATCCAGCATAATGTTGCTCTTGTGGAAGCAACTACATATGGGCTGCAAGTATGTGGGAAGGGTGATAATGATGGTGCAGGTACCAAGGGTCAATTGTGGCCTTATGCTTTGAAGACATCAGAAACAGAGCAGGTAACTTATGGGAAGCTACAACAAATAGGGAATTCAATTCGAGAAACCACAGGGTGGACTGATCCAGTGGATTCTCTCTCAGTGTATGCATTTACTGCAAAGTCTCAAGCTAATGAGGCTATGGTGGAGGAAAAGCAAAAAGAGATGAAGAAGTTCCTGGGACATCAAAAAGGACAACGAGATTTAAAAAAAAAAAAAGAAGGAGCTACTCCTAAGCCCGCTCGTGAAGTGGTGATGGAGGAAGCAACCAAGGATAAGAAGCAAGGTAAACCCAGGGGACCCTCATATAAGCTTAAATCTGACATTGAATTAGCTACAGATTTAAAGAAAGTTTTTGAAGGGCGCATTCTGAATAGCAAAGTGGAGCGCACATTGGGTGATATTTTGGGAATTGCCAAATGCGAGTTTCACGAGGAGATAATAGATATTATCAAAAGAAAGAGGCAAATACCAAGTGCACAAGAGCCGGAGTCAGTTAAGAGCCACGCGGTTTGCCACATTGAAGCAATTTTGGATGACTATGAAGAGTATTTGGCAAATCTTGAAGAAGAAGAGTCGAGGTCTGTGGTGGTGTCAAACCCAACTGTACCAGAGGTAAGGCAAGTTCATTTCAATGAAGATGAAGATAATGAAAGTATACCAAGGAGTCACTTTTCAAGGACTCATTGGGCAAGGGCAACGACTGAAACTGTTGTGAAGCTTGGCGACATTGAAGAACCGGTCTTAGCACTAATAGATCATGGATCAGAGATCAATTTGATGGAAAAAAGCTTGCACAAAAAGGGGAAATGGCCTATTGATGTGGAACATGGTTGGCGGATTCGAGCTACCAACATGCTTCTAGGCGACCTCTATGGTGCATGTGCCAATGTTAAGGTAACTGTAGGGATGTCTGTGATGAGCAAAATTTCTTTATACAAGAGCATTCCTCTTATCCATTAATTTTGGGGCAACCATACATTATGGATGTGCGGATGGAAACGAAGGTGCTTGATGATGGCTCGGCCTATGCCACGGTTTGAAGCCAAGATGGTAAGAAAGCAGTTCAATTCTTGACTATATGTGTTGATCATGCCAGGAATAAGGATGGTCTACGTGATCATCCAATGCCAAAGATATGCAAGGAATTTAGAGAACACAGGTTTGCACAGGATTTTCTCGGAGTGCCACTATAAAGCGGGACTATGGTAGTACAAGTGAGGAGAAGTTCTCGCAAAGAGAATCTTTCTCTTCAGGGTTTTTGGGGTTAACATCTGAAGGTTTAGTATCTTTCAAAAATTTAATGATTTGCCAAAGTGAAAAAAACAGTGTGTTTTAGGTATCCAAAGTGAATTGCAGGGATGTGATGTGCTTGAATCAGATGATCTAATTTCAGGAATCTTTGAAGAGGTATCTTACGTAGATACTATGTCTAAGCTTGAGGAAATCAGGCAACACAGGTTACAAAGCGGAACTGAAGTGGTTAAGGTCCATTCAATGGACATGTATGATGAGTTAGGTATATATGAAGGACTTATGCATATTGAGGATGATTCAGGTGAAGCAGGGAATCCAAGGAACATAGGGCATAAATTTACTAAGGAGACATTGCAGCATCTGAAGGTTGGAGAAGACGGTTTCCTCAATGAAGAGGAGATCAGTTGTTTTCAAGGTATGCTTGAAAAACATGGTAAAGCTTTCTCTTTTGAGCCAAGTGAGATTGGGTGTGTGGATCCTAGTGTGGTTTCACCTATAGTTATTTTCACTGTTCCTCACATGCCATGGAGCTTACGTCCTATTCCAGTTTCTAAGTCTCACTTGCCGAAGCTTATCAATTTTCTTAATGAAAAGATTCAAATGGGAATTTTGGAGCCATCATGTGCACCATATTCTAATCGATGGTTTACTGTTCCAAAGAAAAACGATACATTAAGGTTCATTCAGGGTATGCAACCGGTTAATAAAGTAACAATCCGCAATGTGGGTACTGGCCCAATTGTGGATGAATTTGTTGAGGCCTTTGCAGGTAGATCTATTTACTCCATGGGTGATCTTCCAGTTAGCTTTGGAGAGCAGGGATCTTATTACAATGCGTACTGTCAGGACACCGGCAAGGCCGGACTAGACAAGGGCAGGGCCAGGCTAGGCAGTGTGGAACGGGGAGTCCAACTAGGGCAAAGGGCCAGGGGCTTTGCTATATAATGGGTGGTTGGGTGGTGGACTCTCAGGATCTAGCTTCCCTTGTCTTACATTGGTATCAGAGCTAAGTGCCTATTTTGGGAAAGGGAAAGGCGTGGTGCTTTCTAGCCACACAAAGCCTTGCATGTCGTGGTCCAATACTGTGGTATCTCACTATCATAGGTCTTTGCCATATTCAAGAGCTTAGTTCGTTGAATTGAAGGAATGGCATCGAACCCTCTCTCTACTTGAGCATAATACCAATATCTTAGAGCATATAACAACTTCTTGAATGAGGCATCAATGAAATATTGATTGTATAGCAACTTGCTAATGCGGATTCCTTTATTGACCTCCTCAATTCCAGTTAAAGGATCCCTTCGAGCGAATTGCTCATAAGGGAAAACTCCTTTGAGCTTTGTTTTGGAGTACCCAATGGCCGTTGATGTCTCCATGAGGGCAGAATGACACTTGACAAAGCGGCACCTAGCTTTCATGAAGAACTCCTTGGCAGAGGAAAGTCTTGCTGATTGGAATGTCCTATCAGTAAGATTCATGAGCATCGACGTATCAACTGAGCATAAGGAATTAGGAGGCACCACCCAGCGGCCACATGCATCAATGGAAGGCCAAGATGATAAGTCCATGGATTTAGGACTCAAAACAACATCGACGAAGTCGGTACACATTTCGACACAAGTTTTCTGCGTATTACGCAAAAACTCAGAGAATTCAATACCACCAATTTGGTGGAGTTGCAGTACAAGTTTTTGGTGAAATCAATTACCGCTTTCAAGCCTAATTGATTTGGCTATCAAGAACTTGTAGAATTCCATATACGGCGGACAATCCGAATCACTCTCCACCGGACTACTCTCGATTTTGACGGAGTTAGCAAGGCTCATTATACTTTGCGAGTGCTCTCAATATCAGATATTTTTTTTTAGTACTCCTTGCACCGCACTATGTAACCATGGATTCGGATATCAATATGATATTTGATTTTGAGCAAAGTACTCTTGATCCTGCCAATGATGGCCCGCGGCCAGATCCTCTCAAGGAGAGCACCCGCGACGCTACGACAGGTGAATTTTGTGCATGTCATACACGCATGACAGTCATGGATGAAAATTTTAAAGCTTTAAATGAAAATGTTACTAAACTATCGACATTAGTAATTCAATTAATGCATCAGCAGTTTAAGAGTCCTGCTGACACGCACATGCATGAGCATGTTGCCACACAAAGGGCAGGGCATTTCTAATCTAGGGCAAGGCCCAAATGCTGATACATTGCATACTCTCACTGCAAAAGGGGTGGATGAACTACTGAAAAACACCAAACCACCGATTTTTAAGGATGAAGATAGAAACCGCAATAAGGATGCAGTGAATATCTTTCTCAGCAAGTGGGATGGAATTCACGTCTTACGGCGTACTCTGGATGCAGTCTGAGCCTTGCAAACGAGCTTAACTCTGGAAGGCAAGGCCTACAAATGGTGGATGTCTCTCAAGGAGAAGAACATCATACCACAGATTTGGGCAGCTTTTGAAGCAATGTTTAGCAAGGAATTTTTGCCTATAAACGAGGTCGATTGGAATTGGACGGCTTGGGATACATGTTCCATGCGCCAATACCTATCACTCCTTGAATATATCTCTCACTATCGGGACGTTATACTTAAGTTGGAAGGCTTAGATACCTTTCAACAAGTACGGGGGTTCATACGAAGTCTGACACCCGAGATTAAGAAGCATGTCAAGACCCAAGACCCTAAAACACTTGAGGTAGTGAAAGAACATATTCATGATGATCGTGATGAGAAGAAAACACATAATGGTCACGTGCCTACTAATATACATGGTAATACACGCACTCAGTATGAGCACAATAAAAGAAAATTTCTAGTTGCCAATTCAGATGCATCTAAAAAACCCAAGGGGTCCAGGGGTCCTCTCTCTCCTGAGGACTTTGATAAATCCAAGAAAGAAAAATTATGTTTTCAATGTTTAGGAAGAGGTCATGGCAAAAAGGATTGTCCCAAGGGGAAATCTGCTGCTCAAGGCAAGGAGAAAGTAGTGCACACGGTGCAACTGCTGCCTCTTGAGTCTTCCTCACGATTCTCTACAGTGAAAGTAACACACACTGAGGTGGTGCATGAATGCTGTCTCACAGCTTCCATTTGGCAACCAACCTTTGGACCACACGAGTTAGTACGTATGCACGGATGTTTGCAAGGGCACAAGGTGCGCATCTTGGTAGATGACAGTGCTACTCACAATTTCATCAATTACGGATTGGTGAAAAAACTCAAACTGCCTCAAACTCCGAGTACCCACCGCTACAAGGTAGCAATGATGAATAGACATGATACTGAAATATGGGATACTCAATGCCGAGTTGTTCCATTGGAAGTACAAAGATACTCCACATGTTGGATTTTCAGGTTATCAACATGGAAAGGGCTGATGTGGTTCTTGGTAGGGAGTGGTTGCATAGGCTAGGACCATCATTGAAGTGTAGCTATGAGCACAATAGCTTGATGTTTGAATCCCATGGCGCACATGTGTTGTTGTTAGGAGAAACAAATATACCTTCATCACCACCGATTTGTACCGTTGAGATTATGCAGCTCATTTCTGATAATGAAATAGATCAGGTTTTCTTGTGTTACTCACTGTTTCATTTTCTTTCTAACATTGAGTCTGTTGAACATTCCTCAACGCCGCATGCTTCTCTCTCCTCTATTCCACCAATTGCTAATTCTAAACAAGCAAACATTGCTAGTTAATTACAAAAAATATTAAAAGAATTTCAAGATGTATTTTTAATGACTTGCCATCAGGAATACCGCCGACACGATCAATACAACATAGCATTGACGTGGCTGCAGGCTATAAACCTGTTTTAGCACCTCACCGTATGAGTTATTCAGAAGCTGCTGAAGTGGAACGTCAGCTTGCTCACTACCTTAGCAAAGGGTTTATACAACCCAGTTCTTCACCATGGGCTTCGCCTATATTCTTAGTGAAGAAAAAGGACGGCAGTATGCGCATGTCCGTAGACTACCGTGGCTTAAATGGGGTTACAGTTAAGAACAAATACCCATTGCCCAGAGTAGATGAGTTGTTTGACAAGCTCACTCATGCTCGCATTTTTACGAAAATAGACTTACGGTCAGGATATCACCAAGTCCGTATTCGACTTGCCGATATACCTAAAACTGCACTCCGAACACAGGTTGGACACTACGAGTTTTTGGTGATGCCCTTTGGGTTAACCAATGCGCCCGCAACATTCATGACACTTATGGATAGTGTCTTGAAGCCATATTTGGGCAAATTTGTCATTGTTTTCCTCGATGACATCCTAGTCTATAGTGCTTCTGAAGAAGAACACTTACAACATCTCATGCAGGTGTTTGAGTTGTTACGCACAAACAAATTATATGCCAAGGAATCTAAATGTGATTTTCTAAAAGATGAAATTCATTATTTAGGGCATGTTATTTCAGCTAACGTTCTATACATAGATCAATCCAAAGTGGATACCATCCGGAAATGGCCTCCTCCTAAAAATATGGAAGAATTACAGATAGTTTTAGGATTTGCAGTTTTTTACCGAAGGTTCGTTAAAAACTATGCTCAATTTGTTGTATCTATGATGGATCAACAAAAAGGCAAAGGTAAAGCTTTTTTTTCAGTGGGGATCTGCTCAACAACACAGTTTTGATACGCTCAAGGATGCATTAGCTACAACTCCTATACTGGCTATTGTAGATCCTTTGAAACCATTCGTTTTGAAAACGGATGCCAGTGACTGTGCTATAGGAGCAGCCCTGTTACAAGACGGACGGCCGATTGCATTTGAAATCAAGAAGCTTGATGCAACTCAACAGAACTATTTTGCTTACGAACGCGAACTCTATGCAATAGTGTCTGCCTTAAAAACATGGTGGCATTATCTGTATGGTGCTCAGTTTGAGATTGTGTTTGACCATGAAAGCATCAAATGGTTTACACAACAAACGGATTTAAAGGGTCAAAAAGCCAGGTGGGCCGAGATCCTTCAGGAATATGACGCCAAGCTAAGGTATCTCAAAGGCCGATACAATGTAGTGGCAGACGCTCTAAGTCGAATGCCAGAGATCAATTCGGTCTTGTTCACGGAACTTCATAGTGAATTTTTAGATTCTCTCAAAGGCAAATATGAGCATGATGAAGCATATTTCAAAGTGTGGAGCCATGTTCAAAAGAGGGATCCTTCTCACTCCAATGACGGTAGTGTACATTTAACCTCCACACCTAGTTCTCCTTTATCAAGTGATGAACTACAACAATGGAAGCATTTTACCATCGACAATGGGTACCTACTCCATAAGGGGAGAGTTTGTGTACCGACGGACACAGACATTCAGCACCAAATTCTTTATGAATGTCATGATAGTCCAAGTGCAGGGCACCCGGGGATTAGAAAAACTTATGCTCTCGTACGACGATAGTTCTACTGGCCAGGTCTACATGGCTTTGCTCAAGCTTATGTTTTGCATTGCCAAAAATGTCAAGTTAACAAAGCAGAGCGCCTAAAAGTAAGAGGACTCGTACATCCTTTGGAGATTCCCAATGGAAAATGGGAAAGCATCTCTATGGATTTTATTATAGGTTTACCAACCACTGTATGAGGTCATGACTCAGTATGAGTGGTCGTAGACAGGTCGACTAAACTATGTAAGTTTATTCCGACCAAATCAACGGTTAAGAAACCAGAACTAGCCAAGTTATTTGTGGACAATCTATACAAATTGTATGGTTTGCCAAGTAACATTGTTAGTGACCGTGATCCCAAGTTTAACAGCCACTTTTGGAGAGCTGTATTTAAACGATCGGGTACACAACTAAACCTCAGTACAGCTGATATCCAGAAACGGATGGTTAGATGGAACGGGTTAACCAAGTACTAGAGGATATGCTAAGAGCATACGTCAGCAAAAAACAGTCAGATTGGGAAGAATACTTACCTATTCTCGAGTTTGCCTACAACAATGCTAAGCATGTCACAACAGGTTTTAGTCCTTTCATGCTCATGTACGGGTTTCAACCTAGGTCACCAGTTACGGTGGGGTTGGCAACCGAAAAACTCCAAGACCACATGGATATGCTGAAACTTGCTCGTCAGAATGTCCGGCAAGCACAGGATCGGTATAAGAAGTACGCTGATGGGAAACGTCGGCAAGTTACCTTCGAAGAAGGGGAGGAAGTATTTTTACGTGTGCTAGAACGTTCAGAAAGTCTGAAAACTTGGCCGACACCGCCGACACCTAAATTATCTCCCCGATATTGTGGGCCTTTCAAAATACTTAAGCGAGTAGGTGATCGTGCCTACAAATTATTACTACCTTCACATTCTTGCATTCATCTGGTGTTTCATGTAAGCCGTTTACGTTGATGGAGCAAAAGATGTCATGCGCACACTCACACATCCAGACAACTCAACACAACACAAGGAATTTACTTGAATTCCTCACCTCACTCACTACCACTCAAAAGCTCCCTAAAACTCTACCCACAAGCTCAATTCAAACTCCAAACGCCTCGACCTACAAGCCCTTGCCTGCTCGCAGACACTACAAGGTGAGTCGAGGTGATCAACACTTGAAATCACGCTTGATGGTGACCAAAATATACAAGAAAAACCATCAAAAACCCAAAAACTCCAGCCACAAAAGGCCACTCTCAAACCATTGCAAAAGCTTCACCAAATTCCACTTTGTTGGACTCTTTGGAGTAGCGCCAACCCTAATGGCACCGATACAGGGTCACATAGTCTTGCAGAAAGCCGCACCTTCTTCCCTCAACTCCTTGCACACACACATCCATGGAAACCTCAGAACTTCCATAGACTCTCCCAAGTGAAAAATTGAAGAGAGAAAGCTCTCATTAACACTCCTCCCTACACTCGAAAACAGGACGCGAACGCAACGGGACTGCACTAGACCACCTGTAGGAACCCTGCTTCCTCCCACACACAGAGGGGTGAAAGTGTTGATATTGCTCTTCCAAAGTCCTCGCTCAGCCTGGACCATCACGGGACCGTGAGTGATGTGGCAATTTTAAGCCATTTCACACCTTGTTTTGACCTTTTTTTGCTCAGTTTTGGCCAGTTTTGACTCCCGACGGGCATTTTTTGCAAGAAAAACCCCAAACGGACTCCAAAATTCACCAAATTTCGCACGCTTGATCCTCGATACCCAAAGCACATTTCCACATCTCCACATTCCATTTTGACCACTTCTAAGGAGATGCACGTATCACCGCAGATCAGGCACCGCAAATAGACAGTTACCGCATGTGTCAAACTTCTCGAGCGGGATGAGAGTACCCACACTTGTCACTTGCATTATTTACATTCTAGAAAGCTCAAACACATTATCTAGAGCCAAAATAAGCCACCTAGAACCATATCCAAGGACCCGATACCCTATACGGGCATGCACATGTGTCCGACTGCCGACACGCAAGCACGCATATTTACAATGTGCACACGTTGCACCTTTTTTCTAACTTGAAACCACTTTGCAAAGCTCCCAAATGCATGTATGTACATATTTTTGTACATATGACCATGCATATAAACGCTACTTTATACACGCGAAAAGCGGTCTATCATCATTGCCCACCCTCTAGGTAGAGCATTTATGCTCAACCAAGAGACTATTTGCATCTGGAACCACATCCCTTGCAAAATATTTCTTCAGTCTATAACCATTTATTCTATAGCGCAAACGTTCACCAGACAATTTTTCCAACTCATAGGTGCCATTAGAAAATACATGCTTCACTTTGTATGGACCCAACCATTTGTCCCTCAATTTCTTCTGAAAAGTAAAATCCAAGCGAGAACCATACTTCATCACCAGATCTCCCTCTTTGATTTCTTTCTCTGGCAGCCTCTTATTCATTTTCTCCATCCTTGTCTCTACTTGTTGAAGATAATAATCACTGGCTTTCTCTCTATTCATTCGCAACAACTCGAGAGAAAGAATTCTTTCTTGCAGCTTGTCACTATGCTCACCTCGCACTCTGCACAACAACTTCAAGGCATCCAACTGCACTTGTATGGGCATAAGAGCTTCTTTTCCATAAACAAGCTCATATGGTGTAAATTGTGTTGACACTCTATACGCAGTTCTATAAGCCCACAAACACTTTTCCAAGTCCAAGTCCCACTCTTTAGGATGCTCTATAGCATACTTTGATAGCATCTTCACAATTTGACCATTGCAGTTCTCAACCAACCCATTGCATTGTGGGTAGTAAGGAGAGGAATGCCTATGCTGAATTTTCAATTTCTCAATGAGAGTAGCAACAAGTTTTTCCCTAAATCCTGGTCCACGATAAGAAATAATAACCATAGGAGATCCAAACCTGCAACACACCTATTCATATAAAAAGAGGCCACTCTTCCTGCTGTTACATCTTTTACTGCTCTTGCCTCCACCCATTTTGTCAAATAGTCCACAGCCACAAGGATATACCTTTTACTATTGTTGGTCCTTGGAATTGGACCTACAGCATCCACTCCCCATTTTGCAAATGCATCAAAAGACATTATAGCTTTCTGAGACTCAACCAAAAGCTTCCGATTTGCAAACACTTGGCATTCATGGCATGACTTGCACAAAAAATAAGCATCTCTCATCATAGAGGGCCAACAGTAACCTGCTCTCAAAACACGAAAGACAACCTGATTCTTGCCTTGATGGCCTGTTTCTTCATGGCAGTGCTCCAAAATCAAGCCTATCTCTTCTTTGTACGACACTTTTCTCAAATGCTATCCTTGCCATAAAGCATGAGATCCTCACCTACCAATGTGTAGTTTCTTGCTTTTGCAACTATTCTCTTGCGCCGAACCTTTGACATGCCCTCTGGACATTGCCCTTTACCAAGAAATACTTCTACATGTTGCAATGATTCCCTTCCTGCATACAAGGCTTCCTTGACCTTTAAAGGAACTACTAAGGCATCCAACTTGTCCCTAGCCAACTCATCAGCTTCTTTATTCTGCTCATGAGGAACATGCTTAAATTGTATCTTCTCAAACTCATGCAAAAGCTTCTTGATGCCATAAAACCACTTCTTTTAATTGTCTTTCTTAACATTCCACAAACCAAGCAACTGATTCATGACTAGCAATGCATCCCCTTTTGCAATGACCCTCTTCAATCCAAACTCAACACACTGCTTCAACCCAAGGAAAAGCGTGAGATACTCGGCCTCATTGTTACTTTCAGCTTCATCAAGATTGTAAGCTCTAGAAAAGATTACATCGCATTTTGGGTTCTTAATGACTACCCCACCACTTGCCTTTTGAAGAACTTTCATGTATGCACCATCAAACATCATTGTATACGCATCTGTAATATCTACTTCCTCTTCATGATCATCCTTGTCAACCCTTGGGTAAGATGGAAGCTCGCCCCCCTTATGTATGACTATGTCTACCAAGTGAGCTTTAATAGAATGATCCAAAGTCCACTTTAAGATGCGCTTGCTAGGCTTCAAATGTTGTACTACATCTGGCAAAAGATTCGATGTGGTGAGCACATAGAACTTTTGGGGCAACAAATAGGTTTTAAACCTTCGACAAGCCAGAACCAAGGCGAATACCCACTGTTCCATTTCTGTGTAGTAGAACTCGCTTACATTCTTCATCTTGCTCTCAAAATAAACTGGTTTGAAGTTCTTTCCTTGCTTTTGTAAGAGAACCGACCCAAAAGCTACTGACCCCACACTAATAGATACATAGAAAATCGACTGCAAGTCGGGAGGACTCACTGTTGGTAAAGCACACAATACCTCCTTGATGCCATCAAAAGCCTGTTGCATGTCTTCATTCCATTCAAACCCTTGAACTCTTTGACTCAATTTCTGGAGAGGATACACATACTGACATAGCATCCATAAAAAACGTGACAAGTACCCGAGCTTATGCACAAATGATGCCAAATCCTTTGTGTTGCTGGGCGGATCCATAAGCAATAAAGCTTTAACTTTCTTTGGGTCAGCTTCTATTCCATTTTGGGAAACCACATGTCCTAGCAAATGGACTCTGGCATGAGCAAACTTACACTTCTTTGGGTTGAGTTGCCCACCCTCTTGTTGAAGCCTTTCAAAACTCAACCTCAGCTTCTCCAAATGTGTGACCCTTGAGCTATAACACCCAATGTCATCCATGAAAACACAAATGAACTTACCCAAGTAGGGACCAAACACTCTATTCATCCATCCTTGGAAGGTAGCATATGCATTAACCAGCCCAAAAGGCATTCTTTTGTAGGCACAACAACCCCAAGGAGTAATGAAGGTCGTATTCAATCGATCTTCAATCGCTATCAAGATCTGAAAGTAGCCAGAAAATCCATCCATGATTGAGTAACGTTCATGACGTGCAACCTGATTGAGGATTTCATCTAAAAAGGGTAGTGGATAATGATTCCTTTTAGTGGCAGCATTCAAAGGTTTGAAATCGACACATATCCTAAATCTTCCGTTCTTCTTGGGCACAATAACAACTGGAGAGACCCATTCGGACTCCTCCACTCGAAAGATGAAATCTGCTTCCAAAAGCTTTGTCACATCTTCATGAAGTGCCTTCTCATGAATGACCCCCAACCTCCTAAGCTTTTGAACCTTTGGCTTGGCACCTTCTTTTAGATTGATTCTATGCTCAACTCCTTAGCTCCTTGCAACTCTGTATATTCAGTGGAGAATAGCTTTGGAAATTCCTTGAACATGTCTTCATACTCCTTTTGTTCTTTTTCTGTCAAGTCCTCTCCTAGCATGCTCCTTACATTCACTTTGGCAGGCTCTACAATTGCTTTTGGACTATCCTTCTCCTCCTTGACCTTCACATCATGCATCGATGCTTCCTTTTCAACACTTATCCCAAAAAGATCAGGACATAATTGCATCAAGCCTTCCTGTACACTTTCTTCTGATGATGTAGACGAAGCATCACTATCGTATGATGTGGTTTCCGTCGAATCCGTATCTTGCATCTCCACTAGGGGCTATGTACGGCTCTCGTGTGTCTTCATGTTGTAGACAATGGTCCTTCCTTTCTCTTTGTCGGGGATGGTGATCAAGCCAGTGCCCCAATCCTGCTTAGCACCAAGGGTTATAAGCCATGGCCTCCCTAAAATGATTGGATACGCATCTCACTAGCTTGCATCATGTAGCAATCAACCAAGCACTCAATCCCCAAGACTTTTATCTTCACATCTTCAGCTATTCCAAGACACCTTGCCTTTTTGTGGTTGGCCATTCTCATACGGATCGAAGCATTCACTGACATCTTGACACCTGCTTCTTTCATGATAGCCTCGGTCATGACACACACCTGGGCACCACCATCCACATATGCTTGCACTTCCATCTTCTTTCCCAGCATAGCTTCAACTATTGGCACCATATCCACTGGGTGACCAACCCTCGAAGATGACACCATGCTTTGATGCTTTTCCTTCTTGGAAGGAAGCCGCATACTGACACACTTGCTCCACTGCCTCCTCAATTTAGCGTTCAAAGCCACCAATTGACCAAAAGATATATTTGCCTTTTGATTTCGTATGTCGTCGACAATATCATAGTCTTCAACACCTTGGCCAAGGAGGTAGTCCTTTGGACCAATTTTCCTTCTTCGCCGCCTCTTACTACTTTCTGGTTTGTCTTCTACCTTAGCCTTTCCTTTTCTTGCTCTTGTTTCCCTCTCTTCTTCTGTCTCTTTCTCCCGATCATGCCTAGCTCTCTTATTGGCCAAAACATCCACATCTTGATGCTCAAGGGTAATGATGTTAATAGCCCTACCTTCTCCATTTGCAGGCAACGGTTGTGGTTGTTGTTGCGGCGGCGGTGCTTCTAGTGCCCGTTCTTGATGATTTCTTCTATTCTTCCTCGACCACGTCCATATAGGGGGTATATCCCTCCTCTCTCTCTTGGTGGTTCATGACAATCAAGGACGTAGTGACCCTCTTCATCACAATTGTAGCATCTTCCTTGTAGCCTTCGTCCCCTACCTCTCCCAGCTGGCCACTCTTCTCCTTGGTTTCTATTCATTATGTTAATTTTTAATACTTGCAACTGACCGGCAAGATCATGTAGAACCCGGGCCGTAACATGATCTGGACCTTGAACCACTCGCTCCACTCTATCATCCGTTGTCATAGGGACCATTGGTTGCACCACAACTGGCTCAGTATGTGTCAGGCCTTGCTCCCACCTTCTCTTCTTGCTCTTGGCCTCGGCAATTTCCACAGCTCTTTCAAATGTAGCAGGCTCATCTTGATCGACCTTCTCCCTTACACTTGGATGGAGACAATCCATAAACTGACGTACTTTAAAGAAATCCCCTGGAGGTACTTGGGATGCCGCCTCTAATTGAACCCAAAGCCCTTTGAAGTGTTGCAAAAACTCTTTAAAGTTAGCATGAACATCTTGCTGCAAACCTCTCAATTTTGTCATCGCTTATGTTGCGGTAAGTTTCTTCCCAAACCTGTCAAAAATTGCCAGCTCACCTACTCCCATGTTTGCTTTTTGTCTTCCTCTAAACCTTCAAACCACTCGCGAGCTTCTCCTTTGAGCGCAAGAGGAAATACATGAAGCTTTGCTTCATCATTCACAATGTGCATACCAAGTGTATGCCACTTGAAGTCCGCAATCCAATCCTTAACATCCTCCTTCCCTGTAAACACTGGCCGACTATACGCCATCCCTTTGAAGTTGCTTCTCCCTTGCGTGAGTAACTCCACAAAATTTGAAGTCTTGCACCTCAACCAAACCACCAATTATCTTCAATGAAGCTCGAACTTCACAACAAAACCACTTCACCTGGGTGCACAACTGGCAAATTTCCGCTCCCCAGCGGGATCGCCAAAGGATGATGGAGCAAAAGATGTCATGTGTACACTCACACACCCAGACAACTCAACACAACACAAGGAATTTACTTGAATTCCTCACCTCACTCACTACCACTCAAAAGCTCCCTAAAAACTCTACCCACAAGCTCAATTCAAACTCCAAACGCCTCGACCTACAAGCCCTTGCCTGCCCGCAGACACTACAAGGTGAGTCGAGGTGATCAACACTTGAAATCACGCTTGATGGTGACCAAAATATATAAGAAAAACCATCAAAAACCCAAAAACTCCAGCCACAAAAGGCCACTCTCAAACCATTGCAAAAGCTTCACCAAATTCCACTCTGTTGGACTCTTTGGAGTAGCGCCAACCCTAATGGCACCGATACAGGGTCACATAGTCTTGCAGAAAGCCGCACCTTCTTCCCTCAACTCCTTGCACACACACATCCATGGAAACCTCAGAACTTCCATAGACTCTCCCAAGTGAAAAATTGAAGAGAGAAAGCTCTCATTAACACTCCTCCCTACACTCGAAAACAGGACGCGAACGCAACGGGACTGCACTAGACCACCTGTAGGAACCCTGCTTCCTCCCACACATAGAAGGGTGAAAGTGTTGATATGGCTCTTCCAAAGTCCTCGCTCAGCCTGGACCATCACGGCACCGTGAGTGATGTGGCAATTTTAAGCCATTTCACACCTTTTTTTGACCTTGTTTTGACCTTTTTTTGCTCAGTTTTGGCCAGTTTTGACTCCCGACGGGCATTTTTTGCAGGAAAAACCCCAAACGGACTCCAAAATTCACCAAATTTTGCACGCTTGATCCTCAATACCCAAAGCACATTTCCACATCCCCACATTCCATTTTGACCACTTCTAGGGCAATGCACGTAGCACCGCAGATCAAGCGCTGCAAATAGACAGTTACCGCATGTGTCAAACTTCTCGAGCGGGATGAGAGTACCCACACTTGTCACTTGCATTATTTACATTCTAGAAAGATCAAACACATTATCTAGAGCCAAAATAAGCCACCCAGAACCATATCCAAGGCCCCGATACCCTATACGGGCATGTACATGTGTCCGACTGCCGACACGCAAGCACGCATATTTACAATGTGCACACGTTGCACCTTTTTTCGAACTTGAAACCACTTTGCAAAGCTCCCAAATGCATGTATGTACATCTTTTTGTACATATGACCATGCATATAAACGCTACTTTATCACGCCAAAAGCGGTCTGTCAACGTAAGCGGTTTACATGGGGACGACAATGTCATTGACCAACATGTTTTGGTTGATTTCATTGAATCTCCTACCTTATCGCATGAACCTGAAAGTGTTCTTGATTATCATGAGTTGCGTACACTTCATCACGTACGTCAACAAGCCTTAATCAAGTGGAAAGACCGACCTAAAGAAGGTGCCACATGGGAAAACATTAGTGTTCTTAAGAAGAAGTTCCCCACTTTTATTTTTGAGGATGAAAACTCGTCTTAAGGGGGGGGAGTAATGTTAGGACACCGGCAAGGCCAGACTAGACAAGGGCAGGGCCGGGCTAGGCGATGTGGAACGGGGAGTCCAACTAGGGCGAATGGCTAGAGGCTTTGCTATATAATGGGTGGTTGGGTGGTGGACTCTCAGGCTTTAGCTTCCCTTTTCTTACACGTACTCCTCTTGGTTTGGTAAGGATGTGCACTCTGCCATAGGGTGCTACTAGTTTTGTAGCTCATATGATGAACGGCTTGAATAAAGTATTAAGGGACTTTATCCCACAAGTTACTATGCCTTTCATTGATGATCTACCAATTAAGGGCTATGAACAAGGCTCAAAAGATGAAGCAAAAGATCAGAAGGGGTGCCAACAGTTTGTTGCTCAACATATTGCTGACTGTGATGCTATTTTAACGAGGCTTGAAGAAGTTAACTTAACACTTTCAGGTCAAAAATCAACATTTGGTGCTAAGGAGGTCTTAATTGTGGGACATATGTGCAGTCATCAAGGTAGAAGGCCAAGTTCAGCAAAAGTGGAAGCTATCCAAAAGATGAAGGAAACATGCTCTTTGGTTATTGAAGTTCGTCCATTCTTGGGTGTGTGTGTTCTATCGTATTTGGTTGCCACACTTTTCTCATGTTGCAGAGGTGTTGTATCAATTGCTACGGAAAGATAAAAGGTTTGTTTGGGAAGAAGTTCACACACAAGCTATCAGGAAATTAAAGAAGATGCTTCTTGAGGCTCCGACCTTGTGGAAAGTCGACTATAAATGCAAAAGGCCAGTTATTTTAACAGTTGACACTAGCCCGACAGGTATTGGATGGGCTATAGGTCAAGATGATGCAGAAGGACACATGTATACAGTGAGATTCGGAGCCAAGGTGCTCAATGCTCGTCAACGAGGTTATCCACAGGTTAAGAGGGAACTTTGGGGCGTTGCTACTGCTTTAAGGACTGATAAAGAATACTTTATTGGAGCTTCTGTCGTGGTAGAGACAGATTGCTTGCCACTAATATGGATGATTGCAAACTGCTCTACTACGGACATTGCCATGCTACAATGGATAGCCTATATTAAGTCTCTTAACCCTGAATTTTGTCATATTGCAGGTAGAGATAATCCTGTTGCAGATATGTTATGAAGAGCCAGGTTTGAAGATGAAGAAAAGATGCTGGCCACGAGCGATGATGTTGGCTTGAAGTTCTACACGTCCTCTTATCTACATGCCAATTGTGGAAATATTGCTCATGTTTTTGAAGTATTTTCTGAAGAGTTTTATGACGGAGAGTGGCTTATGATTGGCCACTACCTAAGTACTTTCAAAAGACAAGAAGGGTGGAGTGACCAAGATTACAAGAGGATCAGGAAAAAGGCCTATGGCTATTTCCTGAAAGATGGACATTTATGGAAGCAACCAAAGCGCCCAGGAGGGGTACCACAACGGATTATTTGTGATAAAGCAACTCAACAGCAGGTGATCAAAGAGTTTCATGAAAGTCTATGGGCTGGACACAGAGGAGTCTGGGCAACCTTTGTCAAGATTAAAGACCGGTATTGGTGGAAAGGTATGTACAAAGATGTGGTTCAATTTGTGGAAACATGCTTAGTATGTCAACAATACTCTAATGTGCGACATAGAAATGGATTGCATCCCACCTATCCACTAGCTATGCACTACAAGTGGGTGGTGGACCTTATTACAATGCCAATAGGAGTGTGGCAGATGAGGTATATTGTTCTTGCGAGAGAAGATCTTACTAATCAAGTTGAAGGCAGAGCTTTGCATACCAAAGCTACCAGTTAAGTATGCAAGTTCTTGCTTGAAGATGTTATCTCCAGGTATGGATGTGTTGGTAGGATTACTGCAGATAGAGGAGAGCTGGATGCAGATGAACCTCGAGAGTTTTTTGCTCGTATGGGCATTAAACTCGCTTTCACAACAACATATAATCCAGAAGGTAACGGGAAAAGTGAAAGAGGACATCTGCCTATTGTTAAAGCTTTAGCGAAGGCGTGTGAAGGACATATTGGTGATTGGCTTAAACTCTTGCCATTTGCTTTATGGGCTGATCGCATTACACACAGTTCTGTTACAGGATTTATGCCATTTGAATTGATGCATGGGCAAAAACCCATTATGTCTATAGAGGAAGCAGTTATGACTTGGACCATAATGCCATGGGAAGAAGGGATGTCTACTAAAGACTTGCTTGCTCTACGTATTCGCTAGCTTGAGAGGCGACAAGAGGATAATGAACAGGCTAAAGAGAAGCTTAAGGAGGCAAGATTGAAGGATAAGGTAGCATTTGATGGAAACCATAGACTACGACCACATGCTATCAAAGAAGGTGACTGGGTACTTGTCTATGACAGTAGCTTGGAGAACCAATATACTGCTATGCGGAAAATGGTTAAACGGTGGTTTGGACCATATGTGGTGCAACATGTTTTTGATAATGTGACATATCAATTATGCGAACTTGATGGCACTTTGCTCAAGGTGCCTATAGCAGGAAAACGAATCAAGCTATTTAAGAAGTGAGAAGGTGAGATTGTTCTTGAAGATTCCCATTCAAATCCACCTCCAGAGGATCATGTTATGTATACATAAGATGATATGTCTGATGATGATTTTAATGAAGCTGATTAAGTGCACTTGGCACAGACCAGAGGATGTGTAGGTTCAGAGGAGGTGGATGTTGTGCCGCTCCGCTTCCATGACAAGAAAATGAGCAAAGGGATGCCAATCAAGCTTATTTGAATCCTACGTGATTATTCAGTAGTTATAAGGGCTTGATAACAAGCCAATTTTAAGTTAGAAGTGTGCCAGATGCAGCTCTAAGGGCCAAAAGATGTCTTGGTAATGCTAAAATAGTGAGTATGATTGAAGTGATCATAGCTGGGATTTTATTAATCAAAGTTGAAGTACTTGAAGTGCTCTACAGGCCTGTCTTTACGACTCGTCAATCGAAGCTACGGATAAGAAGTTATGACAGTTTTAAGTTGAGTAAGAAGAAGATCCGTACCGGATTGAGCACCTGCTGACAAAAGGTCAAAGATGATAGGAATGCATGGCTCCGAAGTGCTCACTTCCAAGAGCATGTTGGCCTTTCCAGTTTGTCAATCGGGGTGTTGATTGACAAGATATGGCCAGTTTAAGTATCACCGGGGGCCAGTTCCGTATTGCCGTGGTCGCCTTGATCAGTCAAGTTCACCTGGTAAATTTTGAGCTTCAGACAGATTATGGGAAACGAACTCGTCAGAGCAGAATTGGTGGCAACTGAAGGCCTGTCACCACTAACAATATATTTTTGAGTTGGCCAGTATGTAGGCTTAATGCAGTGCAATGCAGATATGAACGCCAAATATGGCCGATACGAAAATCTTTTGCCTTGACGGACACTTATGCTTGCATCTTGAAAGCTATGGTGGCATCCAATGCACTAGAGTGGGCAACAAATTCAAGGTGATATTGCTAGTCGGGAATGTTGGAAATTGAAGTCGTGCGAGGCTTTGCTTTGGTCGATATGTATACCAAATGTGATGCCCTTAAAAAAACTAAGGCCTGCCTCAACCTAAGGCCGCCCAAGGGCCAACTTTATACCCGCCCACTTAAGTTAAATGGCCACCCTATTTTGTAATAGGGTGTGAAGCCAATAAGGGAAAAAGAAGACAAGCTTAAGAAGAAATGGTGCAAGCAGCGAAGAGGGAGCTAGAAATAGGAAACGGTGGGCTTGGCATGGCTCAGACGTCCGTGCGCATGAAGCGGGAATCTATCGGGAAGCCAGGGTCATTTGGTGCCGATCCTGCGCAGTTTGGCGGTTATGAAAAAATGAGCGTGCCACATCACTAGGGAGCCATTCCCATTAGCGACATCACTAATGGGTTGGCCATATTTAGAAAGGCAAGCCCATGCAGCCAAAAAGGGGCTACTATAAAAACAAAAGGAGGTGGCTCTCTGGGCTCTCTTCTTCTCCTCTTTGATGTGATCTCCTTCTCTCGTGGGGAAGAAAGCTAAGAAGCCATAAGCTCGCTTAAGCCAAGCTTTCCGAAGCTCTCGCTCTCTTAAACCAAACCTTCTCGGATTAACTTAAGCCTAAATCTCCTTAAGCCAAGCCAAAGCTCTCGATTTCATTAACCCGTGATTAGCCTTGATAAACTCAAGCTCACCAAGCCTAATCTATGATCGAAAGCCATCCTAATCTAAAGCTCTTGAAGCTAAGCTCTCTAAACCAAACTTCTCTAATCATTAGCCACCATAACCTTAAGCTCTAAACTAAGCCCATCATAATCTACCGAATCCTACTGCTAAGCAAGCACATTAATCCAAACCTCCATATCCATTCGAATTCTATTTTCTTCTCATTCATCTAAGCCGTAATCTTAAGCCATAAAATCCAAGCCGCAATTCTAAAGCGAACTTCTTATGCCATAAACCTAAGCCACAATCGTAAGCCAAATCAAAAATCCTAAGGCTGTTTGAAGCCGAAGCCCCATATCCATAGCGGAAGGTAAATCAATTCTCTTTCAATCTTGAAGTAGCAGAAGGGAACGAATCAAATCAAGGCAGTTTTTTTTTGCAGACCAATTAAGGCAAAAGATCTTAGTTGGTATTTTCATCGGACCAGTCATTACCATCATTATTGACATTTGATTTTCTTAATTAGCATCGGGATTAAAGCAGGATAATCCTTGTAAGGAGCGTAAACTCCTCCATTAATATTTGATTAAAATAGGGGTACTGTTCAATATTCGATTTGAATTATCAAGTTTCAATCTGTCTGTTTTAAGCTCTATCTTCATTATTTGCGTCTGCTGCAACTCTTTCCCTCACCCCTCTCACAACCAAGGGCCCTGTGCCTTCCTAGTTCATCTTTGGAATACAAATCCCCCAGACATTCTTGGTGAACCCGACGTGAAACGAGCCGGGGTGAGAAGTGTTTGTGGAGATAGATGTCAACACCGCAAGAGGCAGCCATGCAACAAATGATGCAGCAGGTTGCTGCGTACATGCAACAACAACAGGCTACCCAATAGCAGTATAATTTGCAAGAGAGGATCTGTAAATCTTGACACACAGTTACCAAGAAATTACACCGATTTGAAGGCAGGGATATTAGCAAGTTTTAAAATATCTACGAGCAGGCAATGGAAGATAATGCAATCGATGATCAGAATGCAGTGGAAGGATTCCATTTGATTGCGGTGCTGGAACTTAGGAGCCGAGTAAAAGAGATTCAGGTGGTTCAAGGCCCGAATTGGCAGTACTTCAAGAAGGCACTCTAGGAGGAATACTTTCTTGAGGATTCACAAAGGGTAACTAGACAAAGCTTTATGAAGTGGGTGCATAAGAAGAATAAAAATCTATCTGCATGAGAATTATTACGAGAATTTGAAAAGAAATTCAAGCAATTGTCCTCGATAGAACAACATTCAATGAAGGATCAGAAGGTTGAACTATTCATTTAGGCGGTTGATCCACGACTTCAGAAGAGTCTAGTGCAGTTGCTGGAAGATTCAACAGGAGAACTGGGCTTAACATCAGATTGGAAGATAGTCATTGAAGCAGTAAATATGATCGTGAAACAACAGATGAGAGTCAATAAGCTGATTGTGGATGACATCATGGATGTTGTGGAAGAAGAAAAGAGCCTCGGCCATACCCAGAGTGGAGGAGCCAGTTCTTGATGAATTGGTGAAAGGTATTCAAGAATTAAACTTGAATTTCAAAGCTGTAAAATTTGAAGGGTTAGCTGCAAAGCGGTCTACTTCTGAGCCTAGATAGCAGCCTCCATGCAAAGGCTGGGACCGATGCATGTGGTGTGATAGTGAAGACCACAAGTATGTTAAAGAATGTGATGAGTTTGATGAAGCTTACAAAAGGAACGTGGTTTTCTAGAAGGACAAGAAGATTCACTTTAGGGCAACATGTGAGATGTTCCACCTGAACTTTGGTAGGGGCAGCATGAAACAGATAGTTGAAGAGATCTAGCATAATGTTGCTCTTGTGGAAGCACCTACATATGGGTGCAAGTCTGCGGGAAGGGTGATGATGATGGTGCAGGTACCAAGGGTCAATTGTGGCCTTATGCTTTGAAGACATCAGAAACAGAGTAGGTAACTTATGGGAAGCTACAACAAATAGGGAATTCAATTCGAGAAACCACAGGGTGGACTGATCCAGTGGATTCTCTCTCAGTGTATGCATTTACTGCAAAGTCTCAAGCTAATGAGGCTATGGTGGAGGAAAAGCAAAAAGAGATGAAGAAGTTCCTGGGACATCAAAAAGGACAACGAGATTAAAAAAAAAAAAAAGAAGGAGCTACTCCTAAGCCCGCTCGTGAAGTGGTGATGGAGGAAGCAACCAAGGATAAGAAGCAAGGTAAACCCAGGGGACCCTCATATAAGCTTAAATCTGACATTGAATTAGCTACAGATTTAAAGAAAGTTTTTGAAGGGCGCATTCTGAATAGCAAAGTGGAGCGCACATTGGGTGATATTTTGGGAATTGCCAAATGCGAGTTTCACGAGGAGATAATAGATATTATCAAAAGAAAGAGGCAAATACCAAGTGCACAAGAGCCGGAGTCAGTTAAGAGCCACGCGGTTTGCCACATTGAAGCAATTTTGGATGACTATGAAGAGTATTTGGCAAATCTTGAAGAAAAAGAGTCGAGGTTTGTGGTGGTGTCAAACCCAACTGTACCAGAGGTAAGGCAAGTTCATTTCAATGAAGATGAAGATAATGAAAGTATACCAAGGAGTCACTTTTCAAGGACTCATTGGGCAAGGGCAACAACTGAAACTGTTGTGAAGCTTGGCGACATTGAAGAACCGGTCTTAGCACTAATAGATCATGGATCGGAGATCAATTTGATGGCAAAAAGCTTGCACAAAAGGGGAAATGGCCTATTGATGTGGACCATGGTTGGCGGATTTGAGCTGCCAACATGCTTCCACGCAACCTCTATGGTGCATGTGCCAATGCTAAGGTAACTGTAGGGGATGTCTGTGATGAGAAATTTTTTTAAATACAGGAGCATTCCTCTTATCCATTAATTTTGGGGCAACCGTACATTACGACTGTGCGGATGGAAACCAAGGTGCTTGATGATGGCTTGGCCTATGCCAGGGTTCGAAGCTGAGATGGTAAGAAAGCAGTTCAATTCTTGACTGTATGTGTTGATCATGCCAGGAACAAGGAGAGTCTACGTGATCATCCAATGCCAAAGATATGCAAAGAATTTAGAGAACACAGGTTTGCACAAGATTTTCTCAGAGTGCCACTATAAAGTGGGACTATGGTGATACAAGTGAGGAGAAGTTCTCGCAAAGAGAAGCTTTCTCTTTAGGGTTTTTGGGGTTAACATCTGAAGGTTCAATATCTTTCATAAAATTTAATGATTTGCCAAAGTGGGAAAAATAGTATGTTTGAGGTATCCAAAGTGAATTATAGGGATGTGATGTGCTTTCAAGATTGCATACCTTCGGATATAACTCAGCCAATCTGCCCAAGAACGGGCCTCTATACCATGGTCGAGACATTCATAACCAGCATCCGACACCAAATACCAAGCCAGTTTTCTCATGTTTTCCAAAATGTAGTACACTAATTAGTAAGACCTACCTAATGACCATGTCATATTGAATGCTTATGCAATATGCATCTTAGCATGCTGTCATCATTCCATTTTTATTGATTACTGTCAATCAGATATACTAGCAGTTAAAGTAGTTTGTCATATTACCATACAAGTTTATATGGATATACTGCATGCAAACCATGTCCTTTTGCCTATTACATACATAGCAACCTGAAAAATGGGTTTCACAGTACCAAGTATCATTCCCACTCATTATTAATCAAGCAAAGGAACTCGACCAGAGAAGCAGCAAAAGCCAACGGTTGGACTTCCAAGACTTGCTTTCCTTTCGCCATAGTTTAATACAATCCAAGTTCAACTACTCAGGCACTAACACTGAGTTACACACAGAGAGTACAAAAGCATATACAAGCCAACTAAGTGAGGGAGACCCTCACCTTTATAATGTTGCTGCAAAACAGGCCAAAATTTCACAGCCCATACTTAGAGTCGTGCCAATCATCCATAGCCATGCATTTAGTGGAGGTAGATTTCCATGAATGGCCCATGTGCCCTGCTAGCATCTCTCGTCTCCAGAAGTGAAGATTCCCGATTTCGCCAACAGAGTTAGCACAGTGCAAAGCTTCACCTAATTCCTTTTATTCCATCTGAGTTACCCCTAATTTAGTAATGCTCACCAAGTGAAAAAATACCTTAAAAGGAATTTTAAAGCTTAGTTACACACGAAGCAGGTAAATTTCCCGGCCAAGGGAAATGAATTTAAGTCAATATTCCTTCACATTTATGTGTGTGTGTGTGTGTGTGTGTGTGTGTGTGTGTGTGTGTGTGTGTGTGCCCACCCACACCAAGGCACATACCTAATAAGGTCATAGACCCATTAGGTATGGGCCTACTTCCTTAGTAGATTGCAAAGAAACCCAGTATCTATTCTAGTACCCGGCAAACTATTCAAGCAGATTGCTTTAGTAATACTAGCAAGCAATTCCTTCTGCAAAACCCCATTATTAAAAATTTACCAATCAGCTTGTTTATTTATTCAAATGCTGAAAAGCTATCTGACGAAGAGTATATTATAAGTGACAGAACACCTAAGCAGGTGTTATGCGCATTCTTAATTGGTATGTTACTTTTGTTTTTAACGAATTCAGTAGGATTAAGTGTCTGATTATCTCGCTTCCAAAAGAAGCGTGTAGTGTAAAGTCCAATGTAAGGGGAGTGAAGCAGTATCTCCATGTTTAAAAAACAGGTTCTCTTAACTATAGTCTTATCATCTATCACCAAATCTTCCAACGAGGTAGGCTCTATCATGAGGCAAGGTGGGGTAAATTTCCGCTAGGTGGTTTTTGAAAGTTTGATTGTTTACACTTAATAAATTATCCATGAATCTAGACGTGTTATTGAAGGCTAACAATTGTTTTGCCTCCTCATAATGTTTCATTTTAAAGCATACCCATTTGTATTCAAAATACAATAAGTACAGATTATACATTATCGGTGAGCAAGAGAACCCCGTAGATATTCCCATTTTTATGTCTATAACAGTTTGGCCCTAATTGGATAAAGCAATTCTGCAATATCCATTTGATTACCATGATAAGAGATTTTTTTCAAAGCACAGCGGTGGTTTTTTGACCGATTTTTTAACCCAACAAGGTGTTCTTACCAACAAGATCTTTTCAAACCCTTGTGACTCTTTGTTGGAAAAACCTAGGTTAATAATATCTTCGAGCACTCCAAGAAGGCCATAATTTCTTGAGAGAGGAATGTTTTCATAACATAATGTAATACTAGCTGTGAAGATACAATATATATCCATAGGTAAGTTGATAAACACCTATGATGAATTCTTAGCTAGCCAGAAGTTGCAACATTCTATACCACTAAATCTTTTAAGATTTGTTCTTCTTTTAGCACAAAGATTGCACAACTTAGTCATGATAAGGTTTAGACAAGAAGTAACATCTTTCGTAATATTGGAGAATATATAGTTTGAAGCATCAAAATCCATTTGAACTTCTGTTTGTGTTTCTTAAAAGTTGGGAACAAAACATGAAGCTTACTAGAAGTTTCATCGTAACCCATATTGTCCAAATCTCTCAACAATGCTAGAGCTACGTCCTTTAGTGTTTCATTTGTCTTTTCAAATTTAGTTCCCCCCAACCTTACGAGGGTAGCTTCATATACCAGCTTTTACAGATAACTGATACAATGTTTGTAGCTTTATCTAGCCCGACAATAAACCACTCACGAGTTAGCTCATGACATTCTTGCATAATTTTTGGCATGACCCAAGTAGTATTCAAACTGAGCCATTTTTCTGGCAAAAGGTTAATCTTTTGATAAAAGATTGTTTCTAGTTTCTCAACAAACAATATTATCAATTATAGAATGATTACCATATACCAAATCAAAACTTTCTATGAAAATTGATTTAGGTGAAAAGAACTCAAAAATTCTATTCATGAAATAACAATGAATGAAACAAGTAATACAATCCTTAGCTTTACTTGGTAGATAGCGCCTCCCAATCTCATTGACCGCAACCTGCACAGTCACATTCCAAAAGGTGTTTAACTGGTAGACCTCGACCCCTTCCTCTTGTAAAGCTTCTAGATTTCCTATTCCAAAACTGGAGTCGGTAGACAAAGAGGGGGTAAGAAAGGAAGTAAACGTGGAATTTGGAGTTAGCAGTGTGTTGGGTCTTTTTTGAGAGGGGGATTCATCATCTTCAAAGTTAGGTTTTAGCAGACCCAGAATAGTTTTTATCCCTTTGTAAGAACCATAAGTAGTCAGGAGCATTCCTGGTTCATTTGCCCCTAGCTCTTCGAGCATTTCAACCATCAAAGTACGAAATTGTATGAAGGCAATTTGCACCAGAACTAACTCCTTGGATCAACTTTGTAGCCAATGGACATAAAAGTTTAGAACTTAAGAAATTGTTCATATGCACGCTACCAAATTTTTACCGATTTACTTCAAGACGATCTTGAAATCTGGCTAAGATTTTGCAATTAATGCACTAAACATTGATTTTAATCGAACAATGGTCTTGTATAGCCTCAAAATGGAAAGACATGTATGTGTGTATGTGTGTGTGTGTGTGTAGCTGTTTTTACTTAAATAATAAGACATAATTAAACTTTAACATTCAAAAGACAACTGGCTTCAGAGAAAGAGTAATGATAAGTACAAAAACAACTCAATCTTAGAATTATCTTTGTACAATGCTTATAAGAATGAACCCTCATTCCAGTATACGGATATTAGAAGTACTTCCCCAGAAGTAGGTGTAAGCGTAATCATCTGTAAACAATTGGTTTAAGCCAAAAAACTTCCAAGATAAGATATATTCCTTACCTGCATCCATCCAAACAAGACAACAGATACGTTAGCTTTGGATGTGTTTTACAGTCATCAATGGACTATACCAGTTGTTATCCAGGTCCATTTTACAACTTCTTTAACTCAAAAGCACTGTCCAAAGTACTCATGTGTTCCAGATTTTATGTATAAATGTTATATTATCCCAAAGATTATATTTCTCAATATCCTTATCATCATAATATTATTACGATCAGAAGGCCACTACCCCTTCTGATCCAAGTGTCTTATCCCCTATAAAAGCTCATCAGTCTTTTGAGTTTTACTTTGCCAGATTAGTCAAGTTCCACTTCCTCTTGCTTTTTAAGTACATGGAGCCATAAAGTAACAAAAAACTTTAGATGTCTAAAAAATTCCATTGATAGTTTAAGAGTATCAAACTTGTTTCTATTATCAGGACATACTCTGAATAGTGTATGCTCATTTAGGGTTTATGGAATCCAACCTCCCTAAGCTCGTAAGCCAGATGGGAAAAATACACAATTACACTCCTCTCAGTTTCAAAAAAAATCTTCTGCCTTACTGATTAGCATACCAAGTGGCAACCCCTAATATAAACGTGGTATTCAGCTAGAACGAAGGTTAAACCATGAAGCATAAAGAACAGTCGCCCTTTGGGGCTATTTTCATAAAATATACCCTAACTTGTGAATGCCAAAAGGCGTAATGTAACACCCCATCAAAACAACGTATACAAGCATTGTAGAGCTTTATTGGCAAAGCTCTAACATGCATCATCATGCGCCAAAGTTGCCATCATAAAGCAAGTTTTCTCAAAAACAAAGTTAACGCATGGATTCTCAAACCAAGGAGTAATACATTTTTACCATCATGATTTATTAGCCAAAAAAAACCTTCTTGATATGGTACTCCATTTTGGGAGAGCCAGTTTAACACTGTGAACCTGTATCATGTTAGAGGAAATAGCACTATGTAGACAACTAGTAACATCAAAAAATCTAACAATAGTAAGCAACCGGGGCAGAACCCCCTATCCCCCTATTTTTTTAATGAATAGTATGCATTTGCGGCAAGACACCTCACCACTTTATGAATCTGCAGAATAGTGTTTTAACAAGCTAGGCGGCATCAACAAATACAAAACACCCTTAGGTGCTACCTATTTAAAAAAAAAAACTAGTGAATTGTTTACGTAGAGCTACTTAGAATCGAAAAACGGTAGCGGGATGAAATACCATAGCCTAACCATAAATTTTATACCATACAACCATTAATGCCACACACTATCAAGCATAGCCATCCACACAGTGGGCCTCACCAGGCTAAGTGACAAGGTACACCAACCTGTAAGCCCGGGTGCTTATATCACCCCTAGACCAATATGTAAAGAGGAGAGAAAACCAAAATACCAAGCCCAGTAAACAGTAACCGACCTGTGTAGGTTGTATTGCAAGCTCCATAATTGGTACAGCAGAGAGTGAACACACACAGTCCTCACTTTTATGCAAATAGAACACACACAAGGCTAAGTGAGAGGCGGAATGCGCCCTCACCTCTTTAAATAGAAGAAGGTAGATCACGATCACTCATGGCGTGTAGCGCGCAAAATCCATATCACACCAAGCATTGAGTAGGCCAGGTGTCGTTTCTCCTGGGGAAACAAAAATGTAGCTGCCTCTGATGAGGTCCGACTCTGTAGAGTAGAACAGCCCGCCTGGCATTAGCATGGCAGGGTAAGTGAGGCACAGTTGTACAGTAAAATTTAAGCCAAGTTAATAGCTGCCAGCTAAAAGACCCCCAGCCATCATAACCGATGAGGGGTTCCATCCCACGGTGGATACAAACCTAGTGTAGCTAGGCAAAATTTCAAGCCATAGTTTAAGTGGAAATATATAGCAAAGATGACAGTAGTAATGGGTAGTATAGTTTTTTAAAGAAACAAACAGAGAGATAAGTAATAATGTGTGTGTGTGTATTCGCCCTGTCCCAGGCACCAAACACAATGGGTCGATGGTAGGCCCATTGTGAATGGGCCTACTACCTTATTAAAGAGATGAGAATATCGTGGTTAAAGTGTAACCCCGGCCAGTCATTTTGAGAGAGTGATAGTTTAATTTTATCAATTATGTCTCATCTTTTGAAACCATCAAGGCAATACTTGTGTATAAGTAACTTAATATCTTCCCAAGCAAGGAGGTAGTTGGAGGAGGAGTATATAATCAGGTAAAGCAGGCTGATACAAGTGCTAAGAGCCGCTTTGTGGGGTCTATTACTGTTCCTCTTTATGAATTCAATAGGTGGAAGGTTTAGAAGATCTCTTTTTGAAGAAAATCTTTGGTCATACTCTCCTACACAAGGTACATGAAGAGAAATAGAAAAGTTAAGGAATTGTATCGAGTGCAAAAAAATCCACTGGATGTAGCGAACCCTTGTCCATAAGTTGGTTCAATTTTTAAGCAGTCAGGATATATATGATTGATCTCTCTTGAGAAAGACCTATTGTTGAGGCTTAGTATGTCATCCATATACCTGTAAGTATGTTTAAATAATGAAAGTTTATCATATTTATCACCCATGGCTCTGAGAAACCGCTTGGATTTGAAGAGGGCTAGGTATATATTACACATAAGCAGGGAGCAGGAGAAGCCCATGGGGATGCCTAGGATTTGGTTAAAACAATGTCTTTGAGAGAGAATGTGTAGTTATCAAGTAACCATGATATGTTTAAACATAGCTTCTCTTCATTGAAGTGAAAGGGGTGGGATGAGTGTGTTCTTTTGATCCATCTAGGTTTTCTCGATAGAGAAATGTAGAAGAACCCCTTCTTCCTAGCATTAATAAAAGCTAATTTGATAACTTGTGAGACAGGACATCCTTAAGACCAAGATCTCCTTCTAAGGGAATATTCTCATAGCATTGAGTAATATCTACTGTAAAAAGATGAAAGATCTGTTTAGGGAGGTTAAGAGTAACCTCTTTAGAGTTTTTTGTTATCCAAAAGGGGTTGTAGTGTATCTGCAGAAAGTTATAGCAGATTTTTTGTTTGGAGGTGCAAACTAATTCAACTTCTACTAGTATAAGGTCATGACAAAGGGTAATATCTTTGGTAACATTCGTAAAGATGCTATTTGAGGCATAAGATATCCATCTAAATTTATGTTTATGAATTTATAGGTGGGAAAAATACTGGAAGTTTAGTATCCTGAAGAGAATAACCCAAATTTCCTAAGTGTCTTAAGATATTATTGTAACCTCTTGTAGGGATGTATTAAGTATTGTGAATTCCTTCCTAGATACCCGAGAGATGCTGCTTTCCAAGCTAGGTTTTTGCAAATCAGAGTGGGACAATTAGGGCTTTTATCCAGCTCTACTATGAACCAATTTTTTGATAGTTTTTGAAATTCACGGGCCGGTTGTGGTGTAATCCAAGAGCCATCTGTAGACAACCATTTACTAGGTACGTGTGAGATTTTTTGGAAGAAACATTTTTCCACCAATTTTGCTAAGTCCAATATGACTGTCTTCTCCAGTGGGAGAGAACTGACAAGGTTTGTTAAGCAGCTAAGTAAAGCTAATAAAGCAAGATATGGGTTTTTGAGAAAGTTAGGTATGTGATTAAGCCTTTTAGCCAAGATTTTCCAGGCTGTCGTTTATTCAATGATGCTAAGATCACAAGTACAAACATGTATACCATACATATCAAAGTCTTTGCAAAATGTGATAAACTTGTTAGAGACACATTCAAGAATGGAGTTGTGTAAAAGAAAATCATTATTGTAGACCAAATTTTTAATAGGTTGTTGATGCTGCCAGTCAATAAGTACATTGTCAAGTAATTTGTGGTTACCAAAAAGTAAGTCAAAACATTCACAAGAAAGTGTCTTAGGGTGTATCCAATTGAGAAGATCATTCTGAAAGAGACAATGTTAGTAAATATAATCTTTGCAAGGAGTTTTTTTGTTGGGAGACCACCTTTCACATGGGCTCACAATGATTATAAGTCAAAAGGTGCCTGATTGGGGTGTTTTTGCCTCTTCCTCTAGTGTAGCTACAAGATTTTCCTCGATTAGAAGAAGAGCTAGGAGTCAGAAATGAAGTACAAGAGTTAGGAGTAGTAAGAGGATTCAGTCTTTTTAGTTAGGGGGAGTCATCATCCTCAATACAAGGCTTGAGTAAGCTAGTGATAATCTTCACTCCTTTGTAAATACCCTAAGTGGTTAGATAAATCCCAGGTTTGACAGACTTTAGTTCCTTCACGATATCGAGCATTAGCCCACGAAAGATGTTGAAAGCAATTTGAGCAATTACTATTTGTTTAGCTTGGCCGCCCAACCAAGAACAAATAAGTGAGAGAATACAGTCCACCGGTTTTTTGGGGAAGAGTAGGTCCAGATGGTTGAGGATAAACCAAATGGCATGATCAAACCACATGATGTCGGATTTGCATGAAGCTTTAGGGTCAAGAAACTTGCAAGCACATTTAACATAGGGTCAAAAAACATTCCAGATGGATTCTGTGTAGAAATCTGGGTTACTTTTGGCAAGCTCTATGTTCCCCTTTGTACGAATGTAGAGGCCTGTATTGGAAGGGCATTTGGAATGGTCGATGAGGTTGAGGTTGAAGGGGGCTTTTATGAGTTCTTCTTTGTCTAGGAATTGTCCACCTTTCAAAATTTTGAGTCTGCAATCTTCAGCATTAGAGGCAGGGAGATTAGCCATGTAAACCCAGGTTTCACAAAGAATAGGTGCTAGAAAAGCTTTGTTAGGTAGGACCCATAGCTGATGGTCCACCCCAAAAGATTCAATTTCAATTTTCCTAACAGGTAGGAAAAGGAAAACCTTGGAAATTTTTGGTACCATTTCTAAGAGGTTAGAGTCATCGAGGGAGCAAAGATTACTCTGAAATTCTTTGACGGCCTCAAGAGCCGCACTATCTCTACAAAAGATACCACCTGTCTGAGGGATAGTTGGAGTAGCTAGAGTACTGATAAAAGAAGGATTGAGACCGTATAGTTTTTTCAAAAAGTTAGACAGTTCAACCCTAGAAGAGGAAAACATGGCAAGCTCTTGCTGATATTGTACAGAGAGTATAGGTAGTTGAGCTATGTACTGGGAAATCAAATTAACACCATCTTTGGAATCCTTGTCCAAGGTAGCCAAAATCTTGATCCAATCATTAAAAGATAACATGTGCAATACAGACATCTTTTTCTCTGTGGTAAGAGCCGAATCATATATTAGTTGAGAAGCATCCAAGCTGCCAATACATCTGAGAACAAGAGATGTTGCCGCAGAGAGGGGTTGATAAGATAATTCAAAGCCTTGCGAGAGAGCAAGGGTCTGCAATATACAAAATTGCTAGTAAGGCTATGAAAGTAAGACAACATTTGGCCTTTCTTGCCAAGAAAGGTCGAGTTCTAACTGCTAAGGCATTTTTTGGAGTAAGGTCATTTAGGTAAAACTTAATCTACTCAAGAATCCTTGTATGATTCTTTGGGTTGTATTTTACTCTCATGCAAGTTTTCATTCTAAAGTGTTTGTGATACTTGAAAAAAATATATAAACATAAATATAATTAGTCTTGTGGATTGGGCCTGCAATCCTTAAATCGGCAAAGTCAGAGACTATAATAGCCGTGAGCAAGTAACCAAAAAATAAGTCTATGAGGGACCGCCTAACACCAGCCAACCAATCAAGGGATTATAGAATGTGGGTCCAACTTAGAACTAAGATTCAAAAGTAGTTTCTAAAACCAGCATCCCGCTTTATCCAAAGAAAATGGAAAATCCTTATGTATAGGTCGTGTGTGTAGCTGTTTTTACTAAAATAATAAGACATAATTGAACTTTAGCATTCAAAAGATAGCTGGCTTCAGAGAAAGAGTAATGATAAGTACAAAAACAACTCAGTCTTAGAATTATCTTGTACAATGCTTATAAGAATGAAGCCACATTCCAGCATACAGATATCAGAATTACTTCCCTATTAGTAGGTGTAAGTGTAATCATGTGTAGATGATTGCTTTAAGCCAAAAAACATGCAAGGTACGATAGAGTCCTTACCTGCATCCATCCAAACAAGACAATAGATATGTTAGCCTTGGATGTGTTTTACAGTCATCAATGAACTATACCAGTTGTTATCCATGTCCATCTTACAACTTATTTAACTTAAAAGCATTGTCCAAAGTACTCATGTGTTCTAGATTTTATGTAAAAATGTTATATTATCCCAAAGATTATATTTCTCAATATCCTTATCATCATAATATTATTTTGATCAGAAGCCCACTACCCCTTCTGATCCAAGTGTCTTATCCCCTATAACAGCTCATCAATCTTTTGAGTTTTACTTTGCCAAATTAGTCAAGCTCCACTTCCTCTTGCTTTTTAAGAACATGGAGCCATAAAGTAACAAAAAACGTCAGATATCTAAAAAATTCTATTAATAGTTTAAGAGTATCAAACTTGTTTCTGTACTAAAATAATAAGACATAATTGAACTTTAGCATTCAAAAGATAGCTGGCTTCAGAGAAAGAGTAATGATAAGTACAAAAACAACTCAGTCTTAGAATTATCTTGTACAATGCTTATAAGAATGAAGCCACATTCCAGCATACAGATATCAGAATTACTTCCCTATTAGTAGGTGTAAGTGTAATCATGTGTAGATGATTGCTTTAAGCCAAAAAACATGCAAGATACGATAGAGTCCTTACCTGCATCCATCCAAACAAGACAATAGATATGTTAGCCTTGGATGTGTTTTACAGTCATCAATGAACTATACCAGTTGTTATCCATGTCCATCTTACAACTTATTTAACTTAAAAGCATCGTCCAAAGTACTCATGTGTTCTAGATTTTATGTAAAAATGTTATATTATCCCAAAGATTATATTTCTCAATATCCTTATCATCATAATATTATTTTGATCAGAAGCCCACTACCCCTTCTGATCCAAGTGTCTTATCCCCTATAACAGCTCATCAATCTTTTGAGTTTTACTTTGCCAAATTAGTCAAGCTCCACTTCCTCTTGCTTTTTAAGAACATGGAGCCATAAAGTAACAAAAAACGTCAGATATCTAAAAAATTCTATTAATAGTTTAAGAGTATCAAACTTGTTTCTGTTATCAGGACAGACTTTGAATAATATATGCTCATTTAGGGTTTATGGAATCCAACCTCCCTAAGCTTGTATGCCAAATGGGAAAAATACACTAATTACACTCCTCTTAGTTTCAAAAAAAATCTTGTGCCTTATTGATTAGCATACCAAGTGGAAACCCCCTAATATAAACGCGGTATTCAGCCAGAACGAAGGTTGAACCATGAAGCATAAAGAACGGATACCCTTTGGGGCTATTTTCATAAACTATACCCTAATTAACAAAAGGTGTAATGTAACACCCCATCAAACAATGTATACAAGCATTGTAGAGCTTTATTGGCAGAGTTCTAATAGGCATCATCATGCGCCAAAGTTGCCGTCATACAACAAGTTTTCTTAGAAACAAAGTTAACGCATGGATTCTCAAACCAAGGAGTAATACATTTTTACCATCATGATTTATTAGGCAAAATAACTTTCCTGATATGGTACTCCATTTTGGGAGAGCCAGTTTAGCACTGCACGACCTGCATCATGCTAGAGGAAACATCACCATGTAGACAACTAGTAACATCAAAACTCCAACAACAGTAAGCAACCAGGGCAGAACCCCCTATCTCTCAAAATTTTTAATGACAATATGCATTTGCGGTAGACATCTCACCACTTTATGAATCTCCAGAATAGTGTTTTAATAAGCCATGCGACATCAACAAATACAAAACACCCCAATACCTTAGGTGCTACCTATCTCTTTTTTAAAACCAGTGAACTGTTTACGTACTAAAAAATAGTATAGCTAGATCAAATACCATAGCCTAACCATAAGTGTTATACCATACAACCATTAATACCACACACTGTCAAGCATAGCCACCCACACAGTGGGCCTCACCAGGCTAAGCGACAAGGTACACCAACCTGTAAGCCTGGGTGCTTATATCACCCCTAGACCAATATGTTAAAAGGAGAGAAAACCAAAATACCAAGCCCAGTAAATAGTAACCGACCTGTGTATGTTGTGCTACAAGATCCATAATTGGTACAGCATAGAGTGAATGCACATAGTCTCACTTTTATGCAAATATAATAGACACAAGGCTAAATGAGAGGCAAAATGCACCCTCACCTCTTTAAATAGAAGAAGGTAGATCACGATCACTCATGGCGTGTATCCGTATCACACCAAGAATTGAGTAGGCCAGGTGCCGTTCCTCCTGTGGGAAACAAAAACATGGCAGCCTCTGATGAGATCCGGCTCTATAGAGCAGCGCAGCCTGCGCACCATTAGCATGGCATGGTAAGTGAGGCACAATTGTAGAGTAAAATTTAAGCCAAGTTAAAAGCTGCCAGTTAGAAGACCTTCAGCCATCATAACCCATTAGGGGTTCCATCCCACGGTGGATACAAACCTAGTGTAGCTAGGCAAAATTTTAAGCCATAGTTTAAGTGGAAATATATAGCAAAGATGATAGCACTAAGGGGTAATATATATATTTTTGGAACAAATAGAGAGATAAGTACTAATGTGTGTGTGTGTGTGTGTGTGTGTGTGTGAGTGAGTGAGTGAGTGAGAGAGAGAGAGAGAGAGAGAGAGAGAGAGAGAGAGAGAGAGAAGCAACGCAATTGGATGTTGGCTATGTGTGTATATGAGACTCGAATCTCAACCTACAATGCAGTTGTGAGAGAGTCCAATCTCGCTGAGTGAGCTCGTGTGCATACCCAAGGCTGTGTGTGTGTTTGTTTGTTTGTTTGAGAGAGAGAGAGAGAGAGAGAGAGAGAGAGAGAGAGAGAGAGAGAGAGAGAGAGAGAGAGAGAGAGAGAGAGAGAGAGAGAGAGAAGTTGGTCCCATAGCCAATCACAAACAAAGGCGAGTAAGCCCAAGTTGACGAATGAAGGACAAGGAGAAAATCTAAGACAAGTGGCGAGCAATTTCAAGTCAACAATGACGGAAGGCGGAGTAAACTATTGACTTTGTTTAAAGGCTTTTGCGCTAAATTTCTTTGAACTTAGGTGTTCTCAACTTTAAATTTGAATTTAAAGGTAAATTTCAAAAATTGTGGGTAGGATTACACGAGACCTAGGTTTTTCCCTATTAACTTCATAGGCATTCTCACCTTCAAATTAGAATTTAGAGGTAAATCTTAAAATTTGTAGGTGGGATTACACCAAACCTAGGGTTTTTAGAGCACTTGGATACATAGTGTTTTTCTATAAACTTCATGGGTTTTCTCACCTTTCAAATCTAGAATTTAAAATTTGTAGGTGAGATTACACTTAACCTACCCTTTTTCCTAGCACCAGCACTCGGATATATAGTGCTCTTTTAGAAAACTAGGAAAACCTACATATGAGAAAAGTATATTTGAAGGTCTTTACGTGATTTTCCTAGAATTTACCTCTAAAATTTGGAGATTTGCCTTTAAAATTTGAAGGTTTATGCAAAATTTGGAGGTTTCCATCAAGGGCTCTTGGAGAATCCCACAAAAAATTAAAATTTGAAAAACCTACATATGGTAAACTATTTGAGAAATTTACTATAATTGAAGGTTTTTATATTTTAATTTCTTCGTTTGTGTGTGTGATGATGATTGTATGCTTCCCCTTTGATTTGTAGTTCATCTTGCTAATTTCTATGAACTTTGTAGGTTTTCTCACCTTTAAATCTAGAATTTAGAGGTAAACCTCAAAATTTGTAGGTGGGATTACACTTAACCTAGGTTTTTTTTTAGCACTTGAATATATAGTGCTTTTTTCCAAATAGTTGAAAAACCTTCATATGAGAAATTTTAGAGGCAAACGTACTATATTTGAATATTTTTACACAATTTTCCCAAAAAATTCCTTTAAAAGTTTGGAGATTTGCATCTAAAATTTAAAGATTTTTACTAAATTTAGAGGTTTCCATCAAGGGCCAATCATGCAAAAAATTTATTCTATATGAGAAATTTTAGAAGGAAAATTACCATATTTGAAGGTTTTCAAGTTTGATTTTCTCAATTTGCATGTATGATGATGATTGAATGCCTCCTCTCTGATTTGTAATTCAGTCCTATTAATTGGCCCCAAAGTCAGCAAAAACTTGCAACTCCTCAAGCTCTCTACTTTGTGGATCCCTCTAGAGTGTGTTTTGTCGCTGTCAATCTTTGGGCTTTCACTAAGGAACTTGAGAAGTCATCACTCATAGTTTCCCTTCCTAGAAACTTACATCCAAGTCACCTGCTTTGCGTGCCAGCACAACTAGATTTTTTTCTGCTTATTAAATGGCCCAAATGATGCTAACATTGGCTTGCACCTTGAAGGTACGTTAGTATTATCCAATGCAAACATTTAAGAAGTTGACATGAATGAAAGAATTCATGATGAGATTCCTACCAAGGGATCTTGGAGAAGCCTAAAAAATAGATTATGGTTGAAAATGCTTTACTCAACATGTACACTAAGTGTGATCATGTACTGAAAAATGCACAACATGCTCTCAATGGTCTTAATGTTTGTAGTTTAGGATGTTGCATATGTTTGGAAGGAGAAGGGTGAGGGTAAGGAAGCTCCGAGTAGTTATTACATGAGGCAAGGTGAGGGCTCGTGTCCGGATACAATTTTGTATCCTTATACCTCAAAGGCATGTGGCATCATGCAAGTATTTGGTATAAGCAAACTAAAATGGCTATTGAGGGGCTCTTTTAAAAAACCATCCTTTTTAAACATGTTTTGATCAACATGTACACCATATATAAATGTAGCCTCTTGGAATGCACTTATGTGGCCCTTAGCACCCCCATTCTTAGGAGTTCTTACTTTTTAGGGTCACATTCAAGGAGGCAAAATTTACTATATTTACATTAAACTTAGATTTTCTTCGAGCACTCAGTACACTATGCTTTTTTCAATAAAAACCCTACCTATGAAAAATTATAGAGGCAAATTTATTGTCTTTGATGGTTCTTACACTAATTTGTCTAAATTTTGTAGGAGCAAGAACCTTCAATCTAGAATTTAGAGGTAAATCCCAAAATTTGTAGGTCAGCTTACAGTAAACATAGGTTTTTTTAAAGCATTTAGATACGCAATACTTTCTCCCAAAAACTTGGAAAACCTACGTATGAGAAATTTTAAAGGCAAATTTATTATATTTGCAGGTTTTATTTTTAGCACTCAAATACATAATTATTTTTCCAAAAAACTTAGAAAACCTACATATGATTACAGTGGGCGTACACTTAAATACATTTCTAGGTGTGATTGCTCTAAACCTAGCCCTTTTTCCAGCATTGGAATACACAAAATCAATGTTACAAGAGATGAAACATTTGAGACTTTTAGTAGGGAGGGGAAGGTGTCGATGATGGTGAAGAGGCAAATTCTCCCTCATCTAGACCTTGCATGATGGCTAACACATTAATGGTTTCTGAACTATTGGTTTGGTTGAATGTGGGATGGATATGGAGATGATCCTTTGAAGGTTAGTGGCCCAACAACATGCTTCGATGTCGGTAAACCATTTTTCATCTCTTCCTACATCAAGTTAGGGCCCAATCCCATGGATTCAAGGATGTTGAATATGATGTATAAGCCATCCAATGAGAAAACATGAGCTATGCTTCTTTTCACCTCTTCTAAACGCTTGTAATCATCCATTTTTAGCATATGAGCTCGATGCGAATACAACCAAGTGGCAATGGTACTCATCACAAGATGGCTCATTGGGTGGTGATGGCACTACAACACGTGCACGTGCGCAACAAACACCATAATTGTTGGAGACTTCATGACTTGGGAGCAAAGCTTGAGAAAAAAGTGAAAGGGTCACGATGGCTTTCTGAAACAATGTGATAAAATCATTACGTTGAGTTTAAGTAGAATTATATAAGGTGACATTCTTCAGAAATGTCTCTTTTATGAAGCGGCCGAGTCTCTTTCTTGCAAAGAAGCGAACTCAAAATACTAGAAGAAATATTGAATCTCCTCTCTCTCTCTGCTCTCTCTTATGCAATGGATCTAAGAGTGCTTTGTAGCTATTGAAGAGAGCAGAGAGAGAGAGGAGATTCTCTCTCTCTCTCTCTCTCTCTCTCTCTCTCTCTCTCTCTCTCTCTCTCTCTCTCTCTCTCTCTCTCTCGTGCGCTCTCTCCCTGCTCATCCAAAAAAAACTTTAAATACTAAATATCTTCATATTTTGTAGGTTCTCTTACCTTCTAATTTATAATTTAGAGGTAGCATTTCAAAATTTGTAGGTGACATTCCACTTTTTGGCTTTCTAAAAGAAACCTTAGTATTGTGTTAGGTTATGGAGACTTTCATTGTTTTCAATGCCATGATGGAGACTTACCTTAAATGTTATTTTGGTTTTAAAACACATGGCTTGACTTCTCTTGCATTCTATTCTTTTAAAATACTAAAGTGCAGCTTCACCTTGCATGATTTTAATAAATTCTACACACACGCACACTTAATAAATTCTACACACACACACACACTTATATATATACACACACATCACACACATATATGTAGATTAATGAGTTCTTTATATATATATATATACAGCTATGGTAAAGGGAAGAAAAACCGATGAAATATGTGAGAACTTAGTTCAAAAATCCACAAATTTCAATATTTCTTCTAGTATTTTGAGTTCGCTTCTTTGCAAGAAAGAGACTCGGCCGCTTCATAAAAGAGACATTTCTGAAGAATGTCACCTTATATAATTCTACTTAAACTCAACGTAATGATTTTATCACATTGTTTCAGAAAGCCATCGTGACCCTTTCACTTTTTTCTCAAGCTTTGCTCCCAAGTCATGAAGTCTCCAACAATTATGGTGTTTGTTGCGCACGTGCACGTGTTGTAGTGCCATCACCACCCAATGAGCCATCTTGTGATGAGTACCATTGCCACTTGGTTGTATTCGCATCGAGCTCATATGCTAAAAATGGATGATTACAAGCGTTTAGAAGAGGTGAAAAGAAGCATAGCTCATGTTTTCTCATTGGATGGCTTATACATCATATTCAACATCCTTGAATCCATGGGATTGGGCCCTAACTTGATGTAGGAAGAGATGAAAAATGGTTTACCGACATCGAAGCATGTTGTTGGGCCACTAACCTTCAAAGGATCATCTCCATATCCATCCCACATTCAACCAAACCAATAGTTCAGAAACCATTAATGTGTTAGCCATCATGCAAGGTCTAGATGAGGGAGAATTTGCCTCTTCACCATCATCGACACCTTCCCCTCCCTACTAAAAGTCTCAAATGTTTCATCTCTTGTAACATTGATTTTGTGTATTCCAATGCTGGAAAAAGGGCTAGGTTTAGAGCAATCACACCTAGAAATGTATTTAAGTGTACGCCCACTGTAATCATATGTAGGTTTTCTAAGTTTTTTGGAAAAATAATTATGTATTTGAGTGCTAAAAATAAAACCTGCAAATATAATAAATTTGCCTTTAAAATTTCTCATACGTAGGTTTTCCAAGTTTTTGGGAGAAAGTATTGCGTATCTAAATGCTTTAAAAAAACCTATGTTTACTGTAAGCTGACCTACAAATTTTGGGATTTACCTCTAAATTCTAGATTGAAGGTTCTTGCTCCTACAAAATTTAGACAAATTAGTGTAAGAACCATCAAAGACAATAAATTTGCCTCTATAATTTTTCATAGGTAGGGTTTTTATTGAAAAAAGCATAGTGTACTGAGTGCTCGAAGAAAATCTAAGTTTAATGTAAATATAGTAAATTTTGCCTCCTTGAATGTGACCCTAAAAAGTAAGAACTCCTAAGAATGGGGGTGCTAAGGGCCACATAAGTGCATTCCAAGAGGCTACATTTATATATGGTGTACATGTTGATCAAAACATGTTTAAAAAGGATGGTTTTTTAAAAGAGCCCCTCAATAGCCATTTTAGTTTGCTTATACCAAATACTTGCATGATGCCACATGCCTTTGAGGTATAAGGATACAAAATTGTATCCGGACACGAGCCCTCACCTTGCCTCATGTAATAACTACTCGGAGCTTCCTTACCCTCACCCTTCTCCTTCCAAACATATGCAACATCCTAAACTACAAACATTAAGACCATTGAGAGCATGTTGTGCATTTTTCAGTACATGATCACACTTAGTGTACATGTTGAGTAAAGCATTTTCAACCATAATCTATTTTTTAGGCTTCTCCAAGATCCCTTGGTAGGAATCTCATCATGAATTCTTTCATTCATGTCAACTTCTTAAATGTTTGCATTGGATAATACTAACGTACCTTCAAGGTGCAAGCCAATGTTAGCATCATTTGGGCCATTTAATAAGCAGAAAAAAATCTAGTTGTGCTGGCACGCAAAGCAGGTGACTTGGATGTAAGTTTCTAGGAAGGGAAACTATGAGTGATGACTTCTCAAGTTCCTTAGTGAAAGCCCAAAGATTGACAGCGACAAAACACACTCTAGAGGGATCCACAAAGTAGAGAGCTTGAGGAGTTGCAAGTTTTTGCTGACTTTGGGGCCAATTAATAGGACTGAATTACAAATCAGAGAGGAGGCATTCAATCATCATCATACATGCAAATTGAGAAAATCAAACTTGAAAACCTTCAAATATGGTAATTTTCCTTCTAAAATTTCTCATATAGAATAAATTTTTTGCATGATTGGCCCTTGATGGAAACCTCTAAATTTAGTAAAAATCTTTAAATTTTAGATGCAAATCTCCAAACTTTTAAAGGAATTTTTTGGGAAAATTGTGTAAAAATATTCAAATATAGTACGTTTGCCTCTAAAATTTCTCATATGAAGGTTTTTCAACTATTTGGAAAAAAGCACTATATATTCAAGTGCTAAAAAAAAACCTAGGTTAAGTGTAATCCATTGCATAAGGGCTAGAAAATCCTTTTTTTTTCAAAACTCATAATTGTGAGTGATTGTATTATATAGTCACCAACAAATATACAAATCAGCCTTAAGGTTAAGCCGAACCTTAAGGGATAGAGGTTTACAACCGAACCTACGTAACATGTGAGAACCTGGCAAGCTTGGTATTTGTCGGAATTAGGGAGAGAGAGAGCGCGAGAGAGAGAGAGAGAGAGAGAGAGAGAGAGAGAGAGAGAGAGAGAGAGAGAGAGAGAGAGAGAGAGAGAGAGAACCTACAAAATATGAAGATATTTAGTATTTAAAGTTTTTTTTGGATGAGCAGGGAGAGAGCGCAAGAGAGAGAGAGAGAGAGAGAGAGAGAGAGAGAGAGAGAGAGAGAGAGAGAGAGAGAGAGAGAGAGAGAGAGAGTCTCTCTCTCTCTCTCTCTCTCTGCTCTCTTCAATAGCTATAAAGCACTCTTAGATCCATTGCATAAGGGCTAGAAAATCCTTTTTTTTTCAAAACTCATAATTGTGAGTGATTGTATTATATAGTCACCAACAAATATACAAATCAGCCTTAAGGTTAAGCCGAACCTTAAGGGATAGAGGTTTACAACCGAACCTACGTAACATGTGAGAACCTGGCAAGCTTGGTATTTGTCGGAATTAGGGTTGCAGAGAAACACACACAGCTTGGAGAAGACGAAGGAAGCTCAAGGCACACAATAGAGAGTGTGTTACTTAGTGTGCAATGGAAAGATAGGTAGCCCTAGAGTGATGGGCGTATATACAATGCATGGGGGAAAAAACCTCCTAAAGAGGAAAAAAATGCCTTGGCGGTCCTAGTGTGTTCACACACATCACTACCACATGTATATGGTAACAAATCCCCCCTGGAGTGATGCGGTGAACGAGAGCTGGCACATGAGTAAAGGGAAGTGCCATGCCCTAAGGACATGATCAGTCCACAAAGGGGAGTAAGCCCAAAGCTTTGCGGAAAGCTTCAAGCTTCTCACGAGACAATGCCTTTGTGAAAAGATATACAAAGGTTGTCCTGTGTTGGCACATAAGCCAAGCTGATCTCTCCTGCTGAGAGCCTCTCCCTGACATAGTGGTAATGCACCTCAATGTGCTTTGTACGAGCATGAAAAACTGGGTTCCTCGCAACTGCCAATGCACTCTGACTGTCAGTGTAGACAGTGTTGGCAGTGTCTTGTCCAACACCCAAATCAGCCATAAGGCGTCTAAGCCATACACACTCAACCGTAGCTGTGAAGACTGCCCTGTACTCAGCCTCACAACTCGAAGTGGCCACGGTAGGTTGCTTCTTGCTCAACCATGATATACATGAATTACCAAACATGAAACAAAAACCATTTGTGGACACTCATGTGTCAAAACAACCAGCCCAATCTGAGTCCGAAAAAGCATGTAAGTCTGGCGGCAATGATCCCCCCTTGGGATAAAACAAGCCAAGATGTAAAGTGCCACTAAGGTAGCGGAAAATCCTCTTGACAGCCTGCCAATGCTTAGACCCTGGGCTATGCATACATCTGCTAACTTGTGAGATTGCAAATTGAATATCCGACCTCGTGTTGCATATATAAATGAGGCAGCCAACAGCAGTTTGGTAAAGAGTGACATCAGCAGGATCACCAGCATCATGTAGACTCAACTTTAAACCTGTTTCCATGGGAGTGGCAATAGGTTTGCAATCCTCAAGTCCAAACTTACATAGTAATGTCTCTATGTAACTTTTCTGACACAAGGCAATACCACCATCACACTGCTTAAACTGTATACCCAAGTAATGATGCAACAACCCCAAATCTTTCATCTTGAAAGTAGCATTCAAATCAGCCTTAAATTCAGCAATATGTCTCTCATTTGGTCCAGTGATAAACAAATCATCGACATAAAGAACCACAATGAGAAGTACATCACCCTCACGCTTTACATACAATGTGCTTTCTGTTGGACTGCTACGAAAGCCTCGTTTAACCAAATGAGTGTCAGCTTTCTCATACCAAGCACGAGGAAATTTCTTCAACCCATACAAAGCCTTCTTACATCTGCACACTTTGTCCTCTTGTCCTTTTATGACAAAATCGCGAGGCTGCGTTACATAAACTTCCTCAAATATGTCACCATTCAACAAAGCAGTAACAATGTCTGATTGATGTACATCCCAACCAAAATGAGCTGCCAATGCACATAGAAAATGCACAGTAGTCATACGACAAGTGGGAGCAAAAGTCTCTTCATAATCTATGCCTTTTTGCTGTGCATAACTCTTTGCAACAAGTCGAGCCTTATGGCGATCGATCTCACCATCCGGCTTGCGTTTCAACTTGTAAACCCACTTCGTACCAATGGCCTTTTTTTCAGGAGGCAAATCACATAAAGTCCATGTGTCATTTTCTATAAGTGCATCATATTCTGATTGCATGGCAGCCATCCAATTTTTTGAATTCTGTGCTTCATCAAAACACAGAGGCTCCTCAACATCATGTAAACTAGACACAACCAAAGCATAACAATCTGATGCATAAGATGCATGGCGAGAGCTTGAACGGGTACGACTAGACAAAGGTGCATCCAATTTACTGTCACGCAAAGTGTGCACCAACCATTTTGGCATACCTCTAGCCTGCTCATTTTCAGCCCTTTCCTCATCAAGTACATCATGTACATCTGCATCAGTAATAGGCTGATCTAAAACATTTTCAGAAACCCCCATAGGCTGTACATTTGCCTCATTGGGACTTACATTCGTATTCCACCACTGAAACGAGGCAACAAAGTGTCATAAATGTCCCGTGAGCTTACATTACTGTCTCTAGTACATGGCAACAAGGGCTGAACAGAATCTTCCCCAAACACTACATCCTGTGAAACCAGAATACGTTTTGTTTGCGGATGATACAACCTGTAACCTTTGCTTTCAGCACTATAACCAACAAAATAACATTTGACAGTCTTATCATCCAATTTTCTGCGCTGCACTTGTGGCACCAAAGCATATGCCAAACAGCCAAAAACACTCATGTGCTCAATAGAAGGCTTTCTATCATGCCATGCCTCATATGGAGTAATAGACTGCAAAGCTTTCGTAGGACACCTGTTACGTACATAAGTGGCACGATGGCCTCAAGCCAAAAGAAATGGGGCAAAGCTTGACTTTTGACCATACATTGTACCATTTCCGTAAGTGACCTGTTTTTCCTCTCAGCAACACCATTTTTCTGAGGTGTATAAGGCACTGTACATTGGTGTTTTATCCCACGACTAGCCAAAAATGCATTAAATTCATGAGACATATACTCCCCCCCTCGATCTGAACGGAGGGTGCCCATAGTACATTTCGAGACATTTTCAGCCATAGCTAGAAATTGTTTGAAGCGCATAAAAACTTCGGACTTCGCTTTAAGCGGAAATACCCATGCATGCCTGGAGTAATCATGAATGAAAGCCACGAAGTATAGGTAATTACCCAAGGACGGACTTTGCATGGGCCCACAAACATCACTATGCACAAGCTGCAACCTGCATGTGGCTCGAACTGAACCATCCTTTGGAAACTTAGAACGCTGCATCTTACCCAAAATACAGCCTTCACAAATATGTTTGACAGGTGCTTCAAGAGGTGGCAAAGAAGCAACCATGTCAGATTTCTGCAAACGTAGCAAACTGGCAAAATTCAGATGACCAAAACGTCCATGCCAAAGTTTTGCATCTGAAATAGCCCTTGAATCTGCAACAGCATTTGCAAAATTTTGTCCACACTTGTCATACAAAGTGAGCTTATACAGCCCACGACACAAAAGGCCAGATGCAACAATTTCATCGCCAAAACTGAGATCATGAACTGTACATCTGTCATCCACAAATTTGACTACAAGTCCAAGTCTAGCAAGTGCGGATACAGACAAGAGATTCTTCTTGATCCCAGGTACATAAAGTGCATCAACAAGTGTGAAAGAACTGCCATTAGCAGCAGTAAGTACAATCTTTCCAACTCCCTAAACTGGATAAGAGGCATTTTTGGCACAAGTGATTGAATTCCCATGAGGGACAGACTCGAGAGAGGTAAAAAATTCACGATGTGAGGTAATGTGCTTTGTAGCACCAGTGTCGAAATACCACACATGTGAATCTGCACCAACTGACAAGCATGCATCATGGACAACAGGATTGTAAGTGCACTCTGCACTAAAATCCCATTCTGCATCAACATCAGCAACACAGTCTCCTTTCACAGAAGACTCAACAATGGCTGCATTTGTAGTGGAACCACCCTCTTTCTTCTTAGCCTCTTTGGCCTTCAACTTAGGACACGACTTGATCAAGTGATCATTGGCTTTACAATAATGGCAACGCATTTTATTTTTTCCCTTATGACCAGAATTTCCAAACGAAGTGCTGCCAGCAGAAGCATTAGGAACATAAGTTTTTCCACTCGCAACAGAACCATAAGAAGTGGCTGCATTACTGTTACCACCCTTTCTTTGAGAAGCAATAAAAGCCTGTTCAACTGCACGTTGTCTAGTCTGTTTTTTCTGGAAAGTGACTCTTGTAAACGCAATGTGCATAATGCATCAAACTTGACAACTTCTGGATTTCCTTGGGTCATAACTCTCCAAGTACTAGAAAAAGTCTGGTAAGAATCTGGTAAGGCATCAAGAACAGTCTGCACAGGGGAACTGTCTGAAATAACTTCACCTGCAGAAATAAGTTGCTCATTGATATCCTTGACACTAGCAAGGAAAGTGTCCATATCATCTTCCTCATGCATAATCTTCGACTCCAGCTCTTTACGCAGCAAAGCAATTTTAGCCTCATTGCGGCTTGCATAAAGACCTGCTAGAATATCCCAAGCCTGTTTTGCAGATTTTGCTGAACGGATGTGAGGAACAATGGTGCGCTTCACAGACAAGGCAATCAATGCATGAGCCTGCGCATCCTTAACATCCCAACGAGCTTGTTCTACCGTAGGCAAAACAACTCTGACAGTAGCAATCCTTGCAGCAAGACCTGCAACATCCTCAACATCGCCTACATCCTCAGAACTAGGACGTACATCAATGCCTTGCACAATGTTCCAGACACCCTTTGACACAAGAACATGTTGCATCATATAAGCCCACATAGGGTAGTTGTCCCCATCCAACCTGTCCTCAACAGCAAACATCTTGAACACATCTGTGTTGTTGTTGTTAGCCATGGTAAATGCTGCACCTGATGTGAAAACTGCCTGAAAATAGGAGAAACGGAGCGTGAACAACTTGTGCTATATACCACAAACTGTAGAAGACTATAAGGCACCTGTTATGTAGAAAATGGCACTGTCAGAAATTCTGCACAAAATGACGAAATAGCCTGTGCAGTACTGCCTATAGTGGAAACGGAGGCCGAAATGAGCCCAAATCAAAATTTTGAGCAGACTCAGCTCTTAGAGCTATCCGAAAATATTTGTCGACCTGCGAACGCTTGCCAAAGCTCACTGAAATCGGAGAAAGTGAGCAGGCATGTGCTGGAGCAGCTGGCGACTAAGCCCGGGAGGACGTGACCTGCTCTGATACCAATTGTTGGAATTAGGGTTGCAGAGAAACACACACAGCTTGGAGAAGACGAAGGAAGCTCAAGGCACACAATAGAGAGTGGGTTACTTAGTGTGCAATGGAAAGATAGATAGCCCTAGAGTGATGGGCGTATATACAATGCACGGGGGAAAAAATCTCCTAAAGAGAAAAAAATGCCCCGACGGTCCTAGTGTGTTCACACACATCACTACCACATGTATATGGTAACAATATTAAAGGAATATTTGCTACCTATTGCACGTATAGTTTTTTTTAGAATCGATTGAGAGATGTTGTGAATCATTTTTTTGAAACGCAAAAGAGTGTATACATGTAGAAAAATAGAATCTATATAATTTTCCATCTTTGTAGTTGTAAAAATAGAAAACATACAATTTTCAACCGTGGAACGCACGGGTCACATACTAGTATTTGTTTTATAGCCATCGTATGGGTAAGCACGTGCTTGTGTAGGTGTATTGTTCCTTAATATTGGAAACTATATCCACCTACCCACATACGGTGGCCCAAGTGGAGATACTATTAGAAGGCATGTGCACATGTTAAAGTCTTTCAATAATCCATTGGAACAAAATTTTCTTCAGTATGTAGTATCACTTTTGCTTCAAAAGGTTATTTCTTCTAAGGTTACAATACCCTTGCAAAATTAAGCACTTGTTTTCCCTTTACAAGCGAGGAGGTTGTTGGATTGGATTGTGGGCATCTATACTATATAGAATCTATATCCATACTATATATAATGGCGCTTAAGATTTTCAAGGAAGGAGAGGACATCCACGTGATACGTTGATTGATTAAAAAAAAAAAACCTTACAAAACTTTTAATTTGAAATGCAAAAGTGAAGGGTGAGAAAATTTAAAATGCAAAAGTGAATGGTAACATTGCAGAAAACGGAAAGACTTTTGACAATGGAAAGTCGATGAAGTAAATGTATCGATTTAAGTGCACAAAACATAAAAAGGGCAAGTTTGGTGGAGATTTTATCATTTAATGAGAATCAATTTTTGAAGATTTATTTGGCTTTGTCTTTTTTTGGATTTCTAAAAGAAACCTTAGTTTTGTCTTGGGCTAGGGAAACTTTCATTGTTTTCAGTGTCATGATGGAGACTTACCTTTCATTTCACATCCTTCCAAGTCTTTACTTTTCTTGCATTCTATTATTTTAGAATGCTAAAAGTGAAGCTTCACCTTGTATAATTTTAGTAAATTTTACACACACACATCCTCGTCACTAATTGACACCTCCATTTGGAGATGGGATCAATGGCTCACGATCATCGGTTGATCGTGACCGTTGGATTGCTTACGGAATGCAAAAGATTCCCACTTTTTTGGATCCGGAACTTGAACCCACTACCCTCTCCCCCACGGGATTGACTCTAACCACTAGGCTACCGCACGTTCGTTGGAAGGTGTGTGTGGGATAAGTTTATAGATCACGGCATCGCGAACAAGTTCACACCTAGTTCACATCGAGTTTGTGCTGAGTTTACACCATATTTGGTGTGGTGTGCAGGACCTCCCCAGTTCACACCTAGTTCACACCGTGTTCACGTCAAGTTCACACAGAGTTCACACCAAATTTGGTGTGGTGCACATATCTCCGAGTTCACGCTTAGTTCACACCTAGTTTAAATGTCGATCGGACGGCCCGGATTGTACCCGCCTCGCGACGCCTACTGTGGGCCATTGATCTCACCTCCCTATGGAGGTGTCATTTAGTGACGAGGCACACACATACACACACATGTTTTTTTTTTGCATTCTATTGTTTTAGAATGCTAAAGTAAAGATTCACCTTGCATAATTCTAATAAACTCTACACACACACACACACACACACACATATTAATTGGTTCTTTTTATTTCACCTTTCATTGCATAACTTCACATGGCTTTACATTTTGCATTCTATAGCTGATTCCAATCAATGTTAACATTCGAGAAAGTCTCTTTTATTAAGTGGCTACTGGTCGAGTTTCCTCCTCACAAAGAAGAAAATCGGAAACACTAGCAAATTTTTTGAGATTTGTAGAATTTTTAAACGACTTTCTCGCATATTTCATCATTTTTTCTTCCGTTTACCATGATTTGTAACTAGCTAGTCTCGATTTTTAGTCGGCTCAAGACCACGCTGAGGCAATCCTTTCCCAAACACTGATACCAGGTTAATTCAACCTAACAATTTTATCACTTGCTTATTGTTTTTGAAAGCCGTCATGACCCTTTCACTTGTTGGACTACATAAGGAGTCCTTTTAGTAAAGCGTTAGATTTTTGGTGCATTTGTGTACCATTGGATAAAGCTTGCAGATTAGTGCCACATGACAAAAAGCTTTTTGGCTTTCTAAAAGAAGCCTTAGAGTTGAGTTGGGTTATGCATCCTTTCAATGTTTTCAGTGATGATTAAGATTTATATTAAATGTTATTTCAATTTTAAAATAATAAATGGATCTTTTTATTTCACTTTCATTTCATATCCTGACATGTCTTGATTTTTCTTGCATTCTATTGTTTTAGAATGTTAAAGTGAAACTTCACTTGCATAATTCTAGTAAATCCTATGGACACACACACACACACACACACACACACATATATATTAATGATTTTTTTAATAAAAATTTCACATTTCATTTCACAGCCTCACATGGTTTGACTTTTCTTACATTTTATAACTCAATTCTAGTAAATATTCAAGAAAGTCTCTTTTATTAAGTGGTCGTCGGTTGAGTTTCTTTTCCACAAAGAAGCAAACCAAAAATACTAGCATAAATTTAAAATTTACAAGATTTTTGAACTATTTTCTCACATATTTCACCAATTTTTCTTCCCTTTACCATGGGTTGCAACCAGCTAGAGTCCATTTTCAACCGGCTCAAGGCTAAGCTGAGGCAATCCTTTCTTGAACAATGGTTCTACTTAAATTCGACCTAATGATTTTATCACGTTCTATACTATATATAAAGGAGGTTAAAATTTTCAAGGAAGGAGAGGGCATCCATGTGTCATACATTGATTGATTTCAAAAAAGGTTTTACAAAACTTCTAGCCTGAAATGGAAAGTGAATGGTAACATTGTATGAAATGAAAGGACTCTTGATAGTGTCTACTATATATAAAGTAAATGTACCAGTTTAAGTTCACAAAACTAAAAAGGGCAATTTTGGGGGAGATTTTTCCATTTAATGAAAATACGAGTTGTGAAGATATATTTGGCTTTGTCTTTGGAGATTTTTAAAAATTTTCTTTTGTAAAGTGCTTGAAAAGTCATTGAACATTAGGAACATGTGTTGTTGTCTCTCCTTCCCTAATTCGTTGATTACTGTATTGAGTTCGTGTATATACGTGCATACACATGACAAAAAAACTAGCCAAAAATCAAACATTGAGTATGTTTTTATGAAGAGAGGGAGGCTTGACTGCTTGCGGCAAAGTTGGGCCATCCATGCGCTAGCTCTAAATGCGACGAGAGAGAGAGAGAGAGAGAGAGAGAGAGAGAGAGAGAGAGAGAGAGAGAGAGAGAGAGAGAGAGAGAAGGTTCGTGGATAGTCCATTGACAGATTTGGCAAGAGCACATCCACTTCTAATCTAAGCAAAAGTGAATGGTAAATTGCAGGAAATGAAAAGACTTTTGACAATGGAAAGTCAATAGACTTTTGACTTTCGACTTTCTACTTTACATGAAGTAAACGTACCAATTTAAGTGCACAAAACAAAAAAGGGCAATTTTGGTGGAGATTTTATCATTTTATGAAAATCGAATTTTGAAAATTTACTTGGTTTTGTCTTTTTCTATACTTCTTCTATATCTTCTATACTATATAATGGAGCTTAAAATTTCCATGGAAGGAGAGGGCATCCATGTGTCGTACATTGGTTAATTTCAAAAAAAAAGTTTACAAAAATTCTAATCTAAAATGCAAAAAGTGAAGGATAAGAAGATTCAAAATGCAAAAGTGAATGGCAACATTTCAAGAAATGAAAAGAATTTTGATAATGGAAAGTCAATAGACTTTCTACTTTTAGAATTTCTACTTTACATAAAGTAAATCTACCAGTTTGAGTGCACAAAACAAAATAGGGCAGTTTTGGTGGATATATATAATGGAGCTTAAAATTTTTGAGGAGGGAGCGGGCATCCATGTGTCATATATTGGTTGATTTTAATTTAAACTTTACAAAACTTTAAATCTCAAATGCAAAAGTGAAGGGTAAGAAGATTTAAAATTCAAAAGTGAATGGTAACATTGGAGAAAATGAAAATACTTTTCTACTTTACATAAAGTAAATGTACCACTTTGAGTGTACAAAACAAAAAAGGGGAATTTTGGGGGAGGTTTTGTCATTTAATGAAAATTTGATTTATGAAGATATATTTGGATTTGTCTTTTCAAGGGGATTTTTTCAAGACCACTATTGATATTTGTTAATAGTTTGTGTAAGTTTTTAAAGAGACACTTCTATACCCTTTCATAAAGTGCTTGAAAAATTGTTGAACATAAGATGCCTTTGTTGCCGTCTCTCCTTTCCTAATTCGTCGATTACTGCATTGAGTGTATATATATATGTGCATACACATGATAGAGACACTACCCAAAACTTAAACATTGAGTATGTTGAGGGAGGCTTGACTCCTTGCGGCAAAATTGGGCCATCCATGGGCTAGCTCTAAATGCGGAGAGGGAGAGGGAATGAGAGAGAGAGAGAGAGAGAGAGAGAGAGAGAGAGTTGGCAAAGAGAGAAGGTTCGTGGATAGTCCATTGACAGATTTGGCAAGAGCACATCCACTTCCGTGAATCACCTTCAGATAGGCCACTGTCACTGGGTGTGTGTGTGTGTGTGTGTGTGTGAGAGAGAGAGAGAGAGAGAGGAGAAGAAGAGAGAGATGATAGTGAGGGATCGATCAATAAGAAGAAGAGTGTAGAGAGAGAGAGAGATTTTGTGTACGTGTGTGTATGTGTGTATGGGAGAGAGAGGCATTGATCAATGAAATGAAGATAGGGGGAAAGAGAAAGAGAGACAAAGAGATGAGAGAGAGGGGGATTTTTGACAACTTCTCATGTCAAAGTATCCTAACTTTTTAGTAAAAGATGATAAACGGGGTTTTACTAGCACTGAAACAATGGTCGACCACATGCACACGTAGATAGATAGATAGAGGGAGAGAAAGAAGAAAAAGACAAGTTCTACCTTCAATAAGACACTAGACCTTTTTCTTAGAAGGGGATTTTGATTAGCATTCTAATACATTTGGGCAATAAAGGGATTTAACTCTCTCTCTCTCTCTCTCTCTCTCTCTCTCTCAATTAACAACGCAAAGAGGCTTATTTGTATTACTTGAAAACAAATCTAAGAATGCCCAAATGGTGATGATTATGAGAGCACTAAAGAAAAAAAAACGTAGAATTGTGAGAGCTAAGTTCAACTAGCCACATGGGCAAATTGGAAAGTCCAAAAAGCAAATGAAAGACTTCTCTTAAAGGATTAAAATTCTCCCATGGTAATGTAAACGGAGAGAGGATGACAATAGCCTGAGAAAGATAGGCGCTTTCACCAAAGGTACACTTCACAATCTATGTGTGTGTGTGTGTGTGTGTGTGTGAGAGAGAGAGAGAGAGAGAGAGAGAGAGAGAGAGTGTAGCGGCTATGGAGGGCAATATCTGAGGATCACGATGGCAAGATGAGATGCAGGGTGCAGAGAAGGTGAAGAAGATGAACGCGAGAGAGAGAGTCGACACAATAAAAATAATGCTATTACTTGTATTGAGTTGTAGAAAGCCTTACATATATAGAGTTAAAAGTTGCCATGCAAACTTCTAAAGAGAAGTAGAGTGTATTTGCATGCTATGGCGAGGTGTTCCCATGGATAGACGACCATCGACTAGGGCTTGAAACCTAGCAATTCCCCCCTCAAGCCCAAACTAAACACACCACTCTCATGATACCTTGAGTTTTTGGTGTACTTGTCAACTGTGAATTTTAGGTTCTCTCACAACCAAGGGTTTTGGTACACCCATAACGTAGTGCTTCTTTTAAGCTACCAACAAATGGAGTTTTTGGTTGACTCACCCTTTCGTAAAGTGCTTGAAAAATCATTGTAGATGACTTTGTTACTATCTCTCCTTTCCTAATTCGTCGATTACTGCGCTAATGCATATATATACATGCATACACATGATAGAGATAATAGCCAGAACTTAAACATTAAGTATGTTTTTATAAAGAGAGGGAGGCTTGACTGCTTGCGGCAAAATTGGGCCATCCATGGGCTAGCTCTGAATGCGGAGAGAGAGAGAGAGAGAGAGAGAGAGAGAGAGAGAGAGAGAGAGTTGGCAAAGAGAGAAGGTTCGTGGATAGTCCATTGACAGATTTGTCAAGAGCACATCCACTTGCGGGAATCACCTTCAGATAGGCCACTATCACTGGGTGTGTGTGTGTGTGTGTGTGTGTGTGTGAGAGAGAGAGAGAGAGAGAGAGAGAGAGAGAGAGAAGAGAGAGATAATAATGAGGCATCAATCAACAAGAAGAAGAACATAGAGAGAGATTTTGTGTATGCGTTTTTGTGTGTGTATGAGAGAGAGAGGCGTTGATCAATGAAAGGAAGATAGGGGGAGAGAGAAAGAGAGACAAAAAGATCAGAGAGAGGTTGATTTTTGACAACTTCTCATGTCAAAGTATCCTAAGTTTTTAGTAAAATATGATAAATGGGGTTTTATTTGCAATGAAACAGTGGTCAACCACATGCACACGTAGATAGATAGATAGAGGGAGAGAAAGAAGAAAAAGACAAGTTCTACCTTCAATAAGACATTAGACCTTTTCCTTATAAGGGAATTTTGATCACCATTCTACTACATTTGGGCAATAAAGGGATTAAACTCTCTCTCTCTCTCTCTCTCTCTATCTCTCTCAACAAGAAGAGGCTTATTTGTATTACTTGAAAACAAATCTAAGAATGCCCAAATGGTGATGATTTTGAGAGACTAAAGAAAAAACCTAGAATTGTGAGAGCTAAGTACAACTAGCCACATGGGCAAATTGGAAAATCCAAAAAGAATGAAAGACTTCTCTTAAAGGATTAAAATTTTCCCATGGTTATGTAAACGAAGAGAGGATGACAACAGCTTGAGAAAGATAGGCGCTTTCACCAAAGGCACACTTCACAATCTGCGTGTGACTGTGTGTGTGTGAGAAAGGGTATAGTGGCTATCGAGGGTGGTATCTCAGGATCACCATGGCAAGGGGAGATGCATCGTGTAGAGAAGATGAATGCGAGAGAGAGAGTCGACACAATAAAAATAACGATATTACTTGTATTGATTTTTCGAAAGCCTTACATATAGAGTTAAAAGTTGCCATCATGCAAACTTCTAAAGAGAAGTAAAGTGCATCTGCATGATATGGCGAGGTGTTCCCACGGGTAGACGACCATCGACTAGGGCTTGAAACCTAGCATTTCCCCCCTCAAGCCCAAACTAAACACACCACTCTGATGATAGCTCAAGTTTTTGGTGTACTCGTTAGCCATGAGTTTTAGGTTCTCTCACAACCAAGGGTTTTGGTACATCCATAACCTAGTGCTACTTTTGAGCTACCAACAAATGGAGTTTTTGGTTGACTCCCAAACCTTGGATTTTGGTGTACCCAATAACTTCATGAGAAGTGGGACAATAGGCTAAGAAAATATGTTTTTGGGAGGTCTTACCTCTTATGTGTGACAGTGTCTAACCCATACAACTTTGACATGGCTGTAATTGACAATTGATAGGCTAAAACAAGGCTTGGATGGTATCATTTGACAAAAAAATATATGACAATTTTTTACAAAAGACAAACCATAAGTCTATGACACTTAATGTCAGGGTTTTGGGTATTAAGGTGCAATGGAAATTATAGATTAACTAGGGTAATCGATCAATTGTGTAACATTGAGCATATTTGAACATGACAATTGCAAAGCATGCATTAACTTAGATTCAATCACACATCACACACATGTACTGAAACTGTGTGTGTGTGAGAGAGAGAGAGAGAGAGAGAGAGAGAGAGAGAGAAAGAAATTTGACATCAATTGAGGGCCGGATATTTGGAGCCGACCCCCGCTCCGAAAGGACTTTGTATCAATAAATTCTTCTTCTTTACAAGAGCTTTTGATCAATATAAGTGACTAATCGCAATGCACAAATTGAAGAGATGAAAGCTCTAAAATTTGGCAGAGTCTGCGATTATAAATTTCACATAAAACAACTCGTTGAACTCAATCCCAAGGCCCTAAACACCTTGCGAGTGATAGGATTTGCGGGGATTAAGCAAGAATCAAGTTGAAAAGAAGATATGTAAGCATTAAGAACTAGTAACCTGCATAGTTAAATAGTATAAACTTGAGCAGCCATTAAGAAGATATGTAAGCATTAAGAACTAGTAACCTGCATAGTTAAATAGTATAAACTTGAGCAGCCATAGCTATAGAAATTCTATATATATATATATATATATATAGAGAGAGAGAGAGAGAGAGAGAGAGAGAGAGAGAGAGAGAGAGAAGATGATGATCCTTGAGGAGAGCATGGAGAGATTCTTTTGGTTGAGGAATTGCATGGAGCTTCATGAGACAGGAAGATGGAAGTTTCCATGCTCTCTCCAGTGCGGCCCTGTAGAAAAAACTCAAAAAACTCCCTCTTGCGGTCCTCAAACGAAAAAACTCCGAACTACAAAGTTGTTCATCTTGTTGTTTTCAATAATTTGAGTGGGCTAGTTTTGCGAAAACGCTTTCTTTTTTGAGTTATTCCAAAATACTCAACCTAGGTTCAGAAAAAGAAGTTTTCTATTTTTAAGAGTCACTCCTCTCACCTTATCTTTTGCATGTGAGGCTTGTGGACCACACCCCTCATCTCCACCTGGCTTTACATTTCCAAGCATGAATAATAACACCTTGGCTCCCATTCAGACCTTTTGGTTAACCTTCTAACTTTTGGAAGCTTTTGGGATCCATTTTGGACTCGCTAATATCCTGTGTTCGCCCCATAAGATCCCAATTGAATTCTTATCAAATTTTGTTGACACTTGTGAAGAATGCATTCAAATTTTGGAGCTCTCTAGTTCCCAAACACATTCCTTTGCCCGTTGTACATGATTGACCCTTCTACTTTTTTTATTTTCTCTGACTAGAATGAACAATTCTAGGAAGAGAAAATTTATTTAAGTATATCAAAAATGAAATCTGATGACACTTAATAGGGATTTTTTTTTTTGAACTCTCTATTGATGTATTAAGTGCTCAAAACAAATTGTCAAAAAAATCACCATTTGATCAATTTTCATACAACTCGTCTTGATTGTGTCATAAAATCTAATATCTAACTATACCCAAATAATTTTCTCATATTAAAATGGTCATTTAATGCGGGAGAATAAAGGGGAACAAGAGTTAGAATATAGAAATGTGCTTTTAGATTTATCTTAGCACGAGACCAAAGGCAATGGGTCCAAATGGGAGATGGTCTAGCAAAGAGCAATAGCAGCTAATGGAGCTTAAAAGACCTTAGGGTTAGCTTCATTAAAGACGTCCCAAAGGCTAGTGTTAAAAGTCCTTAGAACTAGGATCTTAATCAAGCAGGGGCTAACCTTGAGGTGGGACCCCTGCCCAAACTTGAGGTGCTTGTCGTGCTTGATGACTAAGGTGCTTGAGGTGCTTCATGAACAAGGTGCTCAAGGTGCTTCATGACTAAGGTGCTTGAGGGGCTGAAGGTGTTCCAAAAAGTCAATCATATCCCTACACAAGGGGAGCGAGCCCTACAAGTAGGGGCATGAGAGGGAACACACACACACACACACACACACACACACACACACACACACACACACACACACACACACACACACACCACACACACACACACACTCAAGGCAGGCCAAGTCTAAAGAAGCAACAAGGACACATGTCAAGTTCCTTCCCATGTTGCCCTCATAAGGTTCCTAAATCCTATTGGTTGACCTCTAAAGGGGTCCAATGAGAATTTAGTTATTTAATAATTATTTAAAGCAATTTTCAATCCCTCTCTCTCAAAGGGGAAAGGAGGACACTTGTCCAAATGCTACCATGGTTTCCTGATATGCACTATGCATGTGATTGACTAGGCTTGCAGGGTTCCAATCAAATTCAAGGATGAGAAGTTGAGAGCCTACACCAACACTATTGGCTATGGAATGCAAATCCAACCGAGAGCCATGCTTCAATGCTATGCTAGCCATCTTCTTCATCTCCATTACTATGCTATTATGATATGCTAGGCTCTTTGAGTAATGGTATGAAAGGACACTATTTCTTTCTCGTGAGAATACTTCTTCATCATCTTTCCTACCCTCATTTCCTACTAGCTCTCTCCACCTTTGAAGGTGTTTGAGGTATTGGGACTGAGGCTAGGGACAAGGCCAGGGACAAGTTAATTCTTTCATTTAGCTAAGTTACGGACATAATTGTGGTGCATGAAGCTCTCTATCTTCATTGCACCATAAAGGTCTTAAGGAACACAAAGCTTGTATTGTACCAAGTTTCTCTTTGTGGGAGAAACTATAATACAAAAGCCTTTTGGAGGGGGGACCGGCTCCACATAAATCCGGTCCTCAACTGTTGTCAAGTTCTCTAAGCCTCTCTCTTGTTAAGTATTGTTCATACCAAGTTTATTAAGTATAATGGTTATATTTCTACCTCTAATCAAGTTTACCCCTACTTTCTCAAAGTATTCTCATAAAAATGCTCACTACAGTTTTCTTAAATCCGTTATTCTCAATTTTCGTAGTCCATTTCCATTACATTGGTATCATAGCTATTGGTTTCTCTTTTCTTGCTTAATAAGAGAGGTCCTTAAGTTTTCCATGAAAGGTTGGACCTGTTCATTGCAAGACGATAAGTGGGACATGGATCTATTATCTTGGTTGAAAAGGACTTAGTTTGAGGTACACCATTGGGACATATAGACTTAATAACGGAGTCTCTTGGGGCTTGCCTTTGGCTTAAACCATTATTGAGCTACTAGCAAGCTCAATTAAAACCATAATTAACCGGTCAATGTTAGACCCTCTCAACTACTTTTTGCAATCAACACACTCTAAACCACAAGTGCGGCTACTTGAGAGCTAATTTTCAAAGTTAAAGAAGAGTAGCAACTAAGGTTTTTGAGGGTATCAAAGCACAAAGTAGCATACACATAAGTTTAATTAGCATGGCTGACAATAATGAAGAGAGTAGAATGAATACTGACAGCTTTGATTCTGCACATGAAGGTGCTACTGATGATGCCCCAATGTTTGTGAACTATCTTGTTACTAGGTTGAAACAAGCTATGGGCAACTGTGCCTTGCCAGCTAAAGTCACCCAACAAACTTGTGCTTATGGGATTTCCCTACCTCTCTAAGAAGCTTAGGAAGCCTCTTGTTGAGACTTTCAAAAGAAGACTCTCTCTAATAAGAGAAGAGGAGGAATCCAATAAACAAGAAAGAAGTGAATCTCCAAATTCTTCTGAAGATGTGGCTCCACGAAGACGGTGATCTCGATGATCCCCAACTCCTCCCAAGAGGAGCAGATCATCCTATAGTCCTTCTCCTCGTCAGTCTGAAAGGGAAGAGAGAAAACAAAGAAAGAAAAAGGCAAGAAAGTGGTCAACCTCTCCTCATCCTTCTTCACCTTCCTCCGCTTCCGACAAAAGCAGTGGTTATTCTCTTAGAGAATACAAGAGGAGAGGACATCGCAAATCCTATTCTGCTTGGAAAAAGTCCCAAAAGCTTAAGAAGTCCAAAGAGGGAGAAAAGAGTATCTCTTTTCTCACCTATGATGGCACCTTTGGTGCTACTGACAAAGTATTGGCCTTCATCCAGCAATGTGATGCGGCCTTTGGAGACGAAGGCTTCAAATATTCCTCCAAGCTATGTCATGTAGCTATGCACTTTCAAAAATCTCTTCGTCAATGGTGGGCTAGTCTCTGCGGAAATGAAAAAGCCCCAAGGACATCGAAGACTCTATGAATTTCCATAATGAAGAAATTCATTGCAAGCAATGCCAATAACAAAGTGCTTATTGAACGGAGAATCTTGAAGAAGCTACTCTCCCACGAGTCCATCCACAAATATGTAGACAAGCTTTGGGATTTACATCTCAAAGTTACAACCTTTCAGAAGATAGACTTTGCCGAGCAAAAGCAACAATTCTGTGTGGGATTACCTGAACAAATGACCGAGTATGTAAACTCCCAAAGACCTAGTTCTATCATAGTTATCCACCACACTATGGTTGCATCTTGTATCAATTTCCAATAAGGGGCTAAAAGGAATGCCAAGCCATGGAGAACAAAGTTCAAAATGATGCAAACGGGAAGAACAATGCTCAAAGTTCTTCCCAAGGCAATTTCAACAACAACAACAACATCAAGACCAAGGAGAAAGGAATTTACAAAGGTAAAGAAAAACTCTCTCCTGAAGAGCTAGAGGCTTTTCGTAAAGATCACTAGTTCTTCAAGTGTGGGGAGCAAGGACATGGCTATCGTTCTTGCCCCAAAAGAAATGCCCACAATGAGACTCCTAGAGCTTCCACGATTGAAGCTCCAAAAGAGGATACTCATTGCAAAGGATCATATGTTTCATATGCTTGGGGGAAGGTGAGGGAGCATGATGCCTTCATCCTATTTAATTATGGCTCTACTCACAACTTCATATCAACAAAGTTGGCCAAAAAGCTAGGCATACAAGCTTTCGAGATGGGAGATAATGTAACTGCTGATGGGGTTTTGAAGGGACATCAAGCCTCCTTTACTCCCTTGATTGGGAAGTTGAGGCTTCATGTCTAAAGCTACGTTGACAAAGATGACTTTTTCATCTCTCCTCTTCAACATGAGGATGCTATCCTAGGCGCACCATGGTTCAATCGCATGGCTGCCAACATGAAGTTCCTTGAAAGGAGAATCTACTTCATCGACAGGGAAAAGAGCATGTATATAGATGCTAATGAGTCCGGTTGTACTATACCAATTGTAAATTCACATGCCTTTGGGAAGTCAATGAAAAGCTCGGATTCCTCGTACATGATTTTTGTCAAAGAGTCTTTTAAGAATGCTAATGTTTTAACAAAACAAAGTGGTAGGAATCAAGAAGAATTAGTCTTGTCTAATTTTCTAAATAGATACCAAGATGTATTTATTGATGACATCCCTATGGAGTTAACTTCAAGACGAGGGGATGATGACCATATGATAGAGCTTCTACCTGGGAGCTCACCGCCTAATAAACTTCCTTCCAAGTGCATGAGTTGATAGACAAGGGGATGGTGAAGATGTTGCTTGTGCTCCTCCAATGATTTGGAGTAGATGATCATTTTGTCAAAGAACACTCCAGTGAACTTGCGATAGGGTCTAAATATTTTCTCCATTAGGCGGTTGAACGTGGCTGGAGCATTTGTCAAACGAAAAGGCATGATAAGATATTCATAAAGACCAAATGTTGTGCAGTACTACGTGGTCTTTACAATATCTTCATTCACTATCCTTATTTGATGATAGCCACTTTTAAGATCAATCCTACTGAAGTAGGTCGAACTTTGTAGCTTCAAACAGATCTTCCACTACCCACAGTACCGGAAATTTGTTTTTGATAGTGGTACGATTTAGTGCTAGATAGTCCACACACATGCATTATGTGCCATCTTTCTTTTGCACTAAAAGTTTTGGAGAACAAAAGAGAGAGGAGCCTAGTCTCCATGTAGTTTTTCAAGCTATGAGGGAGAATAAACTTTTCATTATCCAAAAGAAGAGTAAATTTTCCCTCCAAGAGATTCAATACTTAGGTCATATTATCTCTCAAGTTATGATAAAGGGAAACAACTCGGATTACTCCAGCCATTACCAATCCCTAATTCGCCATGGGAGAGTATATCCACATATTTTATCTTTGGAATACCAAAGTCTATCCATGGGAATACGAGAATATGGACAACAGTCGGCAAGTTTAGCAAGCAAGCACACTTTATTCCTATCAAAAAGACTATTATGGCACACCAAATGGAAACCCTCTTTTATCTCAAATTTTCAAACACCATGGATTTCCAACATCCATCGTGTCAGATAGAGATCCTATAATGACCAAGAGTTTTTGGAAAGGTCTTTTTGAAAATCTAGGTACAAGGTTGAATTTCCCTTCGGCCTATCACCCACAAACGGATAGCCAAAGTGAGATAGCTAACCTTACGATTCTCGATCTACTAAAGACTTATGTTACAGAAAATCAATGCTCACAATGGGAGAAGTATCTACCCCTTGTAGAGTATGCGTACAATAACACTATCCATACTACTACGGGGAAGGCACCTTTTGAAACCATTGAAGCAAGAACTAAAAGGTCCCTTTCTATTAAAGTACATGGGAAGATCTTCGCTAGCGATGAGTATAGCCGATACCTACAAGAATCTTTCCAAAAGATTAAGGAGGCTATATCCATCTCGCAACAAAGGCAAAAGGCTGTTGCTAACAAGCACAAAAGGGCCTTAGCTTTCAAAGAAAATGATTAGGTCCTACTCAAATTTCCCACGGCTCAATTGAAGTAGACTACAGGAAAAAATCCTATAGGCCATCAAAAGGATTATGCTAAACTAGCAAAAAGATACCATGGTCCTTTTTAAATCCTAAAACCAATCATGAGATGGCCTATGAACTCAAGTTGCCCAACCATTGGCTCATTCACAATGATTTTCATGTGAGCCTACTTAAGCCTTACAAAGGAGAGCCACCACAAGAACCAATCATTAAGGACCAGCACGAGATCAAAGATCAAGAAGAGGTGATTCAGCTCGAATCGATTCTTTGACGTGAAGACAAGGTACTAAGACATGGTAAGATTATCTGACAGTATCTTCTTTTCAAAAATTATCCTTTTGAAGATGCTAGATGGATGCAAGACACAGCTTAAGGATAGTTTGAACATTGCCAATGCTTACGATGCTACACTAGAGTAAGCAAATGTAAATGTTTCTCTTAAATGATCAATGTTTTTGTCTCAAATAAGACTAGTTCTCTTTATATTCTTCACAAATTTAAGTAGTATGCATGCTTAGAATCATGTTTGTGATGACAACGTCTCTCAAACACCAAGTAGAATTTATCACTATACTTTGGGAGAATGGATTGGACTTGAGAGGATACATGCTTGCGATAGCTAAGTCTCCCAAGCCCCAAATGGATTAGTCATCCATCTTGGAATGATGTTGTAGGGTAAAAAGGGATCCTCTATCCGCTAAGAAATGTAGACTAATGACTAACGCTTTATCTTCTCTACCTCATAGTTGAGGACGACCATGGTTTCAAGAGAGAGGTAATGTCATAAAATCTAATATCTAACTATATCAAAATGATTTTCTCATAATAAACTGATCATTTCATGTGGAGAATAAACAGGAACAAGAGTCAGAATATAGGCATGTGCTTTTAGATTTATCTCAGCACTAGACCGAAGGCAATGGGTCCAAATGGGAGATGGCCTAGCAAAGAGCAATGCTAGCTAATGGAGCTTAAAAGATCTTAGGGTTAGCTTCATTAAATACCCCCAAAGGCTAGTGTTAAAACTCCTTAGACCTAGGATCTCAATCAAACAGGGGCTGACTTGAGGTGGGAACCCTGCCCAAACTTGAGGTGCTTGTCATGCTTGATGACTAAGGTGCTTGAGGTGCTTATCATGCTTGATGACTAAGGTGCTTGAGGTGATTATCATGCTTGAGGACTAAGGTGCTTCGTGACTAAGGTGCTTAAGGTGCTTCATGACTAAGGTGCTTGCGGGCTTAAGGTGTTCCAAAAAGTCACTCATATCCCTAAACAAGGGAGACGAGCCCTACAAGTAGGGGCATGAGAGAGGAGACACACACACACACACACACACACACACACACACACACACACACACACACACACACACACACACACACACACACACACACACACACACACACACACACACACACACACACACTCAAGGCAAGCCAAGTCTAAAGAAGCAACAAGGACACATGTCAAGTTTCATCCAATGGTGCCCTCATAAGGTGCCTAAAGCCTATTGGTTGACCTCTAAAGGGGTCCAATGAGAATTTAGTTATTTAATTAATTGTTTAAAACATTTTTCAAGCCCTCTCTCTCAAAGGGGAAAGGAGGACACTTGTCCAAATGCTACCATGGTTGCTTGAAATGCACTATGCATGTGATTGACTAGGCTTGCAGGGGTCCAATCAAATTCAAGGATGAGCTGCAAGGAGGAGTCAACCAAAGCAAGCTGGGGGTGTGCTTGGGGGATATACTTTGTCTTTGACACACTCACATGCTCTCATTCTCACTTTGTGAAAGTGCAAGAACTCCATCTCCTTCTCCAAGCTTGAGAAGTTGAGAGACTACACTAACACTCTTGGCTATGGAATGCAAATCCAACCAAGAGCCATGCTTCAATGCTATGCTAGCCATCTTCTTCATATCCATTACTATGCTACTATGCTATGCTAAGCTCTATGAGTAATGGTATGAGAGGACACTATTTCTTCTTGTAAGAATACATCTTCTTCCTCTTTCCTATTCTCATTCCCTGCTAGCTCTCTCCACTTTTGAAGGTGTTTGAGGTCTTGGGACTGAGGCCGGGGACAAGTTAATGATTTCATTTAGCTAAGTTTCGGGCATAATTGTGGTGCATAAATCTCTCTATCTTCATTGCACCATCAAGGTCTCAAGGAACACAAAGCTTGTATTGTACCAAGTCTCTCTTTATGGGAGAAACTAAAATACAAAATCCTTTTGGAGGGGGGATCAGCTCCACATAAATCCGGTCCTCAAATGTTGTCAAGTTCTCTAATTCTCTCTCTTGCAAAGTATTTTTCATGCCAAGTTAATTAATATAATGGTTATGTTGCTACCTCTAATCAAGTTCACCCTCTATTTTCTCAAAGTATTCTCATAAAAATGCTCACTACAATTTTCTTGATTTTGCTATTCTTAATGTTCATAGTCCATTTCCATTACAGGTTGTTTGAAGCTCGTAAAGCTTGGTGGCTAACCACTTCTTCATGCAATTGGATGCTTTCAATAGTTGACAATTGGCGACTTTCTGAGATGCTGCAAAAATTGCCAAAGAAATGTTCCTTTACTTGTTGCTTTTTTAGATGCTGTTTTGTGCAAGGTTACCGTCAAGACCAAGGGGAAAACATTTTAAAATGCTACAAAACAAACTGCCTAGACTGCTTCTTGAAATGCTTCATGTCTATTGGACTTTCTACTGCACTTGCCTTGATGGCGCTTTGATATGCTGCTTGCAAGATAGCGTTTTGAAATGCAAGCTGTAGAGATTTTTGTCACCGGGATTACATAGGGCTTTGCCTCACAGTGCATGTCATTGTTGCCTATCTAAACGCCACCGCCAAGTTATGTACTTCACCAGGTTCTCCACTTTGGATAAGAGAGGCAAAGACATCAAACCTCCTTATAGGACCCTTTTGAGAGTCCAATTTTTCCCTGATGCATCTCCCACACACACCCACACACACACACACACACACACACACACACACACACACACACACACACACACACACATGTCTATGTATTTACACACATACATAAATTAGATATGTATATATTATACACACACACACACACACACACACACACATATATAAGAGATGGAGAGAGAGATGTACACACACACACAGACACACACACACACACACACACACTGATGAAGAGAATTCCTAATGTTGTAGAAAGAAAACCAAGGGATTTTAGACATCAATGTGACAAGTTGAACTCAAGATTTGTTACTCAGAATGGGGCTAGAGAGAGAGAGAGAGAGAGAGAGAGAGAGAGAGAGAGAGAGAGAGAGAGAGAGAGAGAGAGAGAGAGAGAGAGAGAGAGAGAGAGAGAGAATCCACAACCGCATTTGCAAATTTTACCCACACTTGTCATACAAAGTGAGCTTATATAGCCCACATCACAAAATATTAGATGCAACAATTTCATCACCAAAATTGAGAGCATGAACTGTACACTTGTCATCCACAAATTTGACAACAAGACCAAGTCTAACAAGTGTAGATAAAAACAAAAAGGTCTTTTTTATCCCAAGTACATAAAGTGCATCAACAAGTGTGAGAGAACTTCCATTAGCAGCAGCCAACACAATCTTTCCAACCTTGACCGGATAAGAGGCATTGTTGACATAATATTGTATTCCCATGGGGACATCCTCAAGAGAGGTAAACAAGTCACGATGAGAGGTAATGTGCTTTGTAGAACCACTATCAAAGTACCACACATGAGAATTTGAAGCAACTGACATACATGAATCATGTACATAAGTGTTAGACAAGGGGAACTAGAACCTAGGAGTCCACCACCCAACCACCCACTATATAACATGGCCCCTGGCCCTTTGCACTAGTTAGTCTCCCTTTACACACTGCCTAGCCCGGCCTTGCCCTTGTCTAGCCCAAGCCTTGGCGGTGTCCTGACATTACTCGAAAACAAAAGTGGGAAACTTCTTCTTAAGAACACTAATGTTTTCCCAAGTGGCACCTTCCTCAGGTCGGTCTTTCCACTTGATTAATGCTTGTTGACGTACATGATGACGTATACGTAACTCATGATAATTGAGAACATGTTCAGGTTCATGCGGTAAGGTAGGAGGCTCAATGAAATCAACCAAAATCTGTTGGTCAATGACATTGTCGTCCCCATGTAACTGCTTACGTAAACGGCTTACATGAAACACTGGATGAATACGAGAATGTGTAGGTAGCAATAATTTGTAGGCACGATCACCTACTCGCTTGAGTATTTTGAAAGGCCCACAATATCAGGGAGATAATTTAGGTGTTGGCCCAGTTTCCAGACTTTTTGAATGTTCTAGCACACGTAAAAATACTTCCTCGAAGGTAACTTGCCGACGTTTCTCATCAACATACTTCTTATACTGATCCTGTGCTTGTCGGACATTCTGACGCGCGAGTTTCAGCATATCCATGTGGTCTTGGAGAAAATCCTTAACCTGTTGGAGCTTTTTGGTTGCCAACCCCACCATAACAGGTGATCTAGGTTGAAACCCATACATGAGCATGAAAGGACTAAATCCAGTTGTGACATGCTTAGCACTATTGTAGGCAAACTTGAGAATAGGTAAGTATTCTTCCCAGTCTAACTATTTTTGCTGACGTATGCTCTTAGCATATCCTCTAGCACTTGGTTAACTCGTTCAGTCTGACCATATGTTTCTGGATGATTGGCTGTACTGAGGCTCAGTTGTGTACCCAATCGTTTAAACACAGCCCTCCAGAAGTGACTGTTAAACTTGGGATCCCGGTCTCGCTGACAATGTTACTTGGAAAACCATACGACTTGTGTAGATTGTCCACAAATAACTTGGCTTGTTATGGTGTCTTAACCGTTGATTTGGTTGGAATAAACTTACATAGTTTAGTCAACCGGTCTACGACCACCCATACCAAGTCATGACCTCGTACAGTGGTTGGTAAACCCACAAGAAAGTCCATAGAGATGCTTTCCCATTTTCCATTGGGAATCGCCAAAGGATGTAAGAGACCTCCTGCTTTCAAGCGCTCTGCTTTGTTAACTTGACATTTTTGGCAGTGCAAGACAGAAGCTTGAACAAAGCCATGTAGACCTGGCCAGTAAAACTATCATTGTACGAGAGCATAAGTTTTTCTACTACCCGGGTGCCCTGCACTTGGACTATGATGACATTCATAAAGAATTTGGTGTCGAATGTCTATGTCCGTCGGTACACAAACTCTCCCCTTATGGAGTAGGTACCCATTGTCGATGGTGAAATGCTTCCATCGCTGTAGTTCATCACTCGATCGAGGAGAACTAGGTGAGGAGGTTAACATTACACTACCATCATTGGAGTGAGAAGGATCCCTCATTTGTACATGGCTCCACACTTTGGAATATGCTTCATCATGCTCATATTTGCCTTTGAGAGAATCCAAAAATTCACTACGATGTTCCGTGAACAAGAGAGCATTGATCTCCGGTATACGACTTAGAGCGTCAGCCACCACATTGTATCGACCTTTACGATACCTGAGCTTGGCATCATATGTTACCATATACATGTGGTAGTGATGTGTGTGAAGACACTAGGACCGCCGGGGCATTTTTTCCCTCTTTAGGAGGTTTTCCCCCCCCAGCATTGTATATATGCCCATCACTCTAGGGCTATCTATCTTTCCATTGCATACTAAGAAACAGACTCTCTATTGTGTGCCTTGAGCTTCCTTCATCTTCTCCAAGCTGTGTGCGTTTCTTTGCAACCCTATTTCCAACAATTGGTATCAGAGTAGGTTGCGTCCCCCCGGGCTTAGTCGCCAGCTGCTCCAGTACACGCCTGCTCACTTTCTCCGATTTCAGTGATCTTTGGCGAGAGTTCGCAGGTCGACAAATATTTCGGGCCAGTTCGTAGAGATTGGTCTGCTCAGATTTTTGATTTGGGCTCATTTCGGCCTCCGTTTCCACTACAAGCAGTACTGCACAGACTATTTTGTCATTTGTGCAAAATTTCTGTCAGTGCCGTTTTCTGCATAACAGGTGCCTTATAGTCTTCTACGGTTTGTGCTATATAACACGTGTTGTTCCCGCTCTGTTTCTCCTATTTTGGAGCAATTTTCACATCAGGTGCAACATTTACCATGGCTGACAACAACAACACAGATGTGTTCAAGATGTTTGCTGCTGAGGACAGGTTGGATGCGGACTACCCTATGTGGGCTTATATGATGCAACATGTTCTTGTGTCAAAGGGCATCTGGAACATTGTGCAGGGCATTGATGTACGTCCTGGTTCTGAGGATGTAGACGACGTTGAGGATGTTGCAGGTCTTGCTGCTGTTAGAGTTGTTTTGCCTATGGCAGAACAATCTCGTTGGGATGTAAAGGATGTGCAGGCTCATGCATTGATTGTGTTGTCTGAAGCACACCATTGTTCCTCACATCAGTTCAACAAAATCTGCAAAACAGGCTTGGGATATTCTAGCAGGTCTTTATGCAAGCCACAATGAGGCTAAAATTGCTTTGCTATGTAAAGAGCTGGAGTCGAAGATTATGCATGAGGAAGATGATATGGACACTTTCCTTGCTAGTATTAAGGATATCAATGAGCAACTCATTTCTGTAGGTGAAGTCATTTCAGACAGTTCCCTAGTGCAGAATGTTCTTGATGCTTTACCAGATTCCTACCAGACTTTTGCTAGTACTTGGAGACTGATGACCCAAGGAAATTCTGAAGTTGTCAAGTTTGATGCATTATGCACATTGCTGTTGCAAGAGTCACTTTCTAGAAAAAACAGGACTAGGCAGCATGCAATTGAACATGCTTTTATTGCTTCTCAAAGAAAGGGTGGTAACAGTAATGTAGCCACTTCTTATGGTTCTGCTGCGAGTGGCAAAAATTCTGTTCCTAATGCTTCTGCTAGCAGCAATTTGTCTGGAAATTATGGTAATAAGGGCAAAAAGAAGTTGTGCTGCCATTATTGTAAAGCTAATGATCACTTGATCAAGTCGTGTCCTAAGTTGAAGGCCAAAGAGGCTAAGAAGAAAGAGGGTGGTTCCACTGCAAATGCTAGTTCCACTACAAATGCAACCATTGTTGAGTCTTCTGTGAAAGGAGATTGTAATGCTGATGTTGATGCAGAATGGGCTTTTAGCGCAGAGTGCACTTACAATCCTACTATCCATGATGCATGCTTGTCAGTTGCTGCAGATTCACATGTGTGGTATTTCGACAGTGGTGCTACAAAGCACATTACCTCACAACGTAAATTGTTCACCTCTCTCGAGTCTGTCCCTCATCGAAATTCAGTTACTTGTGCCAACAATGCCTCTTATCTAGTTCAGGGAGTTGGAAAGATTGTGTTTACTGCTGCAAATGGCAGTTCCTTCACACTTGTTGATGCACTTTATGTACCTGGGATAAAAAAGAATCTCTTGTTTGTATCCGCACTTGCTAGACTTGGGCTTGTAGTCAAATTTGTGGATGACAGATGTATAGTTCATGATCTCAATTTTGGTGATGAAATTGTTGCATCTGGCCTTTTGTGCCGTGGGCTATATAAGCTCACTTTGTATGATAGGTGTGGACAAAATTTTGCAAATGCTGTTGCAGATTCAAGGGCTATTTCAAATGCAAGACTTTGGCATACATGTTTTGGTCATCTGAATTTTGCCAGTTTGCTGTGTTTGCAGAAATCTGATATGATTGCTTCTTTGCCACCTCTTGAAGCACCTATCAAACATGTTTGTGAAGGCTGTATTTTGTGTAAAATGCAGAGTTCTAAGTTTCCAAAGGATGGTTCAGTTCGGGCCACGTACAGGTTGCAGCTTGTGCATAGTGATGTTTGTGGACCCATGCAAACTTCGTCCTTGGGCAATTACCTGTACTTCATGAATTTCATTGATGATTACTCCAGGCATGCATGGGTATTTCCCCTTAAAGCGAAGTCCGAAGTTTCTATGTGCTTCAAACAATTTCTGGCTATGGCTGAAAATGTCTCAAAATGTATTATGGGCACCCTCCATTCTGATCGAGGGGGGGAGTATATGTCTCATGAATTTAATGCATTTCTGGCTAGTCGTGGGATAAAACACCAATGTACAGTGCCTTATACACCTCAACAAAGTGGTGTTGCTGAGAGGAAAAACAGGTCACGTACGGAAATGGTACGATGTATGGTCAAAAGTCAAGCTTTGCTGCATTCTTTTTGGCTTGAGGCCATCATGTGTGCCACTTATGTACTTAACAGGTGTCCTACGAAAGCTTTGCAGTCTATAACTCCATATGAGGCATGGCATGATAGAAAGCCTTCTATTGAGTACATGCGTGTTTTTGGCTGTTTGGCATATGCTTTGGTGCCACAAACACAACGCAAAAAATTGGATGATAAGGCTGTCAAATGTATTTTTGTTGGTTATAGTGCTGAAAGCAAAGGTTACAAGTTGTATCATCCGCAAACAAAAATGTAAGCTCACAGGACATTTATGACACTTTGTTGCCTCTTTTCAGTGGTGGAATGTAATTTCCAATGAGGCAAATGTACAACCTATGGGGGTTTCTCAAAATGTTACAGATAAGACTATTACGATGCAGATGTACATGATGTACTTGATAAGGAAAAGGGATGAAAATGAGCAAGCTAGAGGTATGCCAAAATGGCTGGTGCACACTTTGCGTGATAGTAAATTGGATGCACCTTTGTCTAGTCATACTCGTTCAAGCTCTCGCCATGCATCTTATGCATAAGATTGTTATGCTTCGGCTGTGTCTAGTTTACATGATGTTGAGGAGCCTTTGTCTTTGATGAAGCACATAATTCAGAAAATTGGATGGCTGCCATGCAATCAGAATATGATGCACTTATAGAAAATGACACATGGACTTTATGTGATTTGCCTCATGGCAAAAAGGCCATTGGTACGAAGTGGGTTTACAAGTTGAAACGCAAGCCGGATGGTGAGATCAATCGCCATAAGGCTCGACTTGTTGCAAAGGGTTATGCACAACAAAAAGGCATAGATTATGAAGAGACTTTTTCTCCCACTTGTCGTATGACTAATGTGCATTGTGTGCATTTTCTATGTGCATTGGCATCTCATTTTGGTTGGGATGTACATCAATCAGACACTGTTAATGCTTTCTTGAATGGTGACATATTTGAGGAAGCTTATGTAACGCAGCCTTGCGGTTTTGTCATAAAAGGACAAGAGGACAAAGTGTGCAGATGTAAGAAGGCTTTGTATGGGTTAAAGCAATCTCCTCATGCTTGGTATGAGAAAGTTGACACTCATTTGGTTAAACGAGGCTTTCGTAATAGTCCAGCAGAAAGCACATTGTATGTAAAGCGTGAGGGTGATGTACTTCTCATTGTGGTTCTTTATGTCAATGATTTGCTGATCACTGGACCAAATGAGAGACATATTGCTGAATTTAAGGCTGATTTGAATGCTACTTTCAAGATGAAAGATTTGGGGCTGTTGCATCATTACTTGGGCATACAGTTTAAGCAGTGTGATGGTGGTATTGCCTTGTGTCAGAAAAGTTACATAGAGACCTTTCCATGTAAGTTTGGACTTGAGGATTGCAAACCTATTGCCACTCCCATGGAAACAGGTTTGAAATTGAGTCTACATGATGCTGGTGATCCTGCTGATGTCACTCTTTACCAAACTGCTGTTGGCTGCCTCATTTATGTATGCAACACAAGGCCAGATATTCAGTTTGCAGTCTCACAGGTCAGCAGAGTTATGCATAGCCCAGGGTCTAAGCATTGGCAGGCTGTCAAGAGAATTTTCCGCTACCTTAGTGGCACTTTACATCTTGGCTTGTTTTATCCCAAGGGGGGATCATTGCCGCCAGACTTACATGCTTTTTCGGACTCAGATTGGGCTGGTTGTTTTGACACGGGAGTGTCCACAAGTGGTTTTTGTTTCATGCGTGGCAGTTCATGTATATCATGGTTGAGCAAGAAGCAACCTACTGTGGCCACTTTGAGTTGTGAGGCTGAGTACAGGTCAATCTTAACAGCTACGGTTGAGTGTGTATGGCTCAGACGCCTTATGGCTGATTTGGGTGTTGGACAGGACAATGCCAACACTATCTACACTGACAGTCAGAGTGCATTGGCAGTTGCTAGGAACCCAGTTTTTCATGCTCGCACAAAGCACATTGAGGTGAATTACCACTATGTTAGGGAGAGGCTCTCAGTAGGAGAGATCAGCTTGGCTTATGTGCCAACACAGGACAACCTTGCAGATCTTTTCACAAAGGCATTGTCTCGTGAGAAGCTTGAAGCTTTCCGCAAAGCTTTGGGCTTACTCCCCTTTGTGGACTGATCATGTCCTCAGGGCATGGCACTTCCCTTTACTCATGTGCCAGCTCTCGTTCACCGCATCACTCTAGGGGGGATTTGTTACCATATGCATGTGATAGTGATGTGTGTGAACACATCACTACCACATGTATATGTCCTAGTGTGTGAACACACTAGGACCACCGGGGCAATTTTTCCCTCTTTAGGAGGTTTTTTCCCCCGAGCATTGTATATACGCCCATCACTCTAGGGCTATCTATCTTTCCATTGCATACTAAGAAACACACTCTCTATTGTGTGCCTTGAGCTTCCTTCATCTTCTCCAAGCTGTGCGCGTTTCTCTGCAACCCTATTTCCAACATCATATTCCTGAAGAATCTCGGCCCACCTCGCTTTCCGATCCTTCAAATCCGTTTGTTGTGTAAATCATTTGATGCTTTCATGGTCAAACACAATCTCAAACTGAGCACCATATAGATAATGCTGCCATGTTTTTAAGGCAGACACTATTGTATAGAGTTTGCGCTCATAGGCAGAGTAGTTCTGTTGAGCTGCATCAAGCTTCTTGCCTTCAAATGCAATTGGCCGTTCGTCTTGTAACCGGACTGCTCCAATAGCACGGTCACTGGCATCCGTTTCCAAAACGAATGGTTTCAAAGGATCTACAATAGCTAGTATTGGACCTGTAGCTAATGCATCCTTGAGTGTATCGAAACTGTGTTGTTGAGCGTGTCCCCACTAAAAAGCTTTGCCTTTGCCTTTTAGTTGATCCGTCATGGGACAACAATATTAGCATAGTTTTTAACGAACCTTCGGTAAAAACTTGCAAATCCCAAAAAAATATGTAACTCTTCCAGATTTTTAGGGGAAGGCCATTTCCGGATGGTATCCACTTTGGATTGATCCATATATAGCCCATTAGCTGAAATAACATGCCCTAGCTAGTAAATTTCTTCTTTCAGAAAATCACATTCAGATTCCTTGGCATATAATTGTTTGTTCGTAACAACTCGAACACCTGCCTGAGATTGTTGTAATTGTTCTTCTTCAAAAGCACTGTAGACTAGAATGTCATCGAGGAAAACGATGACAAATTTGACCAAGTACGGCTTCAAGACACTATCCATAAGTGTCATTAATATTGCGGGCGCATTGGTTAACTCGAAGGGCATCACCAAAAACTCGTAGTGTCCAAACCTTGTTCGAAATGCAGTTTTGGGTATATCAGCAAGTCAAATACGGACTTGGTGATAATCGAACCGCAAGTCTATTTTTGTAAACATGCAAGCAGGAGTGAGTTTATCGAACAACTCATCCACTCACAACAATGGGTACTTGTTCTTAACCGTAACCACATTTAAGCCACGGTAGTCTACGCACATGCGCATACTACTGTCTTCTTTCTTCACTGTGATAGAATAGGAGAAGCCCATGGTAAGGAATTGGGTTGTATAAACCCTCTGCTAAGGTAGTCAGCAAGCTGACGTTCCACCTCAGCAGCTTCAGAGTAACTCATACGATAGGGCGGTTTACAGACAGGTTTACATCCTGCAGCCACATCGATGCTATGTTGCACCGATCGTGTCGGCGATAATCCTGTTGGAAAATTTTTAGGAAAAACATCTTGAAATTCCTTTAATAATTTCTGTAACTCACTAGCAACGTTTGCTTGTTTGGAAGTAGCCATTGGAAGAGATGAGAGAGAAGCATGCGGCGTTGAGGAATGTTCATCAGATTCAATGTTAGAGAGAAAATGAGACAGTGAGTAACACAAGATAACTTGATCTATTTCATTATAAAAAACAAGCTGCATAAGTCAGCGGTACAAATCAATGGTGAAGAAGGTACATCCTTCTCTCCTAACAACAACACATGTGTGCCATGGGATTTCAACATCAAGTTGTTGTGCTCATAGCTACGCTTTAGTGACGGTCCTGGGCTATGCAACCACTCCCTACCAAGGACCACGTCTGCCCTCTCCATGTTCATAACCTAAAAATCCAAGGATGTGGAGTAACCTTGTACTTCCAACAAAACAGCTTGGACTTGAGTATCCTAGATTTCTGTATCATGTCCATTCATCATTGCTACCTTGTAGCGGTGGGTACTCGGAGTTTGAGGCAATTTGAGTTTTTTCACCAATCTGTAATTGATGAATTTTGAGTAGCACTGTCATCTACCAAGATGCGCACCTTGTGTCCTTGCAGAGATCCGTGCATACGTACCGACTCATGTGGTCCAAAGGTTTGTTGCCACATGGAAGCTGTGAGACAGCATTCATGCGCCACCTTGGTGTGTGTTATGTCTACTGTAGAGAATTGTGAGGAAGACTCAAGAGGCAGTAGTTGCACCGCATGCACTGCTTTCTCCTTGCCATGAGCAACATATTTTCCCTTGGGACAATCCTTTTTGCCATGACCACTTCCTAAACATTGAAAACATAATTTCTCTTTCTTAGCTTTATCAAAGTCCTCAGGAGAGAGAGGACCTATGGATCCCTTGGGTTTTTTAGGTACTTCTGAATTGGCTACTATAAATTTCCTTTTGTTGTGCCCATACTGCATGCATGTATTACCATGTGTATTAGCAGGCACGTGAATATTATGTGCTTTCTTTTCATCTGGATCATCGTGAATATGTGCTTTCACTATGGCTTCCTCTAGTGTTTTAGGGTCTTGGGTCTTGACGTGCTTCTTAAGCTCTGGTGTCAGACCACGTATAAACCCCCGCACTTGTTGAAAGTTATCTAAGCCTTCCAACTTGAGGATAACATCCCAATAGTGAGATATATATTCAAGCAATGATGGGTATTGGCGCATGGAACACGTGTCCCAAGCCGTCCAATTCCAATCTGTCTCATTAGTAGGCAAAAATTCTTTGCGAAACATAGCTTCAAAAGCTGCCCAACTCTATGGTATGATATTCTTCTCCTTGAGAGACATCCACCATTTGTAGGCCTTGCCTTCCAGAGTTAAGCTCGTTTGCAGAGCTCTGACTGCATTCGGAGTACGCCGTAAGGCATGAATTCCATCCCACTTGCTGAGAAAGATATTCATTGCATCCTTATTGCGATCACGGTCTTCTCCCTTAAAAGTCGATGGTTTGGTGTTTTTCAACAGTTCATCCACCTCTTTTGCAGTTAGAGTGTGTAAAGTATCAACAGGTGGGCCTTGCCCTTGTGTAGCAACATGCTCATGTATGTGCGTGTTAGTAGGACCCTTGGACTACTGTTGCATTAATTGAATCACTAATGTGGATAGTTTAGTGACATTTTCATTTAAAGCTTTAAAATTTTCATCCATGACTGACATGCGTGTCTGAAGTGCACGAAATTCTTGAATGTCGAGCAACTCATAAGTGTCATCACCTGCTGTAGCGTCGCGGACACTCTCCTTGAGAGCATTTGACCGTGAGCCATCAGTGGCAGGATCCGGCGTATTTTTCTCAAAATCGAACATCATATTGATGTCGAATCCATGGCGGCACAGTGTGGTGCAAGGAAGAGTCAAAAAAATACTTGAGATTGAGAGCACTTGCAAAGTTTAATTAGCCTTGCTAATTCCGTCAAAGTCGATAGTATCCACGTGGAAATCGATCCGAAATGTCCGCCGTATAGGGAATTCCTTAATTCCTTGGTATCCGAATCAATTATGCGTGCAACCGTTAATTGATTTTGGAAGATAATGTTACTTTGAACTCCCACGGAGATGCTTTGATTAAATTTCTGAGTTTCTGTCGATAATACGCAGAAAATATGTGTGTCAATATGCCGAGCCTTGTTGAATCCGCACACGAGGGAGGGGGGGTACCCCACTCTGGATATCGTCCCTTGTATTTGAAAAAAAAAAGTCTTTGGCCACTAACCCCCAAGGGTTTGGGTGCCCGTCGAGTGTGTAGAGAAACAAGCTCACCGCTATGGCTGCTTGCAAACAACGTGAGGGGTCGAGCCAAGCTCCCCCCACCTCGTGTGTTGCTTGTCTCCGCCTGCTACTATAGGCCCGGGAAACTCTCCCCCCGTCGGCGCGATGCCGTAGAGCCCACAAGGGCTATGTTTGGTGCAGGTCCTGCCTCGGTGACTTCTCCTTGCAAGGGTAGTTGCATATGGTTTTTGTCCTGTCGTCCTCCTCACAGGAGGTGTGCTCCACGGTGCCTTGACCCCGACATGCAAAAAAGCATGCAAGTTTGTGTGGCTCCCCTCCTCCACGGTTGTGCCTTTCCCAAAAAAAAGAACCAAGCTCTTGATACCAATGTTAGACAAGGGGAACTAGAACCTAGGAGTCCACCACCCAACCACCCACTATATAGCATGGCCCCTGGCCCTTTGCCCTAGTTGGACTCTTTTCCCACACTGCCTAGCCGGGCCTTGCCCTTGCCCTTGTCTAGCCCGGCCTTGCCGGTGTCCTGACAATAAGGATCATAAATGCACTTTGCACTAAAACCCCATTCTCTATCTACATCAACATCACAGTCTCCTTTCGTGGAAGACTCTATAATAGTTGCACTTGTAGTGGAACTAGCCTCTTTGTTCTTAGCTTCTTTTGCCTTCAATTTCAAACATTGCTTGATCAAGTGATCATTAGCTTTACAATAATGGGAACACATCTTCTTTTTGCCCTTTTGACCAGAATTCCCAGATGAGGTGTTACCGACAAAAGCATTAAAAATATTTCCAAAAGGGATTGTACAAAGATGCAACACGATATTAACAAAGAGCTGTTAAGTATTGCCACTCGAGTAGCCGATGCAACTAATTGAACATTATTTGGCATCAACGGTTGCCCCTCTCTTTGATCCTACTACGTAAATGAGCTTAGTGCTCTCACTCACAACATCATTGAATTGAGCCACAATATATTTTCCCTCAAAGACCCAAAGGTTTTGAGCTTTGCATATTTGTTTCAAATAACAATTTTTGGTAAATTGGGTGGATGCCATAATGTCTTGGTTCTATGATCTCCTCCCTCCTAGGATAAGCTCATTCATAGAGAAAAGGATCTTCTAGGTCTTCTGCAACCATTTGCAGATTTTTGTGACCAGACCTCGTGTGACAGGGCAAGTTTTGAGCAGATGTAGGGGATCCTCCAAAGCTATTCTACATTTAGAGCAAGTATCAATGTCAATCCCTCTAGCAAGAATCTTATTCCCAATTGGGATGAATCCCCATAGCACCTTCCATTAACATCTTCATGGAGTTCAGTCAGTTGATCTCCCATATGATATTAACACTCTTTCACCATCACTCTTGTGATTAATTTTCCCTCCATATATTGACAAGCAAAGAAAACCACTTGGTTTCTTTGACCATCACTCTTGTGACTAATTTTCCCTCCATATATTGACAAGCAAAGAAAACCACTTGGTTTTGGAGATTAGCTTGTTATAGATATCTTGAGTCTTGGGAAGTGCAAACACCTAGTCATAGGCATAGGATTGTAGCACATAACCTCCAAGACCCTACAATTTAGAATCCTTTTGTAGGTATTCAAACTCAATTACTAATTGCTCCACTTCCTTCTAACATATATAATTTTTCATCCCAAATATGTGAAAGTTTGGAGATCCTTTTGTTACTCATCTTTCATGTAACTTCCCTCCAAAAAGAGTTCAAGTATCCCCGTCCAAGCTTGGAACGCCAGGGACCACTGCATAATGGAGACCAAAGTATTTGAAAGTTTCCCTCCATGAGCCGATGCTTCTTAGTCGCACGTTTATGTTGTTTCCCCTATGCAGACCCCAAGCTTAAGGAAATTCCAATTAGGAGCTAGAAATCATGCACTTTAGTCTCCTTCCATGTGCCTCCTTGAGAGACAAGCATTGCTTTTTTTAAATCATATCTGAGGTCATGACCACCCATTCTTACCTTTGATTAGCTAACCAGATGACTAGGTTTGCATTCATGGCTTTTGGATCAATCATAGCATCCAAAATCCCAGTGCCACCTTCGTTCTTGGGTCTCACCACCCATTCCCATTTCCCCCATTGCTAAGGAGTCACGTCTTTTGTGTTGTTCTTCCACAAGAATCGTTTGATAGGTTTCAAAAATTCTTTTTAATTGCAATTGACCGTTCTCAAAACATAAGTGGAAGGTATGACCCCCACACTAAGCTTAAGGCAAATAAAATACACACGCTAAGGACAATTGACTTAGTAGAGGTAGGTCCCAGAGTTGTAATAGTGTTGGACTGTGACTCATGTCTTATCCTTAGCCAAAAAGACACACAAAAAAAAACCCAAGACAAATACTTTGTCGTTTTTTTAATAAGTCCCACATTATATGCGATGTTTGTATTAAGAAAACAAGAAAGATACAAGAAAGCTCATGCAAAGAAATTACAAAGGGACGACCATTCACTGGCTTTTACAGGGAGCTAGCAACCCAACCAACAGACCATACGGCCATCGCTTTAACAACACATAGAGAAGGTGTTTACATTTTTTTTCTTTTTTTTAATGACGAGGCTAGTGTTTTTGACAAGGTAGTGATAACTATAAGATGACTTAAGCACTAGGTGGGGCTCTATATGAGAGCATGGTTGGGAGGTTACTAGCATGTTTGTCACTATCTACCATGCAGCAGCTAGGTGGGGCATGGTTGGGAGGTTACTAGCATGTTTGTCACTATCTACCATGCAGCAGGTAGGTGGGGCATGGTTGGGAGGTTACTAGCATTCCCGTCACTCCTTGGTCTTATGTCTGGATCAAGGCTAGACCAGGGAGTGACAAGCATGCTAGTAACCTCCCAACCATGCTCTTATATAGTTCCCCACCTAACATGCATGCGTGATGTGGTAGGCCTTGCCCTCATACCCACTGTAGGACCTTTGCCCTAGTTTTTGTCTTAAAAAACAAAAGTGGAATTCATTTCTTGATTATCTAATGTTTTACAAGTGGAACCTTCATGAGATCCATCCTTCCACTTGATAAAAATCTTCATAAACATTATAAAATATTCTCTAAAAATAGCCATTGACTGAGGATTTGAAATACATCAAATGATCATAGCATAACACTTCATAAGTGAGAATTCTTGATGCACCTAATAAAAGAACAATAGGTAAAGACTACCAAATTGTGCATCACTACCCTACGACCACTCATAAAGTTGTTGCACTTTCTTATTCTTCCACTTTTATGGGTAGAATCATAATCATATCTAATTAGACAACCTTGGCCACATAAATGTCTAAATAGAGAGAGCCTTAATGATTCTCATAGAGTCACAATGATTAGCACCTTAGGACTAATTGTGATGCATAAAAGTATGGCCCAAGTGTCATAGTCCATGAGAATTCATACTCTCCACAAGTGGAGTATATATCTTATGATATGTCGACTCTCCGTGTGAGTCTTTTTTGCAAATTATGTGACAGATAACCATGGCCATTTATCATATCTCCACCCTTGTATTGATGGATCCAATCTTGTTTTAAAATAAACATCCTATGTGATACAGTTTCCATAAGGAAATCTCAGTAAGTCAGAGTGAGATGAGTGTACCTACACTTCTTGTCCCACAGAAAGCTTACCATGAGTGTAACATAATAATACATAACATAGTCGGTCTGATAGTAACACCATAGGACTCGTGTCCACAAGTTGAGTCACTACAATAGCTAGAACTTGTGTCATGATACACGACCCTTGCTCTCAACATAAATCGTGTTGTAGGTCTTGACATGGAGACTTTTTGGTATGTCTTTGAATCTCATATGTAGGAAAAAACATGCCATGCATGTAACACTTGACTCTCCGAAATGTGAAAGAATTGGCAAAATAAATGTAGTTTAACTACTTTGCTATGATTTATAACCACATTTGTTGATAAGAAAAATAACCATATCTTGTGTGTGTGTCCTCATGCACCCTTGTGCATGGTCCTTTGTTTTCAAATTTGAGCATCAAACAAACAATCAATTGCAATCTAGTCAATGATAGCATCGACAAAGAGTATCAAGTGTCGTAGCAGAAGCATTAAAAAAAACACTTGTCTGGATTTAAGTCCACAATACTAGCATGCAAACCATAATGTGTTGCCTTGTTTGAATGAAACTTTTCTCACACTTTTGTGTTTGTGGTGTTTGTCATGCTTTGCACCAGCCATGCATAAAGTCTTGCTCCTTGAGCTCAGAAGCTTTTTGTTGCTTTGTATGACCTCGACTTGCATGGCCTCACTCCTTGAAATTTGCATGCATTTGCATGGCCCGACTCCTTGAATTCAAGAGCTCTTACATGATCCTTGCATGGCATATAAGTTTTGCTTCTCTTGCTCGCCAGGCATGGCCTGTGTAATTCTCTAAAATACATACCAACATCAAAAAAGAAAAAATCCAAGATTAAGAGAATTTACCCAACCATGGTTGATCACTTTCTTTACATGGGTGCTCAAGATATGAAAAGAAAACCAAAGCTATGGCGAACAAGATGCTGCAGTGTGAGCACATACAGATCGCTATAGGCATTGATGACCAACAACCACGAAGGGAAAATTCATGCACATGTGGAGATGACTACGTTGGACACCACACATGACAAATCCTATCAAGGTCTATTGTTGCTCTGCCTCCCTACAAGGGTGCTCTCTTACGGCACTTCTTCACAGTGTCCTCCCAATTAGTCTTCCTCCCCTTGTGTTCTCATGCTACCCCTTTGTGCCATGCCTTCTTCTCTTTGCAAGGGAATTTTATCAGCAATGATGACAAAGGTAGTAGCTTTAGTAAATCCAAAGGCGAATGTAGGAACTAATGAGACAAGGAAAGATGTCAATGTGGAATGTGCTTGTAAAGGGCCTTGCAAAATCTAATCATGGATTGTAAATGGGCACCTCTTTTGTTGGCCTTTCTTTAGCAAATGGCTAGATCAAACAATGGCGTCCAAGCTTTGGCCTTCCAGGTCCAACTTCATGATGCACCCCGATAAGAAGGGTATTCAAGGCATTCCACCCTTCCTCTTTGTGTTGGCTCAATGTAGCCTGAGTATCAAGTGAGAAACCCTTCTCCTCCTCTTGGAGTTCTTGTGTAATAGCCTCTTGCTCATGTATCTTTATGGTGGCTCCCTCACATACTCACCACCTTGGACTGCTAAGCTTGTGTTGCCTTTTAGTTGCACCCTTCTCTGTAGTCCACCTCCGTCATGACCACCTCGGCCAAGGGCGCTCTTCCATGGCCCTTCTCTCGACCTTCCTCCTTGACCCTTCCCCTCTTGGGAAAAATCTCCACCTAGGCTTAGATACCAATGCAGACCAAGGAGTGATAGGCATGCTATTAGCCCCCCAACCATGCTCTTATATAGAGCCCCACCTAGCATGCATACCCTAACTCGTGGCAAGCCTTGCCCACCCTTGCCCTTACATCTAAAAAGATCAAAGCCCATGAAACTTGATAATTTTTGGAAGCTTCATAAATTGAAGGTTTTCAAGAAACCTAGTTGCATCACTACCCTCAAGCCCATTATAAACACTTCTTTCATAATATCGAAACTTTGACCTTCCAAAATCCACTTGTATAATTAGACAATTTCAATGTCTAATTATATCTTTCAAGCTACATGAAATAAAGGTTTTTAAGAAACCAACCTTCATCACTATCATCAATACACTTCTTTCATAAGACCCAAACTTTGGCCTTCCAACATTGAATAAGGCAATTTGAACGCCCATGCTAGCTTTTAGCAACCCACCTTGCAGAGAAACCTCAAATGATGGCATTGATAACCAGGGCCGAAAATTGCAACCCTTCCCACCCTTCCTTTGCTACTAGCCGTGCACACGCCGGGAAAATTTATAATAGCCCTTCCTAAGGAAGGATAGGTTGTTCGACTGGCCCTGCCCCAAGGAAGGGCATATTTTTGCAAGGCCTTCCTAGGGAAGGGTAACCTCTCAAAGTGCCCTGCAAAGATTAATCATGCGAATGCTTGGGATTGGGACTTTTGGACTTGTACCTAGAGGATGTTCTATGGACTTTGAGAGTCACTAATGAGTATGGAATCTGATTTTGAAAGTTATTCAAGCATGCATTGCCATGCACCTTTCAAAAAGTTAAGGTAACTTTTTAATATAGGTAATTTCAGGTAAGCTTTCTAATATAGGGAATTTTAATGCGTTGGGCAGACTATAGAGGAGACGAAGTGCGAACATTGAAGTTTAAAGTTTGAACTTGAGAGTTGAAAGTTCAATCGTTCGCGAGTTTTCTAGTGAGGGCATCGGGCTTGAGTGACGAGTCTCGTCACTTGTCTCTCTCATCCACCAACTCCTGACAGAGAGCTTCTATATCCAAGTTCCAATTGAGATGAGGAGGTTTGAGGATTCCATGTAATCAAGGCTAGTGGGTTGGAAAAAGAGAGAAATAAGTACAATAGAGATTAACTCAAAGCGTCGCTGAATAATGCCTTATTGAAGGAAATTACAGTGAGAGTAAAGATTAAGCACTCTTTTTGCTCCCCACTTTGATTTGGTATACAAAATCTTTTGAAATTGTTCTCAGATACCGATTGATTCTTACAAGGGCTCAGACTCACGATCAACTACAAGCTCCAAATTCCAGAATTGCCTAGCACTCTCCCATTATCCATGAACTGCAAGCTCCCCTCAGGATTCCCTTGGGTGACCTCTAGATTGTGAGTCCAGACGACTCTAGAGTCTACTATTGCAAAGGTCCTTCAAGTCTCAAGGCTCCTTCATGAATCGTGTTTCACATAGTGCTAGCCTCCTGGTTTGCTAGGCATGCTCCCAAAGCCTATTTATACAAACCCATACTTATCACTTCATCATGTTTAAGATGGCACCATGTCTAATCATTAGGATGCTACAATTTATGTATATAATGTTATAAGGATCTTATTGTTTGTCATTGGTGATTCTTAGGAGACGAGAACGACTTAGAGGGAACTTGGAACTTGGAAGTTTGAAGAGAGGTCTACCCTAGCTTCACAGAGAGAATAGCGATAGCGGTAAATTCATGAGCTCAACAATGGAAGGTCTATAACCTGAGGGGAGACTCTTCATTGTTACAATTCTAGCAAAGGGTACATCCAACAAATTCCAAGATGTATGATGTTGTCAACACAGCTGCATTACAAGACATTTCAAGTTCCAAATATTTTCATGTTCCATTTATAGCTTACTACTCCTCTTACTCATTTTGTATCTTGTAGGAAATGATTTATAGTATTGATGTGCAATGTTTTCAAAGTGCACCCTTTCTCATTGTACTTTAGAACTTTCTTTACAAGTTATAATTGTTCGAAAACACATGTGAAAAAACTGGATTTTGGTAAAGATTTGATCGGAAGGGTAGGGAAAATTTTCCCTTCAGTTTGAAGGTCGAAAATGCCAAACAACCCTTCCCATGGGACATGCACTCTTGAAAATTTTCCTTCCCTAGGATGGGTAAGGGTGCCCTGCAATTTTGAGGCCTGTTGATAACTTTGATGTCGTGCTATACTAGCACCAACAAGGTTTGAGATAGACCTCTTAAATAAAACATTTATTACTTGAACACCATGCAAAGGGCTAAAGAAACATCCAATCAATCGTAAGGAATAGTCCTTGGTTTTTTTTGCAAAGACACACTTGATTGTGTGAAGAGGACTTTGCCAAAGGATAAGAGACACCTTGGCGGTTGTTCTTAGTAGCCAGCAAGACAACAAGAGTATTTGGAATTATAAATTTAGCCTTTAAAAAAAAAAAGTTGGGGCATATGGGGCGTGCTTAGTTATTAGTTTCGTTTTGAAGAAGTAAGCCTCATGCATGCTCACTCACAAGGCTTAGATGGATCTTTGCCTTTTGTTTTGCAACTATGTCACAAACAACAGAGTCACATTCAAAGGCTTAGTTCTACACACATGCATGGCTAAGGCATGCATGTGAGAGCATTAGCATTTCCTAAGAAAATATGATACGACAAGAGGAGGGCTTAACACCCTTGATACAAAATGATTCAATAAAGAGATACAAAGACAATGTCTGGGACTTATGTATGGGGCATTTCTTAGACATGACATGTTACTCCCAAGGAAGAGAAGCTAGGTGAAGCCTTGAAGAGCCTTCCATGTAATTTCCCACAAAGGAAAGAGAGAAGATAAATTTTCCCATTGTAGGAACAATCCCAAAGGGACCTCATTGAATGTTTAAAAAGGGCTACAAATTATACTCCAAAGAGGTTTGATTTTGACAAATTAGTGCATAGATGAGCCTCTTGTCAAGAAAAGCCTAACTACATCTCATAAAAGAGATACTCAATTCAAAAGAACTTGAGGGGAAAAAATCTCTCAGTCACTTGATCCATGAAGGTGCAAGAACATAGTGCATTAAGATTGAGGGGGGAGAGAGAGAGAGAGAGAGAGAGAGAGAGAGAGAGGTCTTTCTGCAGGTGCTTGCTACTGTAACATAAGATTTTTTATTAGGTAGTAAAAAGGGTGATCAAATATTGGGTTCACAAATAGTCAATTGAGGCATGATACTAAGAGAAACAATAGTGTACTTGTATGTCTCAGTCCTCGGCCACACAACTAGGTTGAGCAGTTTTTGGTTAGAACAAAAAAGAGAGCTACAACAAGGCTTCTAGCTCTCTCCTTTGTAAAGCACTCCTTGGGAATTCATCCACCCCCAACACATTGTTTCTCCACAAATTACCATAGCATCCTACGTTTTCCTTATTTTTTTAGTCCCAAACTCTCACCTTACACTAGCTACAGCCTTTTATTATGTAAGCAAGCCACCATGAGACTTCACCTTGTTTTTCCTTTGTGAGTTTTGATCAGCTCAACTGGGGGCACTGAATCCCAACAATTGGGAAGGACTATGTGAAGGGGGTAAGTTATTTTACCTAAGTCCAAAATGATACAAATTTTTGATGTGAGTTGAGAGAATAATCATTAGTTTTCTATGAGCTAAACATTCATTATGATTTTTTGTTTCTTTAAACAGAGGAATTTTTAGAATTATTATAAGATTCCTTCAGGCATTTCTCTCAAACAAAAAGCATGAAGGTAGAGCTTTAGAGGAGGAGCATAGGAGGCAGCTTGAAGCCAAGACTGTGCTTGCCAATCTACAAGTCGAGTAACCAGGTTGCTGCCACAACAATTTCCCTCAAGGTTGAGACTGCCAAGCAAGAGCATTTTTTAAGAGCTCTAAAGGTCAAAAAGAAGGGATTCAATAACAAAAATCACAGATGGGACGGGGAATATAATCCAAAACTAGAATGATATGGCCAATCTGAACAATCTTAGCCAAATTATAGGTCATCTAGAAGGCTGCCTATACAAGCGGTTGAGGATGTGAGATCACTATTGATTTGTATATTACCTATGAAGCAAACGATTTGAAAAGGTCCATCTTGAAAGATGAATGCTAGACCGCCTTGAAGGCAATGGGTAAGGAAAATTCCCCCGGGTGGGATGGACTGTAGCACAATTCTTCAAAGATTTTGGGAGGATCTTAAAATCCTTTGGTAAACAAGGCGCAATCAGAGGGACATATGGATGCTAGCTTTAGAAAAGGGCTAATCAAGCATATTTCCAAGTTAGGCTCCCTTTTAAAACACTAGCGAAATATTTCAATAATGACAGCTGGTTACAAGATTTTTGCCAAGGTTATAGCTCTAAGGGTGGCTCCAATCCTGGACAAAGTGATCTCCCCCCGTCAACATGGATTTATCAAAGGAAGATTGATTTATGACAACATTCTTGAAGCAAGAGTCAGAATCAACTATGCTAATTTCACCAAGCAAGAATGCATCCTCCTTCAACTAGACCTTGACAAGGCATATGACAAAATCACATGGTCTTACATTGTAGTTGTCATGAAGGCAGTGGGATTATGTGTTGCGATAATTCACACCCTTGGGGAGGGTAGATGTTCTAAGCTCCTCTTCCACAATAGGGTGGTGGGAATGTTTGAAGTAAAGAGATCAATCAAGTAAGGTTGTCCCCTTGCCTCGTTGCTTTTTGCAATTGTTTCACATTCCCTTGTAACTTCACTTGAAGATCATGCTACCAAAGGAGAAATCCAAGGGCTCTTATTGCCTAGGGGCAAAAAATTGGTAGCTGTTTGGTGACGATTCATTGCTCTTCATAAAAGCCAATTCCTAGATGCTAAGAAGAGCTCTCAAGATCGTCCAAATATTTGCTATTGCTTCGTGCTCAATGCAATTTGAGAAATTAGATTGATATCACTCACTAAAAATTACTCGTTTGACCCTACAGAATGGTCAAAGGAGATTACCTCAAAAGGCAATGTGTTCAGACACCTTGGTGCCCCACTTGGTGTGGACATCTCGGATAAGCAAAAATTCGATTGGGTCCTAAGCAAAATCAACAGTAAATGAGAAGGTGGGAGTATGCTATCGTGCCATGGCACATGCAGAATGTGAAATAAAAACATTTGCCTCACTTTTGACATTTTTCTATGCATGGGAATAAAAGCAATAATGTATATATTGGGATATGTTAAAGCAGCTATTGTAGTTGCTAACATCTACATACCTCTTTGGGGATTCATGGCCCTGGATGTGGTGCCGTTGCATGTTTTCTCATTGATAATATTCCTGATTTGGTTTCATAATGTACATATGCCAAGTGTTTCATGGTGGCACATTCATCTCGCCTACAAAGATTCGTGCAAGCAAAAAGTGCCAAAAATAGCAGCTAACGGATGTTGTCCTTAAATTGCATATCTAAAACAAAAAAGTGATGAAAAATGATGCATATCTATGTGTTTTATGCTTATGCAAGGGATCCCACAAATTCAAGGATTTTTTGGACTCTGTTTCGGATTTTTCTTGTCAAAAATTGTATTTTGGGTAAAAAATGAGCTAAAAATGACCTAGTTTTTGTCAAAAATGGATAAAAGGCCCAATATTTTGACACATCAGCACATTTGGCCATCAGGAAGAGAGAAAGGGATGCTTCTCAAGGGAAAAAACCTGCAATTTTTCTCTTTTGAGTAATTCACTTCGTGGTTGCTCAATGAGTGTGTATTGCACTCCTGCCTCTTCGCTATCTTGTATCTGAGCTTGTGACGGAGTGAATTAGGATTTTCCTTCATCAAAATGGTGTGGGATTTGATATAGAAGCTCTTAAATCTCTATAAAATCAGAAATGGTCATCGTGAAGGTGGAAGCTCGTGGTTTCCTTTCAAAAGTTTGAAGTTACCACTATGTAATTAAGGGTGAGGTTACAAAATTCCGTAAAAGAGGTTTTAATTTTGAATGGGATTTGTGCTTGTATGATAGTTGAGGTTTCATGGATAAAACTTCAGTGTTTTAAATTTCTCTTTTTAAGTAAATTTGGTTGTGAATTGGAGATCCTTTCATCACGAACTTGCTTACAAAAATAAGCAGATTACAAGCACAATAGGAAAGAGGGTTTGTGACTTTTTTCTATCACGAACGCTCTTAGACTTTAAGCCATCTTTAGGAAGATGTTTAGTGACTTCCAAAGACATTTTTTCACAAAGTGTTTGTGACTCTCATCACGAACTCTGATAGCTAAAGGTTCCACGCCTTCTTAACTAGACCACACACTAATCGACATGCTTTTTGTGAACCCGATGCGAAGTAGCTAGGGTGAGGGTTCAAAAAGTTGTTTTCAAAGGTTTTAATACAAATGATTATATATATATGGATCAACAAGAGCAACAAGGTATTTGTTTTGATTATGGTACAATGCAAATGTTTCAAGCATTTGCTATTTTTATGCAACAACAACAAGGTGCAGAAAGAAGGGAGGTGTCAACAACCAAAGCCCTTCAAGCTATTGTAAAAAAAATGGATCACTTTTAAGGAAAATATTTCACAAAGTATCTTTGTGGTTATGTGAAGGAGATGGAGTTACAATAGGCACCAGAGGTGGACATGATTCAAAGTTTCAAGCTTGCTGTGGTCTCTGAGATTAGAGACCATGTACGGGGAATCATGAAGGAGCATGGAAGAGACTGGGAGAATTCAAATTATCCATAAAGGAGGAATACTTCATGGGGGACTACAAAAGGTATACAAAAAGAACTTTCTTAGAATGGGTTGCAAAGCCAAAAGAAGGACTTTCCATCACTGAATTGTTGAGGAGTTTGAGCAACATTATGCTCAACTGCCCAGAACAGAGTGAGGTACTTTGGATAGCAAAAAGACTGAATTGGTCCTTCAAGCAGAGGTCCTGAACCCCAACAAAAGTTGAGAGCTACCTCTTGAAGACAAGAAAATAGAACAAGGTCTAAAAGCGGAGTGGAAAGAGGCCCAAGATGCGGGCTCATTGCTTGTAAGAGGCAACGCCATAGAGACAAGATGGTGGTGAATGGTGCTACTTCTACCTCTAGCATGTCAGAGATTCCAACAAAGCCTGCTATTATGAGTCCAAAAGGTGATAATTCTATGCTTGATGAGCTTGTAAAGGGAATGCAAGAAATGAAGTTAAAGTTGACAAGTCTTGAACAAAAAGGGCAACCCGCTAGATAGAAATCCCAAAGTAAAGATGGATTTGTGCACGGATGCATAGGGTGTGATAGGATAGACCATGGTAGAAGGGATTGTGATAGCTTCAGTGATGCTTTGAAAAGAGACGTTTTTTTTTTCAAGGATGGGAAGATCCATTTGCAAGAGATAGGTATGCCATTAGGAACTAACTTTGGAAAAGGGGCTATGTGGAAGTTAGTGGAGAATATGGAAACCATTCAATCCATCTCTGGAGTGGAGGCTCCTACCTATGGGGCAAAAATAGAGGTTATTTTAAAGAAAGGGTCAAAGCCTACTCATGATGTTTTTGAGGAAGCCGATAGCTTGTGGCCGTATGTAATGGTGTCAGCCAAAAAAGGGAAGGTAACTAAACATGAAAAGCTGGTGATTGCATACACCATACAATAGGTTGGGATGATCCTACGGACTCTTTATCAATGCATGCCTATCTTACAAAATGTCATTACAATGAAGCAATTGTGGAAGAGAAGCATAGACACGAGAATGGAGATGCAGGTCCCTCTACTCCAAAAAGGGTTACAAGAGCTGGAGGAAGGAAGTATGAGGACATTGAAGCTGCCACCACAAACTTAAAGCAAGTATTGGAGGAAAGCATTTTGAATAGTAAAGTTGAGTTTACCTTGGGTGAAGTTCTTGGCACAACTAAGTGCGAGTTTCATGAGGAAAATATAGATATCATAAAAATAAAGATGCAAACTCTCAATGAGTCTATTCCTCCACAATCTCAAGGTAAAGGATAGTCATTGAATGCACGAGGGATACATGTACACAAGAGTGAATGTGATGACAATGTGGTGGAATGCTACTAGTCTTGTGGAAGAGATATGATTGCTAGATTTGTGGATGATGATAATGAAGATGAAGCCTCCCATAAAAGACACTGCTCTAAAAGTCATTGGGCAAGAGCTACAATGGAAACTTTGGTCAAGGTGGGTGATCTTGAGGAGCCATATGTTGCATTGATAGATCATGGCTACAAAATCAATCTTAAGAGTCTTTAGATGAAGGGCAAGTGGTCGATAGACACAGACCATGGTTGGATGATTAAAGCTACAAACAATTCATCAAGAGATCTCTAAAATGTAGGATCGAAAGTGCTAGTAGAGACCAAGTAGAAAATTGTTGGCAAAGAAAGTGAGACCAGTGGCCTTACCTTTACCATCAGATTGATGGAGAAAGCTAGAACTAACTTCTTTGAAGCCAAATCTCAGGGATCCAAAAAGAACTAGACACAAGTTCACAATGGAATCTCTAAAAGAACTAAAGGTTGGCTGTGAGGAGTTTTTAATAGAAGAATTATTTTAAAGAAATGCTTTCAAGAGATGGTAAGGCTTTTGGATTTTAGACACATGAAATAGGGTGTGTTGATCCCAATGTTGTTGCACCTAAGGTGATCTTTACTATCCCTAATGTACCTTGGAACTTGCATCCAAATTTGATGCTGAAAGCACATTTGCCAAAGCTAATAGAACTACTCACAATGAGAAGATTAGCATGGGTATTTTGGAGCCTTCTTGTGTTACATATTCAAACAGTTGGTTCACTGTGCCTAAAACGAATGAAGCTTTGTGCTTCATACAAGACATGCAGCCTGTAAACAAGGTTATCATCAAGAATGAGGGTAGAAGGTCAATTGTGGATGAATTTACGGAGGTGTTTGTAGGACGGTTAATTTATTTACTCAAGGGAAGATCTCTATTCAGGGTACAATCAATTTCATCTAGATGATGAGAGTAGAGATTTCACAACCATGAAACCACCTTTAGGATTGTTAAGGATGTACCTTACCTCAGGGAGTGACAAATTAAGCTACCCATATGATGAATGGAATGAACAAGATTCTATGTGACTTTATACCTCAAATCACAATGTCATTTCTTAATTATGTGCCTAGGATGTGAAGACAAAGACAAAGATGAAGCTCTGGATTTGAGGGGGTGTTGTAAGTTTGTATCAAAGATTATGAGAAGATTTCGTCAAGGTCGAAAGAAGTTAATCTTACCCTGTCTCAGTGCAAAAGTCTATATTTGAAGAGTTAATGAAGTGTTAATTGTGGGGCATATGTGTGGTCCTTATGGTAGAAGGCCTTGTTCAAAAAATATGGATTCAATAAAAAACATGAAAGAAACATGGATAAATGTTACTAAAGTTTGAAGATTTCCTGGTGCTTGCATCTTCTATCTCATTTGAATACCTCATTATGCACATGTAGCAGATCCTCTTTATACATTGTTGAGAAAGAATCAGAAGTTTCACTGGGGAGAAGAGCACACAAAAGCCATGAGGAAGCTAAAGAATCTAATTCTTTCATCACCAACCTTGAGAAAGGTAGACTATGCATGTGAAAGACCTGTCATTGTGACAATGGACAAGAGTCGTACAAGGATAGGACGGGCAATAGGGAAAGATGACGATGAGGAAAAAAGGTATGCGATGAGGTTTGGGCCTAAGGTTCTAAGTTCTCTCCAATGAAATTATGCATAGGTGAAAAGGGAATTATGGGGACTGGTCATGACATTGAGGTGTGGCAAGGGGTACTTGATACAGGCGTCAATGGTTGTGGAAACTGATTGCTTGCCTCTTTTGGAATGATTACAAATTGTTCAGCTCCGAACATTTCTATGTTGCAATGGATAGCCTACATAAAGTCCTTAAATCCCAAGTTCGAGAATATTGTAGGGAAGCACAATCCAATGGTAGATATGCTATTTAGGGCAAGGTATGAAGATGAACATGACATGATTGTTGAGGGAGATGATGTAGGCACAAAGTTTTACACTATTTCTCATGCAAAGAGTAATCATGCATGTTTTGTATCTTTGTTTGAGTCCTTTTTAGAGGAGCTATAAAGAAAAGCATATGGATACTTCTTGAAGGATGGCACTTATTGAAGCATTTTAAATGAAGAGATGGGACCGTTGCGGGTAGTGTGCCATAAAGCTACTTAGCATGAGATTATCAAGCAGTTCCATGAAAGCTTATTGGCTAGACATCAAGGTGTATCAAGAATATTTTCCAAAGTAAAAGAAATGTTCTGGTGGAAAGGGATGTATAAGGATGTGGCTGTGTTTGTGGAGTCTTGTGTGACATGCTGAATGTGTTTAAATGTATGACATCGTGATGGACTACATCCTACTTATCCATTGTCCATACATTACAAATGGGTTGTGGAGTTCCTTCGGGACTTTGGCAAATGAGGTGTTTGGCGCTTGCAAGAGAAGATTTGCCTAACCAAGTTGAAGGGCGTGCATGGAGGACAAAGAATATAGAAGCTGTATGTAAATGCCTTCTTGAAGATGTGATGTGTTGCTTTGGATGTGTGGGAAAGATGACCACTGATAGAGGAGAAATGGTTGCCAAAGAAACAAGGGAATTCTTCTTTAGGGTGGAGGATCAAACTAGCCTTAACTTATGCTTATAACCCATAGGGCAATGGCAAGAGTGAAAGCGGGAATCCTCCAATAATTAAATCTTTGGCTAAGGTTTGTGAAGGTAAGCTTGGAGAGTGGCCAAGGATACTGCCGTTTGCATTATGGGCTGATCGCATGACACATAGTCTAGTCACTAGCTATATGTTGCTAAATTGATATATGATAAAAAACCTGTGATGCCAATTGAAGATGTAGTTCTTACATGGAATGTATTTCCATGGAAAGATGAAATGAGTAGAGAAGATATTCTTGCATTGCACATAGGGCAATTGGAAAGAAGATGTGAAGACATTGAGCTTGCAAAATCTCGATTAAGGATCCGAGGTTGTAAAACAAAAACAGATTTAACAAAAGACATACGCTCATACCAAAAGCTATTGAAGAAGCTGATTGGGTGTTGGTGTATGATAGTAGCTTTGAAAACTAGCACTCTACACTAAGAAATCTTGCAAAGAGATGGTTTGGTCCTTATGTTGTTAAGCATGTGCATGAAAATGCAACTTACACTTTGCGTGAGCTTTGATAGGACAGAAATGAAAATTTCTATTGCAAGAAAAAGGGTTAAATTGTTTAAAAGAAGAGTGGATGTTGATCCATTTCATTGCACAACCAAGTAAAGAGGATGATGGATCCAACTATATGCAAATTGATGATAAAAGTGTCTAACCATATATAACTATGAGTTTTAATGCTTAACAGATACTAATGTGGCACATATGATGTCTAACCATATCTAACTATGAGTTTTAATGCTTAACAAATACTATACTGGAGGGTGCACGTTTAGAGGGGGTGGATGTCATACCATGGCACGTGCACAATGTGAAATAAAAACATTCACCTCACTTTTGGAACTTTTAGATGCATGGGAATAAAAGCAATAATGTACATATTGTGATATATGCTAAAGCGATTATTGCGAGTATTGTCATATACATATGTATCTAGGGAGTCGTGGACCTGGATGTGGCACCATTGCTTTCTTTTTCACTCGATAACATGATTAATATGTTTTTATAATGTACATATGCCAAGTGTTTCATGGTGACACACTCATCTCGCCTACAAAGATTGATGCGAGCAAAAACTGTTGAAAATAGCACGTTATCGTAAAGTTGCATGGAAAGTGATTTATAATGAAAAAGGGATGAAAAATGATGCAAATCTATGATTTTATGCTTATGCAAGTGATCCCATAAATTTAGGGATTTTCAGACTTTGTTTGGGATTTTTCACATTAAAAAATTGAGATATAAATGACTTAGTTTTGGTAAAGAAATGAATAAAAGGCCCAAAATTTAACACATGAGCACTTTTGGCCGTGGGGAAGAGAGAGAGGGATGCTTCTTAAGGAAAAAAACATGCAAATTTTCCATCTCGTGTAATTCGCTTCATGGTTGCTCTACGAGTGTGTATTACAGCCCATCAAAATGGTGTGTGGGCTTCAATATGGAATCTCTTAAATCTCTGCAAAATTATAAAAAAGGTCATCGTGAAGGTGGAAGCTCGTGATTTCCTTTCAATAGTTTGAAGTTATAACTATGTAATTGGGGGTGAGTCTACAAGATTCCATGAAAGAGGTTTCGGTTTTGAATGGGATTTGTGCTTGTATGAGAGTGGGGTTTCATTACTAAAAATTTAGTGTTTTTAATTTCTCTTTTTAAGTAAATTTGGTTGTGAATTGGTGATCCTTTCATCATGAACCCGCTTACAAAAACAAGTAGATTTCAAGGAGGGTTTGTAACTTTTTTTGTCACAAACGCTTTTAGACTTTTTCGTCTTTAGGGAGAGGGTTGGTGACTTCCATAAACACTTTTTCACAAAGTGTTTGTGACTCCCATCACAAACTCTCACAACCAAAGGTTCACACCTTCCCAGCTAGACAACGCGCTCCTCCCCTATTACAACAATCATTGTGATTAATTCCTTCATGATCCCTTAGATCTCATGTGTTTCATCGATTATGAAAAGTGGCAGATGAAACTAGAAGAATTTTTTACGCCCATGAATCGGTTCTTATGAAAAAAAAAACACAAAAAGACACGGTTCCTGGTAGTGGGGGAAATGAAAATGGGTGGCAAGACCCAAGGCACAAGTGGGCATTGCGATCTTGGCCCAAATGATCCATGCAGATGCCATGTGTGAAAAATTGGTAGTCTCTTTAATAACTTAGAGGCAAGAATGGGTGGTCATGGCTTGGTACAATTAGTAAAGTAGAGCTCTTTCTGTAAGGTTCCCTATGGAAGAGAGTTGAAGTGCATGACAAGATTTTGGCACAAACTGGACTTTCCTAAAGCTTGAAGGCTACACGGGGGCAATTATACGAGAGTGCAACAAAACGACATCATCATTGGAATGGAGGGAGACCGTTAGATACTTCTCAAGTGCCGATATTACACTGGTTCCCGTGGCTCTCCAAGCTTGGAGGAGGATCCCTAAATTCCTTTTGGAGGGAAGTTACTAGAAAGGCAAATAACAAAGGCATCTCCAAACTGTCGCATTTGTAAAACAATTGCACCTTCTACTTGAAGTAAGTGGATCAATTGGTATTACAATATAATTTGAATATCAACAAAATACTTTCAATCAATAGGCTATCAAAAGTTTTGTGCAACAACCCTATGCTTGCCTCTAGGTCGGAGCTCGATTGGGAAGCTTGGCATTGGCTCAAAGATCGATTCCCAAAACTTTAGATAAATATAGCAAGATAATTTACAAAGTAGATTGCTTCACTCTCCTCATCAAATTGTGGAAGATGAATTGGTCTGAAGAGATATGGTTGAAGAGAGTAAGCAGTGTTTGGGAGGTTAAATGGCCAAGCTTCATGAAGTTTTTTACATGGAAGGTGTTATAGGGAGAGATTTTGGTGACCTCTCTGTGGCTAGCTTCTTAGAGATTGTACAAGAAATTAAGGAGATAATATATGTGATAGGTAAAAGGAAAAACTCGGATGATTGGCTTAGGGTGACCCTCGCCATCTAATCGAGACTTGTTAGTAAAAGAACTGGGCTTTTTGTAATAGTACGTTACTTGGTACTTCTGTTGATACCATCTCCCGAATGAGCTTGAGGATGATATGTTTATTTTTTGGTGGCATTCTAATACAATCACTCACAATTGTGAGTTTTGAAAAAAATAAAATGGGTAACATATAGTACTACACTGCTTATTTGATGCCGCCGTCCAATTTGGGTCAAGGGCGATATCCCATATCATGCCAAGTGGTTGCTTGTGGGCTTGAGAAACCACAAAAGCACATTAGGATTACCGAGTAGAGAGAGAGAGAGAGAGAGAGAGAGAGAGAGAGAGAGAGAGAGAGGTTGTGCACATGCAAGTTCCCGACATGTCACTCTATAGCCTGAATCTCCACCAATCGGTTTAGGCCACATCGTGCACATGCTCCGATGGCAACTAATCTGCCGACCTACCACTATTATTTAGGCAGCGGAGTTGACAGGCACAAATGCAATTGATTGGCCGACTTACTATGTTTAGGTGGCCACCACTTAGCCATCATCGCAATGGGCTTGGGGAGGGGACTGACTTTTCGATGAAAGCGGTAGGAGAACATACCGCTTAGCCATTGTTGCAATCGGCCTGGGGAGGGGACTCACTTTTCCACGAAAGCGACAGAAGAACATTGAAGAAGTGATCAACTTTGGTCCAAAAAAGTGGTGGGCTGCTGAGAATCTCCACCGACTAAGTCGCCGCAGCTGGTGCATGTGCGCACCCTGAGAGAGAGAGAGAGAGAGAGAGAGAGAGAGAGAGAGAGAGAGAGAGAGAGAGAGAGAGAGAGAGAGAGAGAGAGAGAGAGAGAGAGTCTGATCATTCCAAAAGAAGAGTACCTTCCAGGTCTTCTGATCCCATGTGGAAGGGCAATTTGTGAACAGATGCAGGGGATCCTCTAAAGCTGCTTTGCACCCAAAACAAGTGTGTGTGCCAATTGCTCAGAATCTTGTTCCTAGTCATCAAATACACGACATTTCTTGGCCTTCCAGATATTATTGAAGAAATAGTATCTAACAATTTGAGTACAAATTAGAAGTGCGGGACTTTAAAATTGTTTCTCAGCAAGGCATAGACACGTCTTGAAAAACCCAATCTTCCACATTCTTTGTATCCATTTGCACACCTTCCTTGCCAGGCCTCTAATACCCGAGCATTTCATGAAAAGGTGGGTGAGGTCTTCGCTAGCCAATATTCACCCTGAACATCTATTGAACCCGATACCATGTGTTTGCATCTTGATGTCTGAATATGTGTGTGTGTGTGTGTTACCCATCTTATAACTTATCTATTGTAAGAATAATTAGCGGGTTAATGATTTCGTATGTGTAGAAGGGTGGTGATTGGTTGAAAGCTTTATAGTACTTATCTCCTTTTTAAAGATCTGTAGTACAGAGCTAGAAGCATGGCATTGCGCTTCATATGTGCTTTTTCACAAGTTTTCCCACTAGAATTCGCGATGTTCTCCCCCCTAAAATCAAGACTACAGACAATGAGAAACAAAAAAGTAAGCATTCAAATTCAACGTCCCCTTAGCTTTCTGTCCCCGAGGCAGAGGGAGAATCAAAAAGATCTGCAAAAGGACCTTGGACATGTGGCTAAGTTGAAAGAAGAGAAACACACAGAGACAATGGTGATGGTAGACATGATAGCAAAAGTGAATGCAAACGCAATAGTCAACACTGTGACAAAAATTGCAGAAGAGATGATGATGGAGATTGCAGGAGACACGATCTAAATGATGCTGGAGATCACAGTAGACATGATCGACGTGAGAGAAGGTATGAAAACCGAGGACACCATGACATAGAGGGTGAATATAGAAGGATTCATAGCCACACGGATGGTGTTTGAAGGACTCATAGAGGAACTTGGGCGGGTCAATGCTTACAAAGGTAGGGTTTTAGGTGTCATGGATCATGGCTGTTGTGTGTTTTCATGATCAAAAGGAAGGGATTGTGCATGTATAAAAAATTTGCCACATGTATGATTGCTAATGCAAAGATGTTGTGAAGAGAGATCAAGGGGTATTATTTAAGTTGTTTCCATAACTAGGTATAAAATTAGACATTTCATGAGGGATGTAGACCAAAAGCTAGGGCAAGATCTTCTACCATTGAAACTAGTTTTTCTTGGTAGGCCTTGCTACAGAAGTTTGTTGAAGATCATACAATTCAATAGGCATAAAAGAGAGGACATTATAATGACGAACCATTTTATAGACATGAAATTGACGACAAGGTAATGACCAACAAGAAATTTGAAAACTTTATACAATTCAGAAGTAGATGACCATGCATATTATTACTGGTGAGAAGAACATGTAGCTAAACTAAACTAAAGGAAGCATTGACAAACTCTAAAAATAGAAGAGCACTATGTGCTCAACAATCAAATACAGGTGTTGTCCGAGTGTCCAAGGAAGAGGACATTGTTTGTGTTAAGCTACATAAAAACAATGTAAATAGGTGTCATGCAATTAGGCAATGAGTAAAAATGCAAAACATCTAGTGCGCGTCACACAGAAGTGACATACAAAAGGGTGGTCTTTCTAGAAGTTAAGGAACAAAAGCTGTGCCTTGCCCCATAGTCTTTATGTGTTGTCCAAGCAAACACATAGGCATGGAGGTTTGGATATAGATAACGAATCTTGCAGTTATGCTGAGGTGGAGTCGTGCTTGTCAATTTGGCAAGAAATAAAAATTGCTCATCTCAAGGTTGTGTGGATGATGTAGTCCCAAGGATGTCGCCTAAGTTGACTTGTTGAAAAATTTCAAGTGGAGACACTTTATAAACAAAGCACAAAACTTAAGCCCTAGACTCCAAGTTTTCCCTGCTAGCACTCCCTGCTCCTTCCCAAGGCTCATCCTAAACAGCGAATAGAAGGTTTCCATTTACAAGTTGAAAAATGTGATGGTGTAGGGAATGGTCACTGACCATTATCTGTAATATTGCAACCGCATGGCGACTAATGGTCATTGGCGGGAGCAGTATTGCAGGGAATGGTCACTCAGAGACCATTCCCGGCCTTCATAGTCGGGGCGAGTGGGACCAACTAAATCCAGCGATTGCAGTGAGTGTTGACAGTGTGCTCAATAAAACAGATTCTACGCGCTGAGGTGGCGACAATTTTTGCTGCTGACTTGGTGCATGTGTTGAAGATGATGAAACAGGAAACAGAAGGAAGACAGCAACTCAGAGTAGGAGGAAGATGGAGAAGGAGAAGACACAGAGCTTGCGTCCGAGATCTCTGTAGTCTATCTCTATGTATTAGAATAATAGAGTATATACAAACTCAGAGCTACAAAGCTTATACGAGACCCTAAGAGATAAAGTGTCCTTTCACACCAGATGTCCAGGGGGAAAAACCCAGTGGGAGAAAAGTGCCCCTGGTGAAGCGCGTATACACACTAACACTACTACATGTCTACAAATCCCCTCTGTAGTGATAGTGTGAATCCGTACAAGGTAGCAGATCATCATGTGTATGAGAGTAAGCCCAAAGCTTTTTGGAAAGCTTCAAACTTTTCTCGTGATAACGCCTTCGTAAATAGATCTGCAATGTTATCCTGTGTAGGACAGTAAGTTAGTGTGATCTCCCCTGCATGTAGCCTTTCCCTGACATAGTGGTAGTGAACCTCTATGTGCTTTGTTCTTGCATGAAATACTGGATTCCTTGCAGCTGCCATAGCACTCTGACTGTCAGTGAAAATGGTAGTGGGTGCCTGTTGACACTCACAAAGATCTGCCAATAACCTGTGTATCCATACACAATCAACTGTTGCCGTGAAAGCTGCCTTGTACTCAGCTTCACAAGTTGATGTAGCCAATGTGGGTTGCTTCTTGCTTAGTCAAGATATACATGCATTTCCCAAGAAAAAACAATTCCCACTTATGGAATGTCGTGTGTCAAAATCACCAGCCCAATCTGTATCGTTGTAACCAAGAAGCTGCATAGAACTGTGCTTTCCATACATATCTCTTCTTGGAAAGAAATGGAAAGATTAGGGGTACCTGAAAGGTAACAAAGTATGCGCTTCACAACCTGCCAATGATGCATACCTGGGCTATGCATAAATCTGCTTGCTTGTGAAACCCCAAATTGAATGTCTGGACGAGTGTTGCCTGCCAAATATATCAAGCAACCAACCGCTACTGCATAAGTATGTATATCAAAAGGTTCTCCAGCATCGTGCATGGTCAACTTTGATCCAGTTTCTACGGGTGTAGAGATTGGCTTACAATTTTGCATACCAAACTTGTCCAAAATTTTATGCAAATATTTTGCCTGCAACATGTATATGCCATCCTCTGATTGCACAAACTGAATACCCAAGTAATAATGTAGCAAACCAAGATCAGACATCTCAAAGGTTTTTCTCAAAGCATCTTTAAATGCTTCAATTTCATCTGCAGTATTGCTTGTAAGAAGCATATCATCCACATAAAGTGTTAGCATAATGAGAACTCTATCTCTCTTTTTGACATATAAAGTACTTTCTGTTGGACTATTCTGAAATCCCTGGCCAATCAAATAAGTATGTATCTTCTCATACCATGCTCTTGGAGCCTGTTTGAGACCATACAAAGCTTTACGCAATCTACATACCTTTTGCTCTTGACCTTTTACAACAAAACCACTTGGTTGACTTACATAAACTTCTTCCTGCAAATCACCATTCAAAAAAGCAGTTTTGATATCCAACTGATGCACTTTCCAACCATGATGAGCAGCAATTGCAACTAGTGATCTAACTGTGGATGCACAAGAAGTAGGAGCAAAGTTTTCATCATAATCTATGCCTTTCTGTTGCGCATAGCCTTTTGCCACAAGCCTTGCTTTGTACATGTCAACAGTACCATCTTGTTTCCTTTTTATCTTAAAAACCCACTTTGTACCAATAGGCTTTTTACCTGTAGGCAAGTCCACTAGATCCCATGTATGATTCTTATGACTAGAATCAATTTCTTGCTGCATAGCATCTTTCCACTGAACACACTGTAAAGCTTGTTCAAATGAATCAGGCTCATTTGCATCACAAAGAGTGCTAAAGCAAGCCAAATCTACTTGCTCTCTGCCAAAAGTAGTACCAGCACGTGTTTTTCGTGGCAACGGTGCATCCAACTTGCTATCCTGCAAAGTTTTTTGAACCCATTTAGGCAAGGTTCTTTCTTCCCTGAGAACTTCTTGCTCTTCACGCACAATTTCCTCTACATCATGAGGTGTCACATGCTGATCAAAAGATTGATCAAGATTATCAACCTGTTGTGATTCTTGATTCTCCACAAAAGAATGAAGCAAACCTTTAAATACATCATGTGTCTGCATATGAGGCAACCATAGGTTGAGCAGTAGTTTCTGCAAAAATTACATCACGACTTTCAAAAATCTTGTTTGTAGCAGGATTGTAAAGTCTATAACCTTTACTTCCACTACTATACCCCACAAATGTACATTTGATTGCCTTATCATCAAGCTTCCCACGTAACTGCTGAGGGATGTGAGCATGAGCAAGACAACCAAAAACACGAAGATAACTGACTGAAGGTTTTCTGTCATACCAAGATTCATATGGAGTAATGGTCTTCAAGGCACGAGTAGGACACCTGTTCAAAACATGTGCTGCACAAGAAACTACCTCCATCCATAGCTTATGAGGCAAACTCTTAGCCTTGAGCATACATCTAGCCGTCTCCATTAAAGACCTGTTCTTCCTTTCTGCAACACCATTCTGTTGTGGTGTGTATGGCATAGTGCATTGGTGTTTAATGCCTTTCTTTCCCAAAAAATCCTTCAATGCACCTGACATGTATTCACCTCCTCGATCGGTACGAAGAGTCTGTACTTTGCAACCTGTTTCATTTTCAACCATGGCGACATAATGTTGAAAAATTGCAAACACATCTGACTTTGCTTTGAGTGGATACACCCAACAAAACCTGGAAAAGCCATCAATGAAGGTCACAAAATAAAAGCTGTTTTCCATAGATGGCGTCCTCATAGGACCACATACATCACTGTGTACAAGCTGCAACTTTCGTGTCCCTCTAACTGAACCATCCTGCAAAAATGCAAATCTGTGCATCTTTCCAAGAACGCAACCTTCACATACATGTCTTAGTGGCATCTCCAATAAAGACAAATCATGCACCATATTATGACGTTGTAAAGTCATCAAACTGCCATAACCAACATGCCCAAATCTAGCATGCTACAACTCAGCATCCTGCATGGCCTGAGTCTTTATTTCTGCAATACATACCTGAATCTGCTTTTCATAACAATCTAGCACAAATAGTCCATTTTCCAGCGTACCTGTAGTGATAAGAGAATAACCATTCTCTCGATCTCGTACAACACATATGTCATCCTCAAAAATGACCCGAAGACCATTTTTTGTAAGAGAGGATACAGACAACAAATTCTTCTTGATCCCTGGAACATAAAAAACATCTGGCAAGCATAAATCTGAACCATCTGAAATGGTAATCAAAATCTTACCAACGCCTTTGATTGGATAAGAAGCATTATTTGCACATGTCACCTTTTTTCCTGTTGGAGCTGCATCCAATGAACAAAACAAATCCTTCCTTGAAGTAATATGCCTGGATGCACCACTATCAAAGTACCAAATCATTTGTGTCTCGTCAACACTGTAAGCAGAAAAATCTGAACATACTAAGAAAGCATAAGAATCCTGCACAAAGTTTGCAGACTCTTCTTTAGCTGTAGAAAAATCATCAGAAGCTGAAACAACCAAACTTGACTCTTTCTTCTTTTCTTTAGCAATTCACTTTTTACACTCACTAATGTAGTGACCAGATTTCTTGCAGTAGTGACATTTACCTTTCTTCTTGGACTTGTCGGAATCACCTTTAGACTTCTCTGAAGACTGTCCCACCAGACTTGGAGTGATGAACACTCTCTTTACCCTTGTTTTTGTTCTGTACAACAAGAGCATGATCCATACCATCCACCTGTAAAGACTTGTTCTTACGTAATTGATCCTTCTGCAATATCAAAGCCACTAACTCTTCAAAATGAAGAGGCTCAGGATTAGCTCGCAAAGACAGAGTCAAAGAAGTCTGAAAAGTCAAATAAGATGGTGGTAGTGAATTGAGTGTTTTGAAAACCAAGTCCTTCTCTGGAATCACTTCATCAATGCTAAGCAATTGCTCTTTAAGATCCCTGATTTTTGTAAGATGCTCGACGATATCGTCACCTTCGTCCATCTGTATTTTGTCAAGTTGTTTCTTCAAAAACTCTATTCTGGTAGCGTTTCTTCCTCCAAATATAGCTTGCAGAGTGTCCCAAGCATCCTTAGAAGTTCTGCAAGATCTGATATGTGGTGTGATTGTCCTCTTTATGGTTAAGGCAATCACAGCCATAGCTTGTGCATCTTTAGTATCCCATTTATTTTGCTCTGGAGTGACTTGTGAGGGTCCTGCACCAACAGCTGCACCACGACCAGGCGTGGCAGGTGCAATGCTACCTGAACGAACTTCATCTCCAAATACATAATCCCACAATCCTTTACCAACCAAAACATTTTTGGCCATAAAAGACCAAAGAGAATAGTTGGTACCATCCAATTTGTCTTCGGATGTAAACGCACCAAAAATCTCTTTCTTCGTAGATTGAGCCATACTGTGGATGCACACAAGAGAGCAAAAGAACCTCCAAGAGATTCACAAATCTCCTCTCCAATGCAAGCAAAACTCTACACAAAATCTCAGCACAAAGCTAAGACAAGCTGCTTCCCAAAAGAACTGTTTACCTGAAGAAAATCTGTCAAAAAGCACACCCTCTTGATCTAAACGCCTCCGAAAAGTAACTTTTGCTACGCTGCTCAGAACAAAATTATGAGGGCTCGAACGGCTTCAAAAGGGGGGTAAAACCCTAGGTCACCTAAAGAGAATACTCCTGGAACGTCGAGGATGCTCCCACGAGCAAATTTTCCGAAAACTGCCTGAAAACTGCGATTGCGCGCGCGGACGCAAAAACGCAAGTAGAGGCTCTGGAAATCACCTTGCTCTGATACCAATTGTTGAAGATGATGAAACAGGAAACAGAAGGAAGATAGCAACTCGGAGTAGGAGGAAGATGGAGAAGAAAAAGACACAGAGCTTGCGTACGAGATCTCTGTAGTCTATCTCTCTGTATTAGAATAATAGAGTATATACAAACTCAGAGCTACAAAGCTTATATGAGACCCTAAGAGATAAGGTGTCCTTTCACACCAGATGTCCAGGGGAAAAAACCCAGTGGGAGAAAAGTGCCCCTGGTGAAGCGCGTATACACACTAACACTACTACATGTCTACAGCATGCTGCTTGGCGTTCATTGAATTTCATTCCCACTGTTGGTGTGGCTGGCATTCGTCATATCACGTGCAGGCTGGATTATGCAGAAGAAATCTCAAGAGATAAACATCCCATATCAGCTGCCCTGTGACCCCCGATTGTGAAGGTTAGTGTACTCCATGAGTTCCAAGCTTTAGCTGTGATTGGAGACTTCCCCTTGATAGGCTTTGGGGATGATGTTTCTGTGTTCCATGTGCTCATGTTTGATTATAAGGTCGGAGGCACAAATCTTTCTTACGTGCACATGGAGAACATTAGAGAAACTCTTATTATAGCTATTCTACATGCTAAGGCTTCTACATTTGCTATAACTCTTCTGTTGTGCACCACATGAAGCATATAATATATTCATAGTAGTGGATGTTTCACATAGACAAGCACGCCTCCTCTGCGTTGAAATTCCAAGATCCATTATCTACATCTAAACTTCCATGCCTATGTGTTTGCTTGGACAACACATAAAGTCTACGGGGTAGGATACGACTTTCGTTCCTTATAATTTCTAGAGAGACCATAGTGCCAACTCTCCACCATACTTTTGTATGACACTTTTGTGCAATGTGCACTTTATGTTTTGCATTTTGACCTTGTGCCTCTTTGTAAGATGAAATGTTCAACTATTCACATTGTCTCCATGTAGCTTAACACAAATACCATTGCCTGCCTTGCACTCTTGGATGACACCGGTATACGATTGCCAGGACAGTAGTGCAACTCTATTTTTACGTTCGTTAATGCTTTCTGTATTTTGAATTTGTTAAGGCTCTATTAAGTTGCATTGTTTGCCTACCAAGCAAGACTAGTACTATTTAGGCAAACTATCGCTTTCTAAATTCTCTCTTGTGCTGCGCACATGCAGCGTTCGTGAAGGGTGTCCGTGAAAAAGGGCGCTCTAGCTCAACAAGGTCCACCACGCCGCTGCACGCAGAGAAACGGTTGGCTACCATTGCTACCACAATGGAACCCCCCTCCTTCATCACGTTCACCAAACGTTCCTTGCATTTATGGCGGGAGCCAACCTGAATCACTTGGAGCCATCCTGAATCACTTGCAGGTCTGCAAAAGTTGCTACATACTAACGTGGAGCTCGCTGGTTCCTCCCTACACTGCACCTCGAACATGAGCAATACGTCGATTGGCAACGAACGCTGGTTGAAGCAACTCATGTGCGCAAAGTGACGACCGGCAGGGTGCATTCATTTTGCCATTGGATGCACAACTGAACGTCTCATGTGTGCTTTACATCTCTCTCTCTCTCACACACACACACACACACACACACACACACACACACACACACTCTCACACACACATTCACTCACACACACACATTGGGGCTGTGCCTGAGGTGGGTTGAGGGAAGAGACTGTCTGCCTCCTACTGAAGGAGAGAGAGCGAGAGACAGACACGCAGGGGCGCACTAATTAACGATTTTATTATCGGCAGAATATTTTTCAGCAAATTTTTAGAATTGGACAGTATAAATTTCCTGAGTTCAAACCTTCAACTCAAGCCTTTCTCTCTCTCTCTCTCTCTCGGTGTTATGGAGCGCTTGGTTTTTTCCTCTCGTCAGCAGCGCTACTCGACAGGCTTGCGTGGCCTTTTCCAGGAAAAGCAGCGCCTTACGAATAGGCCGGCTTATTGGTACCCTGCGAGGCTTCCTTTCAAGTGCAGAGCAATGGTTGCTGAGAACAAAGCTGGTCTGTCTTACAAGGATGCAGGTGTTGACATTGATGCTGGCACTGAGCTAGTTCGTAGAATAGCCGCCATGGCTCCTGGCATTGGTGGCTTTGGTGGGCTTTTTCCTCTTGGTAAATCTCTTCTCCATTTCTGGTTGCTGTTATTTAATGGCGGATTTCTGTAAGGGTTGCGAAGTAACATAAACAGGTGGGAAGTATGTATGTATGTATCTATGTGTTTATACACATGTGTGTCTATGTATGAATGTATACACACATATGTGCATAGCAGCCAAGTATGGGACGAGATGTATAATACATTGATAAAATGTACACATTTTTTTTTTTAAAGCACATGTGTTTATACACATGTATGTGTATAAACACATGTGCTATGCACATATGTGTGTATGTATGAATGTATACACACACATTTGCATAGCAGCCAAGTATGGGACAAGATGTATAGCGTTGATAAAATTTACACATTTTTAATCAATGCTATGTACTACATGGGAAAAAATGTTGTGTATCTCAAATATAATATGTATAGCTTAGCTGCTATGCCAACAAGTGGAGTCATAGAAGAGAGGGTGCCATTTGCCATATGTGCCTTCATGTAATTGCCTTTAGCATTCCAAATTTGTTGCCAATTGAGGGAATATAAAGTTGTGGATAGAGCCAAGGTCAAAGGAAATCAGGGCTTCTTGATCTCGGATACGTCCCAAGCTTTGTGTCATAAGTGTGATGATGTGGCATGTCCCTAGTGGACTAAAGGGACCAATGGAAGCTGGACAAAAACCAAAGGCCGGAAAACCTAAAATTTACGCAAAGCTGAATTTCCATAAAAAGTGTTACAAAACGTTAGATTCTGATGTGGCAGCTGTAACCAGCTTCGCTCTACTTTTGGGCGACAATTTTTGAGGCACCTGCTTTTAGCTTGGTGCGCTTTTGGGGGCCCCTTGATTTTAGGGTCCCTTGTACTTTTAAATATGAGCCTAGGGCTCTCGCTCGGAGCCCTGCAAAGAGGAGAGGCTCGCGTCACTCAAGAAAGAAAATATCGAAAGGGGTGCCAATTTTTGGGGCCAATGCTTCTAGGAGCGGGACTCCACCACTTCGTGTCGGCTCTCAGTTTCTATGTGATTGTTGCTATTGATTTCTCGCTTAGGTGGCCAAGCATGTTATAGTGGTATTAGAGATCAGAAGATTCTCTCTAACTCTTACCAATATTTTTGTACAAGCTATGAAATGTAAGATGCTTTGTAGATGATCTTTTTGTTCTTGACATTCCTTCTGTCCAAGATTTTATGTACTTGAATTCAAATTCTGCTGGTGGAGGAATTTATTTAAGGATGTGAGTAGGGATGTCATAGCTATTGTCCAGGATATGCATGATAAATGTTATAATCTTATTATTCCTAATTGGACAAGCAGGGAAGTTGAGGTCACAGATTGTCAAGTTTGGATCTTTGTACATCTAGTACTCGGGCAATCTGCCTATGCCCTGTCTCATCGCTCTCGGTCGTTACACCATTTCGGCAAATGCCACGAAACTTTAGGTGGATGTCTAAGACACCTAGGGTACTATCCTACCAAGTTTGATCGCAATCCAACGAGGTATTAAAATCACGATCTATCATGATCAAGGTCCTGAAAACTGCAACGAATTGTTCAGAATGGTTGCCTTGGAACCGACCCGTAGGGCGGTTGACTTTAGCTTTCACCCGAATCTTTACTTGAAAAACTTTACGACACAAAGAAAATTTCACGAAAAACCCTGTGATTGGAATTAATGCTTTACAACAAAACGTGGCTTAGTAGCTAGAGCGCTCCCAAGCAGACGAGCGACACCCTGTAGGTCCCAAAGCTTGGAGCCCCTTTCGGTATTTCTTTGTTCTTATTGCAAATAAACAATCGAATGCTTTCACCTAACTCTCACCAAGCTGTCCAAACATGTCCATGGCTGTAATTGCAGGTTTCTGACCCAATTTCGCCAGCATAACGGTGCAAAACCCTTGTAGGTCAAAAGTACATGTCAAGGACACCTTCCCACACATTCTGGAAGCTTTCCGGTGAGCTACAGCTTTCCATTAAAGTCATGATCACTTGCACCCACTACTCACACACACACTGTACTATGTAGGCTCACTATGAAAGAAAATAAGTCTCCCTTCTCAAATTGGCCACCCCCTCTTGGGATGAGCCTGGCAAGTGCACCTGGAGCCGCCATGTGTCCAATTTACCTCTTTTGAGTTATTTCCTAGTACCCACCGAATTATAAGTGTAGCGAGGGGCCTAAATGACTTTGAACTGAGCCTAGAAACCCTTTTACTGCTCGGATTCCAGTGCTGACTGGCCCGACCATCTCGTGGCGACTGCCCTTCCCGACTGCGGTTGAAACTCTCGGTCGTCGGCCATTTCGCACTGGCCACACAATGTCCGGCCATTTGTGACTTCAAAAAGAGGGTCCCAAAAATTAAAGAAAAATCAAGGGAAAGAAACCAATAACTAAGGTTAGTGGTTGCCACAGCCTCCTGACACGCCCTATGGTCTAGGAACACTCTCCTATCGATTTGCACTTGTCCTAAGGCCTATTAAGGTCTACAATATCTACCTTCTACAACGTGAGTGTCCACAAGTGGTTTTTGTTTCATGCTCGGTAGCTCATGCATATCATGGTTGAGCAAGAAGCAATCTATTGTGGCCACTTCCATTAATGAAGCTGAGTACAGAGTAGTCTTAGCACCTATACAATTATCTTTAACCTTTATGTAGAAAGAAGACACCTACCTCAAAAATTAGCCCAATTAAACCATGCTTTAAAGTAGTATTCATTTCTAGTATTTAGCTTACGTTTAGGACTTAAGAATTTGTTTCTTTAGAAGTTGTTTTGTGGAGTCTGATTTCTAGGATTAAGTCTTTGAGATGTTTTATCCTTTTTAGTTTAGAGTCGAGTACTTGTTCCAAGTTTTAGCCCAGTAAGATGCTTCAATTTTATTTGCGTATGCCTTTTCTAAAAACATTTTTAAGTGAATAATGGTTTGTTTTATCTAGTTTTGTTTAGTAGCAAATAAGGCGATTTAGGTTTTTTTTTTTCCTTTCCTTCTTTCTTATGTCCCTTGCTTTTGTAGTTTTGTGAGTGTTTCATACCCTCTTATAATTCGTGAGTTCAGACTATTTTGAACTTATGAAGGTATATATAATCTTATTCTTCTTGTTTGGGTAAGCAATGAAGTAAAGGTCGCATATTTTCAAGTTTTCAACTTTGTACTTGTTTGGTTATGTTGTGCCTCTTCTAGGTGGGTACATAGTAGTTTTCATTTTAATCTTTAGCTTCCATTAGGAGTTAAGAATTTGATATTTTAGAAGTTGTCGTGTAGAGTTTGAATTCTAGGATTAAGTCTTTGTGATGAGCTCTATCTAGTCATGCGTGAGAAAGTAATGCATGCGTGCTGATGGATCCTGAAATCTAGGGCCAAAATTGCACCTGCAAGTCCTTCTTTGTTTGAAGTTGAGTAACTTGTTTCAAAGTTTTAGTCAAGTAAGCTTCTTTAACTTATTTTGCGTGCGCCTTTTCTTTCTACTTTTGTTTAGTATCAAATAAAGTGATTTAGTTTTTTGTTCGTCCGTTTCCTTGTGTCCTTTGCTTTTGTAGTTTTGTGAGTGTTTTAGCCTCTCTTATAATTCACAAGTTCAAACTTTTCTGACCTTATGAAGGTATATATATATATATATGCTTCCTTCCTTCCTTCCTTTCTCTCTTGTATAACTCTTGATTGATATTCAAGTGGCTGCTGGTCATTTGTTGTCCAACATGACTTCTACACATCAGTCCGCCTTGCCTGCTACTTCTTGATGGCACAATTATGTGATGCTTATGTTGACAGGTGATTCTTATCTGGTAGCCGGTACAGATGGTGTGGGCACCAAACTAAAGCTTGCATTTGAGACAGGAAAACATGATACCATAGGGATCGACTTGGTATGCTCATTAAGTTGATTAACTTAACATAACAGTTGAAAGATTTGCTCACATAGTCAATTGCGTGTGCTTATCAAATTAATTTTATTTGAAACAGGTTGCTATGAGTGTTAATGACATAGTGACATCCGGTGCGAAGCCCCTGTTTTTTTTGGACTATTTTGCAACAAGTCAACTTGATGTTGATCTGGCAGAACAGGTCGCAATATTGGCACTTTTCAAAATTTCAATCAAGTTTCAAAATCTTGTATTCTGGAATAAGCTGATGATTAGCACGGGAATAAGAAACATTTCAGTTTTATCTTTGCTGTCTTGCTCATGTATTATGCAGGTTATAAAGGGCATTGTGGAAGGGTGCAAGCAATCAGATTGTGTCCTGCTTGGTGGCGAGGTACATGTCTAGTTTGGGAGCTTCAAGACTTATGGGTGTTTTTTGTTTATTATATATCAATGATATGTGGTCAGACTGCAGAAATGCCAGGCTTTTATGCAAAAGGGGAGTATGACCTTAGCGGATTTGCCGTGGGCATTGTTAAGAAAGACAATGTCGTGGATGGGAAGACAATTCGAGAAGGGGACGTTCTTCTTGGCCTTCCATCCTCTGGGGTCCATTCGAATGGATTTTCCCTTGTGAGAAGGTCTGGACTTTTTTTTACCTCTGTGAAGCAAGGTTTGTGACGTTTTTTAGTTTTTTATAAAAAATTCTGCAACACATACAATTCTGTGTCTTCTTATGTCTGAACATAGTGGAATTGAGAGCTAACGTGGTCTGTGGAGGCTGTCACCCTGTAGCATATGAAATCCCTAGTTCTACCCCACTCTTTTGGCATCAATCACATTATATGTAGTCACTACGCTGCATAATGGAGCCGTTGTTTGTCTTGTCTTGTGGACGACTACGAGTTTGCAACTTGCAATCCCTTAAATGGTGAATTTGGTGTTTTCCCTGAGTTTGTACTATATTAGCAGACCTGGAAGTTCCACCTTGTGAAAATGAGCTGCCGTTGGGTAATGTTGTATTGCGTTTTTTTTCCTTGGTGTGCTTTATAGCCTATTGACCACCTTTGATCGAATCTTCCTATCTAATGCTTTTGTTGCCCTTCATCGCAGCTGAGTTTGCCCTAGTTTTCCAGATGCATAACAGAAACTCAGTACTTAAAACTCCGCGGTGTATGATAATGTGTGAGGTTGGGGGAGTGGTGTGTTTGGGGGCTTATACTGATACCTAGGTCTCTACATCGTAGCATCCATCCAATACTATCCTTGCTAGAGCTGACGGTGGTATTGTCTTGTGGAGGACTACCATGGTTTGATAACTTGCACACACACACACACACACATATATATATGTGTGTGTGTGTGTGTGTGTGTGTGTGTACATGTATACATACATACATACATGCATATATCGAGATGAATTTAAATCAGATGAAGATTCAAATGGCCTATTTGGATTCTGGATTCGCCATTCACCGTATGTGAAAGGCTTCCAGATTGTTCTGATTTTGTTTTCTGCTTGCATTAATCAGGGTTCTGAGTGACAGTGGGGTTTCTTTGAGTAGTTTGCTTCCTGATTCTGATAGTACTATTTCCATCGGTGAGGCCTTGATGGCACCAACAGTGATCTACGTAAAACAGGTTTGGTTACTTGTCTAAAACAGTCACGACTCAGGCTTGCAATTGAGATTGAACAAGGATGTTTTTCTTTCTGCTTTCAGGTTCTACAACTTGTGGATGCAGGCAAAGTGAAAGGTCTTGCTCATATCACAGGGGGTGGGTTCACAGACAATATACCCAGGATTTTTCCGAAAGGGCTTGGTGCTTCAGTGAATGTTGGTTCATGGGAAGTACCTGCTATATTCAGATGGTTGAAGGAGGTAAGTGCTAAGCCCAGGGGTGTGTGGGTATGTATCTGTTTTTGTGTGTGTGTGTCTCTCTCTCTCTGAGAGAGAGAGAGAGAGAGAGAGAGAGAGAGAGAGAGAGAGAGAGAGAGAGATTGATATATATCCATGTGTGGGAACTTTGGAGCTGCTTAATCGCTTCACTAATTGACCGGTACAGCCATTTTGTGTTGCAGATGGGCGTGGTCAATGATGCGGAGATGAGGAGGACCTTCAATATGGGCATTGGAATGGTGATTGTGGCTAGCCCTGAAGCAGCAGAGGACATACTGGCAAATAAGGGAGACAAAACAATATACAAAATAGGCCGAGTAGTGAAAGGGGATGGGGTTGCATATTGCTAATGCACACTAGACCTTACAATACGGCATTTGTAGCTACTCAATGTGATTGCCTTTCTCAACATCATATGGTAGATATTGGGATGTGAAGATGTCCCATCCTGCATAGCCATTACAATGATGAGATGGCAAGAGAGAAACATAGGTGAAGCTATCTCGCTTAGTGACACTCTGGTGTAGCGCCCTGATATATACCAACAGATCCAATCATCTGCATGAACTTCTGATTGCAGCCCATCAGGAGGAGGTTGGCTTTCGGGGAAGATAAATTTGAGGCATGCATCTGGAGGAGACTGGCTACCGAAGCACCATTTTTGTTTGTTTTGTTTACAGTGAAATGGCTCACAGATATGAAATATTTGAAGAAGCTATGCTTCCATTTTGTATGAATTTATCTAGTAAAGCTCTCAGTTTTATCCCTGGGTGATACTCACGTGGGCTTTGTGTCATATTTACCAATTTTCATTGTGTTGAATAGTTATTTAACATCATAGAGGGAATGACTAAAGCAGTTGTCACACTCGAGTGCTTGGTTGTTTGTGCGAATGAGTCGGCAGAAGATTATCTTTCGGCTCAGATGTCTGCTCGTAAATACTTTTCGAAATCCTAGGAAAGTACGCATTCATTGCACTTCTGCCTGTTGGTTCGGTACTTAGTGGAGCTTCTCCATGATTCTTCCTTTGCTCATCATGGCTGCTGCTACTCAATACCTCTTTTCAGAGGAAGAGAGGGGGGGCCTTTGCTCTGATACCACTCTCACAAAATGGATGTGTTTCATAATTTCAATACTCAATAGATGTAAACATTATTCAGAAGCCACACAAAAAATCTGTACTTATTGATCGTACCTTGCTCAATTCGAAGAAGATAAACACTTGAGTAACTTCACAGACCTAAAATAAAGTAAAGACACAATGAACCGGAATGGCATGCCTCTTCCTCAAAGCTTCACTTTAACATGCATTGGGAGGAGCATTGCACGTAAAATCAGGGGGCCTCCGGAAATTCTTGCCAGCTTGCCCCTCTCAAGACTTGCTGGCACATAAGAAATGGGCAATGTACAGACCTCAGAGATGGGATTTGAGCATGGACCCCCTCCTATATACTCCAGTACATTGTTTCCAGGTGCCTTAACTCATGTTGGTTGTAACCTCTTCTTCAAAAGCACTACTTCATTGAAGGGTCATGTGTGACACTAGACTCTCGAGCAGGTCTCTTTATGGCTTCTAAGGGGACTGTGAGTGACATTGGGCTAAGCTTCTAGAAGTTCTGCTAAATCAATAGAACATAAAATGGGCCTGAGCACTCAGATGTAAGACCTACCTTTCTAAAGATGTCAAGAAAACTACTCACAAAGGTCATTCTGTCAAGCATTGGATACCCAACAAGAAGACCATCACATGCTTGTGAACATTGAAGGGGGGTCTATATAGTATAACACTAGATAGGATAAGAGTGGCGATTTTATCCCCAAGGATTGGATTAATGAGTCTAAAGCTCCATTGATCTACAAGGATAGAATTATAAGGATAGTGGAAATCTTCCATCAAGTTGGTAATGTCAAAAGCAAAGAATCACTATATCTTTTATTTTTTGGTAGGAGATACTGAGAATGGGGATCATAATTGAATTGTCCAAGTTGACTGCAGTGATGTATAGATCTCCCTGGAATGAGCTAGACACTTCTAGTCAGCTATTCCAGGTTGGTAGTTGGAGTTAGTTTAGACTAGGCAGTAGACTTCATACCATATCAGACATAATTGTGAAAGACAAAACTGGAAACTGGAAATGAAGACTTAACTGAAGAATTGGAACTGGAATTGTGTATTATGAACAATAGACAAGTACAATTATGATAACTCAATGAGAGTCAAATTACAAGAGTACGTTCCAAGTTACAAGGGTTTGGGCTCAAGAATAATACAATGTAGTTGATATAGGATTTGACAGAGCTTCAAAATGAAGTAACGGCCCCTATTTATAGACCTCTCGTTGGACTCTGACTGACTATGCATAGTTACAATTACTATGGTAACTACCCGTTGTCACTGCCTTTGGAATCTTCCAGCCGAGTCATCCGCCATCCACCTTCTAAGGGTTGTTCCCACCATCCACATTCCTCCTCCCCTTTTTTGAATTTTGATATGTATCAAAATTTCCAATGGTCTTCAACATTTATCCAGTGTCAATTCATTGGACTCGCTTTATGTTTGATGCCTTCTTCTTGGGAGGGTTGCGTGAGGCTGGGCAATGGGACCAGCATTGTCCTTTTAAATAAGTCGGTAAAGTGCTTCTTGCTCCAACTAGGCTTTCTTGGGCGTCTTCATCTAACCTTCATAAGGTGTCCGTGAATTCTAAGTTTTAGTGTAGAGGTCATATAATGTGCAAATACTTTTGGTAAGTCGACTCTAGCTAGCTTATGACAGCACGATGTTCTGTGCATCCACCCCTTAGGCAGTGGATAATTGCACTTAATTCGTGCCTCAAACAAAGTTTCAGCCATCTCTTCGAACTGAGGTGTCATAAAATCTAATATCTAACCAACCCAAATGGTTTTCTCATATTAAATTGATAATTTAATGTGGGATAATAAACGGGAACAAGGGTTAGAATATAAACATGTGCTTCTAAACCTATCTCAACACTGGACCAAAAGGAGAGATAGTTGCATCTCAATAGGCGATGGTCTATCAAAGAGTAATGTAAAATAAGTGCTTCTTACCTCAGCAGGGGACCAAGAGGAGAGATGATTACATCTCTATAGGGGTCCAAAAAGAGGTAGTCTATCAAAGAGCAACGTGCATCTAATGGAGCTTAAAAGATCTTAGGGTTAGCTTCATAAAAGACCTCCAATGGTTAGTGTTAAAAGTCCTTTGACCTTATGCAAGCTAGGGTTGAGCTTGAGGTGGAAACCTGACCTAAGCTTGAGGTGCTTGTCGTGCTTGATGACTAAGGTGCTTGAGGTGCTTGTCATGCTTGATGACTAAGGTACTTGAGGTGCTTGTCATACTTAATGAGAAGGTGATTGAGAAGCTTCCCATGCATGGGGGTTAAGGTGATTGAGTCAAAAGAGACCCTAAAAACTTAATGAGGAAGGTGCTTGAGAAGCTTCCCATGCATGGGGGGGTAAGGTGCTTGAGTAAAAAAGAGACCCTACAAAGGAGGGGGAAAGTCCCAAAGTTAGGGGAATCTTTGACTTAACCTTCCACTCACCCAAAGGGCACCCCTTTTCTCAAGGGACACATGGGACACATGTCAGACTCTCCCTATGCTTAGCCACATGGTGTGCTTGAATGCTATTGGTTGGGCTAAAGAGGGGTCCAATGAGCTTCTAGTTCCATCCAACAAACATCTAGATATTTTCAATCTCTCTCTATCTAAGGGATATTTTCAATCTCTCTCTATCTAAGGGGTAAGAAGGACACTTGTCCAAAAACTACCCAAGTACTTGAATGCGTGCTGCATGTGATTGGCTAGGGGGAGAGGGGTCCAATGAGCTTGAAGCACATGAAAAGGCTAGAACTCGCCCCAAGCAAGCAAGGGGGGTGCTGGGGGGGGTACACACACACACACACACACACACACACACACACACTCATTTGTGGATTCATTCTCACTTGGTGAAAGTAGAGGAACTCCACCTCCTTCTCCAAGCTTGTGAGAAGTGAGATCCTACACCAACACTCTTGGCTATGGAATGCAAATCCACCCAAAAGCAGTGCTTCAATGCTTAAAATTTCCATCTTCTCCATCTTCATTACTATGCTATTATGTATGCTAGCAAGAAGAGGGATGATAAATGAGGAACTATTTCTTTCTTCTATGGAATGTTTCTTCTTCCTCTTCCCTACCCTCATTCCCCGCTAGCTCTCTCCACTTTTGAAGGTGTTTGAGGCCTTGGGACTAAGGCTTGGGATAGTTAATGCTTTCTAAAAAGTTTATATTATGCTTGTGATGCATGAAGCTTTCCATCTTCATTGCATCACCTAGGTCACAAAGAACACAAAGATTGTATTGTAGCAAGTCTCTCTTGATGGGAGAAACTATAATACAAATGCCTATTGGAGGGGGGACCGACTCCGTATGAATCCTATCCTCAACTGTTGTCATGTTCTAAACTCTCTCTTGTAAAAGTATTGTTCATGCCAAGTTAACTAAGTACCATGTTTATGTTTCTACCATCAATTAAGTTCACTTGCTATGCTCACAAAGTAATCTCACAAAAGTGCTTCATCTAATTTCCTAATTCTGCTTTTCTCAAAGTTCATAGGCGATTTTCATTACATTGGTACTAGAGCATTTGGTTTCTCTTTTCTTGCTTAAGAAGAGAGGTCCTTAAGTAGCCTATTAATGGTTGATTTTGTTAATTATATTAGGGTAAGTGGGACTGGGATCTATTATCGGTTTTGTTGAGCCCACTATGTTAGATATGGTGAACACCTCGGGAGCTTTGGTCTTAATAATGGAGTCTTTTTAGACTTGCCTATGGCTTTACCATTATTGAGCCATAAGAAGTCTGAAAGGAGCTATCCCTCGACAACTCTACAATATTAGACCCACTCCACTATTCTCTATAATTAAGCAATTCAAGCCGTGGGTGTAGATACTTAAGTGCTAATTTTTAAAGGTTAAGAGGAGTAGCAACTAAGGTTTTGAATTGCCAAAGCATATACTATGTAAACACATAGGTTTAATTAACATGGCTGACAATAACCAAGAGAGTAGAATGAACATTGATAACTTTGATTTTGCACATGAAGGTGCTAATGATGATGCCCCCATGTTTGTTAACTATCTTGTCACTAGGTTGCAACAAGATATGGGCAACCCCGCTTTGCAAGCCGAAGTTACTCAACAACTTCGTGCTTATGGGATTTCCTTTCCTCTCCAAGAGGAGAGAGATCTTAGGAGGTCTCTTTATGAGACTCCCAAAAGAAGACTCTCTCCCATAAGAGAGGACGAATCCAAAGAATGAGAAAGTAATGAATCCCTAGGTTGCTCCGAAGATGTGGCTCCACAAAGACGAGGGACTAAACGATCGTCAAATCCTCCCAAGAGGAAACGGTCAACCCATAGTCCTTCTCCTCGTCACTCCAAAAGGGAAGAGAGGAAACAAAGGAAGAAAAGGACAACAAAGAGGTCACCCTCTTCTCCTTCTTCTTCACCTTCCTCCTCTTTCGACGAAAGCAATAGTTATTCTCCTAGAGAATACAAGAGGGAAGGACATCACAAATTTTACCTTGCATGGCGAAGGTCCCAAAAGCTCAAGAAGTTCAAAGAGGGAGGAAAGGGTATCTCTTTTCTTACCTATGATGGCACCTTTGGTGCTACCAACAAAGTATTGGCCTTCATCCAACAATTTGATGTGGCCTTTGGAGACGAGGGCTTCACGAAGTCCTCCAAGCTACGACATGTAGCTATGCACTTCCAAAAATTGGCTCGTTAATGGTGGTCTAGCCTTCGTGGCAATGGTGAAGCCCCAAAGACATGGAAAACTCTACGAGTTTCCATCATGAAACAATTCATTGCAAGTGATGCAAAGGACAAAGTGCTCATCCAATGGCGGAGTTTGAAGCTTCTCTCCCATGAGTCTATCCACAAATACGTGGACAAGTTTTGGGATTTATATCTCAAGGCTATTTTCTTTCAAAAGATAGATTTTTCTGAGCAAAAGCAACAATTCTGTGCGGGATTACCCAAATAGATGGCCGAGTAGGTCAACTCTCAACGGCCTGGTTCTATCGCCGAAGTAATCCACCACACCATGGTTGCTTCGTGCATCAATGTCCAACAAGGGGCTAGACGGAATGTCAAGCCCATTGAAAATAAAGACAAACTTGATGCCAAGAGGAAAACCAATGCCCAAAATTCTTTCCAAGGCTATTCCAACAACAACAACAATCGGTCCAAGGAGAAGGGCGTTTACAAAGGTAAATATAAACTCTCTCCTAAGTAGCTAGAAGATTTTGGTAAGGACCACAAATGCTTTAAGTGTGGGGAGCAAGGCCATGGTTATCGTCCTTGCCCCAAGAGAATTGCCCGCCATGAGACTCCTAGAGCCTCTATGTTTGAAGCTCCAAAAGAGGATGCTCATTGCCAAGGATTTCTCCTTTCCTATGTTTGGGGAAAGATGGAAGAGCATGATGCCTTTATTTTGTTTGACCCTGGTTCAACTCAGAACTTCATATCCACGGAGTTGACCACTAAGCTAGGCATACAAGCCCACAAGATGGGAGATGCGTTGAAAGCCAATGGAGCTATCAAGGGACAAGACGTCTCAGTTACTTCCCTAGTGGAAAATTAAGGCTTCATGTCCAAAGCTATGTGGACAAAAAGGATTTCTTCATCTCCCCTCTCAAAGATGAGAATGTTATCGTTGGGGCACCATGGTTTAACTGCATGGCTTCCAACATGAAGTTCTCTGAAAGGAGAATCTACTTCATCTACAGGGAAGAGAGCATGTACATAGATGCTAATGCGTCGGGGAATACCATATCCTTGCAATAAAGGGAATCAAGAGGAAATAGAGTTGTCTAATTTCCTAAATGGATCCCAAGATGTTTTCATTGATGACATCCCTAGTGAGCTACCTCTAAAATGAGGGATGATGACCATGAAATTGAGCTCCTACCAGGAAGCTCATTGCCTAGCAAGCCTCCTTATCGAGTTTCACAAGCTCAACAAGAGCGGATCATGAGGCAAGTGCATGAATTGGTGGAAAAAGGGATGGTGAGGTCTATCTCCTCTCCGTTTTGTTCACCATTGCTTTTAGTGAAAAAGAAAAACGACACATATTGACTATAGAACACTAAATAAGATTACTATCAAAAATAGATTTTCCGTGCCATGGGTAGAATATCTATTTGATAATTTACAAGTTTTGGCTGACAAAAGCTCCAGATGCATTCAAACTGATGATGGACAAAAATCTTCAGGCCATTCAAATTCTCTTGAGGAGTACAAGCAACACCTCGAGGTAATCTTTCAAGTTGTGAGAGAGAATAAGCTTTTCATTAATCAAAAGAAACGTGAATTTTTCCTACAAGAGATTCAATAGTTCTCTTTTTATTGTGCACAAATTTAAATAGTATGCATGCTTAGAATCATGTTTGTGGTGACGACGTCTCCCAAACCTCATAGTTGAGGACGACTATGATTTCAAGAGAGAGGTAATGACATAAAATCTAATATCTAACCAATCCAAATGATTTTCTCATATTAAACGGATCATTTAATGTGGGATAATCAATGGGAACAAGGGTTAGAATATAGACATGTGATTCTAGACCTATCTCAACACGGGACCAAAAGGAGAGATGGTTTCATCTCAATGGGGGTCCAAAAGGAGATGGTCTATCAAATAGCAATGTGAAATAAGTGCTTCTAGACTTACCTCAGCAGGGGACCAAGAGGAGAGATGGTTACATTTCAATAGGGGTCCAAAAGGAGGCAGTCTATCAAAGAGCGACGTGCATCTAATGGAGCTTAAAAGACCTTAGGGTTAGCTTCGTTAAAGACCTCCAATGGTTAGTCCTTTGATCTTAGGCAAGCTAGGGTTGAGCTTGAGGTGGGAACCCGACCTAAGCTTGAGGTGCTTGTCGTGCTTGATGACTAAGGTGCTTGAGGTGCTTGTCGTGCTTGATGACTAAGGTGCTTGAGGTGTTTGTCATGCTTGATGACTAAGGTACTTGAGGTGCTTGTCATACTTAATGAGGAAGGTGCTTGAGAAGCTTCCCATGCATGGGGGGTAAGGTGATCAAGTCAAAAAGAGACCCTACAAACTTAATGAGGAAGGTGCTCGAGAAGATTACCATGCATGGGGGGGTAAGGTGCTTGAGTACAAAAGAGACTCTACAAAGGAGGGGGAAAGTCCCAAAGTTAGGGGAATCTTTGACTTAACCTCCCACTCACCCAAAGGGCACCCCTTTTCTCAAGGGACACATGGGACACATGGCAGAGTCTCCCTATGCTTAGCCACATGGTGTGCTTGAATGCTATTGGTTGGGCTAGAGAGGGGTTCAATGAGCTTCTAGTTCCATCCAACAGATATCTAGATATTTTCAAGCTCTCTCTGTCTAAGGAGTAAGGAGGACACTTGTCCAAAGACTACCCATGTACTTGAATGCATGCTGCATGTGATTGGCTAGGGGGAGAGGGGTCCAATGAGCTTGAAGCATGTGAAAAGGTTAGAACTCGCCCCAAGAAAGCAAGGGGGGTGATGGGGGGGTACACAGGGGGGGTACACACACACACACACACACACACACACACACACACACACACACACACACACACACACACACACACACACACACATTTTGTGGATTCATTCTCACTCGGTGAAAGTAGAGAAACTCCACTTCCTTCTCCGAGCTTGTGAGAAGTGAGATCCTACACCAACACTCTTGGCTATGGAATGAAAATCCAACCAAGAGCCGTGCTTCAATGCTTAAGATTTCCATCTTCTCCATCTTCATTACTATGCTATTATGTATGCTAGCAAGAAGAGTGATGATAAGTGAGGAACTATTTCTTTCTTCTATGGAATGTTTCTTCTTCCTCTTCCCTACCTCATTCCCCGCTAGCTCTCTCCACCTTCGAAGGTATTTGAGGCCTTGGGACTGAGGCTTGGGTAGTTAATGCTTTCTACAAATTTTATGTTATGCTTGTGATGCATGAAGCTTTCCATCTTTATTGCATCATCTAGGTCACAAGGAACACAAAGAATGTATTATAGCAAGTCTCTCTTGATGGGAGAAACTATAATACAAATGCCTATTGGAGGGGGGACCGGCTCAATATGAATCTGGTCCTCAATTGTTGTCATGTTCTCTAAACTTTCTCTCTTGCAAAAGTATTGTTCATGCCAAGTTAACTAAGTACCATGTTTATGTTGCTACCATCAATTAAGTTCACTTGCTATGCTCACAAAGTAATCGCACAAAAGTGCTTCATCTAATTTCCTAATTCTGCTACTCTCAAAGTTCATAGGCCATTTCCATTACATGAGATTTAGAGAATGCTTTACTGGCATGTTCCTTCTCACAAATTTTTGAAGCTTCAATTGTGAGTTGGTGTAGTTGATTTATGATTTTGATCGGCTTTCGTAACTACACCTTCCACTAGTTTATCCTTAATTGGAAATTATGCAGATCATTGTTAATTCATTTACCTAGTTTTTCTTCATAGCTTTTTGCAGCACCTGATTCTAGGCCTGCCATTTAGTGGTTATCTTCGTACCAACCCTTGAGCCCATCCACTATCTTGATGTATCGTTGTTGGTTTGCTGGCTTAGGGTGTGTGGGATAGAGAGCTGGAAAGAATCAAGGAAGCTCTACTTTGTTAGCTGGAATGACATAGAGCAGCACTAGAGAATCTAGGATAAACTCTAAAAACTCATCACCATTTGATTTTCTTGCTGGATCATGTTCTTTGTGATGCGAAGTAGATGGAATAAGCCTTTCAAGTTCTGCTCTTGCTCTCTGAGTGTCATGCCCGTTTTTGGTCCCCTGCTACTTGTAGCATTGTTTTCCAACAAGTCCTTGACTTGTTGGTCCAACACTCCTCGGGCTATCTGTATTTGAATCAACATCACTTTGATTTGGATTCTGAGACAATGTTTATGCTCTTGGCATATGATGTTTTAACCTATTATAATGATGAAGTATCTAATAGATATTTGAATACTTTTATACATTTTTGAACCTAATAATTTTGTTATGTTTAAAGCTTGCATTATGGGGCAAATGAGTAATTGTGCAAGTGTTACCTAGGGATGTTTTGACTTATGATTTGAAGTGATCCATAACTTTAAATAAATGCAATTGTTGATTAGAGTTTGCGGAAAAATTGCAGCTCTTCTTGAGGAAATCTTCATATTCATGTTGGAGATTTTGTCTGTATCTACACTTGCTATACTTGGTCTTGCCGTCAAATTTGTGGATGACAGATGTACAATACATGATCTCAGTTTTGGTGATGAAATTGTTGCATCTAGCATTTTATGTCGTGGGTTGTATAAGATCATTTTGTATGACAAGTGTGAGTAAAATTATGAAAATGCATTTGTGAATTCTAAGGCTATTTTAGATACAAAACTTTGGCATGCACATTTTGGACATCTGAATTTTTCCAGTTTGCTACGTTTGCAAAAATATTATATGGTTGGCAACTAGGAACTCATCAAGCTATGGCACTTAGAGGTCGTGGAGGAGGCAACTAGACTTCCATTTGATGCAGATATTACTCAGCAAGTACTGAAAACATTTCAGGCAGACAAGGGTATGACAATGGTCAATGGGATTCCATTGGAGTTGACAATTGGGGAATTAACTCACATTTTCAAAACCTGCTCGTGCTCTTGAAAAATGTATGTTCCAATCTTGCTATGGACCAGAGTACCGATGGCTTCTGCCTACTGAGGCCATGAATGACACATTTTGCGCAGACATCGCATCCATCATATCCTTCATTTTCTCTAACATCGTCTTCCTATCCATGCTTGATGCAGGTACTATGTAGAGGTAGTATACTCACTTGTAGTGATTGATCCAAATAGAGAATACCGAGGCGTCTCAGATAGCTATACAACAATTGTTGAAGGAGCAGGTGTTGATGGCAATGAATCTTTTTATTGTGGACATGTTGAAGACGATGAGAGCTTTCCAGGCTGCACGAGTGGCACAGGAGGGTGTGAATAAAGTGAAGATGGGTGCACCCTTTGCATAGTTATAGGTACACGTGCCACGAATGCTCCACTCCTTTCCTATCTCAGGATTGTGTGCACCGTTTGCAACGTGTCAAACATGCATTGGCCTACCTTCATCGTTATTATTGACAAGATTCTCTTTATGATTGTGGCATGTAATTTCCTTTGATAACCGTTATAGGGTATTGGTGCCACTCCCACTAAATCCGGGCTGGTCTGACTGGTTTGTGGCATGTCTGAATCTGGAGTGAGTGTTGCATGTGAGTGTTGAATGAATGAGACAATACTAGCTTGGTCAATTGTTGAGTAGGAACCGAAGTTGTCAAATAGTTAACTGGCCGTGGCTCTATTGGTCTGATGTGATATAGGTCCAAAAGTTCATCTTTTGAGTGTGGCTGCATGTTTGGTATTGGGTACACTATATATTTTTTTAATGGCATAATATAACTTGATCTTAGCCCCGTTGTAAACCTATGGAAATAGGAATCACGACAAGTCTCTGAGTCTCACTCTGCCATTGGAGAATACCCAATCCACCTCATAAGGTCGAAACCAAGCTATCATCAGGTTTGATTTGTTTGGTAACTCCCAGACCTTGATCTTGCTATCATGCTAGTGTTTTCTCCTGTATTGAACAACTTCCTGTTCCAACATTGCCCTCTGTCTGATCTCATTCAGCTTCAATAACTCATCTAACCTGCTCTTCAGATTCTGGTTAAAGTCCATGCCATGTTCTACTGCCAGTATGAGGCTGGGAATGGCAAACTCCATTGGTACTACTGTCTTTGTTCCATGGTTCCTTTTGAACTATCTTTGTAAGAATGTTCCTTATAGTTTTATTAGCGATTTCAACTTGGGCATTGCACCTGGGATAATAAGGCGTAGATTTTTTATGTTTGCCGAGAAAATCTCAGCAGTATCTGAATGATTTCATTGATAAAGTGAGTTCCATAATCTGAGACAATCTCGATTGGACTTCCATATCTGCACATAATATTTTCATACAAAAATGTGGCTTTAGATTTGGCAGTGTTGTCTGATAAAGCCTTGGCTTCCACCCACTTGCTGACATAACATCTGGCCATAACAATATACATGTTCTTTTTGGGAGTGACTTTCTTGAATGGCCCCATGAAATCTAAACCCCATTTCATAAATATTTCCAGTGGATGTACTGAGTTAATGGTGTCATACCAGCTGATGCTATTGGCCTTCCCATCCTCTTGCAAATATCACAAGTCTAAAGCTCTGACATCGGCCATGATCTTCTTGTATGTAATGTCAGTTGAGAAGTGTCCTCCTGCATCTCCATCATGAGCTTCAGGGATTACCTGCATTCTTCCTTTCATTGGCACACATCTATGAAGTACACAATCTATTCCTAATCTATAAAGTGCTCTAGAAATGATGGTAAACTTTAAACTTCTTATGATCAGTGCCTTCTTCTTATTCTAAGACGACTAGTATTTTGGAAAACTTCCCAGCTAGAGGAAGTCATAGACATCTTGCTGCTCTGGATTTGGTTCCTCTTCAGTTGTATTCTGAAATAACTGAGCATCTACTGGCTCATCTCTTAACAAACCCTTTGTGCTTCTGGAAAGAAATTCTGCTCCACATTGTGTTTTCCTTGGCTTATGGAAAATCTTAAATTCAAACTCCATTAAGAATATTATCTATCTGATTAAACTTCCTTGTAAAACAACCTTATTAATGAGAAACAACAAAGCTTGTTGATCTACATAAAATTTGGTAGTGTCGATAGCGTTGATGAATACTATCCCCAATACTTCTCTATTAGAAGTAGAGCATCCATGTTCAGCTGAACTGAATCTACAACTGTCAAAGTAGACTAGGTAGTCCATCTTCCCATCAGACTGGGCCAGTATGGCTCTCATTGCCATTCCAGAAGCGTCTACATGTACATGAAAAATCACATCCCAGTTCAGCCAGCAAAGCACTAGCTTCTTGCCGATCGCATCTTTTAAGCACTGGAAACTCTGCTCACATTCTTTAGTTTAAATAAACTTGTTTCCTTTCTTAGTTACTTCATATAGACAAAGTGCCTTGGTTGCAAACATGTGCAAAAAACCTCCTGTAAAAGTTGATATATCCTAGAAAGGAACTCAAATTTGATACTTTTATGGGTGCTTTGGCCTGCTAAACAGACTTAATTTTATCATTAGCCATTTCAATCCCATTTTTGGAAACTATGTATCCCAGAAGCTGTCCCTTCCATACCATAAATATTGATTTCAAGTGGTTCAATCAGATTCTCTTTTCTCTGCACCTCTCAAAAACCATCTCCAATAATAAAGACATTTCTTCAGAGGAGAATATGGTAAAATCATCAACGAAGATGGCCAAGAACTTATGCAAAAACTCACTAAAATTTTTCATCATGCATCACTAAAAAGTTACTAGAGCATTGCACAATCCAAATAGCATTACTAGATACATAAAGGCTCCCCATTCAATGATGAATGTAGTATTGGCCCTATCTTCAGGTGCAATTTTGAGTTGATTGTAGCCACTACATCCATTCATGAAACTATACATTTTGTGACTTGAAATCTCATCTAATATCATATCTATAAAGGGCAGTGAAAAAGGATCCTTGATTGTCTGTGCAGTTAGTTTCCTATAGTCCACACATACCCTTAGTTTTCCATTCTTTTTTGGGATACATTTTGTGACCTGCAATCTCATCTAATATCATATCTATAAAGGGCAGTGGAAAAGGATCCTTGATTATCTGTGCAGTTAGTTTCTGTAGCGTGGATAATGTGTTGTGCTCTCTACAATGGGTACTCCTCAGTGCAATGTGCATGACATCTCACTCAAACAGAATGAAAACAAAGGAAACAATGGATAACAACTGATAAACACAAAGACAAAGACAAAGACAAAGACAAAGACAAAGCAGCAGATCCAAACATATGGACTCAACTATCTCAAAGAACAGACACAGACTCTGGAGTGGCAGTACACTTAGCTCCAGCCCAGAACTCCAGAATACAATGGGGGTGTTGAGGCTCAGCTGTGCAGGGATGGTGCATACGTGCTGTGTATATCAACTCCCTACTCTAGTCGACGATGTGAAGAAGATAAAAAATCATGACCCAATCGCTACTACTCATATATACAACCATAAAGAGCCACCAACGGCTCATAAATGTCAGCATCTAAGTCTATCTCCACTGAGTGGCGGTGGTGATCTGGCCACAATGTCCACTAGACCACCGTATCCTTGCCACGTGTCACTGCCCAGCGAGTCCGTCCAGTGTGAACCAAACCAGACCAAGATCAACTGTAAAGTCCAAACTGTACTAACTGTCCTGTGATAGTGACACTGTAGCTTGCTATAGGTTGCCTGCACAAGACCACTCCCCGTCCCGGAGAGTGAAAAACTGAAAAACTGAAAGATCTGCAAATAGGTCTACTATTGGTGAAAACTCCAAAAGGTGATATCTACTGGTGGTCCATCAAAAAGGTGATATCTACTGGTAAGCGGATGATGGAGGGGGAGGGGGAGGCCGATAGAAAGGTGGTTAAGGAGATGGAGGCCAGGTGTATGGTGGAGGGTAGTGGCCATGACGAGGGTACATTGGATATGGAGTAGCAACTCCATGAGCAACAAACTGAGTAGGGTGAGAAGGTGGAACAGGTGGAAACCCAGGAAAAGACTGAGTAGGGTGAGAAGGTGGGACAATTAGTGGAAATCTAGGGAAGCTATAGTAGAATGGAGGAGGGAAAGAGGTGGACTGGGAGGGGGAGGCCATGGAGGGTCCCTGAAAGTGTGAGGAAGCCGATCCTGCTTGCTTAGACTCCATAGTAGGTTGTGTTTTCTCAGCTACTTGAGAATCCCCTAAATGGGCTTTGGAAACGTCTGTTTGTAGCGCCATAGAAGGAACTTGCGTAGAACTTGGAGCTGTAGCTGTAGCTGTTTGTGAAATGGCTAAAGACTAATGGTTGGCACATGAGGGACACGTTGAATTTATCACACGAGTGCAGCCATATCATTTGCCTCTTTTAATTGCATTGCCCCAAACTACAAATCTCTCTTCTTCTCCGAGCGTGGTAACCGAACCCATCCCTACATCCTTGAGCCCATCCCATTGAGTGCGATCCGCACCATTGCCTCCATTTGTCTTAGCTCCCATTCTCTACGTTGCGAGACAAGACATTGGGGCACTGGCGAAGAGTCCCATCGACTTTGCACCTTATGCCCTCGTCAAGTGCGAGAGAGTGAGTACCACACACTACTTGAGTGCTCAGCTTTTGAGCAAATTAGGTCCTCTTTTCTCCATATATTCAGCCATGGGCTCTCCCTACATACCTTCCTCTCCCAACCACGATGTGGACTCTCTATTGCGATGCTCATTTCAGCCATTTTTGAGCATCGAGAGTCACTTATGACCACCACTCACACCATGTGACATGTTCATTTGGTCCCATAGGTCATATTTGACCTGCAAGGATGATAATAGAACTCTCTCTCTCTCTCTCTCTCTCTCTCTCTCTCTCTCTCTCTCTCTCTCTCTCTCTCTCACACACACACACACACACACACACACACACACACACACACACACACACACACACACACACACACACACACACACACACACACACACACACACACACACACACACACGTGCTTGTTTTCCTTGCCATGTCAATAAGAGAAGCAATTTGCTTTAACTTCATGCTCTACAAGTGGTATTAGAGCTATATGGTAGCATTTTTTTGGAGCAACGAATAGCCACGTTCATTGCTCACAAAGCTTGGAAATAAAGAGCAAGTAGGATGGACGTCAAAGAAAAATCAACCACAGTAAAGAGAAATTGGAAGCTTGAAAGAGAAAAATCTCAAGGCTTCAGGTTGTAAAGGAGTGTACTCAGCAACTTGAGAAAAGCTAGCATCCGCTAGTGCAAAAGGCCACATTCAGGGAGACCAACACTCGTTGCTTCAATCATTAGCTTGCTTTGATGAAGCTGCAATACACATATATACCCTCTCGGTTTTTACCAAAGCCTTCTCAAGTAGTCCAATGGGATATATACATCTAGCTTTTGTGATAAATTATGGACTTTATAGAACCGTTTGTCTTCTACCATTAAGCCTATCTTGAATTTATACGATATACCTAAAAAATTGACATACTTTAGCATTAAATTTGGCTAGAAGTACATGAACATTCTTAATAGCATCCTATATAAACCATTCAATATGTTTTCAATCCCATTTGATTTGCTAGATTTTGTAAAAATGTGGAACCTTTTGGTATACATGTTCTTACCATAGACATCACCATTGGCACGCATGTCACGCTAAAGGGTTTCTTTTTGTAAAGGACATAACCATATTCCTATGGTCCCTTTAGACCCTATAAATTTACTAAGGAAAGGATTTTTGTATGATCTAGAATATGTAATATTCTTGGTATAGATGATTGTGGTATGCACCACAATCATATATCTCAAAAAATAAATGAAGCCTTTAAAGTAAAATTCCCATAACATGGGGTAAATCAGTTACCTTGGTTTCTAGACCCTGATCTGATGAATGAAATTGACTCTCTTCTAGCGTACTTGTTTATTTGTGGTTTGGATAAGTCTTCTCAAACCCCTGTATTTATTTGTAAAAAAATTGATGGTCTAGCATCCTATAAAAGGCTACCATCTGATGAGTTTCAAATTTCTTCCCCATCCGAGGATAAAATAATTATAGATGTCATAAAATTATCCTCAGAGAACGATATATTACTTACCTCTAAAAATACTTTACCATATCTCATGGGCAATTACAAAATTTACAAGGGGGAATTTAGATGGATAACCAATGCACACGATTGTATTTTTTCACCTTAAATTTTCCTCTTAGCATCTATTCTGAAGGCATTAAACAGTGGCCTTGTTGAATACACAAAAAGTTTTCATAAGAAACTAAAGACCTTCTCAAAGTTTACTATCAGTAGCTACTGGATTATTAATAATCAATATGATTTGTTGATAAACCTACCAAATAGAATCTTCTTAGCATATAATTTGGATATAAAAGCCTACTATGAAGCTATATCACATTATGGGGATAAGGGTTTGATCAACACAATCAAACATATAATAAAATTAATGATCAGTGCGAAGTACTAAGGTTTTAAAAAGTCTCAAAAAAAGGTTATCCTCATTAAAAAACATAAAGAAATCACATAGTCATTTGAGTTTTTTATCACTTCAAACCATTTTCTCCTAGATAATTGTGTATCCATGCTCCAGACTTGCATCTTTTATCAGAAACAACTAATACAAATGGGATATGCATGCTCCCCATTGTGGTGTGATCTATATTTAGCATGGTTGGAGCTAGACTATATCCAAAAATTGTCAAGAGTACAGAAAACTAACATGTTATAGGCATTTTTATACTCATGGAGATACATGGATGATCTCCTCCTCCTCAACAATCGGTATGTATTAGGATACCTTAACCACAATAGAACTCTCTCAGTAGATCAAGATCCCTTTTCTATTTACCCACTTGATATGATCAATATCAAGCCCACTTATGATACACATATTGATCACTTCTTATTTGAGCATTGCAACCAAGATCCTCCGACCCTTCATTGGAGAATTTGATACTTATACTTGCTGGAAAAAAGACAGCTTGTCATGCAACTATGTGAATTTCATTCATGCTGACAACAACTGGCCCAAACGAATGACAAAAAAGGTATGTATATCTCAAGTTCTACCTATCATTTACAATGCATCAAGACCTCATTTGCATTTACTGATTTTTCTCGACTTATTGAACTCTTTGAAAAGAACTACTTCTGCCCAAAAAGGATCACTAGACATATCACACGTTTTCTTAAGAATAATCATTTCCCTAACATTCAATTTGATGTCTCACTACTTATAGAGCTTTTGGTGGTGGATGGGTCCACTTGGTGGCCTACTATCCCCCAACAAGTGGACCTTTCCTCTCAGGGATGGGGGAGGGTCTCTCTCTCTCTCTCTCTCTCTCTCTCTCTCTCTCTCTCTCTCTCTCTCTCTCTCTCTCTCTCTCTCTCTCTCTCTCATGACATTTTGGATCGAGCTTTCTCATAGGAATAACAACCACCTATTTTACTGAGACACGTGAATGAAATATTGATTGTAATGTGCTTACTAAAAATCTCTACATCCTTGGCTACCAACACAACCAACAATATCACTTCTATGGGGAGTATGGAGTAGTTATGAAACCAGGAGAAACATTGGGCGGTCATCTTAACCTCTTCTAAATAAGATAACCACCCTTGAAGATCAGTTCATCCATCATATAATAAAAGATGTAACCCTATGTAGCTTCCGTACACCAAGCTTTAAATATTCAATAGTAATGTGAACCTCCTTTTGATAATAGTGATCGTATCCTGTGATCTTGGAATTTTTTTATTTACACACATTTTCCTAGTATTCCTGATATGGGCATCCAACACACTAGATCTAGGTTAATAAGTTTGCAATATTGGGTATATTCCGTCATTTTATAAATCATGATGGGAATAGTTTTGCAAGAATGTGTAATAGATGACCAGCTAAAATGTTTTTAACATGGACATTCGGTTATATATAAAAAGGTTACTTTAATTTTTTCCATGGATAAGCCTACCAAGAACTAGGTAGTCAATATGCATACTAAGTGATATGTGGCCACTTGTGCTCAAGAGTACTGGGATTTTATGATAACCATAGCACCTAGATGGATGAATCTAGATTGTACACTTTATGCCCTTTCTAAATTATGTGGGAAACTTAAGAGAGTTCTTGCCATAAGAAGATGATCAATCATTATATCCCATGGAATGGGGCATAAATCTCATCAATAGCTTGTTGTTGTAGGAGAAAACACTGACCATGGAGACCAACTTCAATTATGTAGCTAAATGTATGTCTTTCCATGACCCAGAAACAATAAAAGAAATCAATGACAAGCTAGTAGTAGAATGTGCTAAATGTATTCATGATCATTCCCTGGGTATATCTAGTACAACCATAACCCATAGGACTAGACACTACTTAGAGAGAAAGGCCAAGAGAGATGTACAATATCTTAAATAAGAAGTGAAAATTGTTATCACTTGAGTGTGCGAGGTTTTTTCTTGGGATGGACGACGATCACTGAAGGAGTACGAGTGGAAGTGCGACGCGAGAGAGAGAGAGTGAGAAGAAGAGCACGACGATATGGTGAACTCGCTCTACTGTAATGTGTAGAGCATAGTGAGTTCTTATTAGGTTTTTACAAAAGAATATGTGTACATACCTGGCGGCCCGCCCACTTACCTGGGCGACCACATTGGGCTTTATACCCCAACAACCTCCCACTTAAAGTCCAATGTGGTACTTTAAGTGTGAGAGAAGCTACTATACAAGCTAATAGACAAGAGATGTAGAGAAGTGATGTACTACCCTACACCTAACTGCTTGCAAAAATGCGCAAAGCTCTCTGAGGGAAGTCCTTTTGTAAGTAGATCAGCAGGATTTTCTGTGGTGTGAACTTTGACAAGCTGAAGTTGCTTATCCTCGAGCATTTCCCTGATGAAATGATACTTCACATCCACATGCTTTGTCTTTGAGTGATAAACTGGATTGCGAGCCAATTGTATAGCACTTTGACTATCACAATATAACACAGGCATCTCTTCTTTGATTCCCAAATTTGTTACTAGTCGATTAAGCCAAATTGATTCTTTGCATGCCTCTGATGATGCAACATATTCAGCCTCTGTAGTAGACTGAGTAACACAATCTTGTAATCTAGAACGCCGTTATACTGCTCCACCAGCCAATGTAAAGACATACCCTGACGTAGACCTTCGGTTGTCTAAGTCACCTGCATAATCTGAGTCTGTAAAACCCTTTACACTTAGCTCCTGACTCCCATAGCATATACGCATACTCTTTGTAGCTTTCAGGTATCTCAATATTCCTTTCACTGCCTCCCAATGTTTCTTGCCTGGGTTTGACATGTATCGACTTACTACTCCCACTGCAAATGCAATGTCTGGGCGAGTAGCAATCATTGCATACATCAAACTACCCACTGCAGACGCATATGGAATCTTATCCATTTCAGCCTGTTCTTCCTCAGACACAGGACAATCTTGTTTGCTAAGTTTCACATATGGTGGCAATGGAACACTCAGTGCCTTTCCCTTCTCCATATTGAAACGTTGCAAAACCTTGTCAATATACTCTGTTTGAGATAACCAAATCAACTTCTTTGATCTGTCTCTCTCAATGCACATACCAAGTATATGACTTTCCTAACCCATGTCTTTCATGTCAAACGATTTTGCCATCTTTGACTTCAAAGCTGAAATTTCTTCCAAGTGCTTGCCAACAATCAACATGTCATCCACATACAAAATAAGGATCAGCCAACTACCATCCTTAGCCTTCTTTGTATATAGACAGTGATCGAACTCACTACGTTTGTAGCCTTGAGAAAGCATAAACTTGTGGAATTTATGGTACCATGCCCTCGGTGATTGTTTTAAGCCATAAAGACTCTTTAACAACTGGCATACCCAATCTTCCTTGCCTTTCTCAACAAACCCTTCTGGCTGCTGCATGTAAATTTCCACATCTAAATCACCATGCAAGAACGTTGTCTTGACATCCATTTGGTGCAACACCAAATCTAATATGGCAACCAATGCAAGAAAGCATCTCAATGTAGTCATCTTGACCACCGGAGACAAGACTTCATCAAAGTCAATGCCTTGTTCTTGCTTAAAGCCCTTGGCAACAAGCCTTGCTTTGTACTTTGGCTGACTATCATGAGCGGTGATCTTATACCTGTAAACCCATTTACAAGGTAGAGCCTTTTTGCCCTGTGGTAATTTAACTAGCTTCCATGTCTTGTTTTTATGCAGAGCTGTCATCTCTGACTGCATGGCCAATTGCCAATTCCTGGAGTCCTTCATTTGCACTGCTTCCTTGTAACATGAAGGCTCATTGCAATCAGTCAACATGACATAGTTCATAGATGGAACAAACCTATCAGGAGGTCGCGTGAAACGTCCAGATCTACGCACAATAGGTGGCTCAGGCTCAGCCACAACCTGTGGTTCCACTCTATCCTGTCCTTGCTCCTCTTGAGCCCTGACATTTTGTCTTGCACGTGCAGGTCCATCTTCTTGGAAGACAACTCTTCTAATCTCCTCAACCCTCTCTGGTTTAGAATGATATTTGGATTCATTAAAGTGAACATCATTGCTGCGGACAACCTTTCTGGATTCGGGATCCCAAAGTCTGTACCCCATCTCACCAGAATTACCATAGCCTAGAAAGATGCACTTTCTACTCTTTGGCTCAAGTTTGTTCCTAAATTCCTTTGGAACATGAGTATATGCCTCACAGCCAAAGACTCTGAGATGCTTGTATGAGGGCATTTTGCCTGACCATACCATCTCTGGCACTGAATCCTTCTGCAAAACCTTGCTAGGAGATCTATTTACAAGATGAACAGCTGTTGATACAGCTTCAGCCCAAAACCCATTTGGCAGCTGTGCATGACAACATACTTCTGACCTTCTCTTGTATGGTCCTATTCATCCTCTCAGCAACACCATTTTGAGGAGGATTGTAAGGAGCAGTAAGTTCACGTTTTATACCTTTTGACTCACAAAAGTCCTGAAAGGCCTTTGAAACATACTCTCCACCATTGTCAGTGCGTAAGCATTTATGTTTCTTGCCACTCTGATTCTCCACAAGTGTCACAAACTTTTTGAAAACACTAAACGCTTCATCCTTGTGCTTGAGAAAGTAAACCCATACTTTCCTCGAGTAATCATCTATAAATGTCATAAAGTAAGAAGCTCCCCCTAGAGATAGGTTAGGCATAGGTCCACACAAATCACTATGAACAAGTGCCAACTGTGTATCTCTTCTACTGCTTCTATGCTTATGTGGCTGCTGTGTTTGCTTACCATACAGACAATGTTCACAGAATTCAAAATCATTAAATGAAAAGCCAGGAAAATAACCAGAACGAGACAAGATTTCCATTCCCTTCTTGGACATATGTCCTAACCGGCTATGCCACAAAGAAACGTTCGGCTGCTCGGTTACATTGATTACATTTTTAGAGACATTTGATACGTAAATCATGTAAAGTCCTCCCGCCCACTTACCTGGGCGACCACATTGGGCTTTATACCCCAACAATCACAAGCAGCTAAGGTGGTTCTGAACCTCTATTCTCACAATGCCAGACTGTATTTTAATGCCTCTATATTTTTGGATGGTGGCAGGTACAAACTTTATCCTTGTGCGGTATATGATTCGTTGCCACAACCTTTGTATCAATCTGTTGTAATTTTTGAGAATATAACAAATCAGATTGTTATGGCATATATCATATCTTATCAAATTGTTATGGCATATGTCATATTTGTTTCTAATGGTGTTTAGTATAATTTAATTGTATAGTTTGTATATCAAAGGGGATTTCCATAATAAGCACACATACAAACCCTTTCATTTGTGACCAAAGCCTTCGTAAGTAATCTAGCGGGATGCTCTTTGCTCAATCAAGAAGTCCTACATGTGCCACACTTTCTCCTAAGCTTACGATCCTATGCACTATGTTGAGGTCCATCTTAGCAACACTCCTCGCATCCATTGTACATTACCTTTGCAAGCCACTATGGAGGTCATAATATTTGCCCATGGTGTCAACTCCTCTTGACGGTCCTTGCCATATATATGACACCATAAACAATGATGGCATCTATGAGCCAATGGGATGCATGTCGTCTTGGGTGATCTTGCCGAAGGAAGCCATATTGATAATTGGAGTGGCAACAACCATAGCTTTGTCAATGCTGGTGTAGTACAATTGTTACTAGTGAGATCCGCCAATCCATATTGTTTTTTCAAAGTTTCATTCAAAACATTAAATAAGCCATTTATCTTTAAGAGGCTATTCACAAGAATTTTGCTCGACAAGGATTATATGAATGACGAATGGTCTTTTTTTTTACAAAGCCCCACAATTATCTACTCTGATAAGGTCTTTGTAACAAGATTAGACACTACCTTTCCATGAGAATGAGTTGCGGTAAGACCTTCTTAATGATTATCATATGATACCTGAGTTTGCTAAATGTATCCAATTGAACCGAGGCGATGAATCCAGTAGAGAGCCTCTTTAATGTATCAAGTGAACCTAAAGAGTAGTGCTAGTTGTATCCAATTGAACCAAGTGATGAACCCAATGGGAACCACCTAATGAATCAATTGATCCTAGCCTAGGCATATGACATGACTTTTAGGGGGTGAAAAAAACCTCATTGTAATGTACGCGAAATTTGGCTAAACGGGGTGATTGTTAGGGTCATCCTAACTTGGGCGGTCAAGATCAAGGTGTGAAGTTTGTAAATGCCTATAAAGGCCTCAAAAACTAAAAATGAAATTTCTCTTTCTTTTTCACAACAGTCGTGCCTTATTTACTCTCTCTCTCTCTCTCTCTCTCTCTCTCTCTCTCTCTCTCTCTCTCTCTCTCTCTCTCTCTCTCTCTCTCTCTCTCTCTCTCTCTCTCTCTCTCTCTCTCTCATTCATCTACTCAATTTCCTTGCCATGTCTGTGAGAGAAGTAATTTTCTTTTGCTTCTACATTTCCTACATACAAAAATTTTCCAAATCTCACATTAACACTATCATAAGTGGCTCCCAAAGTGCGCCCTATATCAAAATTTCAAAGTGAAGGAAAACAATCAAAATGAATTCCTAGATTATGGACAAACTCTCAAACAACCAAAACTCTCTTCAGGCAAAATTTATTGCCAATAATTTGTCTAATCTCATCTAGCTTCAAAAGTGAATCCAATCTCTTTTTCATATTTGAGTTGTAGTCCATGCCATGCTGAGGTACTAGTATGAGATTGAAAATAACAAACTCTAGTGGTACGACAGCCTCTGATACATAAACCATTTTAAAAAGAACATACCAGTGGTAACCTTATATGCTATTTGATACGACCACAAAGTTTTTCGGAGCTTCTCATCCGAGTTATGGGGTTCCTTCTAAAAAATATTTGTGAGAATTGTCTTGATGGTCTTATTACTACTTTTCACCTATACATTGCATCTATGATAATACGGTGTTGATTTTGGATGCTTGATAGAAAAAGTTTCATTTAGTATCTAGACGGTATCATTTATGAAATGAGTCCCTTGATCTAAAACTATCTACAATGGATGGCCATACCTACTATTAGGGCAAGGGCTAGAGGCAAGGTGCTAGTTTGAATTGAGCTCGAGGGTGCCTATATAAAGGGTAGAGGCTGGGTGGAGAGACAAGTTCTAGACTCCCTCTAGCCTCACAACCATACCAGAGATAATTTGTGGAAAGGAAAACCATGGAGCTTTTTTGAGGAAGGGGCGTGCATGAACCTTCTCCATCTCTAGCTCACGATAAAGAAGCTTTGGCGGGCATGGCCACTTAGAGGAGGAGGGAATATTGGAGCAACGTGCAATGAAACACTGGTTGTTAGGCTTCTTGGAGTGCGCAGGGAAGTGGACAAAAGCTTGTTTATTCATCTCAGGCGCATAAGATCACTATAAGGAACCATGAGCAACCTTCTCTCTCCAACGTTGCCCACCATCACTTTGCTTCAAAAGTCTTTGTGTTTTTCCCACTTGAACAACCAAGGCAAGCCCATATTGGTTGATTTTCAAAAAGGTCCCCTAAGAGAGGGTGCCTACGACACACCCCCCCCCCCCCCCCTCACCTTCTCTCTTCTAACAAGAGCTCGTAGCAAGGCCAACAAGGTTGAAAGGAAAGTAGGAAGTGGAGACAAAGAAAAACCATGTCGCAGTACCTCTTAAATTGTAGAAACTTTTATATAATTTAGAAGATTACAAAAGTAAGCATCTTCTTCTTATTGAAAATTTTTTGAATATCTAAGTGGTATCAACAAGGTGTTCTTCCACACAAAGAGGGAACAATATAGACAGATCTTTTTGCTACTTATAGATTGATGGTCTATCTTCATCGAATGAGATACGGTCTTTTTTGAATGTCTTTCAATCGATAAAATTTGCAATTGGATAGTGCTTTATGATGTTTGTGATTGACATCAACAATTGATTATGATTTGACAATATCGATTTAGCAAGGCTAATTAAATTTTTTTGTAGTTGTTTGTAGCTACTTCTAGAAAATATTGACAATGATTTTTCTCTAAGGTACATCTTTTATCTAGCTAGCACAACATGTTGCGATATGGATTCATATATTGCTACACAATGTACGTTTGATTTTGAAAATCCACCGACACCAGCTTTGTCTGCTGCTACTCCGCGGTCGGTTCCTCTCAGGAATGTTGCCCATCCGAGAAATAGTTTCGATGATAGCATGATGCATCGAAGTGCTTGATATCCAAGAGTTTAGAAAAATGCAAACAAACATGATTCTTTTAGAGTATAATTTTACATAGTTGAATGCGGATTTCACTAAGATGTCTGATATGCTTATGCAATTCATGCAATAGGACCATCCAAGGGACAAGTTAGTGAGCATACTAGGGTTTTTGTAGCATTTGTGTCTAGCAAGAGCCCCCTTGGTTTGCAAAGCAATCCTCCAATCTGGAGGGGTTGCACCTTCTCTCTCAAGAAGAGGTGGATGGCTTATTTAAGGATACCAAGCCACCAAGTTTTAGAGGGGTGGAAAGGGAGCACAAAAAATATATTGTGAATATGTTCAGGAGAAAATGGGATGGGATTCATGATCTTCAACACACTTGAGATGCAATCAAGGCACTACAAAGAAGACTAACACTAGAGGGTAAGGCCTACAAATGGTGGATCTCGTTCAAGGAGAAGGGTATCATATTACATACTTGCAAAGGCTTCAAGAATGTGTTTAAAAGGAATTTTTGCACACAAGTGAAGGGGGTAAAAATTGGCCAGCATGGGACAAGTGTTCTATATATGCACCAAGATACGACACTATTGGAGTATATCTTGCACTATCATGATGTGATTCTCAAGCTAGAGAGTCTTCATACCTTTCATCAAGTACGTGGGTTCATTCATGGATTGACATCAGCACTTCAAAAGCGTGTTAAAACCTAGTACCCAAAGATGCTTGACGATCCGCTAAAAAAGCATTACATAACACTCACATTTTTGGCACCCCTTATATAAATGCATGAACACAACATGGACATAAGAAGAGAAGATTTATAGTAGCTACATCTTATGTATCCGAGAAGCCCAAGGGGCCTAGGGGACATTTGTCTTCATTTTTTATCAAATGTTGATAATGTTTTAAATCACAATTCCTCAGCACAGCATGATTCTCCCTCTCCTCTTCCAACAATGGCTACTTCTCTCCCACCAAAATAAGTAAATGTTGCTAATAAGTTAAAAGATTTATTAATGGAATACAAAGATGTATTCTCAAATGATTTTTCACCAAGGTTACCATTGACATGTGTTGTGCAACATGGCATAGACATGGTTGCAGGTAGTAAGCTCATAAGTAAACCACCTATAGAGCGAGTCATTTTGAGGCTACTAAGGTGGAACTTCAGTTTTTAAATACCTTAGTAGAGCATTTATGCAACCCAGCATTCACCTTATGACTCTTCCATCTTTTTAATGAAGAAAAAGGACTGCAATATGTGCATGTGTGTATATTCCTAAGGACTCAACATTGTTACTGTTAAGAAAATAATTATGTTGTCAAGAGTGGATGAGTTATTTAATAAGCTCACCCATGCTCATATCTTTACAAAGATAGAGTTGTGGTCAAGGTATTATCAAGTACGTATTAGACTTGCTAATATACCCAAAACTGCTTTCCAAACAAGGTTTGGACACTATGAGTTTTCGATATGCTCTTTGGATTGCACCAACAACTTTCATGACACTTATGGACAGTGTCTTGAAACCATATATAGGCAAGTTTATTATCATTTTCCTCAATGAAATTCTAATGTATAGTGTCTCTGAAGAGGAGCATTTACATCATCTAAATCATGTGTTTGAACTGTTATGGAAAAATAAGTTATATACCAAAGGATCCAAGTGTGATTTTCTCAAGAAAATTCACTATTCTAGGCGTGTGATTTCAGTTGCTAGTCTACATAGGGATAAATCCAAGGTTGATGCCATTAAGAGATGGCCTTCTCTTAGAAATCTAAAAGAGATAGAAATTTTATTGGGATTTGCATGTTTTTATTAATAAAAAACTATGCTCATATCTCAATTTTGATGACGGACCAGATGAAAGCCAAGGCGAGAACCTTTTAGTGGGGAGAAGCTCAACATAAAATTTCTGATGCTCTCAAGGACACATTAGTTGCAGCTCCTATAGCTTTTGGGTATCCTTTGAAACCATTCGTGCTAGAAATGGTCCATGTTATTGGAGCATTCCTTCTACATGAGGAAAGGCCAATTGCATTTGAAAGTAGGAAGCTTGATTTTTTAGAGTAGAATTCTTTTGCTTACAAAAGAGAACTGTATGCAATAGTGTCTGCTTTGAAAACGTGGTAACATTATTTGTATGGAGCTCAGTTTGAGATTGTGTTTGACCATGAAAGTGTAAAATAATTTTTACACAACAAATAGATTTGAAGCGTTGAAACGCCAGGTGAACTGAGATTTTTTATGCAAAGCTCCAATATATTAAAGGATGATACAATGTGGTAGTTGATGCTCTTAGTTGTATGCCTAAGATTAACTCTATTGATTTCACTGAGCTTCAAAGTGACTTTTTGGAATCTCTCAAGGGAAAATATGAGCATACTTAAATGTGTGGAGCCAAGTGAAAATAAGGACTCCTTTTTAATCCAACATTGGTAGTGTGTCTTTAACCTCCATACACAGTCCTCGTATTTTGAGTGATGAGCTAGAGAGATGGAAGAATTTTTCCATAGATGATGGGTACCAACTCCACAAGGGGAGAGTTTGTGTACCAATAGGCTCAAACATTCATTGAAAGTTCTTTAAGAATGTCATGACAGTCCTAGTGTAGGTCACCTAGGCATAAAGAGAACTTATGCACTCATACAATAACATTTTTAAGGGCGAAGTTTACATTGGTATGTTCAAGACCATATCTTGTATTGCCAGAAATGTCAAATGAAAAATCGATATTGGGGGTGTCTCCCTTTAGAGTTAGGGTGGAGAGACAGGTTCTAGACTCCCTCTGGTCTCACATCGACAATTGATATCCTCATAGATGAACCAAGATTATGACTTGGCTATATTATTTGACAATGCATTGGATTCCACCCACCCACTTGTTGACATAGCATGTCTCCATGATTATATATGTACTCTCTCTTGATGTGAAAGTATTAAAAGCTCCCATAGTATCAAGAGCCCAATTCAAAAATATTTCCTTGTGTTGAATAGTGATCACAGATGTCATGCCCACTACTATTAGCCTACACATTCTCTCACAAATGTCACATGTCTTGCAAAAAAATCTATCATATGATATCATACTCTGCCACCATAAATGATCTTGAAGAATATTCTTCTACAAGATGTGAGAAGAGAAGTATCCACATAAATTTTTCATGTGTCATTCCATTAGGTAAAATTTGGACTCTCAAAGAAGCTCTATAAGGAGGTTTAACTTTGCCTCTCTTAGTCCAAAGTGGGAAACCCAATGAAATACATATACGCTTTGTCAAAACCCTATCAACCAATATATCATTGAAAAGATCTTAAAAAGTAGGTTCTAAATCCCCAAACTTTGACAAATTATATGGTATTCCACCATATTGCAAAAGTCATACACACCTTGCCACTCTGGATCTTGCTCATGCATAGTCATTGTCTGAAACAATTCAACATCTAGTGATTCCTCTATTTAGGGATATCAATGATATAACTTTTGTTCTTCTAAATAGGAAGTCTAAACCACAGTGTCTTACTAGGATCATGAAAGTTTTTGAAATCAAATTCTAGTAGGAACATCATCCATCTGATTAACCTTCCTTGAATGAAAAACTTACTAGTGGACTTGGGGGTACACTTTTTAAAAAAATTATTATATGGGTCCAACATTAGGGGTTATTGTATTCTATATTTTCATAAACAAAAGAGAGATGAAAAATGATTTTGAATTTTTTTTCATAGTTTGAATAGGATAAGGGTTCCTTTTATTGTGAAAAAATCAAAGATAAGGGGCTTTATAAATAGTCTGTAAACACACATGATATATAGGTTTTACATATAGTGAACACCTCCCACCGAATTAATCAAATAAAGTAGAGCCTGATGAACAACATAAATATGAAAGAGATTTTCAAAAAAGTATTGTTTATGCTTTGTGACATTAAACACCATTCCTAGTTCCTCTCTTTCCATGGTTGAACACCCTTGTTTTGCCTTACTAAATCTTTGATTGGAAAAGTACATAGGGTAATTAGTTTGCCCATAGGGTTGAACCAAAATAGTCCACATCGCCATACAATAAGAATTAGCATGAACATGGAAAATAGAATCCCAATCCATTTGGAAAAAAATTACCTTTGTGCCGATGGGAACTTTTAAGAGATTAGAAAGCGGCTTCACATTTAGGTGACCAAGTAAACTTACATTTTTTTTGGATTAGGTCATATAGGAGAGGTGCCTTAGCTACAAACACATGAATGAAATCAGATAATAGTTAATGTATGCTAGAAATGAACTAAGCTCAAACATAGTTGTTGGTGCTCTAGCCTTCTTGATATGTTTTGTCTTATGTTTAGCCATTTCAATTACAATTTTGATACCACATGACCACATGGCTATCCCTTCTAGACCATGAATAGTTATTTGAAAGGATTCAGACAGGTCCTCTTTCCCCTAAATCTTTGAAACATCATCTCCATGAATAGTAGATGCATCTATATAGATGAAAAGAAGGTTAAATCATCCACAAAGATGTCTAAAAATTTGCACAAGAACTCACTGACTGTTTCCATCATGCATCTTTAGAATGCTGCCAGAGCATTATATAACCCAAATGGCATAGCCACATACATAATGCTCTCCATTCAGCTATGAAAGTCATTTTGCCTCTATCTTTTGGTGCAATCTTCAACTAATTATATACACTATAACCATCTAGAAATTTATACATCTCATGTCCAACTATCTCATCAAGCATCATATATATGAATTGTAGAGGCAATGGTCTTTGATAGTATGAGCTTTCATATTTCTCTAATCCACACATACCGTGAGTTTCCCTTTTTTTTTTTGGGACCACCACTATGGGAAATAACCAATTGTTGAACTGAGAGTCTAGATCTACTCAACGGGAAATTGGTACAACTAAATTTGGTCAATGTTATGAATAGTGAAAGGCAAAGCTATGTGTTCCTACAAGTACGTGCTAAAGTGGCAAGGCAGATATGAAGGCAAAGGGTAGGAAAAGAGTAGCAGGTGTGTATGCTTTATGTGGTTATTGAGTCGAAGGCGCTCTGCTAGGATTCCTATCAAAGGTGGTTAGTCTAAGAGTTCAAGTTAGAAATGGAAGTACCAGAGATGGGCCTCAAAGTGTAATCTAGCTGTTCTAGATGGCTCCTTAATCAGAGCTATGGAGTGCAAGATATGGCAGTTTAAGGGTAAAAGTGGTTTGTAGATCTCTACCGGATTGGACAGTTGGAAAAAGTTGGTTAGAGGGGATGTGAGTGCATGATATGTGCTCGTTTGGTTGCTTCAGTAAGTGTGCCATCAAGGGTTTTCTTTGGTTATATCATTTAACGAGCAAGTAATGGGCTAAAAGCACCTTCGATGGTACAAAAAGGATTGTCCTTGACAGCACCTTTGACAAATTTTTAAGCTACAATCTCTACATGTCACATGAAAAACTACCTATTATACTATATAACAGTGGATAGATCTTCAAAAGGAGAATCTAAAAACACAAGGTCCTAAAAGTTGACCTAAATTACAAAAATTTTACAAGTCCCCACCTTTTCATTGGTAGAAGTAAAATAGGTCCTTTTTTTGTACCACCAAACCACGCTTTCACCCAATGAGTGGCAAAAACTGAACAAGGAAAAACTTTCAAGTATAGCCCAAGATTTTCCCTCAATAGTGGTAAGGCTTAAGACTAAGGTTGGATCAGTCCTTCCTTCTTTAGTAAGTTGACTATAGTCTTTGTTTACTAAGCTTGGCTAGACCACATGTCCAAAGTAGCATACACTTGCCTTGTGTGAGCTTAACAAGTTTTTGTGAATGTGTATTGTGCCTCCACTTTCCAAGAATATTCCCAAGAAGGGAGGGGGGGGGGGGGGGGGGGGGGGGGGGGGGGATTTTTTTTTTGCATAGCAAGCTAGGAAAACTGTTAGAACATGCTTCCCTTGTATTATGAGGTGTTTCGACCTCATTGGTCGTGTGAAGCATTCTAATCCAAGACTAGTTGCACACTAGCATAAACATAAAAGGGGGGACTCAATGGATTTTTGGCTCTCTTGCTCCTCTAACAAACTTTCTCAAGTGCAAAGAAATCTCTCTCTCCCTCTCTCTCTCTCTCTCTCTCTCTCTCTCTCTCTCTCTCTCTCTCTCATGGGATCTCTAGAGATGCACTATATGCTCAATCTCTTAGCTATGGATGCAAATCCAAGCCAATGAAAGTTTCTTCTTCTCCATCCTTTGAATTATATGCATGATTGTAGTGATTTTAATTTGTATTTGTGCAAAGAAATCATCATGTACAACCTATATTCTCCTTGCTATCTTTCTCTTAAGGCAAGCAAACTATCTCCTTTCATAATTAAATTAAGTAAGTAATTGATTCTCTAACAAGTTTAGAGTGATCAATTTACTTATGGTTAAAGGTTGTTAGGATTACATTGATGGAGATCATGAGGTGTTACCAGAGGAAGGTTCAATTGCTATTGGAGATAAAGGTGTTTAAAGATTGGAACCAAGGAGCTTGAAAGATCAATTATTGTCTTTTTGTGTGTGTGCAAGACACTATGATTGGGCACATACAATATTTCACACACCCCTAAGGATGTTTGGAACACTTTATTGTTGTTGGATGTGACGAGCACAAAGGCAAGGAAGTTGTAGTTGAAGAATAAGTTGAATACAATGTAGAAGGCAAACATGTCTATCAATGACTATTCATTGAAGATAGAAAACATATGTGACTCCCTTGAATCATATGGTGTTACAGTTGATGATGATGGAAAGGTGGAAGTATGTATGCAAGGTTTGGTCCAAAATACAAATAGTTTATGACTAGTATCCATCTTCGTGAGAACATTTCCACGTTTACAAATTTGGTCTTCTTACTAATTATGAAAGTGAAGAAACCTGAGGAAGACTGCTCTATATAAGAGGGTAGAATATTCTTAGTTTTCACAAGACAAGGGAAGAGGAAGAGGATACAGTTTAGGTCATGGAGTTGGTCGAGGAAGAGGATCCTACCAAACACATCACTACAATAATGACCATAGATAGAACACAGGTGATCAAGGAAATTTTTGAGGTAGGGGGAGTCCAAGAAGTCATGGTAATGCGCATCGTAGCAATACAAATTTATATGGAAATGTTGTATGTTGGGGTTGTAGGAGACATGGTCATTTTGAACGGCTGTCCATGCAAAAACAGGAGGTAGAAAAATAGTTATGCAACTACTAGTGGGAATGTAAATGAGCTTGAGAGGCTATTTGAGGCACAATGCATGTTAAATACTATGTCTACAAATGTGGCAAAATCAAGTGATAATGTCTGGTATGTGGATTCGGGTGCATCAAATCACATGACTAGTAACGGTGAGTGGTTCAAAGAAATGCAAAGTTTTCAAAGTTGTGGCTATGTAGAGACTAAATGATACTACACATCCCATTATGAATACAAAAAATATACCATTGTCTATGACAGATGGTAAAGTAAAGTACCTTCTTGATGTACTATATGTACCTAATATCATAAAGAATTTGGTTCTGTTGGTTAGATGGTTAAACAGGGTTTGGAGGTCACGTTTAACTCCGATGGTCTCTTTGCGTTGGAGGCTGTTCAAGAAGCTGTAGAGGCTCACATCATTTCAGATGACTTTGCAATGACAAAATGATTAAGAGTTGTGTCTACTATCTCCATAGTCATTTGGCTTTCGGATTATTCATGTGTTTTAAGTTAAGTGCTTCTGGCCATGAAGAGTTAAATTTAAATCAAATATTAAAATTTTTGCTATCCTAAGGGGCAAACAAAGCTAGAAAATGAAAAAAAAAAGGGTGGTCACAAGGGTGCGCAGATGGTCCATCCAACAATTTTGGATGGCTCACCTGCATGCCCTTGTGGCCACCCTTTTTTTTACATTTTCTAGTTTTGTTTACCCCTTAGGTTACCAAAAATATTAACATATAGTGAAACCATATGTTTATGCATCATGAGACTAGATTTTTATATTGTCCAATGTGATTTGGCGTTTTGGTACAGGAAACTAGTAAGTTGAGTTGAAGGAAGACATAATGTGCTTGAAAAATTAAATTTTAGGTTCATCTTACCTTTTCCAGGGTCCTTTAAACAAGGAGCCCATTTTTACTTCCTTGTGTCCACCTTGTGTTCTTGGGAATGTTTTGGTTAAGCCATTTCTTTGGTATTTGAAACCACATGTGACCCCTATTGTTACAGTATCCAACCAAAGGAGTTTCTTGATTAGCAGTTTACATAGGCTTGAGTGGTACATATCTTCTATGTTAACAATGCATGTATCTATAATTTATGTTTACACTTTCTCTATCCAAATGAGCTACATAGTACAAATTAAATCCGCAATTTAACAGCTAAGTTCACAAGGTGATAGCTATTGGTATCATCTTTAGCACTACCAAAGAAATAGCTACCAATAGATAATGAATAGGTATATTTAAGAACATTTAATACCAAAAACTTGTCAACACTACTCAAAAAGGTGGAAACTCAAAGGCTTTACAATATATGTATGATGAAACACGAATCAATAATATGTCACCTCTATACATTGACACCTCCATCTCAAGTTGTCATTTCTCTAAGTCAAGCTTGGCATAGGCATAGTATGGAAGCAATAACATGTTGGAAAGCAAGAATTAGCTTTCTCAACTTGTGAAACGTTGCCAATGATATATATTCAACATCCCCAAATGAGGAAATCTTTACATTGACACCTCCATCTCAAGTTGTCATTTCTCTAAGTCAAGCTTGGCATAGGCATAGTATGGAAGCAATAACATGTTGGAAAGCAAGAATTAGCTTTCTCAACTTGTGAAACGTTGCCAATGATATATATTCAACATCCCCAAATGAGGAAATCTTTACAAAGGTGATGATCCACTTTAATGAGGATAACCATTAATGATTAAACTGAAAGCAAAATATTGCTTGAATTTTTTCATGGTGGAGTGATTAGGACTTGAGACTTGAAAACATCTTACAAGAAAATCAAAATATCCATAAAGGTCAATAATATTTCTCAAATCTGCATGGAACTCCAGTAATCTAAATTAAATACTCTCACTCAATGCGACACCATTTAACAAAAAACATATTTATATTGCATTTATAGAGGAACCCAACCTCATAAAAAATAATTACAAATGGGAACAATGTTGTTGATGTTAGGCTTCTCTTACAAGTATTTGTCTTCCTCATCTAATATTCATATACACTTGAGTATTTGTGTGTCTATGACACTAGGGAAGATAGTAGTACTATATGGATGGCTTCTCTAAGAGCTCCTAGAGAGTACCTATTGGTTCAAGATTCTACAAAAATCCTTCTATTCTTATCAAAATCTTTTAACATGGTAGTGAAAGGTTCCTCATGGAACAAAAATAGAGTGATTTTCATCTCTGCACATGGTTGCTTGCTCATGTCCTCTCAAAACAAGTTGACTATGTAAGTCAATAACATATTATGTAAGCACAAAGTTATAAAGTACGAAAAAATACCATTCTAATAATCTAATGACAACTATACAAAGAAAAAATTATAAGAAAAATCTTTGATGACTCAACTTACTTGCATTGTGAGACTCAATCACATGCTACACAACTATAGATAGGGCACCAAAGCCATCAACAAAATAGCACCACTCAGTGTTATGAGGAGTGAATCCTAAACATTGAAATCCATAAAGAGGTTAATTCTCTACAGCATAATAAACTTAAAGATGGAGATGAAGTTAAGCTCTGAATGTAAGCTACAAGGGTAGTTTTCTTACCATTCTATCTTTATGTTGGAGATGAACCCTTGCAATGTTCACTCAATATTCATACCTCCTATTGTTCTGGTATGCAATTCATGTGAGCTCATACTTTTGCCACCTTAAGAAGTAGAGGTTTCCATGTAGTGTGAGTGAATGAAAGTAGAATGAGTAGGGTCTTGTTTCATGCTTTAATGGAGGTGAGAGAAGGGAGAGGAGCTAGCTTGGTGTGGAACCATGTGGTGGGCAAGGGGAAGAGAGATGGGGGAGAAGCTTGCTTGGTGCTACAATGGAGGTGGGAGAAAGCTAGCAAAGAGATAATGCTAGACTATAGGGGGTGCATGTGGTTGTTGCAACAATGGAGAGCTTGGAAAAGGGTTTGTAGAAAGAGAAAATCACTTTTTAGCTATAGAATAGGTTTGAAAAGAGTTTGGAGGGTGAAAATGATATTTTGATTATTATTATTTTAATACATTTTTTTGGTTTTTTAGTGCATTTTTTTTCCTTTTGGAGGTAAAAAATTACTTCTTTGACCATGAAATAGGTTTGGGGACCTTTTAAGGGGGGAAAAATTGAGATTTGAAATTTTTTGAAAATTTAAAATTTTTAGTGTATTGTTAAATCCGAGCCAAAAAGTGGGGGAAAAGAGGTCAAAGTGGTCCCCCCCCCCCCCCCGCTTTCCCCTAGCCACCTGCCTTACCTTCTCACTAGGTAAGAGGCCATTAAGAGGTGTAAAGCTACCTTGTCCCCCTACTTTTTTAAGGTTATAGAGTGTGTCCACCACCCTCTTCCTATTGGCTAGTCTGTAATTAACCTTAATCCACAAGGGCCCCTCGAGCGTTCATATCTTTCCTAATGATGGACACGACCAAAATGCAATGTAGAGCTTACCTTTCTGAACAGATTTTTCAGTCAACAGCATGCATTTGAAGGGGGGAGTCTCAACGATCATGTTTGTTGCTAGGTCTGCAATGTCATGTTGGTTGCAGGGGGCTGCTATGTCATGATTGTTGAAGGCGTCTGTTGTGTCGCATGTGTTGCAGGGGTCTACTATGTGGTGGTTGTTGTGGGGGCCTATTGTGCTGTGGTGTTTGTTGTAGGGCCGCCTACTGTGTCATCTCCGTGCTCTGAGTCTGGTTTTTGCGCTTCCTGGAGGGAGTGTTCTTCGTGGGAGTCATCTTTGTAGAGCATGTTGCTCCAACCTTTATGCTTTTGTGTCGAGGGCAATGGGTGCAGAGCTCCATGAGGACTATAGCAGAGCGGGACGGGTGCAATGGGGAGGTAGAGCGTGATGACTACAACATGCAATGGGGGAAGCATGAGCTATGGGAGCAGAGTAGGCACACAAGTCCAGGCGGGCGTCCGAGTGACAAGCTAGTTGCATGAGAGGAAAGGAGAAAGAGGACAAGGAGTGTTTAAGCCATGATGACTATAAGTTCAAAAAAAGAGGACCCACTCCACCTCATAATGGCTCGCACGCATCTAGATTATAGGTACATAAATTATATTGCATGCAAATTTTGAATTTCCCTCTCCCTCTTTTTCCAAATTTGAAAAACATTGAATTCTCCTCCACCTAGGTGCTATTGATGGTACCACCAGAAGGTGCAAAAAGTGGTACCAACTAAACATGCTTTCACCCCTAGCTATTCTAGGAGACAACCTCAATTATTAGAGGAAGCTGCATGATTGTGATTTAATGATTTAGTATGCGATCGTAATTGGGATCGGGAGTGAGAGTGAGATAGCTCGTGGGTGGTCAAGAGGTTATGATATGGGCTAAGTGTTGAGAGAGAGCGAGAGAGAGATCAGATAAATAGAACCCCAAAGTGTGTAGAATACACACATGAGGTGATGTATATATAGAGGGGGCATGGGTGATATATAAAGAGAAGCCATATATTGCTTCACATATAATCTCAACACCCCCGCTCAAATAAGGGTCCCTAACTGTGGGGTGGATGAAAAAACTCTTGGGGGATCAAGGGAAAAACCCACAGCTCTATATACACCCATCTTTGTATTATAAAAATCATTGAATGTACAAATGTTCATGAGGAGCTACATCACTCCTTTTACAATGAATATTTTATGAGGAGCTACATCACTCCTTTTACAATGAATGTTTTATGAGGAGTTACATTACTCCTATCCTATCAAATACAATAATGAATGTAAAGGTTCAATAAAGAGGTGTAGAGACTATTGATTAGATCGTAATCAGAAGTGTCTCCGTGAATCTGCTATGTAGCTTGTCATCAATATGGCATCACCAAACAAGTCTTCACGTTGTCATCAGTATGGAATCACCAAACATGTTTTCATAAATCTTTTATTGTCACCAAGATTGTCTTCATGAAATCAATTCTTTGATCAATCCTACATAGATCATAGACTCAAAAAACATAGTCATGAATTTTTTTTAGCATTGTTAGTGAAATAATCACGTTTACAATGCCATAAGAGGGGGTTCGCGATGCCACTCTTTTGACAACATATATACGCACGACAACATATGTGTACATAAAGTATGAATGTAAAAGTACAAGATGCGTGATTACGTGATGCAAATGATATGTGTATATACTACATAAAATGACATTTATCAACGTAGTGATATCAATTAATAACATCAAAGTATTAACAAAACATCATCATTGTATCAATAAAAATGAATAAATCATCATGGTATCAACGAAAAGCAGCATGGTATCACCGTGAATAATCATTGTATCAACAAAACAACATCATGGTATCACCGAGAAGAATAACCATGGTATCAACGAAACAACATCATGGTATCACCGAGAATAATCATTGTATTAATGAAACAACATCATGGTATCACCGAGAATAACCATGGTATCAACGAAACAACATCATGGTATCACCAAGAATAACCATGGTATCAACGAAACAACATCATAATATCACCGAGAATAATCATGGTATGAATGAAATATCATCATGGTATCAACGAAAATGACCATGACCAAAGTACTACCAAAACATCATCATGGTATCAACGAGAGATTATCAATAAAACGACATAAACTATATCTCTAGAAGAATAATTATACCAAAATCAATGAACGAATATATCATATAACAAAAGATCATGTACCATCAGTAGCTCGACGCAATTTGGACGATCATCAACGGCTCGACTGAATCGGAATGATATTCATAACAGATATCCATGAACAGATCTATAGACATTTGATATCTGGAAATATAGGTATCCAAGAATAAATCATCAGTAAATGTCTCAGAACGTATTAGAGAGCTTGAAATAGTATAGAATTTTGAGAAGTTATATCTATAACACTGATTCAATTTGTAACTGTCTTCTACAGGAAAGTTACGTCGGTAACAAATATATGATTGATGAAGAGAAAAATATAAATTGATCGTGCAGAGTTTACAGAAAGTTTCTTCTGCAAAGCTGTAGACCACATCGATTCCAGTGGCTCTCATGGGCCGTTTCTATAAAATCGTTTTCAATTAGGAGAAAAATCAAAAGAAAAAAGTGAAACTTGCTTTTCAGACATGTATGCAGTCTGAGAAGGATAATCGAAAATCGCTTCAGAGTTTAGAGAAAATTTCTTTTATAATGTTGTAGACCACATTGATTCCAGTGGCTCAAACGAACCATTTTTGCAAAATCGTTTTCAATTAGGAGAAAAATCAAAAGCAAAAAGATAAAGTTGCTTTTCAGACATGTACGCCGTTTGAGAACGATAACTCAACATCTGTGCAGAATTTGAAAAAAAATTCTACTGCAAATTTGTAGACCACATCGATTTCGGTGGCTCTCGCCGTCCGATTCTGCAAAATTCTTTTCATCATCAATATCATCGAGATTTGCATTTTCGATCCCTCGTTTCTCTGACATTGGGAGTGCACATCAGCCCGAGATCCACCCCATAAGTCCGAAAGAATTTGAAGATGCATCAAAACAGCCCCAAACCTGGCTTGTCTTCAGAAGTCATTGTGGCGACATTCATCGTTTGAATCTACTTGAGGTATTATGTGTATGTACATTCCATTTACACAATGCAAAGCACAACGAATTCGCAATTGCTGGTGAGTCTCACAGCGTGAGAAATACGCCAGCCATGTGGTGGGTGACTCGGAGACCTTGTGGTTATACGAGACGTGCAAATCTGGAGTTCGTGAAACGGCATTTAGTTGCTTCAGCAGATACGAAAAGTTGGGAGGAAGCAAGTTTCGAAGCATGTTTGTTTGCGCTACTTAGAGAAAGGCAATGTGTCAGGGCTGCAACAAGACGAGACGTTGCAATGGCAAAAAAACAGTGAGATTTTGTGCCTTGAAACTTGAACACGGCTAAAATAGCGAGTTCATAGCATGCCTCGAAAGGCCAAGTTTAGGATTTAGGGTTTAGGGATTAGGGTTTAGAATAGAGCTCTACTTTTTTCTCGTCTAATGTATCTGCGTTTTCCAGTGATCTAGAGACTGAGATTTGTTGTTTATTTTCAACAAGGAAACGAATGAAGTCTTGGCTGCATTTTTGTAAGCTAAAGGCATCTTGAGTGTAACAGCTCATACTAAGTGTCTTCATAGATTTTTAGCCGGCCTCTCAAAGTATTTTCTTTGGCACAAAAGATCGATACTAAAGCAGTCTTAACAAATTTCAGTGCTTTCCATAATCAAAAACCAGCTTAGATCTTCTTTCACAATCTCATCTTTGTAGCCTGGTAATTTGGCAGCCCATCGAGCCTCTCTCAGCAACTCCCTCACTGGCATCAAGTGCTTTTGTTAATGTCCACCATCGATATTGGCAAGAGATGCGTTTTCAACCCTTCATTTCTCTGGCATTGGGAGTATTGATCAGCCCTAGATCTACCTCTTAGTGTCTAAAAGAATCTTAACATGCATCAAAACAGCCCCCAACTTGTCTTGTCTTCAGAAGTCGTGGTGGCAACATTCACTATTTGAGTCTACTTGAGGTGTTGTATGTATGTACATTTCATTTACACAACGTAAAGCACACTCATACAAACAACAATACAGCTTTAAGAGAGGCCTTTTTTGAAGGCATTACTGTACATTGGGGTTAGATATATATTATATAGCTATGGAAGCAACATAATGTAATGGTACTCTTTTACATGCCATGCCTGAAGACATCTAACTATTGGGCCTTTCCTTTCAATCTGCACCTTTTTTTTACGTCCCTCAAGCATGAGCACTAATAACATCAAGCTCATATTCACCTTGGCACAATCAGGAAGAAAAGTAGCATTGTAAAGGTCATCTTCTCACTCTTGTTGTGAGATGACGACAAACAAAACTTGCTATTTACCATCCGTGAAAGAACAAGCATGCAGCTTGCGAGGGACTTATTTGTCTCATTATAGGGGTGCCAACTTGTTAGGAGGACTGCTTACGATGTGTTAGTAAGCTGTTGTCTTTTAGACCATATCTAGTTATATGGTGTCTTTGAAACGTTTTCGGTTGCATCTATTCATCTAGGGTCAACCTTTGTGCTAGTGGAAAGCTAGATTTCTGGAGTTGCACCTAAGCGTAGGCTGATTACATTGGGTCCTACAAAAATTGCATAATCTAGCTGTCAATTGGACATGTGCGCACGTCTTGTGACAGACATCTTAATAGCGGTTACTTTCTTGATCAGGTACGAAAAGTTGGGAGGAAGCATGTTTGCTTGCACTGCTTAGAGAAAGGCAGTGTCTCAGGGCTGTAACAAGACGAGACATTGCAATGGCCAAAAAAGAGTGAGATTTTGCCTTGAAACCCGAACATGGCTGAAATAGAGAATTTATAGCACGCCTCGAAAGGCCAAGTTGAGAAGCTAGCATTTCCATGCAGATGATTTGGGAGCACCGGCATCAAATCTTTTGCATCATTTTTGCAGAACTTGCAGTCTACCAACATTTTTTGCATCCAAATCAATCCTAGAATTTGTAGGCCAGATTAACCCTAGTTTTTCTGTTCCACGCCAACAAGTTAGCCCTAATGCTAGTCTATACATGGGGTCAACCTCACAATTTTCAAGTTTCAACCCTTTCGATCACTCAAGACTGGCTTAGATCTCCCTTTATTTTCTCTTTTTTGTAGTCTGGTACTTCAGCAGCCCACTAAGCCTCTGTTTGACCATTCCCTCGCTCCTGCTCTCATCACTATCCATCGTCGACATTGTCAAGATTTCCAATTCAGTCCTTCATTTCTCTAACATGGGGAGTGCAGATAAGCCCTAGATCTACCTCCTGGTGTCCAAAAGAATCCAAAGGTACATAGGAGTCAGTAGAGTCTCAACTCAAGGTATTGCATGTAATTACATTCCATTCACACTGTCTGAAACAAATACTATGTTGGCAATGGTGCGAGAGGCCCTTGAGAGGGTTGGTTCAGACCTCTCTCTCTCTCTCTCTCTCTCTCTCTCTCTCTCTCTCTCTCTCTCTCTCTCTCTCTCTCTCTCTCTCTCTCTCGTTCCTCATCTCCAAGGAAAGCAAGAGGAACCACCGTTCATGTTAAAAGCAATCATTAATGCAAGAAATGAAGCATACATCTGTGGAAGTGTGAAATCTAGATCTTCATTATTTCAATTCTATTGCAGTTGACACCAATGCTTGATATATCTTAAATCCACTTGAAGAGATCCACAACAGGAAAACGCCCATAGAGAGAATTTGCTTACATTTCCAATTGCATAACATAGATCCATCACAATGAGCATCCATACAAAACCACATTGAGAAGACGAAAGAACGGTTCTTCAAGCAAAAAAGTTGATCTCTTTCAAGGCTATGACTATCATATTCATGAGGCACTTGACTCCAGTGTACATTGTTTTATGTTATGTCTTGGTGACTTCAAAGGAAATCATTGATTTGGTCTGGAAGAAGCTTGTCACATCTAAAGGACCGACTATGGAGTCAGATCCAAAAGACACTCAGAGCCCCTTACTGAAAAGCTATCCACAGAAGAAAGACAAAAGCAGGAGAGGAACACTTTGCCGATGTATTTTAACATGGTATCTCAATGTACGCTTGTCAACGCCTAGTGGATCTAGAAGACGACATGAAATTGTTGATAGATCTCTGCTATTTTTTTTGTCTGTCGTATCTGTGTTTTTCCAGTGATCTAGAGACCGAGGTTTGTTGTTGATTTACAGCGAGGAAGCGAATGAAGGCTTGGCTGCGTTTTTGTAAGATGAAGGCATCTCGAATGTAACAACGCATACTGAGTGCCTTCATAGATTTTTAACTAGCATGGCAAAGACTTTTATGTGGCACAGAAGACCAATTCTACAGTAGCCTTAACAAATTTCAGTCTTTCCAAAATTGAAAACCGGCTTAGATCTACTTTGACGATCTCTTCTTTGTGGCCTCGTAATTTGGCAATCCACCAAGCCTCTCTTCGACCACTCCCTCGCTAGCATCAAGTGCTTTTGTTACCACCCACCGTCGATATCGTTAAGATTTGTGTTTTCAACCCTTCATTTCTCTGACATCGGGAGTACATATCAGCCCCAGATCTACCCCTTAGCGTCCAAAAGAATCTAAGCATGCATCAAAACAACTTCGAAATTGTCTTGTCTTCAAAAGTCACCATGGTGACATTCACTATTTGAGTCTGCTTGAGGTATTGCATGTATGTACATTCAATTCACACAGTGTAAAGCACACTCATATAACAACATTACAACTTTAAGGGAGGCCTTTTTTCAAGGCATTACTGTAACATTGTGGTCAGGTATATTTCACATAGCTATGGAGGCAACAGGACATAATGGTACTCTTTTCCTTACCGACATGCAAGGTGCCTGAAGACATCTAATTGTGGGCCTTTCCTTTCAATCTACACCTCTCTTTATGCCCCTCTAGCCTGAGCGCGAATAACATCAAGCTCATATTCACCTTAGCACAATCAAGAGGAAAGTATCGTTGTTAAGATCTTGTTGTGAGATGACGAGATCAAAACTTGCTATTTGCCCTCCTTAAAAGCACAAGCGTGCGGCTTGCAAGGGACTTCTTTGTCTCAATATAGAGGCTCTAGCGTTAGGAGGATTGCTTACAATGTGGTAGTAAGTTGCTTTCTTTCAGATCATTTCTAGTTAAATGGTGTTTTTACAACGTTTTCGGTTGCACCTATTCATTTAGGCTCAGCCTTTGTGATGGGTCAAAAGCTAGATTTCTAGAGCTGCACCCAAGTCTGGGCTGATTACGCTAGATCTGATGAGTACTGCAGCTCTTTCATGTCTAGCTCTCAATTGGACACGTGCGCATGCTTTGTGACAAGAATTTTAAAACAAACCAAAATAATCATGGAGAAGTTGCTGCCAATGATCAAGGGAGTGAGAGTTCCCTACAAAGTTATAGATCATTTGGTTTTTTTTTACAAAGATCCTGCTTGCAATTGCCGAAGCTCTCCATATACTTATTGAAGATGAAAACCGAGACAATTTTACTCATTCTTTCTCGAGCATTTACATCGTCTTCTTCTGTTAGTTTCGCATTTAGCTAGAGTCTGGTAAAACTGTTGTACGAGTCACTTCTCGACAGTTTCTCACACGCACAAAACCTTCTACAGGTAGAAATAGCTACAGATGGGCAAGAAAGAGTCTACCTACCTCACAGCGGCCTAAGAAATAGAACCCTATCATTATTCCTATGACGACAAACTTGGTCGATTCAACGACCATTTGTCAAAGGAAACAATAGTTGATACATCTTCACATAGTCTAACCAACAACAGTAGAATTTCCCACCAAGCCAAGCCAACAAACAAACGAACAAACAGCAATTACAGAGACAAAGCAAGGCGTCAACAATGCATTGATGGCTTCACTTTCCTCTCTTTTACTTGCACAGTGCACAGTGCACACAGCCCCACCCCTAATTCTGACCAAAAAATCTTGCTTTTCATATCTCTATACACAAAGCCAGAGCGAGTAACCCAAAAAGATCTCAACAAGTTGCATCATAAAATCTAAAGCTTAACCCACCAACAGAGGTCCACCCACACACCGAGACAACAAGCAGGTGGATGACCAGATTCAAGAAAAGAAACAGATTCGCCCATGAAAGACTCAAGGCACACGAGCTTCACCAAAATAGTCTACAAGATAAATGCGCATCCCTCCCGCTCCATCTATACTCATAAAATGCATATGGGCTTCTCCCAAGAAAAAGGAAGCACAATCCCTGAGAGCTCGCGTCTCACGCAATGAGCACATGAAATGAATCCGAACAGCGAGCCAGATTTGTGCAGGAGCATGGAGTGGCGCATTGTGCACCTTCTAAGGCCGCAGGCTTGCTGTCCCCAGCAATTGGAATCCAGCTCCTGCAATCACCGGGAGCCATTGAATCCCTCCCGTCGTGCTCATACTAGCAGAAAAATCAAAACACGAAAGCTTCCATATAAAACTCTACATAGAACCACTTAGGACTTCCATGAAAAGAAACCACAAGCAAAACTCTGCATGGAAACACTACTAACCACCAGCAGAAAGAAACTCGAGACATGAAAACATGACACATATAAGAAAGAAGTTGACGACGAGCCTGTTGGTAGCCACAGTGTCAATTTCCTACCATGAACAAGAACATTCATATACAAATTGAACCAAAGAGTAAAGACAAACTTTACACAAAGAAATAACATTCCAAAATCTGTTAATTTGCTTGCAGATGGCATCGACCTCTCCAGGCTGCTCTCTGTCCTTTGTTCTCGTCTGTCCACCCTTGCCAATGCTATTCGCCTACAAACTCCAGGTAACTACTTGTCGATTTTGCTCATCACATCTTGCTTTATCTGTTGAGGCCGCCTCCACTTGCTCTGACAACCGACTCCTCTATCTCATCCTCAGCGTGCTGCTCGCTGACCTTATTCTCCTCCTGGTCATCGGCACCCCCCCTTGTATGCAGCACGTCCCTTTACTTTTAATAACGTAGCTCACCTAAGGTGGTGGCTCATTGTATGGGCCTCGTTTGGGAAAAACTCCTTAGGCTTACCAAGTAACAAGGATTGATACAACCAAGAGAACGACCAGACTGAGCCGCTTTTGCAAAAAAAATTCCATAATTCGTGCGAACAATTCCCCCACAATTCCAAAAAAACCTCCTTTTAGAACCAACTCCAATTATGTTACCGAGAAACAATCCTCGTATTTAGAGCCAAGTCCCCCTACCCACTAAAGTATTAAGAGAAATTAGTCTTAACTTTGGAATTAGTTGGTCACACTAAGTATGTCCCTACGATTCTTGAAAATACTTGGGAAGGCGAGAATCTGGGTAGATGTCGGGGACGAAGTTCAAGAAAATAAAGTTGGCTGCATGGGAGCTGAATTTGTGAAAAAGAAGATCTTGTAGCTAAAAGGTAGGAAAATATTTTAACTAAATTGAAGGGAAGAAGGAACCTCGAGCTACAAAGAAGGAAAAGTATCTTTCATTTTGAATTCTCATTCCTTAGTATCAAAGGGAAGCTCATAATACAAAGAAAAAAGAGAGTATTATGGATATTACGAGTTTTAAGGAGTTTGTCCTTTTGATACCCTTAAAATCAAATTCACTTTGTGTGACCACAACTTTACAAATTTTAGAAAATACCACTAATCCCACTAAGGCATGGCGGGACTCGGCTCTTAGTAGCATTTTATTTATAAAATTCCTCTAATGAAATAAGTGTTAGAAGGGTCCCATCATCCTTTGGACAAGGTATCTGAATAGTGACTATCCTTCTAGCCAGCCTGTAATGCATCTAAATTAGCCATCGAGGGTACTATTTTCTAACTATTTGTATGAAGTATACCCTTGTTAGAGCATTAAAAAGTCCCTTCACAATAGGGAAATTGTATGTGCTTATAAGGCATCAAGGCAGATGCCAAAAGCAAGTAACAGGAAAGTCTCCATACCTCCGGTCCATATAAAGCTTGTAGTTTCCAACCATTAAAAAACACAAATTGAAAGCTTTCAACATCAGGTTGATAAGAATCAGATAAGAGTGTCAGTACATTATTTAACTGATCTGATTTGAAGGAACTCCATTCGAATCCCAAGCTATCATTTGACAGCAATTCCACAACATATCAAGCTTTATGGTGACAAAATCAGTAAATCTCAGAAGCACATTTTTTCTCAGTATGTTCCCTCAAACCACATAATAGCTTAGGTATTTTTATGAAAATAAGTAAGTTGTGGTCAAGCAACAAATATTCAGATGAAAAAATTACTCAGACCCACAAGTGAACTTGTTTGCATTTGATTTGTCTTTCATAATAAAGTAGATATTCAGATTTGAGATGTGGACCGGTCATATCTATCTTCAGGGGTTGATAACAAGAGTTTTGCGCTATCTTCAGTGGTTGATAACAAGAGTTTTGTGCCAAAAGATAATCACATGATACTAGCATCAATGATATCTGGCAGCCCTGAGTGTAGGTCCAGCACGCCAGCCTTACTTTAATGAGCTTATAGAAACTACCTTCCCTAAAATCAACAAATGGTGCGATTTATCTTCATGAAATGCTGTTAGTCAGAATCCCACGGCGCAAAGCCCAGCATTCATCATCAAAATATACTATAGAAACATGAAGCCATTCAGTGCACACCACTGAGCAATGAGTTGCTCACCTTAAATCGTAGGAGAGGGATTGATCCTTCTCAGTGAGTGGACCGTCTTTGGGCAGAATGGTAGAGAAATTTGGGGGGTTGAGCACCTTCGCCATCATGATTTGCACACGCCATTCATCGGCAGGTTTGCAAAACGGCATCACAACTTCTAGACTAGATGTACGTGAAATCTTACCAAAGTGAGGTTCACACCCTAGGGTTACATTGTTCATACAAGCGTGTAGTACTTATTTATTAACAGAGATAAATTTCTGTATGACTGCAAGGAGTGACCTCAGGAGAAGCATATTGTCTGTTCGTGTTTGTATCTGGCCTATCAGACAAAACCATTGAATAAAAAGATCAATGTCTTTTTGCAGTGGATGTGAGAGAGAGAGAGAGAGAGAGAGAGAGAGAGAGAGAGAGAGAGAGAGAGTTTGCGCCATTGGTCACTCGAATCATAGGCATGCATCCAAAAATGGCATACCCTTCAAAAACTAACTTTGGCTCTGGCGCATACTGATTATATTTACAAAGTCCTCATACATTCCAAACCTGTAAAAAAGACCATCACACATCCAAAACTTCTTTGTCCGAAGCATCCATGTGAGCCGCTCAAAGCTGACAAACACTCTGGTGTTCGAGCTATTCCCAAATGGGAAGCATGATATACTTGATGACCCAATTAAGCAATCTGCAGCTTCCAAGCTTTTATAACTTTTAAGCGCATTGAATTTGATTCTGAGCATCCTCAGGAAGTACATCCAGAGCAAAGTTGCCCAATCGCCCTACTCTAAATAGATTAAGGAGTTTTTTGCCAACAAACTCCCAGCCTTTATCACCTAGCTCTATGGAAATCTTCAGAGCTCTCCGCAACTCATGCATTTGTATATCTACAAGAGCCTCCATATCCTTCTCGCCTTCAAGATCGCCATCAAAATTTGACAATGTGTTTAAGAGAGCTTCACGTACCAGTAGCACAACGTGATCCTGAAGGTTTAGACAAGTTAAAAAATAACCTTTCTATAATCTGGAACACGTGAGAGAGGCTTTGTTTTTTGTTTTTTTTTTTTTTGGGGGGGGGGGGGGGGGGGGGGGGGGGGGGAGGGAGAGTGAGGAAGAAGAAGAGAAGATTTAAAAATCCCAAGAGATTTCAAAGGTCTATCCGACGAGTCTAGAACTCAAGCCTGATACTCAAGAGGGAACACGCACGCACGACACACACACACACACAAACAGGTGTAAGAGCTGTATTCCTCTGCAACGTATAAATAAAGAACTGCACCTTATTGTGATCAGACACTCTCTCTGGCTTTGGGTTATTTGCCCTTTTCTCTGCAAGGTATGCTTGCTTTTTAAGCTCCAACAGTGTTTTGGGTTTCGCTTTCTCCACCTGCTCTTTCTTCTCTTTCTCTTCTCTTTCTCTGGCCCGTGCTGCTTCTATGCTTTTCTGCCACTTGAAAGGTGCTTTGCGGCTGTTTAAAAATGCCAGCAGATAACGGCCAAGTCTCTCTTCCCCGACCACTGAATCCTTAATCGCCCCTAAAATGACAAAAAAGTCAACACCTTTGCTCTCCATTACTATTAGAACACTCACATAGGCCATGCAAAGAGTACCTGTTAAAGCCAGTTTTAGGCCCATATCCAGGTCACGTATATTAGGAACCAATACCCCCGGTGTATCAAGCACAAAAATGCTAGGTTTGCTGTGAATCTACCAAACAAATCTTCGATAAGCATCTCAACTGCTTCAAAGAAGTGGCAATAAATACAAATTAGGAATTTTCAGCATACCTTAAATCCTTGCAAGTTTAACGTGACACCAGGTAACGATCCTACAGCTGCCAGTATCAAAGTTCCCCCCCCCCCCCCCCCCCCCCCCCCCCCCCCCCCCCCCCCCCCCCCCCCCCCCCCCCCCCCCCCCCCCCCCCCCCCCCCCCCCCCCCCCCCCAACCCAGCGCTGCCCGCTGCCCCCCCCCCCCCCCCCCCCCCCCCCCCCCCCCCCCCCCCCCCCCCCCCCCCCCCCCCCCCCCCCCCCCCCCCCCCCCCCCCCCCCCCCCCCCCCCCCAACCAGCGTGCCCGCTGCCCCCCACCCCCCACCCCCCCTCAGCGTGCCCGTCGCTGCTGGCCTCCAGCTGGCTGCTCCGCCTGCCCTCAACCCGCTGCCCCCCCTCGCGCTGCCTTGTCCGCCGCCTTCAGCCCCTGCTGCTGCCCCACCCCTCAGCCAGTTGCCGCCGCCCGCTCACCCCACCTTTTGTGCACTACATACCCGCTTGCAACAGCCCGCCATAAAAAAGAAAAGAAAAATCCCCCCCCGCCTCAGCCTGTTCGTCCGCCTGCTGGGGTCCTTCCCTCGGTTACTCCTTGCAGTTCGGCACTTTCGGCAGTGCTTCAATTCCTTGGAGCAGTGTTGACACGCCCAATTGCAGCGCCATCCGTCGTCCCTTTCTTACGCCACAGCAGTAGACACAGATGGAGGCTGCTTCGCCACAGAGGGACTCGCCAGAAGCCCCCTCGCCCGACCCCGCTGAGCCCACCATTCGACTTGCTCTCTCGCCTACAGAGCAAGCGAGCCTTGCCGCAGAGGTAGAGCGATTGCAAGCGACCTCGGTCATCTGCAAGATTCTCGGCACCCGACCTAGCAGAGGAGAGCTGCGAGACCTTCTCCAAGCCTGCCTTCTCGCAGAGGTGGGCAAGATCTTGGATGTCCACATTCTCGGACGGGGGTACTATCAGATCGAGTTCAAGACCTCCGAGATGGCTTCCAAGGTCATAGCTATGAGTCCACTGGCCATCCGAGCATCACGCGCCCACTTTCGACAGTGGCGACATGGTTTTGACCCGACTTCGGATGTTCTAGTAGAGGAGGTAGACATCCCCATCTCAGTCTGCTTTCCAGGTTTACGGAGGGAGTACCTACCACTTCTTTCCAAGATTGGCTCCGCCGTCGGGACTGTCCTGGAGACACCTCGTACGGCAGCATCAGTAGCTGCCAAGGCGGCTGGCATCCCCTCAGTTCAAGTTTTGGTCAGAGATACCCACACGCTCCCGAAGGTCATCCTTCTGCCTCGGGTGAGTGGGGGTTGGTTTAGACAGGTGTGAAGTACTCGGGCCTCCCGAACCAGTGCTTCATTTGCCGACAGATGGGTCACCTTGCGAAGGCCTATCCACGGAGGAGGCCACGACTTGCACCTCAACCTCAGCCCCAGCCTGCCAAGGCTGGGCCGTAGCCTCAATCAACGGCACAGCGCACAGATTCAGAGCCACCCCCCGAGCCTGGGGCTCCAACGGAGGAGGGGTGGCAGCACGCTCGTGGCCGTCGACGCCAGGAGCCACAGCGACAGCCTGGTACTCCGAGTGGCCCTCAGGTGCCTACTCAATAGCAGTGGGTTCCCACGGGGAACGCTTTGGTCCTCCTGGCAGGAGGAGTCCCTACGCCAACCTCCACTCCGCTTTCACTCGAAACCACTCCCCCTTCAGAGTTCCCCTCCTCCTCCTCATCCTCCCCCCGTCCTCTGCTCCCGTCGCCTCTCCACCTCGCCCTCTACCTCTATCGCCCCACCCCGTCCTCTTCTCCCCCGCTCCCAGCTCCTTCTCCCCCCCCTCCTGCTCCAGTTCCACAGTCGACTCAGGAGACTGGTCCCTCGCCGGCGGCTAGGAGATCTCTGGGCAACGCCTTTGCCACGAGTCGCCTAGCGAGAGAGGGTCAACCCTTCTTGCGGCCCCCTCTGCAGATTCAGACATCTTCCCTTGCAGCTATCCCTCGTGGTCTAACGAGCATTGATCTCCGACGCCGCTGGGACTTCTTCGACTACGGGTTCACTCGCTTTCTCGGCGATTCCGCACCAGACCACGAGGCAGCCTGCTTCAGGGTCCATGCTTTGTTCCTCGTCGCTAGGGGGACAGAGGCCTTGGACTCAGCAATTGGTTTCTCCTTCCCCCTCTGTGGTAGGGCCGAGACAGAGTGGTCCCTCGACTCAGTTGTGGGATGGTTACATACACAGGTTCTCGAGTTCTCTCATCACATGGGAGAACTTGGAGTTACAGATTTGCTACAGACTTTGTGGCCACTGGCCAAGTTTGCGGTGACACCTCCAGACTCAACAGGATGTAGGCACATTGTGGTGTACTTCTTTGCTGATACGCAGTGTTTGCCTTGCTATGTATACATTCATGAGGACTCCTGGACAGAGGAGGTTGCTTTACGCACGGCTCGCTCAGCTTGGGCTTGGGCTAGGCACTCACTGCAGCTGGCCTATCTAGAGGACGCTCGGATGCGGATTACTCCCCATCCAAGCCAGCCTCAAAGATAGCCCGTCTTGCTGCTACGGCAGCATCTGTTCTCTCTCGCTCCCCATGAGGATCGTCTCGTGGAACGTGCAAGGACTAGGTGGGCCCCAGTTTCAACGACAGCGGGGCCGATTGCGTCAAGAGATTCAACGTTGCCTTGTGGGAGGAGAGATTGATCTCCTTATGCTTCAGGAGCACCATCTGTGTGAGAGCGCATTCGGCGATGTGGTCAGATTTTGCGTGGACGATATGATACCTTTTGGTCAGCTGCTTTTGGACCTAGAGGCATCCAGGGTGGGGTATGTATGACTTTTGCGGATTCATTGCAACAGGCCATTGTGGGCAGAGGGATTATTGTGCCAGGCAGGGCTCAGTGGATTACTATGCAGGTTCGGGGTGGCATTGTGGGCTTCTTGAACATCTATGCGCCCAATGTGGCGAGTGCTCGTGCAAAGTTTTGGTCACAGATTGTTGAGTCTTTGCCGCAGGCTGACCATTGGTGTATAGGAGGGGACTTCAACATGTTGGAGGACCCTTCTGACAGGATAGGAGGCAGCCATGCTACTGTGCATGGAGTCGAGTTAGCAGCTTGGGAGAGGTTGTGTATGACTTTGAGGGTCTCGGATACATGGTAGCACTCTGGCTTTGTGAGGCCTCCAGCTAGTCTTGCCTTCTCTAGATCGGACCGCAGAGTGGGAAGAGTGAATCTATCGAGGATAGATCGCTTCTACACTAGTGACCACTTCAGTGACTTGGGAGGATCAGTGGGCATCCTCGCAGGGACATCCTTCTCGGACCATGCACCAGTGATCCTCACAGTGGCAGACAGGCAGAGGAGTGGGAGCACGATGCTTCGCATCCCAGAGCGGGTCTTGTTGGACTCAGCACTCAGAGAGAGGGTAGAGGTTCTCTGGACAGAGGGCATGGACAGCCAGGTTCTACCTGCAGACAGAGTGGCCTTAGACCTAGCTCAGCTTAGCCACTTTTTTCTCCAGGAGTCTCTGGCTTGCCGGGCTGCAGCGAGAGAGGAGGAGCAGCGTCTCAGACGAGGCATTGCTTCATTACAGAGGATGCATTGCTTCATTACAAAGGATGCAGGAGCAGCATCCAGACAGTCCATGGTTGGAGGAGCAGTTACAGCAAGCTTGACAGGAGCTTGCTAGCACAGAGGAGAGGCGTCATGAGTTTGCCTTTCACGGACAGGCATCTCAGTGGACAAGCTACTTCGTGTCTAGGGTTCAGGTCAGCTTAGGAAGTGTTCTGGCACCTTTGTGAGCTTGTTCGCAAGCTGTGCATGTCCAGGCACTTAGAGTAGTTGCATAACCTCTAGTTGCACACAGCATGATCATCAGATTACAGTCAGTAGCCATCATGAGCATTTTACAGTGCACATACCCATTTTTCCTATTTTTTCCATTTTTCACTTCTCATTAATAAGTGACTTTGTTGGGAAACTGGGTAGGGCAAAGTTGGGAAGTTAATATATAAGGAAACTAGCGCAAGCACTTTCTGGCAAAAGAGGCAGTAGATACACAACATCTGGCATTGCACCTTCTCAGCAAGACCGACAGGAACTCCTAGCGTTTTCCAGCCATCAAGACCTCTAGCCGCTAGCGTTTTTGCAGCAAATACCACATCAGCCCTAACGTTTTTGGAGCAGCAGATTGCTCATGGCGTTTGCAGTTTCTTGGTGACAGAACCATCTTTTGCATCAGCGTTTTCAGTTTTCAGCAGTCAGACTCCGCACCGCAGCCCTCAAACCTTACAGATCTCACCCTCCCACAGCAGACCCTCGCCGCACGGTCAGATCAGCTAGCGTTTCCAGATTCAGCCCGCTATTCGCAGATTTCAGCATCTACGTTTTCAACGCACTGTCGTCACGTCGCCGTCATCACCGTCGTCACCAACATAGAGTCAGAATCAATAGATAGAAGATTTGCAGATTTCAGCCCCTAGCATTTTCACGTCTCGTCGTCGTCGACATCGTCGACGAGTCCATTGCATCTAGACCATTATACCAGATTTGAGCAATCAATAGCATAAACCTCTCGCCATAGAGAGTGGGGCCCTTGGAGGAGGGTTTGACAACATTCTAGTGTCGTACTTTCTTCTTTCTCTCTCAGTCTCAACACCTTCATTCACCGTGTCATTCACTTGTTTGTGATCATTTGCACTCTCTCACTAAAGGAACGAAAGGCTCTCCCTTCCGTAAGTAAAAGGAACCCTTGAGCACAGTTCGGAGCACTCATCTTGAGCAAAGTTCAACATTCACTTCCACTGCACCTTACAAAACCCTAGCAAAAGCACTACAAGAACAAGAAGCATTTACCAACTTACGAACTCTTGCCGAGTCACCCAAACTTAAAGATGGGTTAGGATTAATAATCCTGAACCCCGGAAGGGCTGTTGATGTGGCATGCTATACGAAATCCCGTGTTTTGCGTCAGTTGCTGCTGACGTGGCAACGTTGTACGAATAGCCGTCTGGGCGATGGCTTTTGAACCAGATGCTTTGAAAAACTACTACTTTTCATGTAACTAGTTGCTGCTGACGTGGCAGCGCTGTACGAATAGCCCTCTAGGCGATGGCTTTTGGACCAGTTGCTTTTAGAAACTACTGCTTTTCATGTAACTGCTTTTGGATAGATAGCCAAGGGCCTTTGAATATGTACTAAGGGGTCATTCTTTCACATTCTACCCGTGGGAGATGCAGAGGAGAGCCACAAATGTTGTACCTTGTTGAAGCAATATAAAGAAATATCAAAAGAGGCGCCACAACTTGGGGCCAATGCACTCTAAGGGTGGAATTACGCCACTCCATGTCTCGTATCAAGTCTCTCTCTTTCAATTCAAGTGTTTTGAAATGCTTAAAGTCTATTCAGACTGTTCTTTTCCATTGGCACATGGACATGTCCCGTTACACCTTACCACCTTGTTCTGCAGTATTCTGCATCGCAAATTACGTGTCACAAACAGGAGCGTTTAACAGTATGAAATATAATGGGATAAGTAGAATTTTAGCAATTAATACTAAAGCCATAGAATATAGAGAAAAATAGAGAGAGAGAGAGAGAGAGAGAGAGAGAGATGAATGAGAGAGGGAGTGAGAAGATCGACAGAGTACAGAGGACCAGAAGATGGGCTGATCCCCCTCCCCCCCTGATAGTGTCGTTATTATTGAGAAGTCTATACAAGCACTTGAACCGAACGTATTACCACGTTTGTTCTAGAAAAAGACTTGATGGATCCTGGAAGCCTCAGCTTCCTATTCCTAGGGTAAAACCCTATTCCAAGGAACTTCCATTCCTTATTCCGAATCCTCGAGAACCAAGGTTCTATCCTCTGGGTCTCACCTTCCAAACTCAGGGCATGGCATCCTTGCAATTGTTTCCGGACTCGGTTTCCAGAGTCCTCTTCTTGCAGAATAACTCTGCTTTCCTGGACGCGAAGTCCTTGGGAATCTCAACTTCCAGATCACAACTCGAGAGACTACCTCTCTCCGATCCGTGGGTCTACTCCCAAGCTCAAGGTGCAAAACCCTTGGGCTGATCTCGCTCTAGTTCCTCAAAGCGCTTCTCTCCTGCAGAGGCTTATGCCTTCCTCTGCTCCTACTCCCTCGCGAAGAGGAAGTACACCTGCAAACAAATGCTTAGAGATCATAACATGAAAAATGTTACCTTCAAGGTCTCGACGCTCGTACGCGACTCGGTTCTCGAAAAACAACTTCCCCAGAAGAGATCAAGAGATCTCTACACAGAGAATCCTCTCTTCCCATCCTACACACAGAAGATGGGTGTTCTCGGGTTCCTTCTCGTAAATCAGCCCCGTCTACGACATTTATGGGCTGAAAATAGAGAAAAACAGCAGCATGTCGCAATGAGAACTCTTTTTATAGGCACTTCTTTGCGTTGGAACTCGCCTACCGGGTCTTGGCGACATCCGGTACGGTCGGGGCAGCCAAGGCCATCACCGGCAGAGCCATCTTCATGGCTGGAATTTGCAGCAGCATGTCCTTGCTAAGTGGCTTTTTCTGTCCCCATAAATGAGAGAGAGAGAGAGAGAGAGAGAGAGAGAGAGAGAGAGAGAGAGAGAGAGAGAGAGCTTTTATTATTCCTAGCAGCCGGCGAGAATAGGGAGGGTCTTGATGGTAAGGATAGGGAAGGGGAAGGGGCGCCAAAGAAAGGGAGAGGGAGATCGCTGAAGAGAGAGAGAGAGAGAGACCATGCGCAGAAAAACAAAAGAAGGGCGCTGATTTTGTTCTATGTTTTTTTCAAGGGTGGCTGCCCACTTATTAAGTGGGCGGCCTGCCTATTTAAAAATGGTCTGAACTTGTTCAAAAACTCAATAAACTATAAGCTGAAAACAATGCTTGCACAGCGCTTTCCAAGCGTCCCTGAATGCAATCACATACACAAATGCAATGCAAACATAGACTTCCTCACGGGAAAGCAACTCGCTTTCCCGGAAAGCATTTGTTTTTCCTCAGAGTTTCCTCTGAACCCATCTTCATTCAAGTGCTTGCTCATCCTTGTGCACAAATCTAACACAGTTCGGAATTTCTTCCTAACTATGAATATTCCCTTTCCAATGCCCCTCTCACCCAGCATGTGATGCATTAGGAATACCCATCACCTAGTCCTTTCCTACCGAACTTACAATACAATCTCCTTCGTGATGCTCTATGTCACCCATCCTATGACACATAAGATATGTCCATTCCCGGATGGTCGAATACTTCTTTCCGATGCTCCCTGTCACCCATCCGATGTGACGCAACCAGACGTACCCATTCTTGGTGGCCTTACAAATATTCCCATTCACAATGCTCCCAGCATTACTCTGAATGACGCACTAGAAACATCTGTACTTGGATGTCTCCAGTGAGAAAAACCCTCTTACTTAAAATTCCAATAATTCATTTAGATTTTTTTTTCCCTGGTGTCCCAGGCGAGAAAACAATAATTCATTTATTTTTCTGTTAGATAAAGCCAATTTAGCAACGTTACGAACCACGTCATCCGTTCGGATTTTTCGTACGATCAACCACATCGCCACTCAACAATCTCAATCTCTGGCAATTGTGCCACAACCATAGCGGAAACACCCTCCCCTGCAAGTGTCTTGGGCTGAGCTTTCTCTCGCTCAACCTCCTAGTGTTGCACTTGTTCCTCATCTTCTCTCTCGAATTCCTCTATTGCTTTACCCTCAGATTCTCTTTCTTTGTATTCGTGCTCCCTCTCCCCCTCGGATTCTCTATTAGAATCCATAGCATGTGCTACAAAGAGTCAGATCAGATCCTCGGTAGAAAAGAATCGATTGCAAGCTCAAATACCATTGTAACTGGTAAGCCATTGCTGAGGGGATGAATCAGCAAACGCATGACTGAACTGAAAACTAAACTAAAAAGAGCACTAGAGCCGAGACACAAAGTTTGATTTCCACTCCCAGATTCACTAGCCTCTAAGTTAGATGCCCCACGAGGTAGTTTTTCTATTGATAAGCCACAAAGTACAAAGTTAGATGCCCCACGGGATAGTTTTTTTATTGGTAAGCCACAAAGTACAACTACCATGGAGTCACTCTATATTGTGTAACCATACACTAATCTGCAGAATGATCCCAAAGGCCACTTATTTAAAGGCACACAGGACCAAAAATAATTGGCACTAAAAGCTGGCGCCCGAAAGCTCTCCACTCGAAAACTAGAACTCCAAAAGTCGATTGCTTTCATAACTATTGAAACACGCAAAGTTTCCGACAAAAATCTGGGTTGTACAATCGGTTCTTCTCTCTCTCCTCTGTCTGGATGGGTCTCGGGTCATGCTACATCATCATTTTGTGACACTGCGTTAAATAGAACGAAGCCAAGAGATCTATTAAAAAAACGCTAACATGAATAGCAAAAATCGTTGACAAGCAAAGAGTGCAACTAATAACAAGTGCAAGTAAAGAACTGGGGCTAAGCATGGAGATGAGGGAAATGGCAGAACATAGAGACATCTAGCGCTCTAATACCATGCCAAAGAGTGCAGTTGCCAACGGAGGAGAATAGAAAAGTGCATGAACACACGAGAGAGGTGAAGCCGGTAACTCAAAAACTCCAGAGGCAAAATGATACAAGATATGGACAAAATGCTTGATGCAAACTCCCTAAATATCTAGAATCCCTAGCAGGAGAGTGAAAGGGTGGCCAAACCACAACCAAAGGCTTGAGTGTAATTGAAAGAACCCATAAGCAAGAGCAAAAGCATCTAGAGGGTGAGCATAAAGCTCTGACACGCCACACATCTTAGGAGAGCATGAGTACACAAGTTGCTTGTGAGCATACAATATACATGTCTTGATGTGTATGTCATTTACTATGCTTTAATATTCTATTTCCTCTTGTCTTATAGCAAGAATGATTAATTTGATTTTAGCAAGCAGAACATGACAGGTATTAGGGTTATAATTTATTTTCATTTGTGACCAGTCACAGAAACTCTCTCAAAAAAAGTTGTACCTGACAAACTTCAAGTCTGACCAGAAATCCTCCTGGTCTGCACACCAATGTTCTCTCTATATTCTCTCTTTAGAGAATGCTGATTTTCTCTCCCTATCCCTGGCACATTTTCTCTCTATAACTCTCTCTGCTTATCGAAAATGTTTTTGTCCTCTCTTGCTTGCTTCCTTAATGCAGGATGAATTAACCCTGGACCAATGAGCATAATGGCACAGCATCCATTCCTCGCACACTAAAATAGCACCAAAGGCAGGACATTGACTTTAAGAATGAAAGCATGTATCTATGCCAAAATTTTGCATTACAAGTAAAGTAAACTTGGAGTTGTCATGTATCTCACTACACAGGGAAGTTACACTATCTATGCTTACACATCCTCTTTGGTGATTGGCTTATTTGCAAACTACTAGAGAGGTAAGATTACATGCCACCTAGGTAATGGAGTACACCACACCAATTTGCCAAACCTTGCAATACTTCGAAATAACCTTTGTGACAAGAGGATGGCATCTCGATTCTCACCCTATCTAAACATGTCAATGAGGTTTTCTACCAACAATATGCCAGTTTCGCCTATCGCCATAGCTCCCACATCGAGACTTGGCTTGAGAAACCGCATGGTTGCGAAGAGTTTGGTTTTCTTGCTTTGGCCACCCTTTTGAAAATATAGCAATGTGCAAACAAAATACAAAATATCTTTGTTCAGAGAATTATGAACTTCTTTTCCGTGTTTAACATATACCAACCTGTGTGACTTAAAGCATGTAGGCCATTGATAATTGCCGATTTTCCAACATTTGGAATACCCACCACCATGATCAACAATGTTGGTCTATCCATGATGTTCTGGAGACCCTTCCGTATTTCTTTAAACAACTAATGAAGCAGAAACAGGTAGTTAAAAGCCACTGCCAGTGGAAATAAATAATTCTTTTTTGTTGTGTTCCTGCTAATTTCAACAATAATGTAGGCAGCTAACCTCACCAACTTTATTGATTCTTTACAATGGGCATTGACAAACACAATGGGCTCTCCCTTTGCCTCGAAATGATCCTTCCATTTCTGCAGCATGAGAATGTCAGGAAATACTATCAGCAGTTTGCGCCACATCAACCAGTTGCCACCTTTAAATGTTATAGCACTTCAGTACAAATGCAACACCTTCAACTCTACTTACAGGAACCAAGTTGGGGTTAGTTAGGTCTGCTTTGTTGAAAACAATGAGACGCCTCTTCCGTGACAAGAAATCCTGAAAATCTTCATTTGCTGATGTGTATGGAATCTGCAAAAGTATATGGTAAGGTCATGCCCAAGGTGGAAAAAAAAAGTACGGGCAACTGGAACATAGCTTTGTTTTTTAGTGTTACGCATGACAATACTGAATAAAACAAGTACTGAAAGACATTGTGTCTGCTTATAAAAGTAGAATCTTGGCGCTCTCTCTCTCTCTCTCTCTCTCTCTCTCTCTCTCTCTCTCTCTCTCTCTCTCTCTCTCTCTCTCTCTCTCTCTCTCTCTCTCTCTCTCTCTGTGTGTGTGTTTTGAGAAGGGGAAAGACAGTACCCGGGAGTCTCTAACTTCGACAACTAAGTCGATGAGGCGAAGGCGTTCCCGAATGGCCCGCGTGGCGGTGGCCATGTGGCCAGGAAACCAGTTGATGGGCGCCGTCCCTGTTTTGAACGCCATCTTCATCAGCACTTTCGGCACGCCGGATGCCATAGTCGCTCGTTAACTTGAGCTGCGTGAGCTGGGCTCTAAGTGGGGCTTTTGGTAGTAGGTCCATGAGTACAACAAAGGTTTTTAAGGGTGAGATTAGACAGGCAGAAGAGAAGAATGGTGTGTTTATCCGTGTGGAAGCTTTACACTCGAGAAGGGGGAAAAGGGTCGAGGCTTTCTCACATTATCAACCCCTCCCCCTTGCGCCATTCATTGACTAGAAACCCTTTTACCAGAAACTTGGCTTTTGGTAGAAGTCCATAAGTACAACAAAAGTTTCTAAGGGTAAGGGTGAGATTAGACAGGTAGAAGCGAAGAATGGTGTGTTTATCCGTGTGGAAGCTTTACACTGGAGAAGGGGGAAAAGGGTTGAGGCTTTCTCACATTATCAACCCCTCCCCCTTGTCAGATGACGAGATCAAAACTTGCTATTTGCCCTCCTTAAAAGCACAAGCGTGCGGCTTGCAAGGGACTTATTTGTCTCAATATAGAGGCTCTAGCGTTAGGAGGATTGCTTACAATGTGTTAGTAGTAAGTTGTTTTCTTTCAGACCATTTCTAGTTAAATGGTGTTTTTACAACGTTTTCAGCTGCACCTATTCATTTAGGCTCAGCCTTTGTGATGGGTCAAAAGCTAGATTTCTAGAGCTGCACCTAAGTCTGGGATGATTACAATGGATCTGATGAGTACTGCAGCTCCTTCATGTCTAGCTCTCAATTGGACACGTGCGCATGCTTTGTGACAAAAATTTTAAAACAAACCAAAATAATCATGGAGAAGTTGCTGCCAATGATCAAGAGAGTGAGAGTTCCCTACAAAGTTATAGTAGATCATTTGGTTTTTTTTTACAAAGATCATGCTTGCAATTGCCGAAGCTCTCCATATACTTATTGAAGATGAAAACCGAGACAATTTTACTCATTCTTTCTCGAGCATTTACATCGTCTTCTTCTGTTAGTTTTGCATTTAGCTAGAGTCTGGTAAAACTGTTGTACGAGTCACTTCTCGACAGTTTTTCACACGCACAAAACCTTCTACAGGTAGAAATAGCTACAGATGGGCAAGAAAGAGTCTACCTACCTCACAGCGGCCTAAGAAATAGAACCCTATCATTATTCCTATGACGACAAACTTGGTCGATTCAACGACCATTTGTCGAAAGGAAACAATAGTTGATACATCTTCACATAGTCTAACCAACAACAGTAGAATTTCCCACCAAGCCAAGCCAACAAACAAACGAACAAACAACAATTACAGAGACAAAGCAAGGCGTCAACAATGCATTGATGGCTTCACTTCCCTCTCTTTTACTTGCACAGTGCACAGTGCACACAACTCCACCCCTAATTCTGACCAAAAAATCCTGCTTTCCATATCTCTATACACAAAGCCAGAGCGAGTAACCCAAAAAGATCTCAACAAGTTGCATCATAAAATCTAAAGCTTAACCCACCAACAGAGGTCCACCCACACACCGAGACAACAAGCAGGTGGATGACCAGATTCAAGAAAAGAAACAGATTCGTCCATGAAAGACTCAAGGCACACGAGCTTCACCAAAATAGTCTACAAGATAAATGCGCATCCCTCCTGCTCCATCTATACTCATAAAATGCATATGGGCTTCTCCCAAGAAAAAGGAAGCACAATCCCTGAGACTTGCGTCTCATGCAATGAGCACATGAAATGGATCCGAACAGCCAGCCAGATTTGTGCAGGAGCATGGAGTGGCGCATTGTGCACCTTCTAAGGCCGCAGGCTTGCTGTCCCCAGCAGTTGGAATCCAGCTCCTGCAATCGCCGGGAGCCATTGAATCCCTCCCGTCGTGCTCATACTAGCAGAAAAATCAAAACACGAAAGCTTCCATATAAAACTCTACATAGAACCACTCAGGACTTGCATGAAAAGAAACCCCAAGCAAAACTCTGCATGGAAACACTACTGACCACCAGTAGAAAGAAACTCAAGACATGAACACATGACACATATAAGAAAGAAGTTGACGACGAGCCTGTTGGTAGCCACAGTGTCAATTTCCTACCATGAACAAGAACATTCATATACAAATGGAACCAAAGAGTAAAGACAAACTTTACACAAAGAAATAACATTCCAAAATCTGTTGATTTGCTTGCAGATGGCTTTGACCTCTCCATGCTGCTCTCTGTCCGTTGTTCTCGTCTGTCCGCCCTTGCCAACGCTCTTCTCCTACAAACTCCAGCTAACTGCTTGTCGATTTTGCTCATCACATCGCATTATCTGTTGAGGCCACCTCCACTTGCTCTGACAACCAACTCCTCTATCTCATCCTCAGCGTGCTGCTCGCTTGCCTTATTCTCCTCGTGGTCATCGGCGCCCCCCCCCTTGTATGCAACACGTTCCTTTACTTTTAATAACGTAGCTCACCTAAGGTGGTGGCTCATTGTATGGGCCTCATTTGAAAAAACCTCCTTAGGCTTCTCAAGTAACAAGGAACAATAGAACCAAGAGAACGACCATACTAAGCCGCTTTTGCAAAAAAAAATCCATATCATGCAAACAATACCCCCACAATATTAAAATATCCTCCTTTAGAATCAACTCCAATTATGTTGCCAAAAAACAATCCTCGTATTTAGAGCCGAGTCCCTATACCCACTAAAGTAATAAGAGAATTTAGTTGAGAGAGAGTTTGCACCATTGGTCACTCGAATCATAGGCATGCATCCAAAAATGGCATACCCTTCAAAAACTAACTTTGGCTCTGGCGCATACTGATTATATTTACAAAGTCCTCATACATTCCAAACCTGTAAAAAAGACCATCACACATCCAAAACTTCTTTGTCCGAAGCATCCATGTGAGTCGCCCAAGCTCACAAACACTCTGGTGTTCAAGCTATTGCCAAATGGGAAGCATGATATACTTGATGACCCAATTAAGCAATTTGCAGCTTCCAAGATTTTATAACTTTTAAGTGCATTGAATTTGATTTTGAGCATCCTCAGGAAGTACATCCAGAGCAAAGTTGCCCAATCGCCCTACTCTAAATAGATTAAGGAGTTTTTTGCCAACAAACTCCCAGCCTTTATCACCTAGCTCTATGGAAATCTTCAGAGCTCTCCGCAACTCATGCATTTGTATATCTACAAGAGCCTCCATATCCTTCTCGTCTTCAAGATTGCCATCAAAATTTGACAATGTGTTTAAGAGAGCTTCACGTAGCAGTAGCACAACGTGATCCTGAAGGTTTAGACACAAGTTTAAAAATAACCTTTCTATATTCTGGAACAAGTGAGAGAGGCTTTTTTTTGGGGGGGGGGGGGGGGGGGGGGGGGGGAGGAGAGAGTGAGGAAGAAGAAGAGAAGATTTAAAAATCCCAAGAGATTTAAAAGGTCTATCCGACGAGTCTAGAACTCAAGACCTGATACTCAAGATGGAACACGCACACACACACACACACACACACACACACACACACACACACACAAACAGGTGTAAGATCTATATTCCTCTGCAACGTATAAATAAAGAACTGGACCTTATTGTGATCAGAGACTCTCTCTGGCTTTGGATTATTTGCCCTTTTCTCTGCAAGGTATGCTTGCCTTTTAAGCTCCAATAGTGTTTTGGGTTTCGCTTTCTTCACCTGCTCTTTCTTCTCTTTCTCTAGCTCGTGCTGCTTCTATGCTTTTCTACCACTTGAAAGGTGCTTTGCGGCTGTTTAAAAATGCCAGCAGATAATGGCCAAGTCTCTCTTCCCCGACCACTGAATCCTTAATCGCCCCTAAAATGACAAAAAAGTCAACACCTTTGCTCTCCATTACTATTAGAACACTCACATAGGCCATGCAACGAGTACCTGTTAAAGCCAGTTTTAGGCCCATATCTAGGTCACGTATATTAGGAACCAACACCCCCGGTGTATCAAGCACAAAAATGCTAGGTTTGCTGTGAATCTACCAAACAAATCTTCGATAAGCATGTCGACTGCTTCAAAGAAGTGGCAATAAATACAAATCAGGAATTTTCAACATACCTTAAATCCTTGCAAGTTTAATGTGACACCGGGTAACGATCCTACAGCCGCCTTCTTCAATTTTTTATATTCTGAATCAAAAAGAACACATCATATCTGGCTCAAATAAAACATCGTGCTTCGTTTATCGGACTAGCAAAAAACCGGCAAAGTGGAAAGCTACTCCTCACAGAGAGGTATGATACAGAACAACACAGGATCAAAGTTGACAAAAACAAGTAGTGAAACATCAACTCCTTCCACCAAGTAAGGTGATCGTTATAGTCAGATGAAACTAAAAATTTCAGTTAAGAGAAAAGATGGTGTGCTGACGGAAAGTGACAATTGGCACCCTCCCCCAAGAATCTTAAAACCTTTACGCACTCCAACGTGCACCTACTATATTGAAAGATCGCGCCTATCAAACAGCAGCACGTAAGCTATGGGCGTCATCTCACGTACACATTGCCATTCTGTGCAGACTGCCAATTCCATGTTGAATGCCAGGTAAGCACCAAACGCTTAACGATTTTGGATGGGGCATCGGGGTCACCCAAATATGGCGCTGCCTGCCATGTCTCTGAGAACCGATCATTGTGTAAAGCCCAAAATTTTGTCCTAAGTGGTGTGTAACCCATGGTGGGTGAAGCCCGCCCGCGATTTCAAGAAGGGCTGCCATTTGTTGGACAGGCGTCCAAAATGATATGGCAGTGTGTAAAGGCCCTAAGCATAAGTCACAAAAGTCGGCACAGAATTGTCGGAGGGTTTGTTAATGGCATATATGATGAAATGTTTCTTTTCAGCTACCAAGTGGATCACATGGGCACTAAAAGGAAGGTAAAATAGTAAAAAATACTCTTGCAAGTTAGTACAATGCATATGTTTCTTGATACAAAGACAATCTGGACCAATGCACACCTCCCACCTGTGTCTCCCTTTGCGTTGTTATGTGTTGCACGGTGCACACCCTTGTAAGGCTCCCATATGAGGATTAGCGATTTGTGCTTGTAATTTTAGTGGGAGCCCCAACTTAGCTTAGTAGAGGTCCACTTCAGAACCATTGTTGTATTCGCATGTGCCCAGCAAAGGAGGAATATGTCACTCTGCCAACACCTTTTGCCTCAAACCCCATGTAACTCAAAATGATTTTCTACAACAAATAGCATTCTTTGATAGAAGATCCTGAACCTGCCTCCCCACTCAATACCCAATTGAATATCTCACCAAAATCCACATCCGTAGCATACTTCTCTCATATCTCATTGAAGTCTTGATGACGCACTGATGTAATCACTGAATATTTATGCATTGCAAGGCAAAGCATCTGCAACCCCATTCTTCTTCCCCTTCCAAGTACACTATCTAAAAATGAAGTTCATACAAGATGTTGGTCCATTTCATACTTTGTCTTAGACAACCTCTAGTTGTTTAATATCCACTTCTTTCACAGACTATACAATAGGTACAGGTAACATCAGGTCGATTTTGTTGGGAAGCGAGACTACTATGGTGCTTTGAAGGAGAAGTTCTCGCTAACGGCAAGTGTTTCTGGAGAGGCTTTTTCTTCAAGATTTCTGGGTTTATCTTCAGAGGGATCAGTATCATACAGGAAATTCAATGAATTATGCAAATGGGAGAAGCAACATGTTTGCAATGCCCAAGCTATGTTTCAGGAATGTGAGTTATTGGATCCAAATGAAGCAATTTCACGAATTTTTGAAGAATATGCATTTGTGGACACAATGGGAGAATTGGATGCAGCCATGCAATCCCATGATCAAGCTAAGATTGAGATTGTCAAGGTAAACTCTCTGGATATGTATGACATCCTTTTTCAATTCAAAGCAGAGTTGGATGCGGAGGAAATACAGGCGAATACAAAATACAAAATAGTGGCAAAGAAGGTCAAGCCCGTGGCTACTCCATTGCCAAAAGAGAGTGACACCGTTATGGAGAAAGCATCTTGACAGCCTATTCTCCGAGATCCAGGTAAAATTGGGCACTCATTTTCTGAAGAAACTTTACAAGAATTACAAATCGTTGATGCAGATTTTTAAAATCAAGAAGAAATAGCATGTTTTCAAGAAATGTTAAAGAAGCATGGGAAGGCTTTTGCTTTCCAACAAGGAGAGATTGGATGTGTGGATCCTATTGTTGTGGCTCCCATGGTGATCTTCACTCTGCCACACCTCCCTTGGAATCTATGACCTATACCTGTTTCGAAAGCTCATCTTCCTAAGTTGGTCGAGAAGATAAAGATGGGCATTTTGGAGCCCTCTTGTGCTCCTTACTCTAACAGGTGGTTTATGGTTCCCAAGAAGAATGGTGCATTGAGGTTTACACAGGATCTGCAGCCAGTAAACAAGGTAACTATCAGAAATGTAGGTACACGTCCAATGGTTGATGAATTTGCTGAGGCTTTTGCAAGAAGAGCCATTTATTCTATGGGAGACTTGTATTCAGGTTATGATCAATTTCAACTAGCTAGACAAAGCAGGGATCTGAGAACCAGGCATACTCCTTTGGGATTAGTAAGAATGTGTACATTGCCACAGGGTGCAACAGACTCAGTTGCACACATGATGAACGAAATGAATAAATGCTTCGGGATTTCATTCCCCAGATCACCATGCCATTTATTGACGACGTGTCGATAAAAGGGTGTGACGAGGGTGAAAAAGATGAAGCCAAAGATTAGAGCGGGTGCAAACATTTTGTGACTAACCATATTGTTAATTGTGACAGGATATTATCTAGGCTCGAAGAGGTCAACCTTACACTCTCATGCCAAAAATCTATGTTTGGGGTCAAGGAAGTTTTGATTGTGGGACACTTATGTGGACCATCTGGTAGAAGACCGAGCCCTGTCAAAGTGGAGGCTATACAAAGGATGAAGGAGACATGCAGTTCAATTACAGAAGTGCGAAGATTTTCAGGTGCATGTGTTTTCTACTTGATATGGTTACCCCATTTTTCACATGTTGCAGAGGTTTTATACCAATTACTCAAGAAAGGACATAAATTTGTTTGGAAAGAAGAACACTCGAGAGCTGTGCGGAAACTGAAGAAGATGTTACAAGAGGCTCCTACATTAAGGAAGGCAGAATATAAAAGTGGAAAGCCAATTATTGTGACGGTTGACACGAGTCCTACAAGTATTGGGTGGGCTATTGGACAGGATGATGAGCAAGGACAAAGGTATGCTATCAGATTTGGTGCCAAAGTGTTACGTGCTCGACAGAGAGCATATTTGCAGGTTAAAAGGGAACTTTTGGGGCATAGCAACTACCCTAAGGTGTGACAAAGAGTACTTTATCGGTGCTTCTATAATAGTAGAGACAGATTGCTTACCATTGCTTGGAATGTTCACAAGTTGTTCTACACCAGATATAGCCATGCTACATTGGATAGCATATATTAAGTCATTAAATCCCGAGTTTCAACATATTGTAGGAAAAGATAATCTGGTGGCTGATATGCTATCCAGGGCGAGGTTTGAAGATGAAGAGACTATGATTTCTGAAGCTGAAGATGTGGGATTGGGGTTCTTTACCTCTTCGAAACTGCATGTAGAATGTAAAAACACGGTTTTTGCATTACAGTCTTTTGCCGTGGACAAGTACAAAGATGAATGGTTGTTGATTGGGAGATATTTGAGTACACTAAATAAGCAGGAGGACTAGACCGAACAAGAGTTTAAACGTATTCAAAAGAAAGCTTATGGGTATTTCTTGCAGGATGGGTTTCTACGGCGGCATCCAAAGAAGCGTAGAGGAACCCCTCAGTGAGTTGTTTGTGCTAAGGTAACACAACTTCAAGTACTTAAAGAATTCCATGAGTCGCTATGGGCAGGACACAGGGGAGTTTGGGCCACTTTTGCTAAAATCAAAGAACAATTTTGGTGGAAGGGTATGTCTAAAGATGTGGAGCACTTTGTTGAAACTTGTTATGTATGTCAAATGTACTCAAATGTAAAGCATCGAGATGGATTACATCCAACATATCCATTGTGCATGCATTTCAAATGGGTAGTCGACTTGATTACAATGCCCACAAGATTATGGCAAATGAGATACATCGTACTTTCTAGGTAAGATTTGACGAACACAGGTTGAAGGGAGGGCTTTGTCAACCAAAGCTACAAGTATGGTATGCAAATTTTTGCTAGAAGATGTGATATGTAGATATGATTGTGTTGGAAGCATTACTGCAGATAGAGGAGAGCTGGATGCTGACGAAGCCAAAGATTTTTTTGCTCGTATGGGTGTAAAATTAACACTCACTACTGCATACAATCCAGAAAGGAATGGTAAAAGTGAGAGAGGGCATCCACCCATTGTCAAGGCATTGGCTAAGGCATGTAAAGACCGTATTGGTGAGTGGCCTCGACTACTTCCTAAATGCTTTATGGGCGGACCGCACTAAAGGGGATCGGGGAGCACCATAGACGGAGAGTGAGAGAGAGAGAAGGAGACACACACACGATGTGGGTGGGGAGACTCCAAGAGTGAGCAGCCCCCTATACACTTATGCTATGTATAAGGTATACAAGTCAGTGGGCGCCCAGACTCTGGGCGGCCGGGCAAGGCACAGCGCCTATACCCCAACAACCTCCCACTTAAAGGCGACTGTGCCTTTAAGCAAGGGAACCTAGTCTAAAGACTACAAAAGGTGAGAGAAAACCGCTCTAAACTGATGCCCACTGGCTGGCTGTGATCATGTGCATCCGGCTGTCCTGCTCCCGTGTAAGTCCATACACCACCAGACGTACCGCACACGTACTGCAAGTATGTACGCAATACTTGCATATCTCCCTCGTGCACTATGCCATCATCAGTCAACAAACGACTGACAACCCCAATTGCAAATGCTCCCACTACAGCTGCGATATCCGGTCTCAAGATCAACATCTCATACATGAGACCACCGAATGCCGATGAAATGCTAGCGGGCCCTGCTAGCTCTACGGAGCATGCATCAACATATATATCCCTGGCAATAGGCATCTTTGACTGACAAGGCGTGTCAGCCAAATGCATCTCCTGACTGTCCGCAAAAGACGCATCAACCTGTTGTGCAACCTCAGAGCAAACCAACTGCTCTAGGTGTCTGCTGGAAGACATATCCTGCACAACTATATCCCCGTGCTCACTGTCAAGCATAGAAAGGAATGATTGCATAATCGCTGACATCTCAGTCTCCTCTGCAATCATCCACTGCAAACATGACCACTCAATCTGTTGTGACTCACTAGAGCTCTCATGCCTCAACTCCGTATGCATAGACTCTTGCACAACGTCCTCCTGTCGTGACTCACTAGAGCAAGACCGCTCTACCTGTCTATCCTGCATAGAAGTATCTCGCACAACTAACTCTCTGCTTTGATCAGTCACTAGCAAAGCATGCACATCTGACTCTGTCACCTCTCTGTGTGACTGCTCAAGTCGTGCCCCAACTATGTGCACAACGAGCTCACTACTCTGCACTCCATGCAAAGTACCCTGCAACCCATGAGCAAAAGAGACTCGCCTGCTCTCTCGCTCTCTACCTGGCTGCGTGATCACAGAGACAACACTGTCTCTCCCGTGATCCACATGCAATGGGTAACCTGTACCACTCCTGGCACCTCTCGCAATCACTAGCGAACCCAAATGCAATGCAAAAGAACGCTCAAGCAACGATACCCGACATCCACTATCCCGTAACTGTCTGACTGAGATCAAATCCCGTCTCAGATCTGGCACAAAACGCACATGACGCAGGGTAAATCTCATACCACTGGGCAAGGACAAACATACGTCTCCTGTACCCTCAATGTCATACACAGCACCATCAACCATGTGCACACAACCAAGTCTCCCACTAGAAAACATGCTAAACCACTCACGATGCGACGTGACATGGAAAGTAGCATCTAAATCTAGTAACCAATGTGAAGACAATGTGCAATCCGATATGCAATCCGTAGACATAAGATCGTCTGAAGACAAGCTAGATGTAAATGTGACATCACCGTCACAAGCATACTCAGTAACCACCGTACTGATCTCACTAGCATCTGTCATGCCCAAATCTGCATCACGCATTTGTCGCTTATGTTGTCTCAAACGCCTGAAACATCGACGCCTAATGTGCCCTCTATGTCCACAATGCCAACATGTCAAGTCTCTATGCCGTCGAGACTTGCGTGTGGGACCAATCTCTCCCATGGACATAGAAGTGGGACTAGACTCCCCTATAGACATGGATGTCACGTACATAGCATGTAAACTTTGCCATAAAGCATGAGTTGTAGTCTCCCTCGAGACCTGCCAGTAAACAGACTCAACCAGATGCAAACAAATCGTAGACATGGCTAACTCATCAAGATCCTGCCAATCATCATCACGCATAGAATTGGGCTTCGCCGATAAACCATGCAAGGGTTTATCCTGCCCCAAATCCGCCAATGCAACAAGCATATGTTCCTTCCAAGCAACAAAATCTACACCATCAAACTGTGTCAGACCATAACGCTGGAAGTCAAATGAAAAATCAGCCATAATGCTCGCAAAAGAGCAACCAACAATGAGTAGCAAATGTCAACCAAATCAGCCCTAAACTGGCTTGAATCGCATCAACAAAAGTCTGCAAATATGGCTGCAAATCAGTCCCAAAACAGCCCCAAAATTCAGCTCTTAAACAGCTGCATAAACAAGTCACAAACGTGTCCCAAATCAGCCTACAACTGAGTCATACATGGACACCTGCAAAGAGGAAACAATGGCTGAAAATTCAGCGCCCAAATAAGCCCTCAAACCTGCCTGTAAACTTGTAAACCTGTAGCTGAAACCTGCTGAAAAACCTCAAGCCATTAGTGCTCGAATCCGGCTACCTAGCTCGTAGCCACACAAGCATACATCACAATACTCACTCCTGTGAGTGTGCCAAGATAACTATATGCCTGTCAAATCCGTGAGCTAATCACCAAGCCCACAATGTGCGGTATCGATGCATACACACGCACAAATCTCCCACCTGCAGAGAACATCGCACACAAATGCTGAGTGCAACCCGCAATCTCTACCTAGATCGCAAAAATGATGCGCATAAAACTCCTGGGAAAATTTTGCCAGAGTTTCGACGCACAATGGCTATCAACACAAAATAACCATTGTCCTGCAAGCTCAATACAATGAGCAATCAATGCGCATCAAACCGCACTCCAAATGCATGCACCAATCTCCACACTTTGCATACATCATTGCAAACACCTGCAAATCTAGTACACAAATATCTGCTCTACCTGTGACTGCCAAAAAACATGCTCGAGGCATACATTGCCGAGCTCAAAATGCAATCACATCAGTCTTTCTGAGCATCAAACCACATAAGGCATACATCGTATCTTCCCACCTGTGAGAAAACTTGCAACAAATATCACTCTCACATCTGAGAGCAAACCATGTGTGGAATCCTCGACACACAATAAACAACTACTGCTGCAGAAAATTCAACGTCCAGAATTTTAAAATTCTGATATGAAGAGCGCGTCCGGAGCGTGCCAAAACCCCAAGGTAAACTCCTGGATCACATGTATCCGAGTCCGAGTATGAAAGCTATGCCAAAAAAACGTTGTTTTCAGTTCAAAAACGTAGCAAAAACTTGTTGCTGCTGTAGAAATTTCAGAGGTCAAAATCAGCTCAAATAGACATCACCATTGCGTTCGGAGCGTGCCAAAACCCCAGGTTACACCTTAACCTTGCATAAATCGCATTCCGTATGCAAAAGTTATGCAAAAAACACTGTTTTTGGGGCCCGAAAAATGACCTGCGGAAATGAAAATTTGCATTTTTCCTGCAAGTATGGCTGCAAATAACCATACACACTTGCAATACACTCTTCCAGGCTCTGATACCAATTGAAGGGGATCGGGGAGCACCACAGACGGAGAGTGAGAGAGAGAGAAGGAGACACACACACGATGTGGGTGGGGAGACTCCAAGAGTGAGCAGCCCCCTATACACTTATGCTATGTATAAGGTATACAAGTCAGTGGGCGCCCATACTCTGGGCGGCCGGGCAAGGCACAGCGCCTATACCCCAACACGCACTACACACAGCACAGTTACAGGTTTTATGCCATTAGAGCTTATGTATTGACAAAAGCCTATTATGCCTCTTGAGGAGGCGGTGACTACATGGAGCATATTGCCTTGGGATTTATAAATGAGTAGAGAAGATTTGTTTGCTTCAAGGATTTGACAGCTAGAACGAAGAAGCGGATATAGAAGCTACAAAGGAGAAATTGAGGAGTGCTCATTTGAAAAATAAGGAGGCTTTTGACAAGCAGCATAGGCTAAGGCCCTGTGCTATTCAAGAAGGGGATTGGGTTCTTGTTTATGATAGCAGTTTGGACAACCAGTACACAGCTATGCGGAAGATGGTTAAGCGGTGGTTTGGCATGTATGTGGTTAAACATGCTTTTCCTAATGCTACTTACACATTATGTGAGATGGATGGTACAGAGTTGAAGCTTCCAATTGCAGGTAAGCGTGTCTAGCTATATAAAAGAAGGAATGAGGAGCTTCAACTTGCAGACAAAGACTTCAATGTGGATGAAGATAAGAATTTAAATGATGAAGATGAGATTTCTGATGAAGATGTTAGCTTGGACAACCTCTAAAGATTCGCACATACCGGAGGATGTGTAGGTTTAGAGGGGGTGGATGTCGTGCCACTTTGCGTGCACAAGCTAAAAAACAGAGTTTTGTTTGTATCTATGAACTTTGACAAATCTATGCACTATGTTAGAATTGTTTATGGCATCAGATTAGCATAAATGTATGTATTATGTGGGTTTTTGTCGACCAAAGTGAACTAAGTGGACTGACAGGTGAAGAAAAGAAGAAGGACTGGTTTTTTGTAGAAACGCAGATCTTGAAGTGTTGAAGGAGCAGGTCCAAACAGCTCATCAAACAGAGCTACGGAGCCCAAGCTATCGAATGTTGAAGGTTCAGTGTGTTGCAGATTCTTGCCAAACAGGGCAGCTGGGGACAGGCGGCCCAAGTGGATGTCAGGGTATAGGCGCATAGTGCTCAATTTATGGATCCTACTTGTCTCTTTAGATTGCAGATCAGAGCTACCGATTGCAAGATATGGCCAGTTGAAGTTTTGCCGGGGGCTAAGTTGGTTCCCACCTGACCACATGGGGAGTCGTGCCATCTGGAAATTTTTGGACCGTGACAGAGTGTAAGGAGGTGATGCAGTGTATGGAGCTAGCAAGAGTTGATTGTTCATCAAACGGAGCCCGGAGCAGAAAGTTGTAGCAGTTGGAAGTCAGGGTGCAGTTGCTCGGAGCTACTGGCTACAGATGATTTTCTCACTTTTTGCGGCCTCGGTTCGGGGTCTTGGAGAATCTTGAGGTGCGGCAAGAGCCGAGGCTTTCAAGTTGACATGATGAAATTTTGGCCGGGTTTTTTGGCTCGACAATCGGATAGTCGTGTGACAGTTGGCATGCTAGGGAAAGTAGGAGACAAATTGGGGTTTTATAAAGTTTTTTTTTTTTGCATTTTTGTTGAAGGCATGGAGGGCAGTTGCCAAGCAGCTGCCACATGGATGGGAAATAAACCCATATGCAGAGACTGTAGGCGCATGTGGAGGGTATAGGGGTCGCAATGGGGCACCCTTTTGATCGTGGATGAGGAGAGTGAGAGCTCTCGGCTATGGCGTGAGCCGTAGGGCGCTGCTGGTGGTGCCTCGCACGGCGGCGCTTCCGTCAAGGCGGTCGGTTTTGGATGAGACGAGCGTCGGTGCCCTACGCCGGTGGCGCACTAGCAGACCTCTTTGCATATGAATACATGGTGGCCTGGTAGGGCCCGTGCCCGCGCTTAAGGGGCCCAAAAAGTTTTGAAACTAAAGGGGTACCCCCCCTCCCAATAGCGAGGTGGCTATTGCTTGGGTAGGGGAGGGGTCCCGCAGCAGGTGAGTGAGAGAGAAGGACATACCAAGGGGCCTAAAGGGCAATTACAAGATCCCATCCAAGGGGTCCCGCAATAGATAGTGAGAGAGAAGGACATACCAAGGGGCCTAAAGGGCAGTTACAAGAGCCCATCCAAGGGTCCCGCAGCAAGCAGTGGAGCAAGAGAAAGAGAGAGAGGGTAAAGTGGACCGGACAAGCTAGAGCCACAAGGGCAAAGCAATGGAGCAAGGCCAGCCAAAAGGAGAGTGCAAGGAGGAAGTGGGCGACTGAATCGGGCGGACAAAGCCATGTGTGCACCATGCAAAGAGTTACCAGAAGTGGACTATGAGACAAGTGCAAGCAATGCAAAGCTAATTCCAAAAGGAGCTCAAAGAGAAGTGCACGGGAAAGTGAGCTCCATTTTTTTCCCCTTTTTTGGAGACTTAGACCTCTATAAAAGGGGTATTTTGCACTAAGCAAGGGTTGGGGATCTTTTAGGTTCGGTTGGTTTTTTGGGGGGGGTAAAATCTTCAAGCATTTTTGGGAGAGATTTTGGAGGGAGAACCTCCTGTAGCAGAGGGGGGGTCCTTTTGCTTGGGAGCAATTGGAGAAGCCAAAGCACGAGGAAATGGGACGATGGGCAACTTAGGGAAGAATTCTGAGGCAAGGATTGCAATTCGAAAGGCATACCAATCGGGTGTATGCAACTGGATTATAAAAGTGCAGCTAGAATTCTTACAGTGTATCTGTTGTACCACAGCTCTTGAATTTGGAAGCTTCGTTTCTTCATCATATCAATACTTATTGTTCTTATTTGCAGTCTTCTCTCTCTACTCTCTTGAAACCTCAGTATTATGTGTATTAACCTATTGAATACTGCTACCTGCACTCTATTATCCTAGTTTGAATGCCTGCTAAGCTCTTGTCTACAGCCAGAGGCCTGGTGCTTTCCCAATCAACCATGGAGAACCGCGCACTCCGATAGCATGACGGCTACATCATGCAATGGGGGGAGTCTCACTCCCAGTCCCAATCTCACACACACACTAGTAATCACAATCACGATCGCAATCTCAATCACAATAAAAATCGTGCAACTTGCTCTAATGATAGAGGTCGTCTCTGAGAATAGCTAGCTAAAAAATGGCTATTTGCATAGTCGATTTCAATCTTTCAGTAAAGCAACGCGAGAAATAGTGTCGAAAGGAGGCTTCTTGCACATGACCACAAAACAACACAAAATATTCAATACTCCCTAAGCTTTTTGCCATTTTCAATGGCTCATACCTCCTAATCGGCACCATATCTATCCAAGCAAACCTCACCATACTCATTGACGATTGTGTGATGCAAGAAAAGTCACACCCAGATCGGATTCTCCAAAAATCAACGTGGAAGTTGGCAATTTCTAAAAAAAACAATGTAAAATAGGCATTTTTCACTTTTCCTTAATCTACAAGCTGATTCAATGAGCATCAAAGCAATGGAATCTACAAATGCACAAAGAACCAATATTTTCCTTGTGTTAAGGATTGTGTTTCCTGTTAATTATGGTCAGCCCAACTTGGGTGCTGAAGATCAAGGTGTAAACTTTGTAAATGCCTATAAAGGCCTCAAAAACCTAAAATGAAATCTCTCTTTCTTTTGCATTATCCTCTATAAAGTCATGCATTGTCTTCTCTCTCTCTCTCTCTCTCTCTCTCTCTCTCTCTCTCTCTCTCTCTCTCTCTCTCTCTCTCTCTCTTTTTGGGAAATGTTCTTATATTACATCATCTCATATATTACATCAATTACATCATCTCTCCTTCACCTGTCCATCAGATACTTTTACAGCCTACTCATAAACTGACAACATCTTTCTCTTAGCTGTCCATCAGATACACTGAACAGTCTTCCCATATTTTTTCCCTTATAATCTCCCATGGAATGGTGACTCTACACAAGGAAACCTTCTCTCTCTCTCTCTCTCTCTCTCTCTCTCTCTCTCTCTCTCTCTGAAATCCAGAGGTTCTCGCTTCAGTCATTACACCACACACATTGCCCCAAACTACAAATCTCTCTTCTTCTCCGAGCGTGGTAACCGAACCCATCCCTACATCCTTGAGCCCATCCCATTGAGTGCGATCCGCACCATTGCCTCCATTTGTCTTAGCTCCCATTCTCTACGTTGCGAGACAAGACGTTGGGGCATTGGCGAAGAGTCTCATCGACTTTGCACCGTATGCCCTCGTCAAGTGCGAGAGAGTGAGTACCACACACTACTTGAGTGCTTAGTTTTTGAGCACCATAGGTCCTCTTTTCTCCATATATTCAGCCATGAGCTCTCCCTACATACCTTCCTCTCCCAACCACGATGTGGACTCTCTATTGCGATGCTCATTTCAGCCATTTTTGAGCATCGAGAGTCACTTATGACCACCACTCACACCATGTGATATGTTCAATTGGTCCCATAGGTCATATTTGATCTGCAAGGATGATAATAGACCTATCTATCTCTCTCTCTCTCTCTCTCTCTCTCTCTCTCTCTCTCTCTCTCTCTCTCTCTCTCTCTCTCACACACACACACACACACACACACACACACACACACATACTTGTTTTGCTTGCCATGTCAATAAGAGAATCAATTTGCTTTAACTTCATGCTCTACAAGTGGTATTAGAGCTATATGGTAGCATTTTTTTGGAGCAACGAATAGCCAAGTTCATTGCTCACAAAGCTTGGAAATAAAGAGCAAGTAGGATGGACGTCAAAGAAAAATCAACCACAGTAAAGAGAAATTGGAAGCTTGAAAGAGAAAAATCTCGAGGCTTCGGGTTGTAAAGGAGTGTACTCAGCAACTTGAGAAAAGCTAGCATCCGCTAGTGCAAAAGGCCACATTCAGGGAGACCAACACTCGTTGCTTCAATCATTAGCTTGCTTTGATGAAGCTGCAATACACATATATACCCTCTCGGTTTTTACCAAAGCCTTCTCAAGTAGTCCAATGGGATATATACATCTAGCTTTTGTGATAAATTATGGACTTTATAGAACCGTTTGTCTTCTACCATTAAGCCTATCTTGAATTTATACGATATACCTAAAAAATTGACATACTTCAGCATTAAATTTGGCTAGAAGTACATGAACATTCTTAATAGCATCCTATATAAACCATTCAATATGTTTTCAATCCCATTTGATTTGTTAGATTTTATAAACCATTCAATATGTTTTCAATCCCATTTGATTTGTTAGATTTTGTAAAAATGTGGAACCTTTTGGTATACATGTTCTTACCATAGACATCACCATTGGCACGCATGTCACGCTAAAGGGTTTCTTTTTGTAAAGGACATAACCATATTCCTATGGTCCCTTTAGACCCTATAAATTTATTAAGGAAAGGATTGTTGTATGATCTAGAATATGTAATATTCTCGGTATAGATGATTGTGGTATGCACCACAATCATATATCTCAAAAAATAAATGAAGCCTTTAAAGTCAAATTCCCATAACATGGGGTAAATCAGTTACCTTGGTTTCTAGACCCTGATCTGATGAATGAAATTGACTCTCTTCTAGAGTACTTGTTTATTTGTGGTTTGGATAAGTCTTCTCAAACCCCTGTATTTATTTGTAAAAAAATTGATGGTCTAGCATCCTATAAAAGGCTACCATCTGATGAGTTTCAAATTTCTTCCCCATCCGAGGATAAAATAATTATAGATGTCATAAAATTATCCTCAGAGAACGATATATTACTTACCTCTAAAAATACTTTACCATATCTCATGGGCAATTACAAAATTTACAAGGGGGAATTTAGATGGATAACCAATGCACACGATTGTATTTTTTCACCTTAAATTTTCCTCTTAGCATCTATTCTAAAGGCATTAAACAGTGGCCTTGTTGAATACACAAAAAGTTTTCATAAGAAACTAAAGACCTTCTCAAAGTTTACTATCAGTGGCTACTGGATTATTAATAATCAATATGATTTGTTGATAAACCTACCAAATAGAATCTTCTTAGCATATACTTTGGATATAAAAGCCTATTATGAAGCTATATCACATTATGGGGATAAGGGTTTGATCAACACAATCAAACATATAATAAAATTAATGATCAGTGCGAAGTACTAAGGTTTCAAAAAGTCTCAAAAAAAGGTTATCCTCATTAAAAAACATAAAGAAATCACATGGTCATTTGAGTTTTTTATCACTTCAAACCATTTTCTCCTAGATAATTGTGTATCCATGCTCCAGACTTGCATCTTTTATCAGAAACAACTAATACAAATGGGATATGCATGCTCCCCATTGTTGTGTGATCTATATTTAGCATGGTTTGAGCTAGACTATATCCAAAAATTGTCAAGAGTACATAAAACTAACATGTTATAGGCATTTTTATACTCATGGAGATACGTGGATGATCTCCTCCTCCTCAACAATCGGTATGTATTAGGATACCGTAACCACAATAGAACTCTCTCAGTAGATCAAGATCCCTTTTCTATTTACCCACTTGATATGATCAATATCAAGCCCACTTATGATACACATATTGATCACTTCTTATTTGAGCATTGCAACCAAGATCCTCCGACCCTTCATTGGAGAATTTGATACTTATACTTGTTGGAAAAAAGACAGCTTGTCATGCAACTATGTGAATTTCATTCATGCTGACAACAACTGGCCCAAACGAATGACAAAAAAGTTATGTATATCTCAAGTTCTACCTATCATTTACAATGCATCAAGAACCTCATTTGCATTTACTGATTTTTCTCGACTTATTGAACTCTTTGAAAAGAACTACTTCTGCCCAAAAAGGATCACTAGACATATCACACGTTTTCTTAAGAATAATCATTTCCCTAACAGTCAATTTGATGTCTCACTACTTATAGAGATTTTGGTGGTGGATGGGTCCACTTGGTGGCCTACTATCCCCCAACAAGTGGACCTTTCCTCTCAGGGATGGGGGAGGGTCTCTCTCTCTCTCTCTCATCACATTTTGGATCAAGCTTTCTCATAGGAATAACAACCACCTATGTTTTTCATTTTTACTGAGACATGTGAATGAAATATTGATAGTAATGTGCTTACTAAAAATCTCTACATCCTTGGCTACCAACACAACCAACAATATCACTTCTATGGGGAGTATGGAGTAGTTATGAAACCAGGAGAAACATTGGGCGGTCATCTTAACCTCTTCTAAATAAGATAACCACCCTTGAAGATCAGTTCATCCATCATATAATAAAAGATGTAACCCTATGTAGCTTCCTTACACCAAGCTTTAAATATTCGATTGTAATGTGAACCTCCTTTTGATAACACTGATCGTATCCTGTGATCTTGGAATTTTTTTATTTACACACATTTTCCTAGTATTCCTGATATGGGCATCCAACACACTAGATCTAGGTTAATAAGTTTGCAATATTGGGTATATTCCGTCATTTTATAAATCATGATGGGAATAGTTTTGCAAGAATGTGTAATAGATGACCAGCTAAAATGTTTTTAACATGGACATTCGGTTATATATAAAAAGGTTACTTTAATTTTTTCCATGGATAAGCCTACCAAGAACTAGGTAGTCAATATGCATACTAAGTGATATGTGGCCACTTGTGCTCAAGCGTACTGGGATTTTATGATAACCATAGCACCTAGATGGATGAATCTAGATTGTACACTTTATGCACCTTTCTAAATTATGTGGGAAACTTAAGAGAGTTCTTGCCATAAGAAGATGATCAATCATTATATCCCATGGAATGGGGCATAAATCTCATCAATAGCTTGTTGTTGTAGGAGAAAACACTGACCATGGAAACCAACTTCAATTATGTAGCTAAATGTATGTCTTTCCATGACCCAGAAACAATAAAAGAAATCAATGACAAGCTAGTAGTAGAATGTGCTAAATGTATTCATGATCATACCCTGGGTATATCTAGTACAACCATAACCCATAGGACTAGACACTACTTAGAGAGAAAGGCCAAGAGAGATGTACAATATCTTAAATAAGAAGTGAAAATTGTTATCACTTGAGTGTGCGAGGTTTTTTCTTGGGATGGACGACGATCACAAGCAGCTAAGGTGGTCTTGAACCTCTCTTCTCACAATGCCAGACTGTATTTTAATGCCTCTATATTGTTGGATGGTGGCAGGTACAAACTTTAGGCTTGTGCGGTATATGATTCGTTGCCACAACCTTTGTATCAATCTGTTGTAATTTTTGAGAATATAACAAATCAGATTGTTATGGCATATATCATATCTTATCAAATTGTTATGGCATATGTCATATTTGTTTCTAATGGTGTTTAGTATAATTTAATTGTATAGTTTGTATATCAAAGGGGATTTCTATAATAAGCACACACACAAACCCTTTCATTTGTGACCAAAGCCTTCGTAAGTAATCTAGCGGGATGCTCTTTGCTCAGTCAAGAAGTCCTACATGTGCCGCACTTTCTCCTAAGCTCACGATCCTATGCACTATGTTGAGGTCCATCTTAGCAACACTCCTCGCATCCATTGTACATTACCTTTGCAAGCCACTATGGAGGTCATAATCTTTGCCCATGGTGTCAACTCCTCTTGACAGTCCTTGCCATATATATCAAGCTGATATGATACAAGATGAGCCCCATAGCTAAGGTTAATCTCAACCATGACATCAATAGAACCAAGTGACAATAGCTTTGTCAATGCTGGTGTAGTACAATTGTTACTAGTGACATCCGCCAATCCATATTGTTTTTTCAAAGCTTCATTTAAAACATTAAATAGGCCATTTATCTTTAAGACGCTATTCACAAGAATTTTGCTCGACAAGGATTATATGAATGACGAATGATCTTTTTTTTTACAAAGCCCCACAATTATCTACTCTGATAAGGTCTTTGTAACAAGATTAGACACTACCTTGCCATGAGAATGAGTTGCGGTAAGACCTTAATGATTATCATATGATACCTGAGTTTGCTAAATGTATCCAATTGAACCGAGGCGATGAATCTAGTAGAGAGCCTCTTTAATGTATCAAGTGAACCTAAAGAGTAGTGCTAGTTGTATCCAATTGAACCAAGTGATAAACCCAGTGGGAACCACCTAATGAATCAAGTGATCCTAGCCTAGGCATATGACATGACTTTTAGGGGGTGAAAAAACCTCATTGTAATGTACGCGAAATTTGGCTGAACGGGGTGATTGTTAGGGTCATCCTAACTTGGGCAGTCAAGATCAAGGTGTGAAGTTTGTAAATGCCTATAAAGGCCTCAAAAACTAAAAATGAAATTTCTCTTTCTTTTTCACAACAGTTGTGCCTTATTTACTATCTCTCTCTCTCTCTCTCTCTCTCTCTCTCTCTCTCTCTCATCTACTCAATTTCCTTGCCATGTCTGTGAGAGAAGTAATTTTCTTTTGCTTCTACATTTCCTACATACAAAAATTTTCCAAATCTCACATTAACACTATCATAAGTGGCTCCCAAAGTGCGCCCTATATCAAAATTTCAAAGTGAAGGAAAACAATCAGAATGAATTCCTAGATTATGGACAAACTTTCAAACAACCAAAACTTTCTTCAGGCATAATTTATTGCCAATAATTTGTCTAATCTCATCTAGCTTCAAAAGTGAATCCAATCTCTTTTTCATATTTGAGTTGTAGTCCATGCCATGCTGAGGTACTAGTATGAGATTGAAAATAAGAAACTCTAGTGGTACGACAGCCTCTGATACATAAACCATTTTGAAAAGAACATACCAGTGGTAACCTTATATGCTATTTGATACGCCCACAAAGTTGTTTGGAGCTTCTCATCCAAGTTATGGGGTTCCTTCTAAATTATATTTGTGAGAATTGTCTTGATGGTCTTATTACTACTTTTCACCTATACATTGCATCTATGATAATACAGTGTTGATTTTGGATGCTTGATAGAGAAAGTTTCATTTAGAATCTAGATGGTATTATTTATGAAATGAGTCCCTTGATCTAAAACTATCTACAATGGATGGCCATACCTACTGTCAGGGCAAGGGCTAGAGGCAAGGTGCTAGTTTGAATTGAGCTCGAGGGTGCCTACATAAAGGGTCGAGGCTGGGTGGAGAGACAAGTTCTAGACTCCCTCTAGCCTCACAACCATACCAGAGATAATTTGTGGAAAGGAAAATAGTGGAGCTTTTTTGAGGAAGGGGCGTGCATGAACCTTCTCCATCTCTAGCTCACGATAAAGAAGCTTTGGCGGGCATGGCCACTTAGAGGAGGAGGGAAGATTGGAGCAACGTGCAATGAAACACTGGTTGTTAGGCTTCTTGGAGTGCACAAGGAAGTGGACAAAAGCTTGTTTCTTCATCTCAGGCTCATAAGATCACTATAAGGAACCATGAGCAACCTTCTCTCTCCAACGTTGCCCACCATCACTTTGCTTCAAAAGTCTTTGTGTTTTTCCCACTTGAACAACCAAGGCAAGCCCATATTGGTTGATTTTCAAAAAGGTCCCCTAAGAGAGGGTGCCTACGACACCCCCCCCCTCACCTTCTCTCTTCTAACAAGAGCTAATAGCAAGGCCAACAAGGTTGAAAGGAAAGTAGGAAGTCGAGACAAAGAAAAACCATGTCGCAGTACCTCTTAAATTGTAGGAAACTTTTATATAATTTAGAAGATTACAAAAGTAAGCATCTTCTTCTTATTGAAAAGTCTTTGAATATCTAAGTGGTATCAACAAGGTGTTCTTCCACACAAAGAGGGAACAATATAGCAAGATCTTTTTGCTACTTATAGATTGATGGTCTATCTTCATCGAATTAGGTACGGTCTTTTTTGAATGTCTTTCAATCGATAAAATTTGCAATTGGATAGTGCTTTATGATGTTTGTGATTGACATCAACAGGGTGGAAAGGGAGCACAAAAAATATATTGTGAATATGTTCAGGACAAAATGGGATGGGATTCATGATCTTCAACACACTTGAGATGCAATCAAGGCACTACAAAGAAGACTAACAGTAGAGGGTAAGGCCTACAAATGGTGGATCTCGTTCAAGGAGAAGGGTATCATATTACATACTTGCAAAGGCTTCAAGAATGTGTTTAAAAGGAATTTTTGCACAAAAGTGAAGCGAGTAAAAATTGGTCAGCATGGGACAAGTGTTCTATATATGCACCAAGATACGACACTATTGGAGTATATCTTGCACTATCATGATGTGATTCTCAAGCTAGAGAGTCTTCATACCTTTCATCAAGTACGTGGGTTCATTCATGGATTGACATCAGCGCTTCAAAAGCGTGTTAAAACCTAGGACCCAAAGATGCTTGACGATCTGCTAAAAAAGCATTACATAACACTCACATTTTTGGCACCCCTTATATAAATGCATGAACACAACATGGACATAAGAAGAGAAGATTTATAGTAGCTACATCTTATGTATCCGAGAAGCCCAAGGGGCCTAGGGGACATTTGTCTTCATTTTTTATCAAATGTTGATAATGTTTTAAATCACAATTCCTCAACACAGCATGATTCTCCCTCTCCTCTTCCAACAATGGCTACTTCTCTCCCACCAAAATAAGTAAATGTTGCTAATAAGTTAAAAGATTTATTAATGGAATACAAAGATGTATTCTCAAATGATTTTTCACCAAGGTTACCATTGACATGTGTTGTGCAACATGGCATAGACATGGTTGCAGGTAGTAAGCTCATAAGTAAACCACCTATAGAGCGAGTCATTTTGAGGCTACTAAGGTGGAACTTCAGTTTTTAAATACCTTAGTAGAGCATTTATGCAACCCAGCATTCACCTTATGACTCTTCCATCTTTTTAATGAAGAAAAAGGACTGCAATATGTGCATGTGTGTATATTCCTAAGGACTCAACATTGTTACTGTTAAGAAAATAATTATGTTGTCAAGAGTGGATGAGTTATTTAATAAGCTCACCCATGCTCATATCTTTACAAAGATAGAGTTGTGGTCAAGGTATTATCAAGTACGTATTAGACTTGCTAATATACCCAAAACTGCTTTCCAAACAAGGTTTGGACACTATGAGTTTTCGATATGCTCTTTGGATTGCACCAACAACTTTCATGACACTTATGGACAGTGTCTTGAAACCATATATAGGCAAGTTTATTATCATTTTCCTCAATGAAATTCTAATGTATAGTGTCTCTGAAGAGGAGCATTTACAACATCTAAATCATGTGTTTGAACTGTTATGGAAAAATAAGTTATATACCAAAGGATCCAAGTGTGATTTTCTCAAGAAAATTCACTATTCTAGGCGTGTGATTTCAGTTGCTAGTCTACATAGGGATAAATCCAAGGTTGATGCCATTAAGAGATGGCCTTCTCTTAGTAATCTAAAAGAGATAGAAATTTTATTGGGATTTGCATGTTTTTATTAATAAAAAACTATGCTCATATCTCAATTTTGATGACGGACCAGATGAAAGCCAAGGCGAGAACCTTTTAGTGGGGAGAAGCTCAACATAAAATTTCTGATGCTCTCAAGGACACATTAGTTGCAGCTCCTATAGCTTTTGGGTATCCTTTGAAACCATTCGTGCTAGAAATGGTCCATGTTATTGGAGCATTCCTTCTACATGAGGAAAGGCCAATTGCATTTGAAAGTAGGAAGCTTGATTTTTTAGAGTAGAATTCTTTTGCTTACAAAAGAGAACTGTATGCAATAGTGTCTGCTTTGAAAACGTGGTAACATTGTTTGTATGGAGCTCAGTTTGAGATTGTGTTTGACCATGAAAGTGTAAAATAATTTTTACACAACAAATAGATTTGAAGCGTTGAAACGCCAGGTGAACTGAGATTTTTTATGCAAAGCTCCAATATATTAAAGGATGATACAATGTGGTAGTTGATGCTCTTAGTTGTATGCCTAAGATTAACTCTATTGATTTCACTGAGCTTCAAAGTGACTTTTTGGAATCTCTCAAGGGAAAATATGAGCATACTTAAATGTGTGGAGCCAAGTGAAAATAAGGACTCCTTTTTAATCCAACATTGGTAGTGTGTCTTTAACCTCCATACACAGTCCTCGTCTTTTGAGTGATGAGCTAGAGAGATGGAAGAATTTTTCCATAGATGATGGGTACCAACTCCACAAGGGGAGAGTTTGTGTACCAATAGGCTCAAACATTCATTGAAAGTTCTTTAAGAATGTCATGACAGTCCTAGTGTAGGTCACCTAGGCATAAAGAGAACTTATGCACTCATACAATAACATTTTTATGGCGAAGTTTACATTGGTATGTTCAAGACCATATCTTGTATTGCCAGAAATGTCAAATGAAAAATCGATATTGGGGGTGTCTCCCTCTAGAGGTAGGGTGGAGAGACAGGTTCTAGACTCCCTCTGGTCTCACATCGACAATTGATATCCTCATAGATGAACCAAGATTATGACTTGGCTATATTATTTGACAATGCATTGGATTCCACCCACCCACTTGTTGACATAGCATGTCTCCATGATTATATATGTACTCTCTCTTGATGTGAAAGTATTAAAAGCTCCCATAGTATCAAGAGCCCAATTCAAAAATATTTCCTTGTGTTGAATAGTGATCACAGATGTCATGCCCACTACTATTAGCCTACACATTCTCTCACAAATGTCACATGTCTTGCAAAAAAATCTATCATATGATATCATACTCTGCCACCATAAATGATCTTGAAGAATATTCTTCTACAAGATGTGAGAAGAGAAGTATCCACATAAATTTTTCATGTGTCATTCCATTAGGTAAAATTTGGACTCTCAAAGAAGCTCTATAAGGAGGTTTGACTTTGCCTCTCTTAGTCCAAAGTGGGCAACCCGATGAAATACATATACGCTTTGTCAAACCCTATCAACCAATATATCATTGAAAAGATCTTAAAAAGTAGGTTCTAAATCCCCAAACTTTGACAAATTATATGGTATTCCACCATATTGCAAAAGTCATACACACCTTGCCACTCTGGATCTTGCTCCTCCATAGTCATTGTCTGAAACAATTCAACATCTAGTGATTCCTCTATTAAGGATATCAATGATATAACTTTTGTTCTTCTAAATAGGAAGTCTAAACCACAGTGTCTTACTAGGATCATGAAAATTTTTGAAATCAAATTCTAGTAGGAACATCATCCATCTGATTAACCTTCCTTGAATGAAAAACTTACTAGTGAACTTGGGGGTTTAGTACACTTTAAAAAAAAATTATTATATGGGTCCAACATTAGGGGTTATTGTATTCTATATTTTCATAAACAAAAGGGAGATGAAAAATGATCTTGAATTTTTTCTCATAGTTTGAATAGGATAAGGGTTCCTTTTATTGTGAAAAAATAAAAAATAAGGGGCTTTATAACTAGTCTATAAACACACATGGTATATAGGTTTTACATATAGTGAACACCTCCCACCGAATTAATCAAATAAAGTAGGGCCTGATGAACAACATAAATATGAAAGAGATTTCCAAAAAAGTATTGTCTATGCTTTGTGACATTAAACACCATTCCTAGTTCCTCTCTTTCCATGGTTGAACACCCTTGTTTTGCCTTACTGAATCTTTGATTGGAAAAGTACATAGGGTAATTAGTTTGCCCATAGGGTTGAACCAAAATAGTCCACATCGCCATACAATAAGAATTAGCATGAACATGGAAAATAGAATCCCAATCCATTTGGAAAAAAATTACCTTTGTGCCGATGGGAACTTTTAAGAGATTAGAAAGCGGCTTCACATTTAGGTGACCAAGTAAACTTACATTTTTTTTGGATTAGGTCATATAGGAGAGGTGCCTTAGCTACAAACACATGAATGAAATCAGATAATAGTTAATGTATGCTAGAAATGAACTAAGCTCAAACATAGTTGTTGGTGCTCTAGCCTTCTTGATACGTTTTGTGACCACATGGCTATCCCTTCTAGACCATGAATAGTTATTTGTAAGGATTCAGACAGGTCCTCTTTCCCCTACATCTTTGAAACATCATCTCCATGAATAGTAGATGCATCTATATAGATGAAAAGAAGGTTAAATCATCCACAAAGATGTCTAAAAATTTGCACAAGAACTCACTGACTGTTTCCATCATGCATCTTTAGAATGCTGCCAGAGCATTATATAACCCAAATGGCATAGCCACATACATAATGCTCTCCATTCAGCTATGAAAGTCATTTTGCCTCTATCTTTTGGTGCAATCTTCAACTAATTATATACACTATAACCATCTAGAAATTTATACATCTCATGTCCAACTATCTCATCAAGCATCATATATATGAATTGTAGAGGCAATGGTCTTTGATAGTATGAGCTTTCATATTTCTCTAATCCACACATACCGTGAGTTTCCCTTTTTTTTTTTGGGACCGCCACTATGGGAAATAACCAATTGTTGAACTGAGAGTCTAGATCTACTCAACGGGAAATTGGTACAACTAAATTTGGTCGATGTTATGAATGGTGAAAGGCAAAGCTATGTGTTCCTACAAGTACGTGCTAAAGTGGCAAGGCAAATATGAAGGCAAAGGGTAGGAAAAGAGTAGCAGGTGTGTATTCCTTATGTAGTTATTGAGTCGAAGGCGCTCTGCTAGGATTTCTATCAAAGGTGGTTAGTCTAAGAGTTCAAATTAGAAATGGAAGTACTACAGATGGCCCTCAAAGTGGAATCTAGCTGGTCTAGATGGCTCCTTAATCAGAGCTATGGAGTGCAAGATATGGCAGTTTAAGGGTAAAAGTGGTTTGTAGATCTTTACCGGATTGGACAGTTGGAAAAAGTTGGTTAGAGTGGATGTGAGTGCATGATATGTGCTCGTTTGGTTGCTTCAGTAAGTGTGCCATCAAGGGTTTTCTTTGGTTATATCATTTAACGAGCAAGTAATGGGCTAAAAGCACCTTCGATGGTACAAAAAGGATTGTCCTTGACAGCACCTTCGACAAATCTTTAAGCTACAATCTCTACATGTCACATGAAAAACTACCTATTATACTATATAACAGTGGATATATCTTCAAAAGGAGAATCTAAAAACACAAGGTCCGAAAAGTTGACCTAAACTACAACTTTGCATAGCAAGCTAGGAAAAGTGTTAGAACATGCTTCCCTTGTATTATGAGGTGTTTCGACCTCATTGGTCGTGTGAAGCATTCTAATCCAAGACTAGTTGCACACTAGCATAAAAATAAAAGGGGGGACTCAATGGATTTTTGGCTCTCTTGCTCCTCTAACAAACTTTCTCAAGCGCAAAGAAATCTCTCTCTCCCTCTCTCTCTCTCTCTCTCTCTCTCTCTCTCTCATGGGATCCATTTTTTTGATTTTTTAGTGCATGTTTTTTCCTTTTGGAGGTCAAAAATTACTTCTTTGACCATGAAATCGGTTTGGGGACCTTTTAAGGGGGAAAAACTTGAAATTTGAAATTTTTTGAAAATTTAAAATTTTTAGTGTATTGTTAAATACGAGCCAAAAAGTGGGGGAAAAGAGGTCAAAGTGGTCCCCCCCCCCCGCTTTCCCCTAGCCACCTGCCTTACCTTCTCACTAGGTAAGAGGCCATTAAGAGGTGTAAGGCTACCTTGTCCCCCTACTTTTTTAAGGATATAGAGTGTGTCCACCACCCTCTTCCTATTGGCTGGTCTGTAATTAACCTTAATCCACAAGGGCCCCTCGAGCGTTCATATCTTTCCTAATGATAGACACGACCAAAATGCAATGTAGAGCTTAGCTTTCTGAACAGATTTTTCAGCCAACAACATGCATTTGAAGGGGGGAGTCTCAACGATTATGTTTGTTCCTAGGTCTGCAGCGTCATGTTGGTTGCAGGGGACTGCTATGTCGTGATTGTTGAAGGCGTCTGTTGTGTCGCATGTGTTGCAGGGGTCTACTATGTGGTGGTTGTTGTGGGGGCCTATTGTGATGTGGTGTTTGTTGTAGGGCTGCCTACTGTGTCATCTCCGTGCTCTAAGTCTGGTTTTTGCGCTTCCTGGAGGGAGTGTTCTTCGTGGGAGTCATCTTTGTAGAGCATGCTGCTCCAACCTTTATGCTTCTGTGTCGAGGGCAATGGGTGCAGAGCTCCATGAGGACTATAGCAGAGCGGGACGGGTGCAATGGGAAGGTAGAGCGTGACGACTACAACATGCAATGGGGGAAGCACGAGCTATGGGAGCAGAGCAAGCACACAAGTACAGGCGAGCGTCCGAGTGACAAGCTAGTTGCATGAGAGGAAAGGAGAAAGAGGACAAGGAATGTCTAAGACATGATGACTACAAGTTCAAAAAAAGAGGACTCACTCCACCTCATAATGGCTCGCACGCATCTAGATTATAGGTACATAAATTATATTGCATGCAAATTTTGAATTTCCCTCTCCCTCTTTTCCCAAATTTGAAAAACATTGAATTCTCCTCCACCTAGGTGCTATTGATGGTACCACCAGAAGGTGCAAAAAGTGGTACCAACTACACATGCTTTCACCCCTACCTATTCTAGGAGACAACCTCAATTATTAGAGGAAGCTGCATGATTGTGATTTAATGATTCAGTATGCGATCGTAATTGGGATCAGGAGTGACAGTGAGATAGCTCGCGCGTGGTCAAGAGGTTATGATATGGGCTAAGTGTTGAGAGAGAGCGAGAGAGAGATCAGATAAATAGAACCCCAAAGTGTGTAGAATACACACATGAGGTGATTTATATATAGAGGGGGCATGGGTGATATATAAAGAGAAGCCATATATTGCTTCACATATAATCTCAACACCCCCGCTCAAATAAGGGTCCCTAACTGTGGGGTGGATGAAAAAACTCTTGGGAGATCAAGGGTAAAACCCACAGCTCTATATACACCCATCGTTGTATTATAAAAATCATTGAATGTACAAATGTTCATGAGGAGCTACATCACTCCTTTTACAAAGAATATTTTATGAGGAGCTACATCACTCCTTTTACAATGAATGTTTTATGAAGAGTTACATTACTCCTATCCTATCAAATACAATAATGAATGTAAAGGTTCAATAAAGAGGTGTAGAGACTATTGATTAGATCGTAATCAGAAGTGTCTCCGTGAATCTGCTATGTAGCTTGTCATCAATATGGCATCACCAAACAAGTCTTCACGTTGTCATCAATATGGAATCACCAAACATGTCTTCATAAATCTTTTATTGTCACCAAGATTGTCTTCATGAAATCAATTCTTTGATCAATCCTACATAGATCATAGACTCAAAAAACATAGTCATGAATTTTTTTTAGCATTGTTAGTGAAATAATCACGTTCACAATGCCATAAGAGGTGGTTCGGGATGCCACTCTTTTGACAACATATATACGCATGACAACATATGTGTACATAAAGTATGAATGTAAAAGTACAAGATGCGTGATTACGTGATGCAAATGATATGTGTATATACTACATAAAATGACATTTATCAACGTAGTGATATCAATGAATAACATCAAAGTATTAACAAAACATCATCATTGTATCAATAAAAATGAATAAATCATCATGGTATCAACAAAAAGCAGCATGGTATCACCGTGAATAATCATTGTATCAACAAAACAACATCATGGTATCACCCTGAAGAATAACCATGGTATCAATGAAACAACATCATGGTATCACCGAGAATAATCATTGTATTAATGAAACAACATCATGGTATCACCGAGAATAACCATGGTATCAACGAAAGAATTTCATAGTATCACCAAGAATAACCATGGTATCAACGAAACAACATCATAATATCACCAAGAATAATCATGGTATGAATGAAATATCATCATGGTATCAACGAAAATGACCATGACCAAAGTACTAACAAAACATCATCATGGTATCAACGAAAGATTATCAATAAAACGACATAAACTATATCTCTAGAAGAATAATTATACTAGAATCAATGAACGAATATATCATATAACAAAACATCATGTACCATCAGTAGCTCGACGGAATTTGGACGATCATCAACGGCTCGATTGAATCGGAACGATATTCATGATAGATATCCATGAACAGATCTATAGACATTTGATATCTGGAAATATAGGTATCCAAGAATAAATCATCAGTAAATGTCTCGGAACGTATTAGAGAGCTTGAAATAGTATAGAATTTTGGGAAGTTATATCTATAACACTGATTTGATTTGTAACTGTCTTCTACAGCAAAGTTACGTCGGTAACAAATATATGATTGATGAAGAGAAAAATATAAATTGATCGTGAAGAGTTTACAGAAAGTTTCTTCTGCAAAGCTGTAGACCACATCGATTCCAGTGGCTCTCATGGGCCATTTCTGTAAAATCGTTTTCAATTAGGAGAAAAATCAAAAGCAAAAAGTGAAACTTGCTTTTCAGACATGTATGCAATCTGAGAACGATAATCCAAAATCGCTTCAGAGTTTAGAGAAAATTTCTTCTATAACGTTGTAGACCACATTGATTCCAGTGGCTCAAACGGGCCATTTTTGCAAAATCGTTTTCAATTAGGAGAAAAATCAAAAGCAAAAAGATAAAGTTGCTTTTCAGACATATATGCCGTCTGAGAACGATAACTAAAAATCTGTGCAAAATTTGAAAAAAAATTCTACTGCAAAGTTGTAGACCACATCGATTTCGGTGGCTCTCGCGGTCCGATTCAGCAAAATTATTTTCATCATCAATGTCGTCGAGATTTGCATTTTCGATCCCTCGTTTCTCTGACATTGGGAGTGCACATCAGCCCGAGATCCACCCCGTAAGTCCGAAAGAATTTGAAGATGCATCAAAACAGCCCCAAACCTGGCTTGTCTTTAGAAGTCATTGTGGCGACATTCACCGTTTGAATCTACTTGAGATATTATGTGTATGTACATTCCATTTACACGGTGCAAAGCACAACGAATTCGCAATTGCTGGTGAGTCTCACAACGTGAGAAATACGCCAGCCATGTGGTGGGTGACTCGGAGACCTTGTGGTTATACGAGATGTGCAAATCTGGAGTTCGTGAAACGGCATTTAGTTGCTTCAGCAGATACGAAAAGTTGGGAGGACGCAAGTTTCGAAGCATGTTTGTTTGTGCTACTTAGAGAAAGGCAATGTGTCAGGGCTGCAACAAGACGAGACGTTGCAATGGCAAAAAACAGTGAGATTTTGTGCCTTGAAACTTGAACACGGCTAAAATAGCGAGTTCATAGCATGCCTCGAAAGGCCAAGTTTAGGATTTAGGGTTTAGGGATTAGGGTTTAGAATAGAGCTCTACTTTTTTTTCGTCTAATGTATCTGCGTTTTCTAGTGACCTAGAGACTGAGATTTGTTGTTTATTTTCAACGAGGAAGCGAATGAAGTCTTGGCTGCATTTTTGTAAGCTAAAGGCATCTTGAATGTAACAGCTCATACTAAGTGTCTTCATAGATTTTTAGCCGGCCTCTCAAAGTATTTTCTTTGGCACAAAAGATCGATACTAAAGCAGTCTTAACAAATTTCAGTCCTTTCCATAATCAAAAACCAGCTTAGATCTTCTTTCACAATCTCGTCTTTGCGGCCTGGTAATTTTGCAACCCATGGAGCCTCTCTCAGCAACTCCCCAGCCCAGATCTACCTCTTAGTGTCGAAAAGAATCTTAACATGCATCAAAACAGCCCCCAACTTGTCTTGTCTTCAGAAGTCGTGGTGGCAACATTCACTATTTGAGTCTACTTGAGGTGTTGTATGTATGTACATTTCATTTACACAACGTAAAGCACACTCATACAAACAACAATACAACTTTAAGAGAGGCGTTTTTTGAAGGCATTACTCTACATTGGGGTCAGATATGTATTACATAGCTATGGAAGCAACATAATGTAATGGTACTCTTTTACATGCCGTGCCTGAAGAGATCTAACTGTTGGGCGGATCTGGGCTCTCATCTCTCTGCATTCCTCGTCATACCAACTATTCTGGGGCATGTTCCCAGAGCCCCGCTTCTGATCCGGCCGAGTGTGTGGATATGCCTCTGTTGCTGCACCATGCAGGATTTTTGTTAGCAGGGAAGTAATATCTTCCACACTATATACTGGTTCAGTTGCCCACATCCGATTGTAGATCTCCTCTACATAAACTGAATCAGTCTCTGAGAGGCACTGTACTGAAAGGAGACTAAAAAAGTCAAGAGAGCATGGTCCACTGCTACTCCAACCGGTATGGGTCCCACTTTAAAATCCTGAATGCTAGACATAAAGCTCGGTCAGGTAATAATGTAATCCACTGTACTGGCCCCATGTCTGTGTGGAAAGCATGTGAATCCCCCAGACGAAGGGAAAGCCTCCAGACCATTAAGTATAGCCAAACCATGTATAGTCGTCATCTCCATGAGATATCTCCCATATTCAGTGTATTCCTTGTCCTGTGATTGTCTGACAAGCCCCATCCGAGATACATCCACCTCTCTGAGCATTTCCTTTGAAGTATCATAAAATACCGTTTGAGAGTTAGCCGTTCTGGCACTAAGATCCCCCAATAGGATAATGTCTCCATCTCTAGAGAACTCCCAACTATCATTGTCCAAAATAGAGAAGGGGGACTGCCCTTTAGGTGAGGAGTAGACTGATGTACTAGGGGGAAAGTAACATATAGCAATATATAAAAATCTGCCCGTCTTAGCTCTCAATCTCACCCACATGTACCTTGCCTGTTCATCTTTCCGGACGATCTGTAATAGTGGTTTCAATTCCTCTTTAAATAAGACTGCTACCCCTCCTGATCCACGGCTCCCACAAAGAGATCTAGTATCTGGCCGGCCAGCTGTCTCCCATAAATAGCCAGTCACACGTGGCATTGACTGTCCCGGTACTTGATGTGTCTCCGAATAGAAAACAATGTCTCTATCCTTAAAGCTGTCTTCAAAGGCACTTACGTCCAGTCTATATGGTCCGTTACAGTTCCATGCCGCCATCCGAAGAGTGGTCCCATAGGTCTCACACCGTCATGCTGAGCGTTTTTCCAAAACAACTACTTTCCCACCTTTATAAAAGGCGATTTTCCCTTTCTCTCTTACTGCTTTGATTTCCGGCATCAGCTCCTACATGTGCCCTACTTGTGCTAATGTGAGATCATCTTCCAAAAATATCCCTGTTTTCTTCAAGTGCTGGCCTATTTTTTAGGAATTCCTTCCTAATCTCCAAAGTTGAAAAGGGTAGAATAAGTGCCCTATCCTTAACGTTTCCCTTCTCATCCACGCCTTTCTTTCCTACTCTCCAAGCACTTGTGTGCATAGGCTCTGAGATGCCCATGCGCTGTAAGAGTTCCTTCGTTTCTTCTTCTATATTTCCCTTATCTTTGATACCTGTAATACGGACATGCAGGGCTCCATTTTTCCTTTTCTGTTCTTCCTCGATGGTCATAATGATGATGGTAGAGGTCGGTGTGCTCACGGGCATCTGAGTCTTTCCTCTCTTCGCATCTTCAATCCATTTCTCTGCTTCGTTAGGGTTATCTCAAGCCAGACCCAATTTCTCTAAACATGTACTAGATAGCATCAAGGCTCATTCAAAATCTAGCAGCATCAAAACAGAGCCGTGCCTCTATGCCGGACACATGCTGACGAGAATTGCCTACCATGCTTTGGGGATGGATGATGAATTGCCCCCTCCTTTGTCTCAATCTGCCATGCCAAAACCTGTAAAGGAGAGGACCAAGTCCGCAAAAGGAAAAGCTGTCATTTCTGAAGAGGAAGAGTCCTCCAGCAGTGGTGAAGAGCCAGAGTTAGAAATACCATAAGGATACAAGACCTCTGCCACTATCCCAGAACATATAAAGGGATATTACAAAGCATATGAGACGATGAAGGCTGACCATACAAGCCTAAAAGAGCTTCAAGAATATCTTAAAAGCATTGGATTAGGCGACACTCCTCCTAAGAAAGATCCAAAGGAGATCCGTTCCAAAAACAATGAAGACAGGCCTTCTTTGAAAATGAAGGAAGAAAGATTGGCAGAAGTACAGGACCTGCTATAACAAGAAAAGGACATGGCCACCCTGGACAAGTCATTTGTTAAAGAAGCTCTGGATGATCCGGAATGCAAGGTCATGATAAAAAGGTCAAGCTCTAGAAGCGCTGGAAGAGAAACGTGCACCTCAAAATGACAAAAGCTCAAAGAGGCCAAGCTGCAACAAATCGCCAAGGAAAGCGCACCTCTCCCTTCACCTCCTCGACCACAAAGCCCACCACCAACTGCAGCTTCTATAGCACAACCAGAAGAAGTAATAATGGGAGAAACCACTTTTGTGCCAGAGCCAACACCTCAGGATATTCCCTTACCTACAATTACTAGATTTGCAGACTCTACAAGAGCAAGAATTTCATGGTGATCCCATTTTTAATACATTTTGACCCCGCTCACATCATGATTCAAGAAGAAGTACCGATCGTCATAACGCCTAACTTTGATGACAAACCTTTTGACCACACGAAGTTTTAAACTTGGCGGGCAGGTCAGCGACATCAAGCAGATCACTCCTATCTCCAGTAGGACCTGGCCCGCAAGGATTCAAAATGCCAGAGGTTCAAACAAGACCAGAAGAAGCCCACACAGCAGAGCCTCCACCACAAGTGCCCACAAAGTTCATAGACCTGACCAGCAAGGATGATGAAGATGTCACACCCCCTTTGGTATCTCTCAGTGTGAAGCAAGAACTTGTAGAAAAGGAGTGTGAGGCCATCTCCGCCCTTCAAAACCTGTCAAGCGAATGAGCCGAGAGCGGCCAGGAGAGCACGCATCATGATGAGCACTCAGTGCTACAGACACCACCTCCTGCAAGACCATCTTAAGAACAACCCAGTGTAAAGATACATCTTTTGACCACAGCACAACAGGATGCAGCAACAAACTCAGGAAGAGCATGCTCACACGACACACAATGAAGCAGGAACCAGCCACAAGCCTCTTGTAGTAGAAAGTGAAGATGATTTTGACATAGATCAATCACTCAAAATAGTGGTGCAGCTAAATCTCATTCAAACCAAAACACTGTTTGATAAGGAGACACTCAAGACATACCAAAGATAGAAGCAGATGCTTGTAGAAGTAAATGAGCTTCAAAGAGATAAAATTGAAGATGCTATGGTAGAAATCACTCTAGAAAAAAGCAAATTTGAAACAAAATGCCAACGAAGCAATGAACTTGTGCAGAACCTAAATGATACACAGCTTCGAGCAATTACCGTAGAAGAGAAGGCAGCACAGACGGAGCTAGCCATGCAAAGGCTAAAGACAGTGCTGGAAGTGGCTAGCGAGGCTATAGACTGAAGACGGACTAGGTCCTCTCCACCTACCTTGCTAACCCTCTTATTGATCTAGCCGCTCCTTGCGATGAAGTCTCAAAGCTCACTGCAAAAATCAACAGCCTGGAAGAGCAACTCAAAGTGGAATTGCTTCAAAGAACAATGCTTGCCACAGTATTTTCAGCTCAAGAAGAAAAATATAAATTAGAATGTGCTCAATTGAAAGAACAGCTCCAAAGCTTGCAAGGCATGAAGCCTCCCCTGGTTTTCTCTCAAGATATACCTGACATCCCTAGTACTTCTCATGTAGAAATTCCCCTTGAAACAGGGGGAGAATTTGAACACCTTCTGGAGCTAGAACCTCCTGTATAGCAATGTCAGCTCTTTGAGCTCATTCAGCTAGAGGAAGAGCTCAAGCTAAAGATCCAGTAAGAAAGCGACCCCGTTATCAAAAGAAATATGGAATGGGAGCAAAGGGTCATCCATAGTGCCAACACACAAACGTTTAAATATGACAATGCCTATGAGAAGTACCATGCACCTTCTCTGCCATACCCTCTTCTGAAGCTTGAAAGCCAGGCATGCATCAAGTGCATCAGGCCTGATGTATTGGATGATGAACTTGAAGGATGGCATGAGACTGACATCAACGACTAGCGAGTGCCTGCCGTCATGAAGAACCAGCCAGGGTGGAGGGTGTCATGGATGTGCAAGCACCCTCAAACCATTTTCTCATATGCTCGAGTGCCAAGGGACTTGCGCATCAACCCAATCTTTTGCCCATGCATCAGGAGGAGGTTGTGGGTGCAGTTCTCAACATTTTCAACCAATTACCCCACATACCTCAACTATCCTCATGTCATGAACCCTCCACCCGGGAATCAGTTACCTACAGAGTTTTACATGATCAAAGAATGTCAAGATACTATTACAAAATTCCATGCCATCCCAGATTTGGCCTGTCTCATGCTGGTCAAGATTTGCAAAATGATAATCGAAGCAATAGTCACGTTCAAGGAGACAGAGGAAATGAAGACCCCATGGCCCAGATTCTTTGAAGGCAGCCAGGGTCTGTGTTGGAATTTACAGAATGTCCACTCACATGAAGTTCAAATGGGCTTGTTTAGTAGACTGCAATTTTTGCCATCACACTTCATGCTTACATTTGAAGAGGCTTATTACACAGGGTTTTTTGAACAAATAGCCATGAGAAAGATCTTCAGCCCTCTAGTTAGGGATAGTGCAGCAAGATTTGTTGCCTTTCAAGCTGCTGAAGAAAAGAACCCTATGGAAACATATCTGTTTACACAAGAACAACGCCAACGCCAACGGCAATGGGAAGCAGGTCTTTGCAAGATAAATGATGATGAAGTCCGAGACTGCCTCGGCCGCCAACCTTGAAGCACTTCAATGCCACATGCCAGTGCCGAGAATGGCACTTGAAGTTAGAAGGGGGGAGTGTTGCGCTGCAATGCAGGACTGCCCATACCCGCTCCCAAAATTTTTGCTTATTTTGCCTACGGGCTTGAAAACTTTTTAATTTAGAAAAGCCTAGGATTTGGGGCTATAAGGCTTCCAGCTTGTACAAACTTCATGAAGAAGTCTTGAGTTGTAAGAAGTTTGGGGTTTTTAATGAGAAAGCTAGTGGGAACCACCCCTAGACAAGCTTAGGTATATAAGTCAATGTAAAACCCTAAACTAGAGAGCTTTTTGGAGAGCTTTAGAGAAGAACACGTAAGAAGTAGATTCTAGCTTTGGAGGTGAAGCTTCCATAGCTCTACACAAGCTTGTAACACTTCTTTTGATCATACGAATGGAAAGTACTCATTCTCTCTCTCTCTCTCTCTCTCTCTCTCTCTCTCTCTCTCTCTCTTGTTCAATGTTTTGAGTTCATCTTCTAGCTGTTTTTCTGCCTAAAATGAATGAAAGCAGGATTTGCAAGTGCTCTTTTAAGTGCTTAAAATCTTTGCTTTGAAGTGGTTCCTTTAGAAGGAAATGACCTTAGAGGCCTATTAGACCTAGTGGTAAGCTGTTTTGACCACTGCGACTCGATTTTTGCTTGCTGTGAATGAAATTGCAATTTCATTAGGTGCACAAAATCAGGATTCAGGGTGTTCAGTAGCTTCTCCTTGGTCTTAGTAGTCTTTTGAGCCGACCCACGCATGATTTTGACATCCTATGAGTTAGATCCACTTGATTGAAGCATTTGGCAAGTCTAGGCTTGTTTGAGGCAGTCTGGGCTCTTTTCATTGTGATCTTGAGTTGGCCTTGAGTTAGGATGTGCTAGCTTGACATAGGACGTGTATCACATAGGGATTGACAACCTCTATGCATTTCCATGCCCCAACAGGGTAGCTTCCTTTGTATTGACATAGTATGTTAGTGCATGTGAGCTTTACTTCAACGTCCGATCGCGGCATTCCACTAACAGGCCGTGACGAAGGTGGACCCAGCAAACAACAACAAAAATGCTAAGCATTGTCTCAGGAGTGACAACGTCTAGATCTAGGGTGTTTGCGGATGCGGATCAAAGACAACAACAAAGACGAAGGCTATAATGAAGGATGAAGCTATGATGAAGTAGAAAACCTAGGGAAGCTAGGTAGTTTTTTGATTTTATTACACATGTAACCATTAAGCCCATGTAAGCTACAAGCAAGATTTGGGTTGTCCGCCCATGTATGAAATGGACAAATGTAAGAACCCTAGCTATAAAAGATATTGAGATTAGGGTTCCCACATCTTTTTGGTCATTTTTCTTTGTACAAGGTAGAGAAGAGCTAACTCTCTCCTACTCTCTAGAGCTCATAGCCTCCATCTCTACTTGCCTATCCAAGCTTGGAGCTTGGAGTTGTATTACACAATGCTTAATGAGATAATGGCGGCTTGCTCTTGTTGCAAATACTCTCTCTATTCTCTCCACTAATTTCAAGTTATGATTATGCTATGTTCATTTGCAAATTTTAGTGTATGCGTGCTTGTAAATCTTATTGTTGAATGCTTGATTGAGTATGCTAATGTGGTTGTTTCATTGAAGTGAGTGCTTGCTGTTTTAGAATTAGATTAGTTAGATAAATGGCAAGACTTGCATTAGCGGAAAGCCATGTATGCAAGCTTGATTAGGCATCCATGAAAAGTGAGTCTTTATGAGTATTAATTGCTGATTTGGGTGTGTTAATGGAGTGGGATTAGCATGCTTGGAATTTGATTAGTGCTTGTGTAGATTTGCTTGTCTAGGACACAATAGATTTGCTATGCATGAAATGAAGGGAATGTGAAGTGGATTAGCGGTAATTAGTCTTCTTGGCTATAGATTGAGTGGTGTGTGAGAGTAGGTTTACATGCAAGTGGTGTAAGCTAGAAGTTCCTACACATCTACTCATGTGTGGTATCTTCCATGAGCTAGCCGGGTGTGTGCTTGTCGGATTGACAATCCGTGTGGTGTATGTGTGTGGAGTGTTGAAGCACCCCACTATACTATAACGCCGAACAATATGTATGTTTGTATGTATGTATGTATGTACTAGTTGCAGACATGGAGTGGACCCTAGCTAACTTTGAATTAGCAAAGCAAGAGATACAAAAGCTTTAAGGACAAGGAGTTTTATCAAATTCAAGCTTAAACTTGGCATGCAAAGCATTGTTCGTAAACAATGACAATGAACAAAAAGAGGAAAGTCAAGGCTAGCAGTAGAATACACGACACTTAATAAGTATTTAGTGGACAACAAATATGCACTACCCTTTACTAAAGAGTTCTTGAAAAAATACAAAATGCAAAAGTTTTCACAATCTGTGACCTTAAAAGCAGATTTTAGCAGTTCATAACTAGAAAAGAAGACAATATAAAAAAAGCTTCATAGTGCCTCAAGGACACTACCAATGGGTGTCAATGCCTATGGGTATCAATGTTGCTCGAGGTTTGTTTCAAGAAAAAATCAACTTGTTCTTCGAAGGAATGCCATATATAATGGCATGTATATAGATGATATTATGGTCTTCTCGAACATAATATAGGAACACATTGAAAATTCATAAAAAGGATTAAAAAATGGGGAATTAACCTTTCCAAACAAAAATCAAGACTAGCCCAAGAAGAAGGGGAATTAACCTTTCCAAACAAAAATCAAGACTAGCCCAAGAAGAAGCAAGATTTCTAGGAGTTATAATTCACCATGGTACTGTGATCCCCTAGTCACATGTCCTTGAGAATATATATATATATATATGTATATATGTATATATGTATATATATATATATATATATATATATATACACATTGAAAATTCATAAAAAGGATTAAAAAATGGGGAATTAACCTTTCCAAACAAAAATCAAGACTAGCCCAAGAAGAAGCAAGATTTCTAGGAGTTATAATTCACCATGGTACTGTGATCCCCTAGTCACATGTCCTTGAGAATATATATATATATATATATATGTATATGTATATGTATATATGTATGTATGTATATGTACATACATACATACATATATAAATATACATATATATGTATATGTATGTATATATATATACATATATACCAGCAAGAATGGCCCTAGGGCCATTCTTACATGCACACACACATAAACCCACATAACAAAATGGCCATAGGGCCATTCTTGCTTGTCCATACACCAGCAAGAATGGCTCAAGGGCCATTATTACATGCACACACACACAAATCCATTCTTACATGCACACACACACACAAACCCACCTTCTAACAGCAAGAATGGCCCTAGGGCCATTCTTGTTTTTTTAAAATAGCGTGTGTGTGAATGTACATGCTAGAATGGCCGTAGGGCCATTCTTGCTTATCCATACACCAGCAAGAATGACCCTAGGGCCATTCTTGCTTGACCAAGGATCCATACACCAACAAAAATGGCCCTTGGGCCATTCTTGCTGGTGTATGGACAAGGAAGAATGGTCCTAGGGCCATTCTAGCATGTACATTCACACACATAGTTTTTAAAAAAACAAGAATGGCCCTAGGGCCATTCTTGCTAGTGTATGGACAAGCAAAGCCCTAGGACCATTCTTGCTTGTTCATACACTAGCAAGAATGGCCCAAGGGCCATTCTAACAGGAACACACACACAAACCCACATAACACAATGGCCCTAGGGCCATTCTTGCTTGTCCATACACCAGCAAGAATGGCCCAAGGTCCATTCTTACATGCACACACACACACACACACAAACCCACCTTCTAACACAAGAATGGCCCTAGGGCCATTCTTGTTTTTTTTAATAGTGTGTGTGTGAATGTACATGCTAGTGCTTGTCCATACATGAGCAACAATGGCTCTAGGGCCATTCTTGCTTGTCCAAGGATCCATTCATTGGCAAGAATGGCCTAGGGCCATTATTTTATGCACACACCAGCAGGAACGGCCCAAGGGCCATTATTACATGCACACCCACACACACCTACTATCAAAAATAAGAATGGCCCTAGGACCATTCTTGTTTGTCAACACATTAGCAAGAATTGTCCTAGGGCCATTCTTGCTTGTTCATACACCAGCAAGAATGGCCCAAGGGCCATTCTTACATGCACACACACACAAACCCACATAACAGATTGGCCCTAGGGCCATTCTTGCTTGTCCAAACACCATCAAGAATGGCCCAAGGACCATTCTTACATGCACACACACACACACACACACACAAACCCACCTTCTAACACAAGAATAGCCCTAGGGCCATTCTTGTTTTTTTTTAATAGTGTGTGTATGAATGTACATGCTAGAATGGCCCCAGGGCCATTCTTGCTTGTCCATACACCAGCAAGAATGGCCCTAGGACCATTCTTGCTTGTCCAAGGATCCATACACCAACAAGAATGGCCCAAGGGCCATTATTTCATGCACACACTAGCACGAATGGCCCAAGGGCCATTATAACATGCACACCCACACACACCTACTTTCAAAAATAAGAATGGTCCTAGGACCATTCTTGCTTGTCAACACATCAGCAAGAATGGTCCTAAGGCCATTCTTGCTTGTTCATACACCAGCAAGAATGGCCCAAGGGCCACTCTTACATGCACAAACACACACAAATCCACATAACAAAATGGCCCTAGGGCCATTCTTGCTTGTCTATACACCAGCAAGAATGTCCCAAGGGCCATTCTTACATGCACACGCACACACACAAACCCACCTTCTAATAGCAAGAATGGCCCTAGGGCCATTCTTGTTTTTTTTTTAATAGTGTGTGTGAATGTACATGCTAGAATGGCCCTAGGACCATTCTTGCTTGTCCATACACCAGCAAAAATGGCCCCAGGGCCATTCTTGCTTGAACAAGGATCCATACACCAGCAAGAATGGCCCTTGGGCCATTCTTGCTGGTGTATAGACAAACAAGAATGGCCCTAGGGGCATTCTAGCTTGTACATTCACACACACACTACTAAAAAAAAACAAGAATGGCCCTAGGGCCATTCTCGCTAATCTATGGACAAGCAAGGCCCTAGGGCCATTCTTGCTTGTTCATACACCAGCAAGAATGGCCCAAGGGCCATTCTTACATGCACACACACACACAAATCCACATAAAAGAATGGCCCTAGGGACATTCTTGCTTGTCCATACACCAGTAAGAATGGCCCAAGGGCCATTCTTACATGCACACACACACAAATCCACATAAAAGAATGGCCCTAGGGACATATGTATGTGTGTGTGTGTGTATATATATATATATATGTATGTATACACACACACACACACACACACACACACACACACACATATATATATATATATATATATATATATATATATATATATATATATATATATATATATATATATATATATATATATATATATATATATATATATATATATATATATATATATATATATATATACATACATATATATATATATACATATAAGTTGAAGATAGGAGTCAGCATTTGTTTGTTATGCAGCATATGTTGAACACTATGCTTGTTGATGTATCTCAAGGTGAGGATGTATGGTATGCCGAGATTCGGATGCTTTGAATCATCCAAACCTCGCTCACTTTTGGGGGTGTGTGGACTTAAGAGGGATTCCAAAGAAAGGGTAAGGTTTCACATTCAAATCCAAAGATAATTTAATACCATGCACAGTTTTTTAGTGCCATCTCCAAGCTATTTAAAAGTTCTCTCTCTCTCTCTCTCTCTCTCTCTCTCACACACACACACACACAGGTACTATGAAATAGAAAAGTCAATAATACAACTACATACATTATGTTCAAAAAGAGTTGTGCAAGATACCAAACTCCAAATGACTATAAAGCTAGTACTCATTATCATTTAACACAACTATTTCAAACAAACTAAATACAATTGTTGTACCCTATCCTCATTTTTTGTTATCAATTGTAATCTCAACACATTTACACGATAATGAAGTAAAAAATAACTTCTTTTTACAAACACTTGAGACAAAAAATACTCATTCCTCTTGTAGCAAACATTGACATTTTGTAATGTTAGATTGGGCAATACATGCAAGCAATAATGAAGTCAAAAGAGAACGAAAACTTACATGTTGAATTTTGGTGTGCAAGCTATTAAATACAAGCACTCAAGGAGCTAAAGATACTTGACTCCCATAGCAATAATTACTACTTTACCTTTGTAATTTTAGATTGGACAACACATTTAAGATCCATGAAAATATTACACATGCATATACAAAAACGTATAAATCTAAGGTGAGATTTCAATCACAGCCTTGGCAATGTGAAGATCCTAGAAAACAAGTAGTACTAGGCTCATGAGTACTCTCCCAGAGAGAGAGAGAGAGAGAGAGAGAGAGAGAGAGAGAGAATTAGATATATGGGAAATGTTAATTAGTTAACTCATTGTGTTGAAACAATTGAAGACAAGCAATAGTCTTCTCCTTTGGTAAGGAAAGTTCTAACAAATGCATAAGAGGATAATTTAATACCTTAAAAGATCCAAGAAAATATTATTTTGGTACAAACAAAAAACCACATAGAAGCTAATAGCAAGATCCATAACATTATTTAACACCCTTTAGTATTTTCTATACAAAAAGGTGAGATTTCAATAACAACTTTAGCAATGTGAAGATCCTAAAAAACAAGTGGCGCTAGGCTCATGAGTATTCTCCACAAAAGGAGAAGGAGAAGGAGAAGGAGGGAGAGAGGGAGAGAGAGAGAGAGAGAGATGTGGGGAATGTTAATTAGGTAACTCATTGTGTTAAAACAATTGAAAACTATGTACAATAGTCCTCTCCTTTGGTAAGGAGAGTTCTAACAAATGCATAAGAGGATAATTTAATACCTTATAAAATCCAAGCAAATATTATTTTAGTACAAACTTAAAAACATATATAAGTTCATAGCAAGATCCATTACATTTCTTAACACCCTTTTGTAGTATTTTCTATACAAAACTGCACTTTTCAGCTCCTAGCTTTCTACCCCTCAACTCCTACACAAAATTCCTTATATAAGCTTTTAGATTGCAAATTTGTGTTTAGCATCTCACTTAAATACTACGTCTTCCCGCAAGGGTTCCCAACCAACAAGATTATAACACTTTCCTACTCTATACACTTTGATCACCCTCCTATGGTGATCGCATGTGAAGATGACATTGACATTTGGCCATGCTAGCGACTCACAAAATATCTCACTATCATAGGTCTCTGCCATATTCAAGAGCTTAGTTCGTTGAATTGAAGGAACGGCATCGAACCCTCTCTCTACTTGAGCATAATACCAATATCTTAGAGCATATAGCAACTTCTTGAATGAGGCATCAATGAAATATTGATTGTATAGCAACTTGCTAATGCGGATTCCTTTCTTGACCTCCTCAATTCCAGTTAAAGGATCCCTTTGAGCGAATTGCTCATAAGGGAAAACTCCTTTGAGCTTTGTTTTGGAGTACCCAATGGCCGTTAATGTCTCCATGAGGGCAGAATGACACTTGACAAAGCGGCACCTAGCTTTCATGAAGAACTCCTTGGCAGAGGAAAGTCTTGCTGATTGGAATGTCCTATCAGTAAGATTCATGAGCATTGATGTATCAACTGAGCATAAGGAATTAGGAGGCACCACCCAACGATCACATGCATCAATGGAAGGCCAAGATGATAAGTCCATGGATTTAGGACTCAAGTCTGTGATTAATAAACAGCTTGGAATCAATATTCAGCCCATACATACATCTCAACTATCAAGAATGAAGACATTGCTCCAAGTCATTACAAACTCAAATCTGCCAAAAATGACACTGCAATGTTGTCCAAATAATATGGAGTTAACAAGAACTCAAGAAACAAGGAAAGCTCATCACGTAATTCTGCCAAGAAGCAGACACTGTGCCCTTGCCAACCATATCTAGCTGGCACAGCTAGATGTGGCTGGCAAGGACAGGAGGCATTAAGAGGAGGTGCACACTAAGCTGCGCCAGGCTGAGTAGAAGAATTGCATGCTGCAAGGTACAAAAAGGAGCACCTAGAAGACTGTTAAGCAACATTCACACTTGTGCATGCAGGCAACATTCACACTCCTCCCTCCCTACGAGGTCTGCATGCAGACTATAAAATAACATTCATGCTCAAACATCACGAAATGCTGCAAGGTACAGAATGGAGTAGCTAGGAGACTGTTAAGCAACATTCTCACTTAAGAATATACAACTCAGCTTTCATACATTTCTATCATGCATATGCATGAGTTTAACAAGGGCGTGCATCCCTCCCTTGCTGTAAATCCCAGCTCCCTTTCAAAGGGATGCATCCAAATGTGAACAATTCTCTCCTTATGAGATAAGGCTGCTAGTGGTACGGAAATACATCTGCTTATAGTGTGTGCACCCTTCCATCCCTATGCACACAGAATGCATGACAATTTACATGTGCACTCGATGCATTATAACAAGATAGAGCCATGGCAGAAGAGTTAGAACCATGGCGGATTATCAAAGGAGAGTAAAAAACCAACAATTCAGCAGTCACTGTTAGCGCCTTTATATGTTCGGCTAACAACAGTTAGCCAAATCCTCTATAACAGTCAGAAAACCATGAAGATATGCAACTTCACGTATCGCGGATTATCAAAGGAGAGTAAAAAACCAACAATTCAGCAATCACTGTTAGCGCCTTTATCTGTTCGGCTAACAAGAGTTAGCCAAATCCTCTATAATAGTCAGAAAACCATGAAGATATGCAACTTCACGTATCGAGGGTCTTGCTCGCTGCACTAGTCAAATCAATATATCAAGCAAATTCAAGAGATGGACCAATAGACAATTTGAAAATTTTGCTCTTCATTAAAATACCAATAATTTAAGAACATATGTATACATATATATATATATATACAATCATGAGAACATTCAAAGTTTTTTTTCTAAATAATATACAGTTTTAAATAACAACTAAAATTTGCATCTTGAGACAGCCTAGCAAGACTCATCTAAAGCAGCTTGCAGATCTTGATCTGTTTGGAAATCCATTGGGACAAATTGATCTTTATCCGACTCGAAGATCACAGTCTCTCCAGCAGCTGCTCGTCGAATACACCTCAAAGACGCTAGTAGGCTAGACTTGTCTTCAAACATGTCCGAAAAAGCGCCCATATCTTGAATGAACTATGCATTTCTATGTTGGTAGAAAACCTCCAAGTCTCTAGTACAAACCAACAACCAAAATGAGTAACTAAAATGTCTTAAGAGCACAAGAGAGGGGTAAGGAAAGAGAGAGAGTGAACAACCTGTCATTTATCTTGGGGATAAACCCGTCATGTAGATCATTGCAAGCAACCTGTCATTTATCTTGGGGATAAACCCACGTATGAGAAGGTAGCAAGTTGACAAGTGTTGCCAGGGAAGACTGGTGTGTCAAGTTGAGCCGTGCTGTTGCTATAGATCGTCGACCAAGAGAAGGCACGCTGAGTTGTGTTGCTACCGCCATGAGAGAAGGGTAGTGTTAGAAGAAGCGGCGAAGAAGGTGCTGCTGCGGACTACCGCCCAAGTCTGCTGCCGCCTTGAGAGGAGGGTTGCCGCCTTCAGAAGGGTAGTGTTAGGGTTAGAGAAGGAGAGGTGTAGGGTTAGGGTTCCAAGCAAGCCAACTGCTTGAGAAAAGGGTTTCCGCCTTGAGAGGAGTGATAGGGTTAGGGTTAGACGCAGGGACTTCATAAAGGTTTGATTGGGTGTACCTCACTTTAATTTTGAGACTCTTTCACATGGCAAAAGTTGTCCGTTCATGTGGAGCATCCAAGTTCTTCTATATTGACTCACATTACGAAAAGAGAGGGCCTACAACATAGTGAAAAGTTGAAAGCTATTGCTCTTGCTTGGCCCTCTTCTTTTTCTATTTGATTTTGTTTTGATTGTTTTTTGTTTGTTTTTTTGTCTTTGTTGCCTGCTCTGCTTGTGTTTTTTTCTCTGTTTTGTAGACTGTTGTTTCAGCTGCTTGTTTGTGTGGTGTGCGTGTGAATTTTTGTGTGTTTTACTGTGTGTTTTGTTATTTTTTCCTTTGGGTAGAGCATTAGGGTTAAGGTTTCCTTCTCTATAGGTGCTAATTGATCAGATCTGGTGAGGTCTCCCCCACATTACTGTTGATTGCAACAAGTAAGCTTATTGTCCATAATGTTGCCTCTCCCTCCAAACGTAAGGTTCTTGTATGATGTGTATTCTCATTGTGGAGCAGGTCTCGAATTAGAGAATGAAAATGGGTTGAATAGCCCCAAGATAAATGCAGAAATAAATGACAGGTTTCTCCCACCCGCTGTCTCTCCTTTTTCTCATGCGCAAATAGTGTAAGCTCTACATAATCTAGATACTCATGTTGATTGTTTAATTGTACTAGAGGCTCTTTCTAACAGCAGAGATATGAAAAGTTTATTGAAGATCCAAGAGTCGCCCCTATGAACCAAGTAGGTTGCGAGCCATCAAATGCTTATGCAGATGGTTGTGAGGAGGAAATAGACACTAGTATTGCCTACGGACTTGATACATTGGAAGAGTGTCCTATATACTACATGGAAGATTGTTGGGGACAAGTCAAGCCGGTTTATCAAGCTGCTGCTCTCGCATCCAGAGGTCAAAATATCAACACCCAGGCTAGGAGGCCACCTCTTCAATGCTACGAGTGTGGGGGACCACATCGAGTAGCGGAGTGCCCTATTAGGCTGCAAAAGAATGCTGCACAGATGCAAATGAATCAAGGGAGCACGTATGCAATGCCAATACTCACATGTAATCGTTGTGGCATAGATCACTTGATTGCCCAATGCCCCTATAACCCAAATGCGCCTAAAATCACACCCCTGAATTTGGTCGAAATTGCTAGTGTGACATCGCCAATACCACCCGTCGCACCCGCTTATGCGATTACACGGTCCATGCTTCAAGGGCCAGGACATATCCTCGAAGAGAGAGATACCGCGTCAGTTATCCAAGCAAAGAAAAAGAAGACACGAAGGAAGAAGTCGCAGAATACGGAAAATTCAAAGCCAAGTTCCAAAACAAACATAGGAACAGGAGATGACCCCGTGTATATGAATGACCTCGAGGATGATTCAGATTCAGTCGAGACAATGGAGACTAGAACCAATACCACAAAGGGAAAGACCGACAAAGAAAACCGTAACATGGAACCAAATGAAAACCGAATGAGAGAAAACCATAAAGAGCCTCTGAAAACACCACAAGTGTTTCCAAATCCAATCCAAGACCCCCAAGATAAACCGCAGGGGCAAAAAGGGAAGAATCGTAAAAAGAAGATTGGGACGTACCCAAACCCTGTAGACGAGATTAAGCAGGTGAAACATCTAAGAGGTTTAGTGGAGGAGACTCAAAGGAAACTAGAACCAGAACCCATGCAGGTCAAAATTCATGACATAGTGTTTCCCACGCAAGTTCATCCACCCCACATGAACCATAGACCGTTAGCCATATCTAGTATCATCCAAGAAGGGAGTGAGGACAGGACATCAGAAAGTGAGCATACACCCTTCTTGTTGGAAAGGATGTTTAACGAAGGAATACCTGATCCCATTGAGGAATATGAGATTCCATCCTCACCAGTTCCTAGTCAAGGACCTACACCCTACAAAACGCCAATGAATGTTGCCAAACTAGTGGACTTCATGTCTTCTGAGGTCCGAACCACGATCATAGCAAAGCTGTATGGAGATCCTGAGTTATTCCTTGCACTTCGAGCATTCCTTAACAGAGAGCTACGAACGGGATTACCGCAGTTTGCGCAACCAAATAGGCCTGACTCGATTATGATTGATGAAGAAAATCATGTGCAATCACTTGACTTAGATGGACACGAGTCTGTGATCGAGGTACCCATTAACGAATTAGGGCAGTATTTTGAAGGCGACGAGTCTAATGCGACCCTACCCATCACTACCAAGGGATTAACTATAAAGGGAATTCTTGATGGTGGTGCGGGAGTTAGCATCGTTACAAAAGATTGTTGGGAATCCATGGGAAAACCCCGCCTCAGTGTTACTAACATTGTGGTAAAGATGGCAAATGGTACTATAGCCAAACCTATGGGGATGCTCAAGGATCTTAAGATCAAAGTTCTAGGACACAAGGTTCGACATACATTCATTGTAATGGATTTCTCTAAACACCTTATGTCATATGAAATGATTTTAGGACGACCATTCATGAGGGAAGCACAAATGGTTCACGATTGGTCTAAAAATCATGTCTATTTGCAATTCCAAGACTCTGTCCTTAGAGTGGATTTGGTGACTGGTAAGGTACACCCCTTAGGGAGTAAAACCATTATTGATCATCGCTCTGACACCACAGTTCACTCGGCCCCACTACAATATTGTTACACTTGTAAGAAGGATACAGACATTGGCCAAGATTCTCCTTACATGGATGTGTTACCGGGTATGACGGAATCAGACAATGTGGATTGGGTCCACCTAGCATCAACCATAGACACTTGGGGAAATAGGGGGACGACCTGGGTAACACCTGAGGGGGATGAAATGCCTATACCCTTAAATATGCTACAAGCAATGCATATCGCTTCTGACAAGACTCATCCTAATGTAACGAAGAAAACATACAAGTGGGTCCCTAAAGCTTCTTTAGTGACCATAGCTAGTGCTAAAAAACAGAAGCCTTGTAAGAAACGTATCACTCGCTCCAAGAAATGTAAAGAAACGTTGCGTTGGATTCCTAAACGACTATTGGAAGCCCAAGGATACTATGAAGGAAATGATCAAATCTGGGTGCCCAAACGTAAAGTGTGCTCTTACCTATCACCTGACCCAAGTGAGCCCAATCCCGTAGCTCCAAAACGAATCAATGATCATGGAAAGAAAAAAATCACAGAATGCTACACACCTGCTCCCGAGCTAGTTTGGGTACCAAAGAAAGAACGATTTGTTCCACTTAGCTCAGGAAGGGGGGAGTCCCATGAAGCTTCTAGCTCCTCATGTAATACATCCATAGAGGTAAAAGCTTCTACACAGCCTCCATCTATAGTAGTGGACCTCTATGAAGCTACAAAAGAATCCACACCTCCCAGTGTTCAAGAATCACCTAATGAACCACTTCAAGTTCGATCCTGGGAGAGTACCTTACCACCCTTGCAACTTGACAAGGCACCTAGGGTAATAACAAACTACTGGCAAAAATCCTCACCTATTACCAACTGGAACAATTGGTTTCAAAGGGTGACAAGCTCATTTCAAACAGTATGATCTACCCAAGGAAGGGGGGAGTGTTTGCTGACAGTCATCATTCATTTGTTTCCCTCTCAACCTTTTTCCCTGACCTCTCAATTCCGATCTTAGGGAATGTACATATAAAGCTTTATACTCACAAAAACAAAAAAACAAAAAAAAAGGAGCAAGAGCAATTAGCAAACGAGTATGCACATTAAAGTCAAAACATTGACTCAGACCTACACATGTCACATTTGGTACAGTGAAACAGAAACCTATGCCATAAAACACCTTTGATCCTCATTACTTGAGTGATGGAGGGTAGGTAAGATTAGTACGATAGGAGTGTTTCTGTTTTAGAGTTGAGTGATTAGACAAGTTCTCTTTTCCCACTGATGTGCCTCCTAGAGGTATTGTTTGTGTTTCATAGTGTGTACAGGAGCGTGTTGCTATTGATAGAGTTTGGACCTTCATGGAACCTTTCTCCCGTTCACACTTCAAATCAAGCGCGACCATCAACACAAACAGGTGTTTCTTGTCCATTAGCATTGCCCTTATCTTTTTGCATCTATGATTGTCTGCTTTGATTGTGATTGCTAGCATAATATTCAGCGCATTGGCTTAGTATCCAACATTTAATTCAATGCAATCTTTTGTCATAATCACTTGTTTAGGTGTAAAAATCAAGCAGTCCGACTAAGCTAGTTTGACCAAGCTAGGTATTAGAAATCTTCTCTTAATACCATGGGGAATGCCTTCCTAATAAGCAATGGTTACTTAGGTTCTTAATCTGATTTAGGCAGCATTGTATGAAATGTACTAGGGCTTTCTAGTGGGCTTAACCCTATCGACCTTTAGCTTAAGTATTATAAAGGGAGTTTACTAATGTGATGAGCCTGGGGAGTGTATCAATGTTATATGACCCCCCAAAGTTACAAAATTTAAATGCTGAAAATGAACAAGCAAAAAATCAAAGTGCCACAATGTAAAATTTTAAGCTGGATGAGAAATCTCAGCTTGAATTGGTACTTCACTCACATGTATTGCCTATGGTACTAGAGCCCTAGAGGTTCCCAGCGTGGGCGCTTTTCCTTGAAAAGCAAAAAACCCAAGGCATACAAAATAAGCACACACATCATAATTGAATCAATGTGAAAAGACTTTGGGGAGTCAAAGAAAAAGTAATCAGTCAGGCGATGATTTCATGAGAAATTCCTTTTATGGTAGCTTAACTACAAGGTTTTCTAGATATAGCCTCTAGTCAGGCCTCGAACATCAATACTTGGCTCTCGCGATTAAACAACTTAATTGACCACAGAAAATTAAGAAGCTTACCCATGGTATTAATATTCGATCTCTAGTGCTTTTCGACCGTCAAATTAGCGACCCCAGACTTGTTTAATTTTCTACCTTTACATCTGTTTATGCATTTGATTACATTGCAATTTAATGTTCATTGCTAACAAATTGTTTGAAATTCTTTTACCAATCAATGTGTCTACCTAAAACTGCATATGCTTTTTAAGAGAATGCAATTACTGTGCCAATGTTGTTTGATTTTGCAGTGACTGAAGAAGGCTAAGGACATTCATCTCAAATGCTCTTCCACCTCGACGACCCAGCTTCAACTCAATAGCTTCCGAGGACGGAATCTACATCAGGAAGGGGGGCATGTTAACCCTCACGGCTCACGGACACCCATCACCTACGATGGACGCGTATTATGTATTTGGTAGAGTCAGGTACCGGGCTTGTCGGACCAATAGGGAAAGGTAGAGTGATCGCCGATGAGAGGCGCACTTTAACTTGGACATTCAAGGGATTAGTTGGTTAAGCATGGGCGCCCAAGTGTGAATGGGGTGAGCTCCTATAAAAGCCAACTAAACCTAATTTTTACTCATTCTCTCATTTGTGCAATTGAAGAGTGCTCTTGCTCCATCTCCATCTTCTTCTTCTTCACCTCCTTGTGTGTGTGTGTGAGAGAGAGAGAGAGAGAGAGGGAGAGTGTGTGTGCGATCGAGCATTACGAAGGCACGACGGCGGCGAAGCGGTTGAGCGCGGCACGACTGCAGCTTCTTCTTCATCGCGGCGAGGAATCCACCACGAAGGCGAGCGTAGATCGGTGAGTGACACACCCTTTGTTTTCTTGAGCTTGCTAGTTTAGGCTTGTTGTGTGCTTGGAGCCGTTTGTGGCTCGCATACGGTGTATTGGCAAGTCCTTTGCTTCGACAGTGCGGCAAGGAGCGCACAAGCACTGTTTCAGATTCGTTTTTCTCCTTGTAGAATGTAGATTTGAGAATTCTGTACACCATGCCCATCCGTTTCAACGTGGTCTACAACTTTGCAGAAGAAACTTTTTGCAAATTTCTCACCGTTTTGCTGATATTCAGCTCAGACTGACTGTATACAGAAATTCCAGATTTTCTGTTGTCGCATTGTGTGCGAGTTTGATGCACTTTTGGAAGCACGGGAGATTCTTGAAATTGAGTGCATAAATTGTGAGCTGAAGATGCAATTGCAGCTTGTGGTTTGAGGGTTTTTTGGTAGACTTGCGCAACAAAGTACGGAGGCGTTTACACACCACCGAGGCGGTCTCTTGAGAGACGCAGTTTTTTGGACCACACAGGTGGAGCTTCTTTCACTGGTTTTCACAAGATACTTTGGCAGTGATTTTGTGCTTGGATTCATGGTCTTTGCAGATGGTTTGCATATGGTTATGGCGCATGGTTGATGCCCATTATACATGCATTTTGGCGAGCACTTTCAAGTGCCAATGAGCTCTCTTGAGAGCATTGTTTTCGCATTGATCAAGTTTCGGAATTGCAAATCTTTTGGCGCTTGCTTATGCGCGGTCACTCCGTTGATGTACGTTGAGTGCGGATTGCCATTGTATGTGAAAATGTGGAGCCATTTTGACATTTCTACTCATTGGCATTGAGTAGTATTATGGTTTATGGAGAGATTGTACTTGAGTTTTTGCTCAGTTTTCAGGGAAAATTCTGCCGTATTTTTCCCAGATTCTCACCATACTTTGTGATCGAGTGTTTACTCTCACTTTGACAGGTTTTGTCAGTTTGGACACAGCTTTGTATTTTTGTATCCACTCTCGCAAGAGTGAGGAGTTGTGTATCTTTCTTTGCTTGAGACAGTGGTTTGCTCTCGAGTGAGAGAGAGAGAGAAGGAGACACACGACACACAAATATGGGTGGGGAGACTCAAAGAGTGAGCAGCCCCCTATACACTTATGCTATGTATAAGGTATACAAGTCAGTGGGCGCCCAGACTCTGGGCAGTCGGGCAAGGCACAGGCGCCTATACCCCAACAACCTCCCACTTAAAGGCGATTGTGCCTTTAAGCAAGATAATCTAGTCTAAAGACTATAAAAGGCGAGAGAAAACCGCTCTCAATCGATGCCCACTGGCTGGCTGTGATCGTGTGCATCCGGCTGTCCTGCTCCCGTGTAGGTCCATACACCACCAGACGTACCGTACATATACTGCAAGTATGTACACAATACCTGCATATCTCCCTCGTGCGCTATGTCATCATCAGTCAACAAATGACTGACAACCCCAACTACAAATGCTCCCACTGCAGCTACAATATCCGGTCTCAAGATCAGCATCTCATACATGAGACCACCAAATGCCAATGCAATGCTAGCGGGTCCTGCTAGCTCAACGGAGCATGCATCAACATATATATCTCTGGAAATAGGTATCTCTGACTGACAAGGCGTGTCAACGACATGCATCTCCTGACTGTCCACAAAAGACACATCAACTTGTCGTGCAACCTCAGAGCAAACCAGCTGCCCTAGGTGTCTGCTGGAAGACATATCCTGCACAACTATGTCCCCATGCTCACTATCAAGCATAGAAAGGAATGACTGCATAATCACTGACATCTCAGCCTCCTCTGCAATCATCCACTGCAAACATGACCACTCAATTTGTTGTGACTCACTAGAGCTCTCATGCTCTAACTCCGTATGCATAGACTCTTGCACAACGTCCTCCTGTCGTGACTCACTAGAGCAAGACCACTCTACCTGTCTATCCTGCATAGAAGTATCTCACACAACTGACTCTCTGCTTTGCTCAGTCACTAGCAAAGCATGCATGTCTGACTCTATCACCTCTCTGTGTGACTGCTCAAGTCGTGCCCCAATTGTGTGCACAACGAGCTCACTACTCTGCACTCCATGCAAAGCACCCTGCAACCAATGAGCAAAAGAGACTGTCCGAGTCTCTCACTCTCTGCATGACTGTAACAAGATTGAGACTCGACCATCTCGCACCAGTACTATGTGCAATGGGTACCATGTGCCAACTCTAGCACCTCTCGCAATCACTAGAGAACCCAAATGCAACACAAAAGATCGCTCAAGCAGCGATACCCGACATCCACTATCCCGTAACTGTCTGACTGAGATCAAATCCCGTCTCAGATCTGGCACATAACGCACATGACGCAGGGTAAATCTCATACCACTAGGCAAGGACAAACATACGTCTCCTGCACCCTCAATGTCATACACAACACCATCAGCTATGTGCACACAACCAAGTCTCCCACTAGAAAATGTGCTAAACCACTCACGATGCAACGTGACATGGAAAGTAGCATCTGAATCTAGTAACCAATGTGAAGACAATGTGCAATCCGATATGCAATCCGTAGACATAAGATCGTCTGAAGACAAGCTAGATGTAAATGTGACATCGCCGTCACAAGCATACTCAGTAACCACCGTACTGATCTCACTAGCATCTATCATGCCCAAATCTGCATCACGTATCTGTCGCCTCCGTTGTCTCAAATGCCTAAAACATCGACGCCTAATGTGCCCTCTATGTCCACAATGCCAACATGTCAAGTCTCTATGCCATCGAGACTTGCGTGTGGGACCAATCTCTCCCATGGACATAGAAGTGGGACTAGACTCCCCTGTAGACATGGATGTCACGTACATAGCATGTAAACTCTGCCATAAAGCATGATTTGTAGTCTCCCTCGAGACCTGCCAGTAAACAGACTCAACCAGATGCAAATGAATCATAGACATGGCTAACTCATCAAGATCCTACCAATCATCATCATGCATAGACTTGGGCTTCGCCGATAAACCACGCAAGGGTTTATCCTGCCCCAAATCCGCCAATGCAACAAGCATATGCTCCTTCCAAGCAACAAAATTTGCACCATCAAACTGTGTCAGACCATAACGCTGGAAGTCAAATGAAAAATCAGCCATAATGCTCGCAAAAGAGCAACCAACAATGAGTAGCAAATGTCAACCAAATCAGCCCTAAACTGGCTCGAATCGCATCAACAAAAGTCTACAAATATGGCTCAAAACTTGATGCAAAATTGCACCAATAAGCATGCAAAACCTTGCACAAAATCACAAGTCAATATGACTCGAATCCGGCTACCTAGCTCGTAGCCACAAAAGCATACATTACAATATTCACTCCTGTGAGTGTGCCAAGATAATTGTACGCCTGTCAAACCGTGAGCTAATCACCAAGCCCACACTGTGCGGTATCGATGCATACACACGCACAAATCTCCCACCTGCAGAGAACACCGCATGCAAATGCTGAGTGAAATCCGCAATCTCTATCTAGATCGTATAAATGATGCGCATAAAACTCCTGGGAAAATTTTGCCAGAGTTTCGACACACAATGGCTATCAACACAAAATAACCATTGTCCTGCAAGCTCAATACAATGAGCAATCAATGCGCATCAAACTACACTGAACATACATGCATAAGCTCTGCAAACCTGTGTCCCGCAAATGCTCACAAAGAGTACCACAAGTGACCATACATGTCATCCACAACCAACCTCTGCACTTGCTCACAAGATCTACTGCTCACCACATAAGCATACATAGAGCATTACCCACTCAAAGACCATGTATGCAAGCCACAACATTGCAGAAGAACCACTCAACTGCAACTGGCAACACCTGTGGGAGTACTAGACTCAACCTATACCAGTCGTTGCAAAGCTTGCCGAGAAGAGGGAAAATGATGTACACAGTGGGCTGATCTATAGAGGAACTGTGGACTGATATGTGAGCACTAGGAAGCTCATGAGAGCTCTCCTACAAGCCTCTGTATGGCTGTCCACAAGCCTCCTCTATTTCTTTTCTCAGATCTGTGACCTCTCCGCCATAGCCGACGAGTTCATCGCGAAGCCGTCCATCTACGCTCTCACACCTAGCTGCTCGTCGAATACACCTCAAAGATGCTAGCAGGCTGGACTCCTCTTCAAACATGTCCAAAAAAGCGCCCATATCTTGAATGAACTGTGCATTTCTATGTTGGTAGAAACGAACAAACAAAATGAGTAACTAAAATTTCTTAAGAGCACAAGAGAGGGGTAAGGAAAGAGAGAGAGTGAACAACCTGTCATTTATCTTGGGGATAAACCCACCATGTAGATCTGGTCTATCCAGTCCATTGACTTCGGTATCTACACATCATTAATAGACCATACATTGGGAGGGCCATTCAAGCACACAGCGAAGTGAATATTTGAGCAAGAAGCTTACCTCTATAGATTTGTTCACTCGTTGGAATAAATAGACCTTTATCAGACTCATAGATCTGTCGCTCCTTCGGGCATGAGTAGCTGTTTGCGGGGTGGAATCCTCTTAAACTCTGTGTGTTTGGAATGGTGCGTGAAATGACCTTTCCTATACTTCTCGGTCCCTTGCCTAGATGTAACTTCTTCTTCTAGGTGCTCTAAAATGGAGGAATTTGAGCCTTGTGAGCTTGCTACTCTATCTTCTACTTCAACCATTTATCAACGGGGACTAGCAAAACAGAGCAAGTCATGTGGAAGTGTGCAACAATGCGGGCAAGCTCCTACAGAACTTGAAAGTACATGAGATGTGCTAGGGGTATAACCAGTCAAGAGACCCTGGTGACTATAAGGGATTCTATGTAATTGCTCGTGAAGAACGGCCTTAGCAACTCCACTAAGCTGGGGTGCAGGGAGATTAGGTAAGTGGTGGATGATAAAGCAATGTACAAAGCAGATAGCTTCCTCTTCCATTGTCTCCTAGTGCTCAAATTCCTTGAGCCACAAATCCATGTGTAGAGAAGTGAAGAAATATGGTTACCATGTTGAAGGGTGATCCAAAGGGTTGTAACCAGGCTGGGGCTGCCAATTAAAAGATAAGTGTGTTAGTGGTGGGGGCTTCTCATATTCTTCCTTCCATGTAGTTTCAAAATCACCGTCTCCCTTCCAAGCTTTCACAATCCGTTTCTCACCGTCTTCTAGTTGAGTAGGTGTGTGGTTGTTCACTAACCCCAAATAGGTGTGAAAATGCTTGTCTTGTAGCAACTACATTTGTCGCTGTCTTTCTCCTGTCCATCGTGTGGGCTCAAAAAGGTGATAGGTTTTGATGCGGACACCGTCTACTAGACCCAAGTGACAGGAAAGTAACGCACAAAATAAATCTTGCGAACTCCCTTCTAGCTGGTGCTCAATACAATCAAAGTGAAGCACTAAATCTTTGGTGTAAAAATCCCATGACTCGCCTAGTCGCTCAAGAATTTCGGCTTGTGAACCTTCAGGAAGAGCGTGCAATCGCTCGGCAAGTGTGTCCATTCATGAACATGATGGATTAATTTGAAATCTCATCTTCCTCCTTATGGCTGCTTTTGTGTGGCGTAAACACCCAGACTCTTTACACATGCAAATGGGGCACTCCTAAACAAGATTTTTTGAGGTAGTTACATCTTCCTTCAAGAAATTCTTGACATCACTTGCTTTAAGTTTTACGGTAGATGTGATTAACCCAGTGTGAGGATCAAGATGTAAATCAACGGTGTTCTCACGTGCTAATGCTTTGGTGTAAAATAAGAACTTGACAATGCCAACTAGGCTCCACGTAGGAAATGACTGCATAACCATGAAAACTGAAAGCGTTGGCCCTCCTCAGTGGGGGCACCAAAAACTTATGAGCCCGAGAAAAATGAACGGGACCCGGTGGCCTCATTTCCCTGCCCGCTCCCGGTGCGCATAGACTACATGAACAAGACTGGGGGCACCACCTAGTCATGGGGTGGACTAGGACACATGGTCTACCAACACGTCCACACAAACTTCACCAACCCAAACACACCCACACACACAAGGAAGAGGGGAACAAGAAGCCAAACGCACCACATGATATTCAATCCTCTTGAGATGTGGGCAAATCTTGCGTACCCACCAAGAAACCAACCAAGCAAGCAAGAAAACTATGACCAACACAAGAAGTGAGGTCATGTAGGAGCATGAGCACCACATGTGTTTTTCATTTTTTATTTTCCTTTTTACTCAAGAAGCAAGATTATGGAGGCTATGAAAGTAGATCTTTATTATGCCATACCGCGGTAAGAGTAGGGTGTACATAAGTGAGCATAAGAAGTATATAAGTAAGCATAGTGTAGAGAAGGGAGAAGCAAGAAGGCGGCCTTGTCAAAGCCTCATGGGAAGTCACCATGTGCGGGAGCAAGAGAGGCTTGAGAGGAAGATGGAAATGCTTCTTTCAAGCTAGAAATGGCAAGCGCTTGCGTGGCCATGACAAGGTAAGAGAGGTGGAGCAAGGCGAGTGGAGGTGGCTTACTTCATGGAGATGGTGGAGGAGGGAGCTTAAGCTACAAGACGCACTAAGGGGAAAGCATGGTGAGGGAGAGAGAGAGGGTTGTAGAAGCAGATGGAGGAGGAGAGTATGAGTAAGGCTAAGAGAGGAGGAGGAGTAGCATGGTTTGCAGAGGTTCAAGGTCTTCTTCTTGAGAGTGGGTTGGAATCTCTCTTTTTCTAGTGTTCTCTTCTTCTTCTAGTGTTGAAACTTGAAGCCCTTTGAGAGTGGCATGGCATGCCTTTATATAGGAGGAGGAGGAGGGAGTAGCTTAGGTTAAAAGCATGCTTAAGGTTAAGATAAGTAGGAGACAAAACAAGCTTGTAGATGACATGTGGGTAGACTAGAGAGGTCAGGTGTAAGGGAAGGGACATAACCTTTATTATGGCACATGGGAGAGGTGGCTTGAAGAGAAAAGGTGAATATGATTTTTTATTTTTTTTGCATAAAAAAAGTGGGGTGACATCACTTTCTACAAGTGGCCTCATAAATGCAAGATAAGTGTGTGGAAGAGGTGAGGTGAGGGGTCACATGTGTGGAAATAAATGCTTGTAAGAAAGGAGTACTATGAAAGTGAAAGGTGTAAGCATTTCTATTTTTTATGATTTTCTTGGTCAAAGTGTGTAAGAGCAAGGATAGATCTCATTTACTCCTTGAGATCTTAAATAGGACTAAAAAGAGGCAACTAGGGGGGTAGGGTGTAAGGAGAGGGAAATCTCATGAGTGAATAGACTAGATATTATAGCATGAGGTTGCAAAAAGAGAAAAGGTGGCTCATCAATTCCACATCACTAGGGCTTCTTCTCACGGGTAGAGTGTCGAGAGCTACTTGTAAGAGAAAAACACTGCCGAAGGAAGAAAAATTGTATACAAGTGGGGTTGCTTGGTGCGCAAAAAAAAAACTGATGAGGGTGGCACAATTTCGTCGCATCAATATATATGTATGTATGTATGTATGTATGTATGTATGTATGTATATATATACATACATACATACATACCTGCATACATACATACATGCACACACACGTATATATATATACATACATATACATATACATTTATATTTACATATACATATACATGTACATTTACATTTACATACACACACATACATACATACATACATACATACATACATACATACATACATATATATATATATATATATATATATATATATATATATATATATATATATATATATATATATATATATAAACTATGAAGGAATGCCATGACTTCTTTAGTGTTCTTTTACACTCCTCATAGCAAGTTTTGCGTTCTGGTTTTGTCATGGTTGGTGGATCTTCCACCGAATGTTTAGATCTCTTGGCCTGACCTTTCGATTTTGCAATGTTACTTCCTTTCTGTGGCCTCCTTTGTTTTTAACTTTTTGCGTGTCTCGAGTTTTGCTCCCCTTTAATTCTTGTATAAGACCAAAGTTGTCTTCCATTTTTTGTAACCCGTAATGCAATCTACGACACCCACCATGTGTATGTATTCATTTTTCAAACTAACTTGTTTCACTATTTGCTATCCTCGTGTCTTCACTTTTTTTTTTTTTGGTTAAGAGTTTCAATTCCATTGGGCAAATGGCTGAGAAGGTCTCTAATTTTCTTGAGTGCCTCTTCATTCACAATAGGATCCCCTTCAGACTCCTCTCCCTTGGATTGGGCGAAATCCCCTAGATAACCACTCTCACTCTCATAGGAGACATCGGTCAAGGTAATTTCATCCCTCACCGACCCCAAAGGTTCAATTTTTGCTTGTTCCTCAGTTTTGACTTATAGTACAAGAATAGGAGTAATGTGATACCCCATCTCATCACAGAACTTAGTGCCTTTAGACATAGCACTAACATCAATCATTGCCAAAAATTGCAATTATGCATGCTCATCAATCTCGACTTGTGGAAAAGGTTGAGCCATATATATTTATATGTATATATATTTATACATACATATATATATATATATATATATATATATATATATATATGTATATATATATATGTTAAGTATGGAGCTTGATTTACCCTTGTAATTTTCTGTGGTAAAAGCGCACATTTGTAAGGCCCCCATTATGAGGAGAAGCCATCGTGCGTGAAGGAAAATCACTCATCGGAAACCAAAATTTTCACGGACAAGAATCAGGGGCAACTTTAAAGGCCGGAATATTCTTTTTTGCCGGAATATTATGGCCGGACGGCAGTCGGAAAGTGGTCGGAAAACAACCGGTTGGTTGGCCGGTGGCCGGTAGTCAATGGCCGATGGCCGGTGGTCGGAAGTCAATGGCCGGTGGCCGGTGGTTGGAATTCAATGGCCGGTGGCCGAATTCAAAAGCGGACTTGTCTTCTCAAGGGCGGCCACACATGAGCGGATTGGAGGGTCCGATTTGGACTTATTCGCACAAGGGCGGCTACACATGGCTGTCTCTCATAAGAGAGGGCAGCCCTTTTGGCCTATAAAAAGAGGCCATTTCTACACACATTTCATAGTGTGAAGTTGATGCAACAAGGTGAGTGTGAGGTGGTGAGAGTGAAGCAAGGCGGGAGCTCCATTAAGGGTATAATCCCTTTGTAAACTACTTCTTGTTTTGAAGTACTAAAGCCATTGAGTGGCTGCTTTCCCGTGGACGTAGCCCACATTGGGTGAACCACGTATATCATGTGTACTCTCTCTCTCTCTCTCTCTCTCTCTCTCTCTCTCTCTCTCTCTACTCTATAATCTCGTGTATATAAATCTGCCTCTCTCCATTAAGTAATCTACTCAATTATCTATTTAGCTACGTCTTATTTCCTAACAATATATATATGTATATATATATATATGTTTGGTTGTAAGCCAAAGGCATGCAAAAGAGACTATGTGGAGTAAGGGCAAGGGACTACAACAAGTGAAGAGTGAATGAAGAATGCATGAAGAGGATGGTGCAAAATGGATAAAGAGAGTGGATGAAGACTATGAAACCTAGCAGCATAGTAATTTTCCATTTAGCTAAGCCCAGGCTAGTCAAGATTTGGGTTGTTCGCCCATGTGCGAAGAGAACATAGTAAATTAGCCCTAGGTATAAAGGACAATGAGGCTAAGGTTAACTCATTCTTTTGGGTCATTTCTAAGTGTGAGCTCTTGGTGAGCAAGGAGCACATCTCTCCATTACTCCCTAGAGCAATAGCAATCTATGCTTGCATCTTCTCTATGATGCAAGGCAAGTAAAGCTTGCTCTCTTCTCTTGTAGTTTTCTACTTATCTCCATTATTTTCAGCATATTTCATCAATATAATTCTAAGTGCTGATTTGGTGTATGGTTTAAGGTGTTAATCTCATGTATTGTTTGTTCATTTTGTGTGCTTTCATGATTGAGTGGTTGTAGCAATGTATTTGTTGTTTTTATCAAGATTAGAGTAGGATTAAAGCACCATATGTTGTACTAATCATTCTCATGTGTGTGTGCTAAGATTAGAGCTTGCTTCATTAAGCTTGAGTTTGATAGGATTAAGTGTGGATTCGGTGGCTGTTTTGCATGCTTGTCTTTGTCACGATTAGTAGTCAAAATGGTGCCTCGAGTTTGTGCTAGATCTAATCAAGCTTAGCACTTGTGATTAGTAGCTAGCCAATGTATGATTTGTGGTGGGATTTGAGAGAGGATTAGTTAGTTAACTAGCTATGGGTAGAGATGCGGATTGAATGTGTGTGCATGATTGCTTGCGTGTTTGTCTTGAGAGATAGCCTGATGCTCCAATGCGAGAGACGTCGCATTGATTCCTCCGTGAGCTAGACGGGTAACTTAAGCTTCACCAAATTGAGAATCCGTTTGGAAGCTTGTAGTACGAGTGTGTGTGTGTGTGCGAGAGATCGGAGCACTACTAGTGCTATGGCGGCCGAACAATGGCACCGTTGCCGGGGAACGAGAGACCTAAGCTAGTGAGCTTTGCTTCATTCGATAAGCGCAATAGCTCTAGCTAGAAGGGCCAAAAAGGAATCACATTTTCTTCTTTTTTGCATTAGGTTACTTAGGATTAGTGTTAATCATAGATTAATTAGAGTAGTTAGTAGCTAATGGTGTGTGCATTGAGAAGAAGGGAGGACTTTGTAGAGCTCAAAAATCTCTACTAAAAACCCCTTTGCGGTGAGTAATTCCCTCCATTAGATTAGCTAGGATTAGATTAGCATAGCTAGTAGTCAGATTAGCATAAGAATGCTTAGATTAGTGAGATTTAGTTAGATTTGATTTGCTGTTTTTAGTTAGAGTTAGTTTAGAGATAGTGTAGTTAGTGTAGTGTAGTTAGTTGTTAGTTTAGAGCATAGATTATTAATATTTAAATTAGTTTTAATTTCTTTGTTTTTTGTTAATTAGTGAGTAATAAGCATAGATTAGATTAGCGTTAGTTATTAGTTTAGTTAAGCTAAGTAGTAGCATAGTTAGAGCATAGATTAGGGACTGTTTATAGATTAAAGTAGATAACTATTTAGGATAGTTAGCATTAGAGTAGGCTAATTAGTGAGTTAGTTAGCTATTAGATAAAGTAATTAATTAGAAGTTAGTGGACTAAGATTAGAGTGCATTGTAGTTGGTATTATTAGTTAGCTTGCATTGCATCGCTAGTTTAATAGAATAGATTAGTGGGCTACTTGCTTAGCGAAAGCTAGCATGGGCCATAGATTAGTGAGCATTAATAGATCATTAGTGTTAGTTTAGTGAGCTGAAGTTAGTATTAGCTTTAGAATTAGTGGGTTTATCTAGGAAAGAGTAGAGCTAGTGTAGCTAGTGTAGTGTCATAGTATTAGGCATATTTAGGCATAGGCTAATTAGGCCCAATCTAACCTTGATTAATCTTGTGTGCAGCTACTGTAGGAAAAGGAGATTAGTGAGCTCTATTCTTAATTAAGCATTTTCATTTATGCATACATGGTTATTTGGGTAGATTAGAATACGGCATTGTGCCGGGAGTGGAACACAAGTTGCCATGAGCATGAAGCTATCGCTTAGCTATCCTTTGGGGGTCGCGTGGGACTTTTGGCCTTGAGCTAATCTCCTAGGCACTACCTCGTGGATCCTTGGCATAGTGTAGTGGGAACGGTGTGCACGTGCGTGAGCTCTACTTTGCCATAAAACAACTGTTTTTTAGTGCGCAGGCAGTCAACTACCCCTGCCTAACTCTCCCGCATTAAAGGAGCAATTAATGGGCTTCAAATCAGCTAAAAAGCTGATGTCGATCTGAGCTCAAATATTGACATCATGATGTCAATCTGAGGGGCAGAGAGTAGATAGACCATTTTTTTTGAAATTCAGGGTATTCAACCTCTTGCTTGACTCCTATACATCTCCCCTATGTGCTTTGATTTCTAGACAAGTCCAGTATTTGCAAGAGAGGGCCAAAACTGTGTTGACTAGCTTGCCATAGTTGATAATTGAACTCCTAAGGTACCTAAAAGGAACTCCAACGTTGCACAACTTGTCAAAACACATTAAAAGAGTAGAAACAAAGTTGTGAGCATCCAAGATTAAGCGCAAAAGCAGTGCTATTGGACTTGATCATGTCCAGGAGCCTGTTTGAGCTGTAGAGGTCAGTTTTTAGTGATTTTTTTAGCTATACTCTATCATGTCAATTTTAGTTTTATTGATATTTCTAACTAAAATCCTTTAAATATTGAAAGTGGGTACCTATCTAGGGTAAGCCCCACTCTCATCAATCAAACCAAGCCAGTAACAAGTGGATTGTGACTCAAGGGTCTAAGGAAAGCTTTCTAGAGTCTATTGGCACAAAGGAAGCTACACATAAAACACAAGACAGTTAAAGGTATCTACTCAAAGAAGTGGGACAAGAGCTATTGCTCCATTGGACCTCACTCAAGAGGATAGAACATTGCATTCCAAAAATTTAAAGGAGTATTGGATAGTATGACATCCAATACCATGGATGACTTGTACCATATTGATAAACAAAGGGCTAATGCGCACTTTACAAAGCCGCTACATAACACACGACTAGTGTATGCTAGAGAGAATCATGTTGGGCCAAGCTCTATGTTGATCCCGCTAACACTTATGTTGTTAAATTGGAAAATGCTCCTACTATGTCAGAACCTTATGTCATGGTAAGATTTGAAGTGGACCAATATATTATCGCAAAAGGAACAATCTTTTTGATGACGCCAGAGTACGAGGACATGAACCCTCAAGGGATTGTGTTGCATGCAAGGGCATACATGAAGCCTCTCCAAGAATCAATTGCAGAACCAAAGGATGTGGGGGCAACCAAAAGTGCTTCTTACATTCCAACAAATCCACCAATTTTGGACCCAAAGGTAAGCTCTTCAGCTGCTCCTATTGAAGTTTCCTATGTACAAGTTGCTAGGATTATGCTTGATCAAGAGCATGTGGTATTATATAGAAATAGTGTGGGTGTATTCTATTGCACTCCAATGTCTTTGATGCACACATATCCACTTGAAAATGTTATCAATGTTTATCATGATGAAAATGGAAACCCACCTTCACTTGAAGATGATTGTAAAAATCAATATAGAATAGTGCATCGGCATGAGTTGGAAAGATATACATGGGAGGGTGTTCAGGTAAAACTACATACAGAAGTGGCAACTGCCACTCACTTTAAGGATGTCCAACTTAAAAGATCTTTGGTGAGTGCTCCTTGTGACCGTTTGGATCCATCAGTGGCTATACCTCTAGAAGAACCAATCTCTAGAATGCACCCAAGGGGTGAGACAAGACCTAGAGAGAAACCTGTAAGATCAAAAGCACCTCTAGTACCTCCAAGATTTGAAAGGGAAGAGAGAATAGATAGAACATGGGATGTAAGGGATGAAACAATTAAGAATTTAAGGCCATCTACCCTACAAGAATTTTGTAAGAAGTTTGATGGAACGGGGGATCCATATGACCACATAGCAAAGTATCGTCAACTTCTTTTTGCTGAAGGAGTGACTGATGCACACAATGGTGCAAGGATTTGGATTAACCATGGAGGGCTAAGCCTTGCTTTGGTTCCAAACACTAAAGCCAAATGTTTTGTATGACTTTGAGATCTTGGTAGAACACTTCATAGAACCCTTTTCCAAGATAGGAATAAAGCACAATACGATGACTCAAATCCTAGGCTTTAAACAAAAAGAAAATGAGACTGTGTGAGAGAGTATTGACCGACTCCGAACATACATAACAAGATGTCCTAAAAAGGAGATGCCAAGTCAAGAATGACTAATCTCTTGTTTCCTTGAGGGGTTAAGGGATAAGAAATTATATATGCATCTCTTCGAGAAGAATCACATAGAGTTTGATGAGTGTTGAAGTGGAAGGGAGTGTACCATTAGAAAGGAAAAAGCCAAGAATATTTTACCATGTGGAAGATATTTTTGCAAGACATGCCTCTAGTAGCCATGAAACAAACCAATTGCTTATGCAACTCAAAGCAAAAACAGGTCATGTTCAAGGAACTTCTACACAAAAAGCATCTCCACCTAGTGAATCAATTGAGCCATGTATTACAAATCATGAGGATCATGGAACAAGGGACCGTCATGATGAGAAAATGGAAAAGGCAGCACCAAGAAAAGAAAACTGACCAAAAGTGATACGCTATTCTAGTGCTTGTGGAAATGACCATCTACCTAGGGATTGTCCTTCAAGACCAGTCCCAAGGGAACAACCTGAAAAGACCCCATTGAATATGGTTGAGACTATTCCAGGGTCTTCAGAAGCATGAACAACTTCACTAAATATTGTGACAAGAGCTCAAGCTAAACAACAACACATTGAGGAGCCAAACAAATTGGAAACAAAAAAGAAACCCAAGAAACGTAAAAGAAGAAAAGCGCAAAAGATAAAAATGCCACCAAAATAAGATGATGAAGCATTGGGGGATGAAAATGCAGATGAACCCCAAGTTTCACTAGAAGAACTATTCAAAACTAGTTCGGGGGGTTCAGTGCTCATAGAAAAGGTGAATGAAAACCTAGAAGCCCTCTTGAAAGCCTTTGAGGATAGGATTACACCAGAACCAATTTTACCCAAGAACATACAAGAACATCCTAATCCAATTCAAGAGAATCACAAGTTAGCCAAAAACATGAAGCTGATCAAAGACACACAAACCATGTGGGAGGGACCGCCTAAAAAAATTGATCAAGTACCAAAATTAACACCCACTTTGGAGCCAATAAATGAGGATCAATCACTTAGGATGGACGTAGAACAATTGTATGCACCAGATAGTGAGCTTGAAGTAGAGCCATGGTTGGAGATAAATCTTGATGAAGTTGACCACGAGAAGCTTTGGGATGAGATAAGGGTGAATAAACAAGATAGGGAAAGCTTTTCTTATAAAGTTGCCCCATTATCATTTGTTGGATCTTCTCTTTCAAAACAAGAAGAAGAGGAGCAATGAAGTGTTGAGAATGTTTCACAAGACAATCATCCACCTAGCATCTCTAAAACTTTAGCTACTCTCCCTTCTTATTTAGGCCATTATGAAGATCACTTAGAGATCATACCAATGCCAATGACTAGGAGTGTCAAAAAGCAAAAACTTGGACCTCAGGACATCACTGCTGAAATGCTACTACAAAGTCCAAAGGCTTTTACGCTAACCTTAGAAGAAGTTTTACGCTTCAAACCAAAGTTATGGGGTCAGATACAAGAGAGTTTAAGACATGGAAACTTAAAAGAAGAGCGTTGCAAGGAAAGAGTTAAGGAGGATATGTCTGCCATAACTCCACAAGCCTTTTGCAAGACGAGTAATTATATCAAAGCAAAAGGGGACAAGGGAAATACCACTTTAATATTGATTGTGAATGAGGTTCGCACAATAGCAATACTAGACACTGGGGCAGGGGTCAGTATTGTGACAAAGGAAACTTGGAAAAAATGGGGAAAGGGAGCCTTAGTCAAAACACGCATGGGATTACAACTTGCTGACGGTGTGGTGAAGTACCCATTAGGATTATTAGAAGATGTGGAAGTTACCATCTGTGGAATACAGATTGAGCATACTTTTGCAGTGGTAGATTTTGATCAAGATACCAATTATGAGGTGATTCTAGGGAGACCTTTTATGCAAAAACTTCTAGTGGTGCAAGATTGGGGCTATAACAAGCTCTATCTCTGCCACAATAATAGAATAATCAAAGTCAACTTAGATGATCACCCATATAGGGATGTTACCAAAACCCTAGTTGAGGATTTTGAATCAAACTCATATGATCCTAACAAGGAGCACACAGATAATACCACAAGTGAAGAGGGTGCATGGCTATGTGACCTCTTTGAAAGAGCCTCTATGCTTGAAGAAATGGAAAGAACAAGACGGTTAGAAAAGGATGATGATTACAAGCCTCAACCTTTCTCTGCTATTGAAATAGATGAACATGCATGGATGCAAGTTCTTGCAACCATGGATGTGAGTGCTATGTCCAAGGGCACAAAATTTTGTGATAAGTTAGGATATGACTACACATCGATATACATCATGCAAGCCAAGAGTCAACCTATGAGTTTAACTAAAAAAATGCTAAGTGGGGAGCCAAGGGCCAAATGTGTTAATGGTAAATCTTCAAATCTCTATTATGAAAAATTAACCACTGGGATGTCTAAGTGCATGCATGTAGCCAAGAACAGGCTGGAGACTGAAGTTAAATAGGTGGCTATAAGCAAAGTAACAAAAACCTACTGACAAAAACTGCAAGTAAAGACAGTCAAAAGTAACCCTTTGAACTCAAGAGTTCCACCAACACCATTGCTAACAATAGGGTTAGAAACATGGACAAGCACATACACTGCCCTACTTGATTCTGGAGCCGATACCAACATATTGCCACTTTCAATCTTCAATCGGCTAAAGAAAAAAAGGGCAATGACAACACAAGACTTGCTATATAGCTTTCACAAGATCAGGGTGCAAAGCTATGGTGTTGCTGATGTCATGGTCTACATCCAAGGTGTTGGAATGTCCATCCTTTTTCAAGTTGTAGATTGTGCAGAGGATGAGCAGGTGATATTGGGAAAACAATGGATCTACAAGCAACAATGCATGCTCAATTATGCCACATTGCACATCTCATTCAACATTGGAGCACATCAGTTTAACTTACCAATGACTGGAAAATCCAAAACTCAATTCCATGTTCCTTTAGAGATTCAACCCAAAATAGAACCTACTTAACCCAAAACCCAAAGAAGGTTTAGGAAGCCAAATGCTTCTAGAGCAGAACAACCAAGATTTGGGGTTCAACAAATCAAACAAAGATGGGTGTCACAAAAGTTTTTACAGGTACAAGGCTTCTACAAAGGTGCTCAACAAATTTGGATACCCAAGCTAAAGCCAAAGAAGCCAAACAAACCAAAACAACGAGGCCAAAGAAAGTTTTCAAAGGTACAAAATGGTTCAGATCTGGGGGTTAGCTAAAATAATATAGATGGATGCCAAAAACTTTGCTACTACAAGAACAAGGTTTTTACCATGGAAACACAAACATATGTCTACCCAAAGACCAACCACAATAACCTCCAAGAACAACAAAGAGTCCACCAAAAGCAAAGAAATCTAAGAATTCTACACGAGTTCTATCAACAGTTCCTCAACTGAAGCAAATTCAAAAGTGGATTCCAAAGAAGCAGTTGGAACTAGCATCTATTTCAAGTAAATCCAAATTAGTATGGCTACCTAAACCACCACAACAAATGGAAATCCCTAAATCTTCACCTTCAATGGAGTCTGGCTTCATTGCATCTCATTCTCAAGATTTAAAAGTTCAACAAGATGCAACGGTAACTATCAAGGAGCGCGCACAACTACTACGTCAATTACTTACCAAAACTTTGTCACAAAATGCTGTGGTTTAGTTCTTTGAATTGCGCAAACATGGTTTAATCCCATTCCCTAGCTATGAAAATGTACAAGCACAAGCACAATTACACATGACTCCCATTTGTACAAATCACGACATAAGCACGGATATCCCTTGGCAACTACTTACTTATTAATGCTTAAATATGCCAAATTCCTTACACAATCACATATTTGAAGCCTCTCACTCTAGGAATGTCTTAATGGGGGTCAAAATCAATCAACCTTGTCAAAGAAGACAACACATCTACCAGAGCTAAATTATTTTCCATCAAATCATGTTAGGCTCTGCAACACAGATCCCATTCCCCTATTATTGCAATGTACGAGCACAATGAGTACTTCACATGTCATGGGCACAAGTATTCCCTTACAGCTACTCATCTATTATAAGCCTATGTATGTTTTATCCCTTGTACATTCAAATGTTTCAACAAATGCAGGAAAAGTCCCTAGTTGACTAACCCCAAGGATCCATCATAGCATATTTCCATCATACCAGATGGCTTAGATCTGGGGGTTTACTTAATCAACAAGAGCTAGATGCCAAAAATGATTCAACCATGAAGAAGCATCTACAAATATGATGATAATAACATCAACGCAAAAGGAAAAACGCTATTTCAAGAGTTATTGCAAAGCTCCGCTACATCATTGGAGAAAATTTTCTATGCTTTACAATTTTGATTTCCCTACCTTGTAAATTCCACCATACATTGCTTGTATATAATTCTTGTGTGTGTCTTTTTCTTTTATGCTTGAACTTGGAGAGTTGAGCTATGTACTTAAGTTCAATTAGTTATGGCCTATGTAGGGCCTATAGGCATAAGAGTCTAAGTCTACTATTCTAAGGTGATGGAGCCGGAGATTCCAAGTCCATTAGTTAGGATAATCTTCACCAACAAATGCCACTTGCCTAGAGCAATGCTTTAGCGTTACTCTATACAAGTACCCAAGGTCTCAAGCACAACATGTTTCAACGCATGAGCTTCAACTCATATTGATGCCACATTACAAGGCATTGCATTAGAACACAAGTTTAACTAGATGTCCACGCACATTGAAAAAAGCACCTTGGAAATTACCATGTAAAATGAAAAGATTTTATCACTTGTGTCTTGTTTTCTTGCAAGAACATATGGAGTGAACTTCATCGTCAAAAGCCCTTCTCAGAGAATTGGAAGCTTTAAAAGTGCTTTAAGTGCTTCTTTTGCTACCATTTCTCTTTGAAGAACCCATCAAAAACTACCTCTTGCACAACATCTTGTTTTTAATGCACATCTTTTCATATGAATATAGGGTGTTCCTACCATTGAACACATACATTAGGCACTTTTTTTGGCTTTTAGACCCAGGCACAAAGTACATATTCTTCAAGTTCCACGTGTACATAAGCAATAAGAGCAACATTGAGAGCACTTTTTTTACCATTGGGTTTTTTCCTCTCAACTAATTTGGTGTCAGCACCAATATTTTCCTTTTATCTTTTCTTTTCAATTAGATCAATAACACAAAGCAAGCCTCATCATCTACAAAACAATGCCAAGAAGTCAACCATGTTCTGTTCCAATACTTAAAGACCAAAAATACTATTCTAAAGATGTAATTGATCAACACATGAAGGCAAGGCAATGACAACACAAGCTCTACACAACAAAGCAAAGGCGTTGTCTCTGGAGCGACAACGTTTAGATCTGGGGGTGTTTGGTTGTAAGCCAAAGGCATGCAAAAGAGACTATGTGGAGTAAGCGCAAGGGACTACAACAAGTGAAGAGTGAATGAATAATGCATGAAGAGGATGGTGCGGAATGGATGGAGAGAGCAGATGAAGACTATGGAGCCTAGCGGCATAGTAATTTCCCATTTAGCTAAGCCTAGGCTAGTCAAGATTTGGGTTGTCCGCCCACGTGTGAAGAGGACATTGTAAATTAGCCCTAGGTATAAAGGACAATGAGGCTAGGGTTAACTCATTCTTTTGGGTCATTTCTAAGTGTGAGATCTTGGTGAGCAAGGAGCTCATCTCTCCACTACTCCTTAGAGCAATAGCAATCTATGCTTGCATAAGGTGTTAATCTCATGTATTGTTTGTTCATCTTGTGTGCTTTCATGATTAAGTGGTTGTAGCAATGCATTTGCTGTTTTATCAAGATTAGAGTAGAACTAAAGCGGCATATGTTGTGCTAATCATTCTCATGTGTGTGTGCTAAGATTAGAGCTTCATTAAGCTTGAGTTTGATAGGATTAAGTATGGATTTGGCGGCTGTTTTGCATGCTTGTCTTTGTCACAATTAGTAGTCAAAATGGTGCCTTGAGTTTGTGCTAGATCTAATCAGCCTTAGCACTTGTGAGTAGTAGCTAGCCAATGTATGATTTGTGGTGGGATTTGAGAGAGGATTAGTTAGTTAATTAGCTCATACATACATACATACACACACACACACACACACACATATATATATATATATATATGTGTGTGTGTGTGTGTGTGTGTGTGTATACATATACATATACATATACACACATATATATATATATATATATATATATATATATATATGTGTGTGTGTGTGTGTGTGTGTGTGTATACATATACATATACATATACATACATACATATATATATATATATATATATATATATAGCAGAGCTAGAGACCATATCATCAGTAGAGGCAAACTAAGTGATCAAGCGGCCGAGATTGGGAGATCCACGATGAGCGGTCGCTCTTCCAGATGAAAGAGACTACAACAAGAGATCACACTTATCTTGGCGAGACAAGGGATCCGTCCTCTGCAAACCCTCTCTGTGGAGGACATTGATACCATTCGGCATCAACCCATGCAAGCCTTTGATCTTTGACACCTCCCTAGATACTTACCCACCAAGTTTATCATTTTCTTTATTGTTATTTTGTACATACACTTTTACTGTTTCACACAGACTTTGTATCAGATCCACCAGGATTGTATAAGTTCGGTCTCATAGGTCATTTTGGCCTTTTGAAGACATTAATATAGCATTTCATCTCATCTCATCTCTCTCCCCTTCTTGCCCTACAACTTCTCATGCCATGCTTGTAATCCTCAAGGACGAGAGCAAATGGGGACAACAATGTGAACTGCAGGGGAGGAGGCAGATTGTTTGTTAGGGTAAAAATCCAAAAGATACAACACAAATTCTTCATCCATGGGGAAAGCCCTATCTATGTACAAAATAATAGTACATCCGTAGACAATACATTTAAATAGCTCAAGATTGACAGATACGAAACACTATACCTTCAAACACGTGGAATACACCTTTTATAAAACTCTCAATTTTTCTCGGGATCTGCAAAAATTTAACCAGAATTTTCAAGACTTACTCATAACAACCTTGAAGAAAGTTACTTGGTAGTACCTCTAAACGGAGAGTGGCAATTAATGGAGCACAAAGTTCAGTGCTAAGGGGCTGAGCGGTTGGAACAAAAAATTGCTTCACCTGCAAACCCAAACACCTATACCATCAGGAAGACCATGTAACACACGAATTCCAAATAGCTACAACAAATCACCTTGTCCCAATTCTCCTCAATTTCTATTCCTCCACACTCGGAGAAGCTAATCGTTGAACCTAACCGTTCCGACACAATAGAGAGGTAAAACTCCTCATCATGTGGAATGAAGGGCTCCACAATAAACGTTGTAATGGGAGCTCTAGCTCCACCCATTTCAATCTGTAAGAAACAATTATTGTCACCAAACATCTCAGTATCGAGGAGCAAACAAAAGAATACTGCTTGATAGATGAAATGAGGAGTCTACACCAAAATAGAAATCTATCCATGGAGAATCAAAAGGTTTAGCCTTCAAAGGCTGATCTGAGTACACAGAGTACCGAAAATCATTTTTATCTGTCAAGGCTCATGTGTTACTTGTACACAAAAATTAAGTACACATTATACCTCCTTCCCAAGGCATTCTTTGACAAATACAACGACATCAGCCAATTGCAAATTAAGAGCAACCTACATTGCAATATTGGCTTTAAGAAACGGCATCAAACGGCATACCTAATGTCAAAGAAGACCTACAAAAGTTGAATAATTACGAAAAATCTCTAAACATTATAAGTTTAAAATAATCTAATTTTCATAGCTTTTAGAAAATTTGATAGCGATGAGAGAACATGTGTGCATTGGTGCATAGATATGAAGTGTGTGTTGCATTTGTAACAACAATTTCATATCTGTCTATGTGGATACGTACCCAGACACAAATGCTGGCGTTCTCTCAAGCATTCAAACAAACAGGGTGCATAGGTGCATCAATGCCCCTTCATTCACTCAAGTTATGCAAACTGGAAGGCAAAACATCATCAATTCTTCAAGTCGGAACAATACGCCGAGATTTTCAAGGAGCGATGTCAGAGTGACGTTCCAAATCACACAATGCCATTACTTAAAACATGCTACATAGAGCATTGGATCTCCAACAAAGAAAAAAAACATACCAAACCACTCTTTCCACGTTTTCCAGAAAGCATATCTGGCTTCACTACCAGCCTTGTAGAAGTCAATTATGGCTCTTTATCCACAAGCTCATCAAAATCGGTGTCCTTTGTGACCTGCACAAGAAACCTTGGTTCGTTGGATAGATCTTTAAGGTCTCTTGGGATAGTTTCCTACGACGTTAAACTCTTTTCTTCTTCTTCTCTCTCCCCAAAAGAAAAGAGGCCGACCTCTATTACTTAAAAAACCCCTCATGACACTCAAATGGTGCCAATTCTGAGGGCAAGTACATCAAAGTAGTCCCAAAGTGTCACTGATTTCGCCCTTGACATGGACAAGGCTGATTATCTGCAATTGTTGAATGCATTTTTTATGCTTGCTGAACTTTTGTAGGAGCAACTTGGGGAGCTTCTGATGCATGAGAGGCTTCAAGGGCCTAAACTGTTGCCTTGACCAAAATATCAATGGACATAGCTTACCTTTCCTATTCTGTTTTTTGTGCCATGGGACCTGTTGGTTGTTGTCTTGGCCTCCCTTGCTCACTTGTGATGCATTCCATGGTGTTACCCACTCAGTAAGCTGGTATGAGGCGAGACCCTCGTTCCTAAGGTTTCCCAAGGTCAGAGTCTCAAGGCTTCTGCATTTCTACTACTAAATGTGTGTGTCAGGTCGCTTTTAGTGAGTTTACATATTTATTACAATTTTTAGCCTTTTTCTAGGATCGTGGGGTTTTCCAGGCAAGTAGGGAAACTCTGCGAATTGCCTATATATGCACCCCCCCCCCCCCCCCCGTTTGTACTTTTGGCATGTTGTTCAGTTCAGAGATCCAACGTTTGGGCTCTCTCTCTCTCTCTCGCATCAACGAGGGCCTACCTTATACTTGGAGTTTGTCTACTATCATACCTATCTTCAAGTCAAGGGAGCCTATGGAGCATGGGAACTATCGCACTATCATGATTGGACACACATTGGCACGGTTGTACGCATCCATCCTTGAGCAGCAATCGAGTAGATGGGTAGAGAGAGACGTGGACAAGCAGCATGACAGGCAAATTTCAGGAGAGGTTTCTCTACTCTTGATCATATTCTGACACTCAGAGCCATTATTAAGGAAGAAAGATCACGTGGGAGACGGCTCTATTGTTGCTTTGTGGATTTCCAAATGTCTAAGAGGCAACAGCTCCCTCGACCTCCCCCTTCTCAATTGGAAGCCTTAATACCCGCTGAAACAGCTGAAGATTCAGAAGATTTTGGTTCTTTTGTGACAACCAACCGGCACATAACCCCTTCTTTGGTCGTGATCCAGGCAGAAAAATCCGCCTCGTCACCGCCCTTGCAGAATAAAGTCTTTGTCTCTAAACAACTACTAGATGCTATGGTGAATGATACTCCTTCAAACTTGAAGATACCAATCCTTACCTTCAACGATGCAAATGATAAAACAGATGCAAACTCTTGCAGTATGACTTTAGTCGTTGCAACTGAATCTTTGGAGACAACTTGTTCCAGTGATAAACCTTTACAGATGGATGTACCTCCAAATACTACTTTGTCTCAAGCTACGACATCCCTTCAGGAGGATTTTATTGTTCCATATAAACCAATGGAATACCTTGCAGATTTCCAACCAATGGTCATCATTCAACAAAAAACTCAAGTTAGTTTACCAATAGTTTCACTTGAAGTAGATAAAGATTCAATCTTTTCTTGGACAAAGCTCAAAGTTACAAATGACTTTGACAAAAGCACTAATCAAGTTGCAGATATGATACTGATAGTTTTGGCAAAGATAAGACAAGTTGCAGATATGATCCATTTTCAGTTTGGCAAAATAGTTATGGTCAACAACAGTGCCATGACGTGGGACTTAACAGTAAGAGCTATGGATGCAGAAGCAAGTAGAAATACATATTCCTTCTCCCGGAGTTTCTACAACTATCCTGGGTTTTATTTTAAATGGGAGGGAATGTCACGATTGTGACTATGTTACAGTATTACATCTACTCCTAGTTGCAGATACGAGACGTGCCATGCCAAGGAGGACCCCTACGCTTGGATGGTCATGACCTTTCGCTCAAGAAACATGCCTCTTTGCCAAAATCCACTCTCCTTTGACAACTAGTCACACCCCCTTGCTCTACTGTTGCAACTCTTCGTCCAATGGTTGTAGCTCTTCACCGAAAGGATGTGTCTTTACATCTAAAATCGCGTCTATTCACCATGAGACGTGTCTTTTCATTTGTGTCGCTTTGTCTCCTATATAAGGAGCCTATTGTACTCAATTTTCATTCATTCATTCAATCAATCAAACACAGAGTCTTCTAAGTCTTATCTCTGAATCAAGTTTAAGTTTCTTAAGTCTTAATCATGAGATTAAATACTTAATTAAGGATTCATAGAATCCTTACACAAGAGAATGAGCCCATGGCCTCATATTTTTTAAGGCCCTAGGCCCCAAAAGCAATTTACATGAAAAGCCTTCAAACTCAAAAAGCATAAAAGCTGCAAGCGTAAATCGCGGAAATCTGTACAACTACCACGTCAACAGTCAACCCAAAACGCGAAAATCCGTACAATCTTCCATGTCATCATGTCAGCACAAAATCAGGGTTTTCCATACAATTGCCACATCATCAGACCAACGCAAATCCTTCTGTGTATGTGGGTTCTACTTTATTTATATGCCTTTATGTCACTTGGGCCCCATCGGACGGGTCCTCTCTCTCTCTCTCTCTCTCTCTCTCTCTCTCTCTCTCTCTCTCTCTCCGCTAGCCCTAACCCTAAGGTAAACCCTAGCCAAGACTCCCCACTAGGTCACAGGGCGGCACCTAGGCGGGGGTTTAACCTCAGCCGCTGCCTGCATTCAACCTATGGAGAGAAGGTACGGCCTCTGCAGCAGCTCAAAAGAGCACTTCAACTCAACACAAAAGAGCACCCCAACTCCAGGAAATACATCAACTTGTCGAACAAAAGGCACTGCCACTGCAGCTCGAATAAAATGCCCTGCTATTCACACCATCAGCCCCCATCATCGCCAACCCATCCTGCTATTCATACCATCCGTAGCACGACCCTTGGTGCTCTTCTTGCCAGTGAAGCCGATATCGCCATTGCCCACTTGCGGCTTCAAGGATTGCGCAACACTTGGTGCTTGAAACCGGCCCGTGGGGTGGTAGGCTTTGGCTTTCACCCGAAATTAATTACTTTAGACACACACAAAGAGAACGTGCAAAGGATACCTGCGACGGGAATTAACACTTACGCACACACACGGCTCGGTAGCTAGAATGCTCCGAGCAGACACCGACAACTTGTAGGCCCCAAAATTGGCGCCCCTTTCGGTATTTCTTTATTCTTTGAGAGGGTAACAAAGTAGAGTCCTGGGAATCCTTTACCAGTATCACTCTAGATACTACCTGATTTGGCCAAATTTCGGCAGCATAACAACCCCAAAACTTGTGCGAAACCAATTCCCTTGCTAGAACTCACTTCCACTGGGGTATACCCTCTGATTCCAACCCAAAAATAGTAAATTTAGCTCGTTGTATTTACTGGTTTTTGCCCCGTTTTCAACCCCAAAAAGTCTCTTAGCTATCCTCTGCTAGTGGGGCACGATTCCCAAGGGTTCTTGCGTCCGCATGGCTGAAAAACAGTCAATTTTTTGCGCATACACAGCGCTGAATTTGCACCTGTACGGTGAGGTTATGACCCTCACCGATGCTTGCTTTGGAGTAGCAGCTAGCTACCCCTGTTCCTGCTCAAGGAGGCTCTTGCCTCAGCACAAAATCATGAATCCACACAGTTGTATATCATTCAAATGAAGAGCCCTCTTGTAGGGCATCACATAACTACACGTAGGGGGGAGAGAGAGCAGTGTGTAGCGTGCAAGGCATCACTCCTAGCACCACACTGTACATGAAAGGGAAAGAAAGCACTCCATATCTCTTAACCTGTGTGACAGGTTCTCAATGAAGCATCCTCCCAGCATAAATTGAGGGCCCCTCATCTGCGCTTGACTTGTAATGCATCTGTGAACAAATAGATGCAAAAAGGGGAAGATTTCCATGGCTGCCAAAACCTGTGTATCGCTAAAAACGCAGCAAAATAGCCTTGTAAACACACATCTGATGCCTTCCAATGCTGAAAATGAGCTCATAAGACGTAGGTAGAGTCGTGGGAAGCTCAAAAATGGAGAGAAATGGCTGAAAATTACAGTTATTAGCCTCCAAAACTGCTCCAAAAAGTCAGTTACGAGATCTGTTCTCCCAAACTTGGTAAATTGGCCAAAAAGTGTCACTTGGCACTCATACATGCAATTTCTCCGCATTGGGCTTCCTGCTTAAAAATCTCTCAACCGGTGCATCAATTGACTTTGCAGCAGAGTAATAAAATAAAAATAATTCTCTTTTGTATATATGTTTCTGTAAGTTTCAAGAACTTTAAATACCCTTCTGTTGAACTCACGTGATAGGTTACATTTTTATTAGGTGACCTCCCCGGGGTGTGATATGTCCATGTGAGAGATAGGGAGGGTCCATCCAAGGAATACTAGAATGGAGGTAGTCTATCCATGTTGAAGCCATGTGATTGCATATGAAGGCTACTGATCTAGTAAGGGCCTCAACCACAAGAGCGAGGGGCAATCAACCCAGGTCAAATAATCTGATGTGGCACTGAGGCCATAGCCCAAATCATCCGAGAAATCATAGAGACTAGAAGCCTCTCCGACATTGCTATGGGCGTTGCTTAAGCGACATTCTTGTAGCGACATAGATAACGACACCTTTTTTGTTGCTTATGCAACACTAATAAGAATCCTTGCTCACAAAGCCACCTAGTAGTGTTCCCCTGGTCATACCGAAGGTAATGACGCGAACACATTTCACGGCCCAAAATAGTAGTTTCCTAATTTTTAGGAGATGCTTCCGTTGGACTCCCACTGATCATTTGACCATCTATCCTCATTGGGACCGCATCCAAAAGTGCAATGTGGCCCAACTGTTGGATACTTTATGTTGGTGATCCCACCTTGACTTTATGCCTTTATTGAGTTCACTTCCCAGTATCCACCAACTTGCTAAGTGCGACGTGGGGACCTACATGATCTTGAATTGAACCTAGACATCCTTTTACTTTACGAGTTCCAGTGCCGACCAACTTCTCGTCTGCGGGTGAAACTACCGTTCACATTGGCCATAAAATGTCCGACCATTTGCAACTTCAAAAAGAGGGTCTCAAAAATTAAACAAAAATCATTGGAAAGAAACCAACAACTAAGGTTAGCAGTTGCCACGTCCTCATGACATACCCCCCTCTTGAAATCGCAACGTCCTCGATTGCATACCATAAATACATGCCATAGATGATCTTATGTGGTAAGCACCCTTTTATCATCGCATGTATCCGCAAGAAAGACTGTCAAAACATATGTACAATTGACTTAATGAGACCTTCATACTTTTGTCAAATTGTACACTGCTGTTGCACTAAATCCATGAGTACATTTGATGTGCTAGCTCTATCATTACCCCTCCTTTGCAGACATTGGGTTGGGGCATACGTAGGCTGTAACCCAAAGGACTCAAGGTAAAGCTGCAATACATTTGGTGATAGACAGTTCATGCACTTCCATCCACTTTGCATCCATAGGTGGATAGTTCTTGAACTTCACCACATAGCATCTTGCAACCTATCCCTTAACTTTTACGTGTGCAAAAGGCTCTTGCCTCTGCAAACGAACATAATTCCACAACCTGATGTACCACCCATGACCAAGTAAGCTCAAATTTCAAGATGATTTACCGATGCGTCAAAGAATCCAAGCAATCGCCTCAGAGAATCGGCAAGCAGCGTGTCACTTGGCAGACCCACATCACTCCCATAGGCGATCTAGTGGGAAATCTACCACCGTGAGACCTCTTCCTATCTCATCTTGGTTCATAGTTGCAAACCCTAAAAACACAGCAGAAAATCAAACCTAATTTGACCACTTTTTGGCAGGGCAAACATGCAGAATTTCATGTGTTCTGTGAAGAGAAACCCTCTTCCTTGGTGTCATTCATCCTATCAGTCGTAGTGAATTCCAAGTTCCTGTACTCTATGTCTTTACCCAAAACAACCGAGGCTCACTTCTTGAGGAAAAAGTGATTGATATCTCGGCGATGGAACCATGAAACCGGCCCGTGGGGCGGTAGGCTTTGGCTTTCACTCGAAATTCTTTACTTTAGACACACACACAGAGAACATGCAAAGGATACCTGCGACGGGAATTAACACTTAAGCACACACACGGCTCGGTAGCTAGAATGCTTCGAGCGGACGCCGACAACCTGTAGGCCCCAAAATTGGCGCCCCTTTCGGTATTTCTTTATTCTTTGAGGGGGTAAATTACAAAGTAGAGTCCTGGGAATCCTTTACCTATATCCCTCTAGATACTACCTGATTTGGCCAAATTTCGGCAGCATAACAGCCCAAAAACTTGTGTGAAACCAATTCCCCTGCTAGAACTCACTTCCGCTGGTGTATACCCTCCAATTCCAACCCAAAAACAGTAAATTCAGCTCGCTGTATTTACTAGTTTTTGCCCTGTTTTCAGCCCAAACAGTCCCCTACCTGTCCTTTGCCAGTGGGGCATGATTCCCAAGGGTTCTGGCGTCCGTATGGCTGAAAAACAGTCAATTTTCTCCGCATACACAACACCGAATTTGCACATGTATGGTGAGGTTATGATCCTCACCGATGCCTGCTTTGTAGTAGCAGCTAGCTACCCCTGTTTCTGCTCAAGGAGTCTCTTGCCTCAACACAAAAGCATGAACCCACACAGTTGTACATCAGTCAAATGAAGAGCACTCTTGTGGGGCATCACATAACTGCACGTAGGGGAGAGAGAGAGAGCAATGTGTAGCGTGCAGGGCATCACTCCTAGCACCACACTGTACATGAAAGGGAAAGAAAGCACTCCATATCTCTTAACCTGTGACACAGGTTCTCAATGAAGCATCCTCCCAGCATAAATGGAGCGCTCCCTCATCTGCGCTTGACCTGTAATGCATCTGTTGTGAACAAATAGATGCAAAAAGGGAAAGATTTCCATGGTTGCCAAAACTTGTGTATCGCTGAAAACGCAATAAAACAGCCTTGTAAACACGCATCTGATGCCTTCCAATGCTGAAAATGAGTTCATTGGACCTAGGTAAAGTCGTGGGAAGCTCAAAAATGGAGAGAAATGGCTGAAAATAACAATTATCAGCCTCCAAAACTGCTCCAAAAAGTCAGTTACGAGATCTGTTCTTCCAAACTTGGTAAATTGGCCAAAAAGTGTCACTTGGCACTCATACATACAATTTCCCCGCATTGGGCTTCCTGCTTAAAAATCTCTCAACTGGTGCATCAATTGAGTTTGCAGCAGAGTAATAAATTGTTCCCTTGGTCATACAGAAGGTAATGACGCGAACACATTTCACGGCCCAAAATAGCAGTTCCCTAATTTTTAGGAGATGCTTCCGTTGGACTCCCACTGATCATTTGACCATCTATCCTCATTGGGATCGCATCCAAAAGTGCAATGTGGCCCAACTGTCGAATACTTTTTGTTGGTGATCCCACCTTGACTTTATGCCTTTATTGAGTTCACTTCCTAGTATCCACCAACTTGCTAAGTGCGACGAGGGGACCTACATGATCTTGAACTGAGCCTAAACATCCTTTTACTTTACGAGTTCCAGTGCCGACCAACTTCCCGTCTGCGGGTGAAACTACCATTCACATTGGCCATAAAATGTCCGACCATTTGCAACTTCAAAAAGAGGGTCTCAAAAATTAAACAAAAATCATTGAAAAGAAACCAACAACTAAGGTTAGCAGTTGCCACGTCCTCGTGACAGTGCTCCTACAACTCTCCTGCTCGAATAAAATGCCCTGCTATTCACCCCATCAGCCCCAACCCATCCTGCTATTCACACCATCCGTCGCACTACCCTTCGTGCTCTTCTCGGCAGTGAAGCCGATATCGCCATTGCCCACTTGCGGCTTCAAGGATTGCGCAACACTTGGTGCTCCTGCAACTCTCCTGCTTGGAGACCTTCTACTCACTCTACTAACCCACATGCATCTCTTAGATTGGCAGCTCTAGCCCCAACCCGACCTAATTTCCCCCAGCCTTGACTCCCAAGCTTCACGAGCATCACCCCTTCAGCCTCTAATCTCCAGCTTTAAAGAGCTCAATGGCCTCCTTTGGTACCCCGGTTCACACACGCAAGAGTTTTCTTACAGTGGCAGTTATGCCAAGGAAGGGCCCCATTGTGCGCCAAGATGCATGGATTATAGCCCTAAAAACTCAAATTCAAGCACTCATCGGAGAAAATGAAGAAGTCAAGCGACGCTTGCGCAAGCTTGAAGAAACAAAGAAAGCAGAGAGCCAAACTCTACTTGCAAAAGCACACAAAGTGGAAGCATCCCTCACCGACACAGTCTTGGCGGTCAAAAAGGAAGCACACGAGGCAACACAAAATCAGAGAGAAGCTTGATGTCGAAATACAAGTGGTCTTTCACGAATGCCAATTGCAAGAATTTCTTGGCCTCAAGGTCAAGATGAGAGGACTCCATTCACCATGGTGTACCGACGAGGACACCCTTGAAGAAGCAATCACAAAGCTTAATGATATTCTTCAACCACTGAACATCAAACCCAAATCCATCTCTTGGATCAATGACACACATCGACTTGTGCCACCTAAGCATTGTATCTTCACTTTCACCGACAAAGAAGAACGGACGAAGCTGCTACACCAATCCCGCCTCCTCAAGGGGAGAAAGCTTTGGATCGTTGAAGAATTGACATACATCAACCCAAGGCTAAAGCAAGTGAACTCAAGAAGATGCATGAAGCTCGCAAACGAGGTAAATGGGCAGTCTACTGAGATGGTAAAGCCATCATCCAGGAGTTTCGAACTCCTCTTAGCTGATGTGTATCCGACACCTTCACTCAAAAACCATTGTAATGCTCTATTTTTGGTCCCATAGGTCATCTCTCTCTCTCTCTCTCTCTCTCTCTCTCTCTCTCTCTCTCTCTCTCTCTCTCTCATTCATTTTTTTCTCTTCTCCTCTCTCCCAAGTGTTTCCTTGTCACTACACCTCCGTTGCACTTTGATATGTTATTAAAGCCAATGGGGGAATAGGCTTGACTATGTGAGCCTAGCGGATCCAAAGCACGAGGGGCTATGTGAGGTTGCATTTTTCAACACAGAAGAGCGCCTTGTGGCTGCATTTGCATCGCAAAGAAGACTGCCAGATCTGCATTTTTGCATTGGGAGGGGGCTGATTTGTTCGATCTTGTCACAAAGAACCCTTACATAGCTGCTATTTTCAACCGGTAGACAACCGAGTGCTATTGATTTTCAACCTCAAGTTGGATAAAACATGACTATTTTGAAGACCAAAAGGTTATTCAAGTGGTACGGTTCATGCTCGATACCTTTGCAAATTTTCAACTATCCAACGGAAGACTTGTGTGCAACAAAGGGGGCTGATTTTGGACCAATTTCAATCGGTGTACCTGCCCTTGCTGAGGAGAGGAGGTTGCTTGCAACCTTGACGCCTATGGAGAATTGCTTTGCGACCTTGGAGTGTCTCGACAATGGCACCAAAAAAGAAGAATGTTGCGGAGAGTCCTCATGAGGGGGACATAGAAGAAGAAGCTTACGTAGGTATAGTGAATGATGCTTTGGAGCATTTGTGGAATTGCTTGAGTGGAAGTTTCCGATGTTGTCGGTGTTTCCACAGGATCAAAAACTTGATGCAACCAACTACCAAGACTGGAAGGTGCTTATAGAGTCGGTATTGGAGACCTGCGGCCTTATCTTGATGGTGCACATTAAGATTGAGCCACCAAAGGCTCCTACACACGAGTCTCTGGAGTTGGAGAAGCTCGCAGAGCTTCAACATGCTTGGGATCGGCTAAATACAAGAATCCGGTCTTTTATCATTCTCAATTATATGCGTGAGGTACTTGGACATGTTCCGAGTATACCTAATGTTCGAGAGATCTTGAACTACTTGGAAAACATTTACAATAAGATGATGTCTATGAAGAGAGCTAAAATGGAGGCATGCTTTGGACCCACAATAGTCGAAGTCCATGAAGGTTCACATTAAGAAGATGCAAGAATCATCTCTTCTAAAGATATGGCTATAATCTAGATGATGCATTTTACCGAGTACAATGCATTCTATTCAATCTTGATTACTTCAGAGAGGATCAATGATTTGACGTGGGAGGAGCTTGTTCCCATGGTTTGGGATCAAGAGGATCCGTTACAGAGGTCCTGATATAGAGGGGCTATGCAAAGCCATTCTCTTTTCAAGTGATTTTCTATCCCAAGACTTTGCAACCAAGGTGGTAGGACCCTACAAATCCAAGAACCCTAGCGGTTGCTCCATATACACCTCCTCCTCTAAGTTGCCATTGAGAAAATCCAAAACTACATTCATCTAAAAAACGTTCCACTCAAAAAAGCAGCAAGGGCAAAAGTTGTTCCAATGGTTGACATCCTCCCACTCAGTGCAAAGGTCTTGTCATAGTCCACACTCTGTCTCTAAGAGAAGCCCTTGGCAACAAGTCATGCCTTGTGCTTGTCCAAAGAGCCATCAAATTTATACTTGGTGTCGTAGACTCATTTGACACCAATCATTTTCTGCTTGGCAGGCCGCGGACCCAACTCCCTATTATTATTCTTCTTGATGGAATCGAGTTCTTTTTGCATGGCCAACTTTCACTTTTTGTTGATGTGGTTCCACGTGGATGAGTGCTTCGCATTTAGGGTCCTCAAGTGCACCTCTCAGGCTATTCGCTTCATTACAGAGACTCGATCATATATTAAAAAAAATCAATCCCTAATCTACTTTGCATCCTTCATCAATCTAATGTGACTAATGAGCAAGGCTAGGTAGAGGTACAGGAAGGGAAACCTTTAAATCTACCCATTGCAGCCAAAATCAACCCCAAACAAGTGAAAAACGTAGAAAAACAAAAAATCGTCTCTTTTCGTCACAAAAATTCAGCAACAAAAAATCGCATAGATCACCAACCCAATTGGAGAGCATGTCATGGCTCTGATACTATGTCAAAGGTACAACGGACAAGGGTGAATCATGTGATTATCTCCTCTCCGACGAACACAAATAAACCTCCTCTTGGGAGTCCAATGTATCGTGACAGATCTTGCAGATGGCCTTCTATCGCATATCGCCCACCGAACGGGCACATGTAGCAATCTGCAGATGTGAATCGACAACTAGGGGCTCATCAGGTAGGGGAAGGCTAGCGCTAGATAGAGGGAGAGAGATCGCATGAAAAAAACATTGATGGAGAGAGAGAGAGAGAGAGAGAGAGAGAGAGAGAGAGAGAGAGAGAGAGAGTTGGTGACAGAAAAACACAAGGCTGCACACAAAACGTTAGAAAGAACGCTAGAGAGAGAGTGTGTTCAAAACGATGGAATCTCTGCTCAAAGATCACAAAAATGCCAAAATGGGTCTGCATATATAGGGCAATAGGAAAACTACCAACCTAAAAACTCACAATCCTAATAAATGGTCAAAATGCTAATAAATGTTTGAATTCACTGAAAGTGACTTGCAACACACATTTAGGAGCAGAAATGCAAAACTCTGCAAACTATGGCCCTGGGTAATCCTAGGAACAAGGGTCTTACCTCATGCTAGCCTATCGAGTGGGCAACACGATGGAGTGCATCATCGAGAAAAGGTACGTCTACCTCAAATACAACTAGGCATACCTACAAAACAACCCTCCCCCTAATATGCTCCTTGGAGATACGAGAGCCACCAGTGGACAAGTATATGAACTCTAACACCATGTGGTATGCCATGTCACTATGTGTGCCATCAATCTATCACATCATAAACTACCACATCATGGATTGCCAATCTCACCACATTAGCAAGCACCTCACAATGTCATCAATCTATGACAACATGCTAGGGTGTAAGCTATTTCAAAGGTGCAAAAGGGTCCACCTTTGCTAGCAATCTAAAGATCTCATAAGTGCACTCAAAGATCTCATAAGTGCACTCAAAGATCAAAATTTCCTTCTCTCCTCTTTTTCAAATGAAGTATTTATGATTTTGAGCTTGCCTTGGAGAATTCCGGGAACTTTTCACAAATTTTTGTGTAATTACCCTCAACGTTTAAATTTTGACCTAAAAGCCGGGAGAATTTCAAGCTTGCCCTTATTTTCTTCAGTTAGGAAAAATGTATTTTTCTAGCCCTGGTGCTATGCTTTTGGCGGAGGCGGATAAATGTTTGTATCTTTTTGAGGCTTGCTGCTCAAACTCTGACCAGGTTTTCCTCTGTTAGTCAAGCAAGGCCTTGCTTAGGTCCAAAAGCAACCCTCTCCTTTGAACCCTTGTCAAGGCCAAAAACAATTGAACCTTGGTGTGGTCACAGAAGAGAAAAAGAAAGAAAGAAAGCTTTATTAATGTGAGACAAAACCATATACATGTGTGTGTCCTCTGGATATCCAAAAAAGGATATAAGTGCTGAAAATAAAAAATGAGAGAGAGAGAGAGCTCATGAAGATACTATGTCAAGACTTCCACTCTCGGATGTATTAATTTGTACATGGAGAATACAAATGGCTGTCAGCAGTGGGCAACATGTCAACCCAGGTGATCAAGCTGAGACCTTAGTGGTATTTGACTGCTGGCCCAAACCTCCAAAAGTGGAGGAGACGCGTTCTGTACAAATTCATCATCATTATTATACCTGACTATACACAGCCCACTTTTTTAATCCTTTTTCTTGTAAGCACATCAATATACAACATACACTGTAGAAGGCTTTTAATGTCACACCCATTTTGTATACAATTCCCGCAGGCCTTGATCAATCTTATGATTTCTCAACCTGACACTTCGATATAATCAATAGCTTCCTTGCAGATTCCTGTCATACTTGCCTCAGGACCATACACCTGCAATCAAGATAAACCAAAAAATCCCATAAACAGCTTTACAAATCTAATACATGTTTGACTCCGTGGTCAAGGTGCTTGTGTAATTATGCTGTGAGCCAAGTTCAACTTAAACTCAGAATCCGCCCTGCCCCACCTGTGCTTCAACACAGGTGCTAGTTAAAGCTCAATGGCTATTTTACAAAACTCAATTGGCCCACCACTCCCAAATTTTCGTGATTTTGGAAGATAAATTCGCCAAATATACACTGTAAAGTGCTTTCTTTTTCAAAAATTTCAAAAGATTTGCCCCAAATCCCATATTTATAGGTTCACAGATAAGATAAATTTGCGAACCCATCTACATATACAAACTCTGGAAAGGGTCTCCCCGCCGCCACCCCACCCCCCAAAAAAAGGAAAAGGATTATGATTGGCATATGAATTTCTTCTGAAAAAAAAAAACTAATATTGAGTAGTGTGTCAAAATATTTAGTGTATCAACACCTCGATTGGTACATGAATCTCTTCACTCAGAGCTCGCATCTTTGCAAGGCCCTGCTCCCAATTCGGTCCTCCTCTTCGGACGTAAACCCGCAATTTTGCTTCCCTTAGCTGGCTTTGCTAAAAAACATTTACACAGACAAAAAAAGGAACCTTTATTATGCTATATAAATAAACTAGCATCAAATGAATACTTGTATTTTGCTTTTCTTTACCTTTTCTCTCATGGCTCTGATTATACCACTAAATGTAGCAGCCACATCTGTGAAATTTGCAATACCTCCACCTACAATGAGCGCTCTTCCCCGCCCATCAGGATTGGCTGTAGCACACTGATCACATTATATAGAATTAATAGAAAGGCCTTACTTGGTTCAAGGAAAAATTGCACAAAAATCAAGTTGAGCTCAAGCAAAAAAACATGCTATCGTGTGCGTTAACACCTACATCTATGAGAACTCTCGCATAATGAAGGACCTCCTCTTCATTGGGAGCACCACTATATTCAGCATAATTGCCCAAATCGGACGCATAGCCCAAGTCTCCAACCTGCGGTCATTTTTGATGCAGCAATTCAAGAGCATGCCCTGGCAACAGTACCATTGAAACTGGGTGTATAGATGTACTACCGTATCAGCATAAATAACACTTGCACCACCACCAGCAACCATGGTCCAGATGCGGGCCTTGGAGTTCAGCACGGCCAGCTTCAATGAGGCGCTTGTCTACAGTCCAGTGATAGTAGCATGATATCAAAAGGCAAGATCAAATCAATCTCTTATGACTATGCAGATTGTATAAACCACCCTTCTACATCAGTTTCTTACCTTCTCATCCATTCCATAAACCAACTGCTCAGCAGGGCTCATGACCCTTCCAAAAGGCAGAGGAAATTCAATATTACCCCATCTGCACAAGATGATAAAAGGAGCAAATTGGTGGGCTGAGAGCCTCATGGTTTTTTTTCTTTTTTCCCAAACAAATAGATTTTACTTTTGGAAATTTTTGAATGCTGCTGCGTCATCCAACTCTCCTCGCATATCCAATGGAAGCAGCTCACCATCTATGAGGGTAAATGGGTTCATTTCCAAAAAAGTGAAATCCAAATCTGAGAAACAAGAAACCAATCAGCTTAATTGCATTCATTTTGGAATCTTAGAATAGCTAATTTCACTAAATTGTCACAGATCTAATGTCTTGGGCTCATGGGCCATGCGGCCTGCTGTGCTTGTCCAGCCCAGCCAACAACCACACACAAACCCCCCCCCCCCCCCCCCCAAACTCTCTCTCTCTCTCACCCAAGTGTGGTAGATTGGTTATGCCATTTCCCTCTTGAATAAGAGGCCTTGAGTTCAACTCTCCTCGTTGGCTAGATCTTTAAGATCTCTTGGGATAGTTTCCTACTACGTTAAAACTCTCTTCGTCTTCTTCTTCTCTCTCTCTCTCTCTCTCTCTCTCTGCCCCCCCCCCCCCCCGCTTTGCTCTCTGCTCGCGCCCCTGCTCTCCCTCGCTGCCCCCTGCTCTGCACACACCCCCTTGCTCGCGCGCGCTCTGCACACACACACACCCCCCCCCCCCCCCCGCTCACGCACTGCCGGCCTGCCCCTGTGTGCTCCCACCGCCCCTTGCTCTGCACCCCACCTTGCGCGCTCCCGTCCCTGTGCCTTATTTTCTTGCAACGCTAAAACCCCCTGCCCACCCCCCCCTAGAGGACCTTTTTGGAGTTTTTCCCAAGCGAAGAGAGAGGAGGAGGTTCTAGCGTAGAGAGAGAGTGGATTTCTATGGTAGAGAGAGAAGGAAGTTTAGGCATAGAGAGAGAATGCGTAGAGAGAGGAAATCCGAGAGCGTAGAGAGAGAATAGGTCTGCACGCGTAGAGAGAGAAAAAAAAAAACTCTTCCTCACTCCGGTACCCCCTCTCCCTTCCCTGTCGCGGCCTCTCAATCATGAGAAAGCCGAATAGCAAGGATGACCCGGTGGAGGATGCCATCCAAAAATGTAAAGAAGAACTGAGCGAGTCCATCAGCAAGATCAACCGCCACCTCTTAGGTACTATTAATGGACTCGACGCACGCATAGCAGCACAAGAAAGCACAATACGTACACTCGAAGATCGTGTGAAGGCCCAAGATGAGGAAATTGCACTACTCAAGAAAGAGCTTGCAAAGGTGCGATCGCAGAATGTCCTCGAAGAGGGAGAACTTCAACCCTCTGTCATTGAAGAGCTTAACACGATTAAGGAACAAGTACGGGCCATCAAAGAAGGTGGGGAGCAACAAAAAGAAATGACGACCTCGTGGGTAGATGTCATCACAAAGACCCAACAAAAAGCAGAAAAAGCCGGAAAATGGATCGAGATTGTCAAGAAAGGGAAAGGCAAGGAAATAACTCCCACCCCCACACCAACCATCATCAACTTGACACTAGAAGAGGAGCAAAGGAGACATGTGCGGGCCTGACACGTAAGGATATGTGGCCTCAAAGACCAAGATAATGTAGATAAAGAGGTGAAAGAACTCATGACTCTGGTGGGGGTCAACGAGCAGATGCATATGAGGGCTTGGAGAGTGGACACTAAGAAAAGTGGGAGCAACGGAGAAACCTCGAAGGAAAGGGCACTCATTCTCCGCTTCCATGGAGTGGAAGCGAAGAAAGACTTCTTGAAGAAGAGAGCGACTTTAGAGAAGACGGGCATCTTTCTTGGAGATGACCTCACCCTCTCGACACATTGCCGGAAATAAGAGCAGCAAGGGAAAAGGGGAAGATTGCTTTTTATAGGGATGGAAAGGTGGTGATATTGGAGCGACACCCCACATGACAGTGCGAGACCTATGGGACCACACTAAAGATGGCAACCTGGAATTGTAATCGATCACTCCGTCTTGATGTAGGGGCCTTTGAGGATAGCTTCACGGGGAGAGACATCATTTTCTACTCTGAGACGCATCGAGCACCGGGACAATCCATGCCACGGGTGAGCGGATATAGATGGGAGATAGCCTACAGACAGGGGATCAGATCGGAGCATCGAGGATGGGACTCAGGGGGAGTGGAGGAACTGCAGCCAATGACATATATAGCACGCAAGGATGAACAGGCTACGTACATGTGGGTGAGGCTCAGGGCAGAGATGGGCAGATACCTCTATATTACTATTTGTTACTTTCCTCCTAGTACGTCAGTATATGCATCACCTAGAGGACAATCCCCCTTTGCTATTTTGAATAATGACATATGGGAGTTTTCCAAGGATGGTGACATTATCATACTAGGGGATTTCAATGCTAGGACTGCCCACCACCAGACGATATTTTATGATACTTCCGAAGAGATGCTTAGGGAGCTGGACATCACAGAGATGGGTCTATCCAGACTATCACAAGATGAGGAATACACTGAATATGGCAGATACTTGATAGATACGGGCACCGCACACAGATTGGCTATTGTGAATGGCCTACAAAGATTTTTGACAACTGGAGGTTTTACTTGCTTTCCACACCGACATGGTGCCAGCACAGTGGATTATATTATGGCCCAGCCAGGTCTCATTCCTTTCTTTCAGGATTTCATGGTGGGCACTAGGCGAGTTGGAATAGCAGTTGATCATGCTATCGTGTCTTTCAGCCTGACCTTTCAGTTCAGCACAGCTCCATTAGGAGAGGTCCCCACACACACTCGGTATACCTTCACGAGGGAGACAGATTCTGTGTATATGGATGAGATATACAGGCAGCTATGCACACAGGAGCCGGGACGGACACTAGATGAACTCACTCAGATATTGACAGAGACGCTCCATGACGCAGCATCAGAGGCATACCCCCACAGCCAGCCCACACGGAGACGATCTGGGAACATGCCCCAGAACAGTTGGTATGATGAGGAGTGCAGAGAGACGAGGATCAAACTACAGAGGGAAGTGCTCACGGGTATTACCACACATAGACAGTCTTTCGCCGCCAATGCGACGAAAGAAAAGATCCTATCTATCTCAGCTAGAGCGGGATCTATATCAGCTATTATAAGTCGGGACTCAGGCGAAGCATGGAGGCTATTCCACGAGCATTCACCACCGCCCACGGTCACCTCCACTGAGACATGGGGAGAATATGCCACATCTCTCTACACAGCATCAAGGCAACCACCTTTGCTGGACCCACTAGAGACATGCCCAGAGACATGTTCTTTCTTTACTGCCGAGAGGGTAAGGAAAGCCATTGACAGGATGAAGACAAGGAGAGCACATGATCATGATGGTCTGGTAGCAGAGCACTTCATCCATGCCAGGTATATGCTGGCAGAGCTCCTGGCTATGATGTTTAATCGAGCCATGTATGAAGGCTTCCCGGAGACTTGGAGTATGTCTACGATTGTGCCTATTTTCAAGTCAAGAGATCCCATGATTCCCGCGAATTATCGCCCATCATGGTTGGCCACACATTAGCTAGGTTGTATGCATCCGTTCTTGAGCAGGAGCTGAGTAGATGGGCAGAGCGAGAGGGATTAAGAGCACCAGGGCAAGCAGGTTACAGGAGAGGTTTCTCCACTCTTGACCAGATTCTGACACTCAGAGCTATTATTGAGGAGGGTAGACACCATGGCAAGAGAATCTATTGTAGCTTTGTGGATTTCAGCAAAGCTTTTGACACAGTGCCGAGAGCCAGACTTATACACAGACTACAGGACATGGGTGTGCCTACAGAGCTGATATGGGGTATTCTTGCTCTATACAGGACAGTGATGGGGCGGGTACTCACCACTGAAGGAATGTCTGACATGGTCCACTCCACTATTGGAGTAAAGCAAGGATGCCCCCTATCCCCGACTCTTTTTGGGATGCATGTGGATGAGTTTTCAGACCATGTAGAGCGGCAGGGGGACAGGGGGGCTCGGCTGGCAGGGACATGGATTTCGTTGTTACTATATGCTGATGATATTGTGCTGATTTCAGACTCCCCAGAGGGGATGCAGCGTCACTTGGATGCTCTGCATACATTTGCTCGTAATAGTGGATTGTCGGTCAATCTGCGGAAAACCAAGGTTATGGTGTTCAACACCACACCATAGTGGGTCAGGAGGTCGGCATCCACATTTATGTATGGCCAGGAGACTGTGGAGAACACAGATGCATATACATATCTTGGGGTAGTATTCAGTGGACCGGTGTTTTCACTAAGGAGAGCATCAGAGACTAGACTGACGAGAGGATATGCAGCTCTGGGAGGACTGGAGAGGATATGTTCGCAGGTTCAGTTTCAAGAACCGCGAACAAAGCTTTGGATTTTTGACACTCTAGTGACTCTAGCTATGCTCTATGGAGTTCAGGTATGGGGGATCTAGCAACACAGATGGATGGAGATGTATGGAGAGCCGAGCTAGCCGTCCCCCCCTCGTGGTGGAGGCACTGACGAGATCAGCTTCCTTTATGCACGGTCTATGGGATCTCCCCAAAGACAGATACGCTTGGCTTGCCCTGGAGTCATCTCGACAACTAGCTCTACAAGGCGATACAACATGTTGGTACGGACAGATGACATCATGGTTTCAGTCGCATGATCTCAACATGGATAGATTACCTCTGCTTCAATACTCCTTGGATGCACCCTCCTTGTCTCTCACACGGACAGAGATCACCAGGCTCATACGTCAGGATCTGATTCAGCTAAATACCAGGAGCACATGGATACAGCCGACACAAGAGTTGGGCACGAAGATGGCCTTCTACAGAGAGCACCTTCTCCAACTCACGGAGGACGGCTTTGTGACTAGGCCAGCATACATGGATACACACTTATCCCATGGGATCAGATGCGCTATTGGACAGATACGCACATCCTCATATCAGCTTCAGATCGAGACTGGCCGTTTTCGAGGAGTGCCGGCAGGAGCCAAAATATGTCACCTATGTAACTTAGAGCCAGAGACAGAGCTGCACTACACATGTCACTGCCCAGCATACTATGAGATACGTGGCCGCTTTCACTGTCTGTTCAGAGAAGGGTTCGGACCTTTTTCTAGAGTAATGAGATACAAGGATCAGAAGTGTCTCGGATTGTTCCTGCTAGAGCTACGCAGACTTAGGGAGAGCTTGCTGACGACATCAGGGGAAAGACACTCTCAGAGACGAATCACATAGTTCTTTACACCAGACAGAGGAGAGCCAACAGAGCAGTCATTACAGTAGATCTCAGAGCCTACTCATACTAGAGGTACACTGCTTGACAGAGCCACTGAACTTGGTAGATCCAGACATCCACGACCTCGGGGGTCTCCCACTACCGACGAAGGTTGCAACAAAAGATACAGATCACTCTAGCTCGACATGCAAGACGCCCAAGCAGATTTCTGACCATGGAGGAGGTCAATGAGATCCGACAGATACCGATGAGAGATTTCATCTAAACCCACAAACCCCCCCCCCCCCCCCCCCCCCCCCCTTTCCCCCTTATTTCCTTTCTCCTTAGTGTTTTAGTGTTAGTGGTAGTGTTAGCTCTTTGTAACTTGGCTCTTTCTAACTTTGTAACTTCGTAATTTCCGTACTCGGACATGGTATCAGATTCACCAATTGTAACTTTTTTGTCTCATAGGTCTTTTTGGCCTTTTGAAGACGTTAATATTTCATTTCATTTCATCCTCTCTCTCTCTCTCTCTCTCTCTCTCTCTCTCTCTCTCTCTCTCGGGGATCAGAAGGGATTGTTGTACAATGTACCGCTCGCTCTGTTCTTCTCTCTCGGATGGACCAACCAGCCGAGGATGGTGATACAGGTAGCTTCACCACCCCACAAAAAATGAAAGCAACATTCAAACGGAGGAACAGAGATAGTGTACTCTCGCCGAGATCTCTACGGGCAGGGAAAACCGTCAGAGTCCAGGATGATCTAATCATAGAGAGGGTTCAAGTGATGATTAAATCGGACCTCAGCTTTATGAGAGATGACATCAAGAAAGAGATGTATGCAAACGCAGAAAGTTATAAGAATTCTATGTATGCATCTAGATATGAGGAAAGAATTGGATAAAGCGATGCTTGGTAAGCATGATGAGATGTATCTATCTGTGAAAGGGGAGATGCAGGCTCTAATGCGGGCAGAAGTGAATGTAATGGAATGTATTATGCAGAAAAAGTTGGATGAGGCAATTGCAAGCTTTGAATCTTGGAAAACCAATGTGGAAAAGTACATGAAGGAAAAGGATGCAGTGATTGAAGAGCTTAAAGGGGACCTTGTAGCTTGCAAAATCATGCCCGAAATGGAGGGGGGAAATCAGCCCTCGACGTTAAAGGAGCTCGAAGAAATTAAGGAGCAGGTGACAACTCTGCGCGAAGGGGAAGAACAAAACTCGAAAGCGGCTTCCTCATGGGCGGAGCGCCTTTTTAAAACACAGGAGAAGGTTGACGAAGCAGAAAAATGGATTGAGGGTGCAAAGAAAGGGAAGGCCCGGATGCCAGAAGCCGCACAGACTTCTACCATCATCAATATGACCATTGAGGAGGAACAGAAGAGGAGGAATAGAGCTCTCCATGTGTGTATTACAGGTATCAAAGACACCGAAAATGTAGAAGAAGAAGTGAAGGAACTCTTGCAACGCATGGGCATCCTGGAACCTATGCACACAGGTGCTTGGAGACTAGGAAAGAAGGGAGTGGATGAGAAGGGAAACGTCAAAGAGAGAGCACTTATTTTGCATTTCCCGACTTTGGAAACAAGAAAGGAATTCTGAAGAAGAGACCAGCACTTACGAAAACTGGGATATTTATGGGGGATGACCTTACTTTAGCACAAATAGCACATTTGCAAGAGTTGATGCCAGAGATCAAGGTAGCAAGGGAGAAGGGAAAAATTGTCTTTTACAGAAGAGGGAAAGTAGTGGTTTTAGAAAGACGCACAGCATGACGGTGCGAGACATATGGGACCACACTCCGGATGGCGGCATGGAATTGTAATGGATCATATAGGCTGGATGTGGGTGCCTTTGAGGATAGCTTCAGAGATAGAGACATTGTCTTTTACTCAGAGACACGTCAGAAATCTGGACAGTTAATGCCACGTGTGACTGGTTATTCATGGGAGACAGCTTGTTGGCCAGACACTAGATCCCAGCATGGGAGTCGAGGTTTAGGAGGGGTAGCAGTCTTATTTAGGGAGGAGTTGCAGCCGCTATTATAGATTGTCCGGAGAGATACACTAGATCCCAGCATGGGAGTCGAGGTTCAGGAGAGGTAGCAGTCTTATTCAGGGAGGAGTTGCAGCCGCTATTACAGATTGTCCGGAGAGATGACCAAGCGAGATACATGTGCGTGAGACTGAGAGCTGAGACGGACAGATTCTTATACATTGCTATATGTTACTTTCCCCCTAGCACATCAGTATATACCTCACCTAGAGGGCAGTTCCCTTTCTCTATACTTGATGATGACATATGGGAGTTCTCTAGAGATGGAGATATCATTCTCTTGGGAGACTTTAATGCTAGGACAGCCAACTCCCAAACGGTATTTTATGATACCTCGGAGGAGATGCTTAGAGAGATGGATATATCGGAGATGGGGCTTGACAGACACTCACAGGATAGAGAGCACACAGAGTATGGGAGATATCTCATGGAGATGACGACTACGCATGGTTTGGCCATACTTAATGGTCTAGCGATTTTTCCTTCGTCTGGGGGATTCACATGCTTTCCACACAGACATGGGGCCAGTACATGGACTATGTCATGACTTCACCAAGCTTCATCTCTAGTGTTTAGGATCTCAGTGTGGCACCTAGACCTGTTGGAGTAGCAGTGGACCATGCTCTCTTGACTTTTTCAGTCTCTTTCCAGTATAGTGCCTCTCAGACACCACGGAGGATTGCACACACACGGTATACTTTTACACCAGAGACGGACTCAGCTTATGTGGAGGAGATTTACAGTCGGATGTGGGCAACCGAGCCTATAGATACCGTGGAGGAGATCACCACTCTATTGACGGAGATCTTGCATGGGGCAGCAAGGCATACCCACACACTCAACCAGATCACAGAAGACGTTCTGGGAACATGCCTCAGAATAGTTGGTATGATGAGGAGTGCAGAGAGATGAGAGTTCAGATTCAGAGCGAGCTTATACTTGGAGTCATTACATATAGACAGTCTCGGATTGCCCTTCGGCGTTTAGTGTGACGGAAGAAGCGGGCCTTTTTAGCCCAGATGAAACGTGGTTTGTATCAGCTCTTTTTGAGTCGAGATTCAGGTGAGGCCTGGCGTCTCTTCCATGAGCACTCACCTCCTCCAATGATTACTTCTCCCGAGATTTGGGGTCAGTATGCAGCATCATTATATACAATACCTGGGCAACCACCATTACCAGACCCTCTAGAGCCATGTCCAGCCACTAACCTTCTTTACCTCTGAGATGGTGAAGAACGCCATTGACAGGATGAGGACTAGGAGAGCATGTGATCATGATGGTTTGGTGGCAGAGCACTTGATACATGCTAGAGATTTACTGTCAGAGGTTCTTGCGCCGTTGTTTAACCGGGTCATGTGTGAGGGAGTACTCGAGTCTTAGAGATTATCTACTATTGTACCTCTCTTCAAGGTAGGGGACCCCACGGTGCCAGGGAACTACCGTACTATTATGATAGGGCACACATTGGCACGATTGTATGCATCCATTCTTGAACAGCAACTGAGTAAATGGGCTGAAAATGAGGGCATACGAGCAACAGGACAAGCTGGATTCAGGAGGGGTTTCTCCACTTTGGACCATATTCTTACACTCAGAGCCATTATTGAGGAGAGTCGGGCACATGGGAGACGGATGTATTGTTGCTTTGTGGACTTCCGCAAAGCATTTGACACAGTGCCGAGGGCCAGATTGATGCGCAAGCTACTGAAGTTGGGAGTACCCACAGAGATCATATGGGGGATCATGGCTTTATACGGCTCAGTGACTGGCCATGTACGCACTCTTGAGGGGATTTCTGACATTGTTCATTCCACTATTCGAGTGAAATAGGGGTATCCTTTGTCCCCTAGACTATTTGGTATGTATGTAGATGAGGTTTCTGACTAGATTGACAGAGGGCGACAGACGCGCTCAGCTAGCAGGGACATGGATCCCTTTGTTATTATATGCTGATGATATTGTGTTGATATCAGAGTCACTAGAGGGCATGCAGAGACACTTGGATGCATTGCACAGCTTTGCAGAGGATAGTGGATTGTCTGTGAACCTTGGTAAAACCAAGGTTATGGTGTTTAACACCACACCACAGTGGGTCAAGACATCGGCACCTACACTCGTATATAGTCAAGACACTATGGAGTACACAGATTCATATACATATCTGGGGGTGGTATTCACGGGACCGAGGTTTACTCTGAGGAGAGCAGCAGAGACTAGACTGTCCAGAGCCTATGCGGCATTGGGAGGGCTAGAGAGGATGCGTTCGCAGGTTCAATTTCAAGAACCACGAACAAAGCTATGGCTCTTTGATACTTTGGTTGCTTCAGCTATGCTTTATGAGGTCCAGGTTTGGGGACCATCTGTGAATCATGACAGTTGGAGGAGCATGGAGAGACCCTTGGTATTTATGATATCCCAGATGATTAGAGCCAAGGCCTCCGTACCACATGCGATTATTCGAGAGGAGGTAGCAGCCCCTCCTATAGAGATTGAGGCTCTTACCAGATCAGTGTCCTTTATGCACAATCTATGGGATACACATAGAGGCAGATATACTAGATTGGCTCTTGAGTCCTCTAGACAGTTAGCGATGCACGGAGACGCATCATGTTGGTATGCGCAGATGACCTCATGGTTTTAGAGGCATGGTTTCAGCATGGATAGACTGCCTCCTTTTCAGTATTCCCTGGATGCACCCTCACTGCCAGTCACACGGACGGAGATCACTAGACTCATTCGTCAGGATCTTATACAATTGGACACCAGGAGGACATGGGTAGAGCCGATGCAGGAGTTGGGCACGAAGATGGCTTTCTACAAAGAGCATCTTCTCCAACTTTCGGGAGATGGGTTTGTGATTCGTTCGAGCTACATGGACACTCATTTGTCTCATGGTCTGCAATGTGCTATCGGTCAGATTAGCACATCCTCGCACCAGTTGGATTGAGACGGGTAGATTCAGAGGTATACCACCGGAGTATAGGATATGCCAACTATGCAATAGAGAGCCAGAGACAGAGCTACACTACATATGCCACTGCACTGTGTATTATGAGATACGAGGGCGCTTCCATTGCTTATTCAGGGAGGGTTTTGGACCCCTAGATATAGTCATGAGGTATCAGGATCAGAGATGCCTTGGCTTATATCTACTTCAGCTACATCGACATAGAGATAGTCTGCTGAGGAGACATGGAGTACGACAGTCATAGAGACAGATCACAGATTTCTTTGGATCGAGGGAGCCAGGAGACCAACCACCAGCACAGAGTTGTACCCACATTCATACCAGAGGCACCCTCATTGACAGGGCGACTTAGCTCAGGAGATCGAGGCGACCACGACCAAGACACAGGAGCACACTCCATCGACGGAGACTCCAGCAGAGGATCAGAGGCATTCTAGCACGACACCCAGAGTGTCATTGAGGGCCTATTCTACATTTCACATTTCACATCTCACACTTCATTTTTCATTTTTCACATTTTACATTCAGTACTTTTTAAACTTGTCCTTCAGACATTGTATTAGATTCACCACTTTGTATCTGATGGCTCATAGGTCATTTTGGCCTTTTGAAGACGTTAATATATCATTTCATTTCTCTCTATCTATCTATCTATTTATATATATATATATATATATAGCAGAGCTAGAGACCATATCATCAATAGAGGCAAACTAAGTGATCAAGCAACCGAGATTGGGAGATCCACGATGAGAGGTCGCTCTTCCAAACAAAAGAGACTACAACAAGAGATCAGACTTATCTTGGCGAGACACGGGAGCCGTCCTGTGCAAACCCTCTCTGTGAAGGACATTGATACCATTCGGCATCGACCCATGCAAGCCTTTGATCTTTGACACCTCCCTAGATACTTACCCACCAAGTTTATCATTTTCTTTATTGTTATTTTGTACATACACTTTTACTGTTTCACATAGACTTTGTATCAGATCCAGGATTGTATAAGTTCGGTCTCATAGGTCATTTTGGCCTTTTGAAGATCATCTCATCTAATCTCTCTCCCCTTCTTGCCCTACAACTCCTCGTGCCATGCTTGTAACCCTCAAGGACGAGAGCAAATGGGGACAACAGTGTGAACTGCAGGGGAGGAGGCAGATTGTTTGTTAGGGTAAAAATCCAAAAGATACAACACAAATTCTTCATCCATGGGCAAAGCCCTATCTATGTACAAAATAATAGTACATCCGTAGACAATACATTTAGATAGCTCAAGATTGACAGATACGAAACACTATACCTTCAAACACGTGGAATACACCTTTCATAAAACTCTCAATTTTTCTCCGGATCTGCAAAAATTTAACCGGAATTTTCAAGACTTACTCTTAACAACCCTGAAGAAAGTTACTTGGTAGTACCTCTAAACGGAGAGTGGCAATTAATGGAGCACAAAGTTCAGTGCTTAGAGGCTGAGCGGTTGGAACAAAAATTTGTTTCACCTGCAAACCCAAACACCTATACCATCAGGAAGACCATGTAACACACGAATTCCAAATAGCTACAGCAAATCACCTTGTCCCAATTCTCCTCAATTTCTATTCCTCCACACTCGGAGAAGCTAATTGTTGAACCTAACCGTTCCGACACAATAGAGAGGTAAAACTCCTCATCATGTGGAATGAAGGGCTCCACAATAAACGTTGTAATGGGAGCTCTAGCTCCATCCATTTCAATCTGTAAGAAACAATTATTGTCACCAAACAATTATTGTCACCAAACATCTCAGTATCGAGGAGCAAACAAAAGAATACTGCTTGATAGAGGAAATGAGGAGTCTAAACCAAAATAGAAATCTATCCATGGAGAATCAAAAGGTTTAGCCTTCAAAGGCTGATCTGAGTACACAGTACCGAAAATCATTTTTATCTGTCAAGGCTCATGTGTTACTTGTACACAAAAATTAAGTACACATTATACCTCCTTCCCAAGGCGTTCTTTGACAAATACAACGACATCAGCCAATTGCAAATTAAGAGCAACCTGCATTGCAATATTGGCTTTAAGAAACGGCATACCTAATATCAAGACCTACAGAAGTTGAATAATTACGGAAAATCATGATCTATTAGAGAATTCCACAAACCTCAAAAGCACTGCTGCAAAGAATCTCTAAACATTATAAGTTTAAAATGATCTAATTTTTCATAGCTTTTAGAAAATTTGATAGCGATGAGAGAACATGTGTGCATTGGTGCATAGATGTGAAGTGTGTGTTGCATTTGTAACAGCAATTTCATATCTGTCTATGTGGATACGTACCAGACACAAATGCTGGCGTTCTCTCAAGCATTCAAACAAACAGGGTGCATAGGTGCATCAATGCCCCTTCATTCACTCAAGTTATGCAAACTGGAAGGCAAAACATCATCAATTCTTCGAGTCGGAACAATACGCCGAGATTTTCAAGGAGCGATATCAGAGTGACATTCCAAATCACACAATGCCATTACTTAAAACATGCTGCATAGAGCATTGCATCTCCAACAAAGAAAAAAAACATACCAAACCACTCTTGCCACGTTTTCCAAAAAGCATATCTGGCTTCACTACCAGCCTTGTAGAAGTCAGCCATGGCTCTTTATCCACAAGCTCATCAAAATCGGTGTCCTTTGTGACCTGTACAAGAAACCTTGGTGATTACTAAATAGAGGTGAGATCTCTCTCTCTCCCTCTCTCTCTCTCTCTCTCTCTCTCTCTCTCTCTCTCTCAACTCCTCGTCGGCTAGATCTTTAAGGTCTCCTGGGATAGTTTCCTACGATGTTAAAACTCTCTTCTTCTTCTTCTCTTCTTCTCTCTCCCCAAAAGAAAAGAGGCTGACTTCTATTACTTGAAAACACCTCATGACACTCAAATGGTGCCAATTCTGAGGGCAGGTACATCAAAGTAGGCCCAAAGTGTCACTCATTTCGCCCTTGACATGGACCTTGCTGATTATCTGCAATTGTTGAATGCATTGTTTATGCTTGCTGAACTTTTGCAAGAGCAACTTGGGGAGCTTCTGATGCATGAGAGGCTTCAAGGGCCTAAACTGTTGCCTTGATCAAAATACCTTTCTTGTTCTGTTTTTTGTGCCATGGGACCTATTGGTTGTTGTCATGGCCTCCCTTGCCCACCGGTGATGCATTCCATGGTGTTACCCACCCGGTAGGCTGGTATGAGGCGAGACCCCGTTTCCCAAGGTCAGAGTCTCAAGGCTTCTGCATTTCTACTACTAAATGTGTCTGTCACGTCACTTTTAGTGAGTTTACATATTTATTAGCATTTTTAGCCATTTTTTAGGATCGTGGGGTTTTCCAAGCAAGTAGGGAAACTCTGCGAAATTGCCTATATATGCACACCCCCCCCCCCCCCTTTGTACTTTTGGCACGTTGTTCAGTGCAGAGATCCAACATTTGAGCTCTCTCTCTCTCTCTCTCTCTCTCTCTCTCTCTCTCTCTCTCTCTCATTCATTGTACTCAATTTTCATTCATTCATTCGATCAATCAAACACAGAGTCTTCTAAGTCTTATCTCTGAGTCAAGTTCAAGTTTCTTAAGTCTTAATCATGAATTTAGGTACTTAATTAAGGATTAGTTCCTAGAATCCTTACACAAGAGAATGAGCCCATGGCCTCATATTTTTTAAGGCCCTAGGCCCCAAAAGCAATTTACATGAAAAGCCTTCAAACTCAAAAAGCATCTAGTCCAAAAGCCATGCTCAAAAGTTGCAAGCGTAAATCGCGAAAATCCGTACAACTGCCACTTCAACAGTCAGCGCAAAACGCGAAAATTTGTACAATCTTCCATGTCATCATGTCAGCGCAAAATCAGGATTTTCCGTACAATTACCACGTCATCAGACCAACACAAATCCTTGTGTGTGTGTGTGTGGGTCCTGCTTTATTTATATGCCTTTATGTCACTTGGGCCCCATCGGAAGGGTCCTCTCTCTCTCTCTCTCTCTCTCTCTCTCTCTCTCTCTCTCTCTCTCTCTCTCTCTCTCTCTCTCTCTCTCTCCGCTAGCCCGAACCCTAAGGTAAACCCTAGCCAAGACTCCCCACTAGGTCACAGGGCGGCACCTAGGCGGGGGTTTAACCTCAACCCTTGCCTTGCCTGCAGTCAACCTATGGAGAGAAGGTACGGCCTCAGCATCAACTCAAAAGAGCACCCCAGCTCAACACAAAAGAGCACCCCAACCCCAGGAAGTACGGCAGGTTGTCGAACAAAAGGTACTACCACTGCAGCTCGAATAAAATGCCCTGCTATTCACCCCATCAGCCCCAACCCATCCTGCTATTCACACCATCCGTCGCACGACCCTTCGTGCTCTTCTCGGCAGTGAAGCCGATATCGCCATTGAACACTTGCGGCTTCAAGGATTGTGCAACACTTGGTGCTCTTGCAACTCTCCTGCTTGGCGACCTTCTACTCACTCTACTAACCCACATGCATCTCTTAGATTGGCAGCTCTAGCCCCAACCCGACCTAATTTCCCCCAGCCTTGACTCCCAAGCTTCACGAGCATCACCCCTTCAGCCTCTAATCTCCAGCTTTAAAGAGCTCAATGGCCTCCTTTGGTACCCCGGTTCACACACGCAAGAGTTTTCTTACAATGGCAGTTATGCCAAGGAAGGACCCCATTGTGCGCCAAGATGCATGGATTACAGCCCTAAAAACTCAAATTCAAGCACTCATCGGAGAAAATGAAGAAGTCAAGCGACGCTTGCGCAAGCTTGAAGAAACAAAGAAAGCAGAGAGCCAAACTTCTATTTGCAAAAGCACACAAAGTGGAAGCATCCCTCACTGACACAGTCTTGGCGGTCAAAAAGGAAGCACACGAGGCAACACAAAATCACAGAGAAGCTTGATGTCGAAATACAAGTGGTCTTTCACGAATGCCAATTGCAAGAATTTCTTGGCCTCAAGGTCAAGATGAGAGGACTCCATTCACCATGGTGTACCGACGAGGACACCCTTGAAGAAGCAATCACAAAGCTTAATGATATTCTTCAACCACTGAATATCAAGCCCGAATCCATCTCTTGGATCAATGACACACATCGTGTTAGGGAATAAAGGCCTAAGTGCCTTGTACTTATTAACTTATAAGTTAAAAGACTTATAAGTGAGGGGGCCCAAGTGTGAATGGCCCCCTAGTCACTTACTCATATACTCAAAGGTCAAGCCCAAAATAAAAAAATTGTGACCTCTCCCAGATTTTGACGTGCGTTCTCTCTCTCTCTCATGTTTTCTCTCTGCGTGAGCTTCTTCTGCGCAACTCTCCTCTTCTCCTTCACTCTCATTGCATAGAGTAGCACGTGGGCTCTCTCTCCTGCTCCCCCACACATGGTATCAGAGCTTTAGGGTTTCCAAGAGAGCCATTTTCGCAACACAGATCAGAATTCTGTTCTTGCTCGCTGCGGGAAGGATTTTCAACCGTTTTCGATCAACTCTGTCGCGAAGGGATCCTCTCACCGTGTAGAATCGACCTCCGGTGACAGTTTCCCCAAAATTAGGGTTTCAAAAACTGGCGAACAGCAGCCTATTTCTGCTGAAATTGACCAATTTCAGGGTCAATTTGATGCAAGTTCATTAGGGCAAGTCTCACAGGTCAATCTTACAGGTGTTTCCACCAACGAGGTTCTGAAAATTCAGCAAAACGGGTGTTTACAGGTCTGATTTTTGCCCTAAAACAGGGAATTTCAGCAGGCAAATGATGTATACACCCTGTGGAAACCTTTGGTAAGGGTTTGGCAGTGAATGTACGCCGTTTTGGGGTGATTTCACGTGGAATTTGCTCGCTGTTTTTCTGTAACAGCAAGCTGTTTTTTGCCCGATTGCGCACATTTGGGCGTGTTTAGGTCGGCAAAACAGGGTTTCAGTGTTTGCAATCACTCAGAATGGCTTCTAGCAGTGAAAGTGGCAATTTGTTGCACATTCGCAAGCTTGAAGGTGCCCATAACTTTGCTATATGGAAGAAGCAATGTTATAATGTGATGTTGCAGAAGAAACAGGCGAAACCTATTAAGTTACAGGGTGTGAAACCGGTTGATATGGAGGTTGAAGAATGGGAAGAAGTGGACGAGTTGGCTCGCTCCACGATCATGCTTTCGGTGTCTGACAATTTACTCTTCAATGTAGAGAATGAGCAGACAGCATGGGGCATGTGGAAGCGTTTAGACGAGTTGTATGCACAGCAGAGTGCTGCCAGTAAAGTGTATTGGCTTAAGAAGCTTATGGATCTCCGCATGAAGGAGGGCACGCACATGTCAGTGCACCTCAATGAATTCAATTCTATTTTCAGCCAACTGACAGAGCTGAAATTTACGATTGATGAGGAGTTCAAAGCTACTTTTCTGCTATGCACATTGCCCGAGAGTTGGGATGTATTCCGGACAGCTCTTAGTAACTCAAGTGCATCACTTAAGTATGCAGATGTAGAGAGTTCTCTCTTGATGGAAGAGATGAACAGGAAGAACACCACAGGTGGGTCTTCTAATGCATTGCACTTGAGAGGCAGGTCTCAACAGAGGGAGAAATCTGACAGTAAGGACAGGGCACGCAGCAAATCTCGTAGGAAAGATGTTGTGTGTCATCATTGTGGAAAGAAAGGGCATTATAAACGGGAATGCTATGAGTGGAAGAAAGAGAAGAACAAGGGTGCTGAAACTGATGCAAAGGACAAGGGAAATGCCAAGAAGAGCACTGTGTTGATTGAGGAAATCAATGTTACTAGTAGTTGTGACAGTGACAGCAGCACTTGATGTACTCAATGCCTCTTCTGTGGATGCACATACCCTTGCTATGGGTTCTGATGTGGACATGCATACTTGGATTCTTGATTCAGGTGCCTCCTTTCATGTAACACCTCATAGGGATTGGTTTACACAGTACTCAGGTGAGGTGCAGGGCACTGTTTATTTGGGAGATAACTATGCATGTGACATTGCAGGTATTGGCAGTGTCCAGTTTTCCTTTGCTGATGGTATGACTTTTGTTTTGCACAAAGTGCGCCATGTGCCACAACTCAAGAAGAGTTTGATTAGTACAGGGCAGCTAGATGATGCAGGCTATCACACCACTTTTGGTGATAGCAAGTGGAAAATTTGTAAAGGGGCCCGGATTGTAGCTAAGGGTTGTAAATCGGACACTTTGTATCCTTTGCATGTATCTAGTGTGCGTGACTATGTTGTCGCCGTAACCGAACAGCCAAGTGTTTCTTTGTGGCATGGCCGGTTGGGACACATGAGTAAAAGAGGAATGGAAACGCTGTCTCGTTGTGGTTATTTGCCGTGTTTGAGGTATGCTGATTTTTCTCATTGCGAGCACTGTATTTATGGTAAGCACAGTCAAACACCGCACAAAAGGTCTCTTTCTTTGAAGTCTGACAGGTTAGACTTAGTGCATTCCGATGTATGTGAAATGCCACAGTTGTCCTTAGAGGGAAAGAAATATTTTGTCTCGTTTATCGATGATGCTACACGTAAGGTGTGGGTTTATCCAATACGTGCTAAAAGCGATGTTTTGGATACTTTCAAGAAGTTTCTTGCGTTTGTTGAGAATCAAACTGACAAGAAGCTTAGGTCTTTGCGCTCAGACAATGGGGGGGAGTATGTATCAAAAGCATTTATTGACTTTTGTGCTACTAAAGGTATTAAAAGAGAGCTCACGGCTCCTTTTAATCCCTCTCAAAATGGAGTTGCAGAGAGGTTAAACCGGACTATCCAAGAGAAAGTTCGGAGTATGTTGTCACATGCTGCATTACCTCATGGTTTTTGGGCAGAAGCTGTGCAAACAGCTATTCACTTGATTAATCGCTCACCTAGCAAGGCTTTGGGTGGAAAGGTGCCTGAGGAGGTGTGGTCTGGCAAGCCACCCTCATATGCACATTTAAGAGTGTTTGGTTGTGAGGCATATGTTCACATCCGGAGTGAACTGCGCACCAAACTAGAACCAAAGTCTCATAAATGCATTTTCCTAGGATATGGTGAGGATGGTGAAATGGGGTATAGATTATGGGATCCCGCATTACGGAAAATCATACGCAGCAATGATGTCATCTTCAATGAGAATTGCATGCACAAACAGCCCACAAAGGTCGAGGAAGTGCGCCGGGTTGTTTTTCGTGAAGATGTTACATATGGACAGCCAAGAAGGCCCAATGTTCAGCAGCCTTTACATGCTGAAAATGGTGCTGAAAATCAGCCATTAGCTGCTGAAAATCAGCCCCAACAAGTTGCCATTGATGCACCACAGGTAGGGGAACAGGTTGATGCTCCTAGACTGCCCGTTGTTGCGATGCAACCGGCTGAACAGCCTGCTGTTTTTGATGGTTTACAGGCTGAAAATCCACCTGTTATGGATCATTGGGTGCGTAGGTCTACTCGGGTGACAAGGCCCCCCGATAGATATGAACCGTCTTTGGACTATGTCATGCTTACTGATTGTGGTGAGCCGTCTTGCTATAAAGAGGCTATGCAACGGGAAGACAGTAAGAAATGGTTCAAAGCAATGGTTTCGGAAATGCAGTATTTGGAGAAAAACCATACATGGGACTTGGTTGATTTGCCTAAAGGGCATAAGGCTCTGCCATGTAAATGGGTTTACAAGACCAAGGTCACATCTGATGCTTCTTCTAAGTACAAGGCACGTTTGGTTGCTAAAGGGTACAAGCAAAAGCATGGTGTGGATTTTGATGAGATTTTTTCTCCTGTTGTAAAGCTTGCCACATTACGTCTTGTTTTAGGCCTGGTTGCTTCTGAAGATATGGACCTAAAGCAAATGGATGTCAAAACAGCGTTTTTGCATGGCGATTTGCTTGAGATGATCTATATGATGCAGCCAGAAGGTTTTGTGTCAAAGGGGCAAGAGAAGAAAGTATGTAGACTCTTGAAGAGCTTGTATGGTTTGAAACAGTCTCCCCGTGCATGGTATCACAAGTTTGATACATTCATGAGGTCTCAAGGATACAAAAGAAGTAATTCTGATCACTGTTTGTATATCAAAACGGCAAGTGATGGATCTCTTCTATTGCTGATTTTGTATGTTGATGACATGCTTATTGCGGGTAAAAATGTCACGGAGTTGGATGCATTACAGCAAAGCTTAAAGAATCGCTTTGACATGAAGGATCTTGGTGATGCTAATCATATTTTGGGCATGCGTATCTCTCGAGATAGACCTAACCGGCGTCTGTATCTATCTCAACGAGATTATGTCAATAAGGTGCTACATCGTTTTCATATGGATGGGGGAAAGGCACTTGGTACTCCGCTGCCTCCATATGTAAAACTGACTGCACATGACTGCCCAAACACAGATGATATGCGGGCTGAAATGGCCAAGATTCCTTATGCATCAGCCGTTGGCAGCTTGATGTATGCTATGGTTGCTACACGTCCGGACATTGCATTTGCGGTGGGAGTGGTAAGCAGGTACATGAGCAATCCTGGCAAAAAGCATTGGGAAGCAGTGAAGTGTATCTTGAGATACTTGAAAGGCACTAAAGACTTGTGCATTTGTTTTGGGAAGAGTGAGACATCTGTGCATGGCTTTACAGATGCAGATTTTGCTGGACATCCAGATTGTAGGAAGTCTACCTCTGGATATGTGTTTACATTCACAGGAGGTGCAGTTTCTTGGATTTCTAGACTGCAAAAATGTGTTGCTTTGTCTACCACTGAGGCTGAGTACGTGGCTGCCACTGAGGCATGCAAAGAAGCTTTGTGGCTCATGCGTTTGGTAGAAGAGCTTGGCATTAAGTCACCGGTTCCTGTGCTACACTGTGATAGTCAGAGTGCTATTATGCTTGCAAGGAATCCTGTTTTTCATGCCAAGACAAAGCACATAGAGGTGAAGTATCATTTTATCAGAAGTGTGCTTGATGACAAGAGCATTACACTTGTCAAGGTGCACACAGATGACAACCCTGTAGATCTTTTGACCAAGAGTCTTCCAGCAGAGCGGTTTGCATATTGCCGACAGATGATGGGTGTTGGATGAGTAAGTGCATGATCAGCTGATGTATCATAGTTAGTTGATTCTTTGATCTCCCAAGGTACATTGCCTTTAGGTGGGAGGTTGTTAGGGAATAAAGGCCTAAGTGCCTTGTACTTATTAACTTATAAGTTAAAAGACTTATAAGTGAGGGGGCCCAAGTGTGAATGGCCCCCTAGTCACTTACTCATATACTCAAAGGTCAAGCCCAAAATAAAAAAATTGTGACCTCTCCCAGATTTTGACGTGCGTTCTCTCTCTCTCTTACGTTTTCTCTCTGCGTGAGCTTCTTCTGCGCAACTCTCCTCTTCTCCTTCACTCTCATTGCATAGAGTAGCAAGTGGGCTCTCTCTCCTGCTCCCCCACACATCGACTTGTGCCACCTGAGCATTGTATCTTCACTTTCAACGACAAAGAAGAACAGATGAGGCTGCTACACCAATCCCACCTCCTCAAGGGGAGAAAGCTTTGGATCGTTGAAGAATTGACATACATCAACTCAAGGCTAAAGCAAGTGAACTCAAGAAGATGCATGAAGCTCGCAAATGAGGTAAATGGGCAGTCTATCGAGATGGTAAAGCCATAATCCAGAAGTTTCGAACTCCTAAACCGGCTTCCTCCGTCCCCTCACCAGATTCCCCTTGGGTTCTTTTCTTTTCTGAGCTGATGTGTATCCGACACCTTCACTCAAAAACCATTGTAATGCTCTATTTTTGGTCATCAAGAAGCAAGTACAGATGATCACAGAGGAGGAGAAACAGAAGGTGGTAAAGACGTCTTCATGGATGGATGTGATCGTGAAGACGCAGAAGAAGGCGGATGAGGCCGAGAAATGGATAGAAGTCGCTAAGAAAGGGAAAGGGAAAGAAACCACATCCGTCCCCACTCCTACTGTCACGTGACACATCCAACCCTATGTGTCCGTGGACAAGCTATAGCATAATAGGGTTCTGTCAGTCCAGTCAATCTAGATTAGAAGTGATATGGCACTTTTGTGAGTCTATTCGTAGACCGTGCATGCCCAGTCACTTAGTATAGATGAATATCCTCTAGTTGCACACAGCATAATCATAAGCATTCCCATCAGAATCCATTACAATCAGTTAGGGGATTTTTCCAGTGCATTTAGCCTATTTTACCTATTTTTGACATTTTCACTTATTAATTTAAGTGACTTTTGTTGGAAAGTAGGTAGGGCAAATTGGGTAAGGAAATACATAAGCAAACCAAGGTTTGCACTAAACAGCAGATGAGCAAGGAGAACAGCAGGCCATTGGTGACAAATCCTCCCCTCTCTCAGTAAGAACCACCAAGCACCCCCTGCCTTGGCATTTTTCCCTCCCTCAGCCCTAGCGTTTTGCATCATCGCTAGCCATTCCTTTGCCTTGGTGATTTCAGCAGATACCGCACAGCTTCACCCCCTTTGCATCTAGCGTTTTCAGCCTTGACCAGCAGCACATAAAACCTGCGTTTTCAGCATTGAACCGCAGCAGGACAGCAGCGTTTTCAGCCCTAAAGCACAGCAGTCATCAGCGTTTTCTATCAGGCAAATTCAGCGTTTTTCTAGCTGCATAAAGTCAGCCCGAAGTTCAGCGTTTTACTTGCAGCAGAATTCAGCAGTGAGCGTTTTTGGACAGCAGTTAGATCCATACAGTTTTCAGCCCTATTGTCGGCCTCGCCATCCCGGTTTTCATTGTCGACATAGCCTAGACTTGCATCAGTTTCATGCATCATCATTGTACCCGTTTGTGCAATCAACCGTAGACCACTCTCGCCAACGAGAGTGGGGCCTCCGGAGGAGGATTTTACGTCTCTAGTGTCGTATCTCTCTTCTCTCTATCTCTCAGTCTCATACACTTGCACGCACACTATCCACTCACTTTGTTCGTGATCATAGCACTCTCCATTAAGAACGGAAGGCTCTCCCTTCCATAAGAACTAAAAGGAACCTTGAGCAAAATATGGAACACTCATCTTGAGAAAGAACAACATTCATTCCGATGCACCTTACATTGATATCAGAGCTTTGGCAGTGTCCTGTATCACTCAAGGAAAGAACCACAAGAATCCCAAGTATTTTTTGCTTGTTGCGGTCGCACGAACCCAAGTTCGCTTGGGCGTGTCGATTCCTAATCGTGTTTTTGAAGAGTGACAGGAATCCCAAGAAAGAAGGGCTTGTCCAGCCTCCCCTTGTGTCTCTTTTCACTCATTGAGAGCGGACCGTGCACTTAGCGGCTGGCCAATCGACGTGAGGTGGGAAAAAGAAACCTTGGTGTGAGCGCAAGGCCGTCAAGGGGTGCGCCTACAGAAAGGAGTAGAACTCGGGTGAAGAGAAGACCTTCTCAAACACGGTTTGCAAGCAAAAGGAAACCTCAAGAACCTCAAGACCCTCAAGAACCCCAAGAACCCAAGACCCTCAAGAACCCAAGTCCCTTGTGGACTTAAGAACCAAAGATCATAGTGCATGGTCATCACCCGAAGCGGAATGGATACTTCGCATACAGGTGGTGAGCATGAGAGAGACGACGAAGAGTTCTCCCCACCATGAGATTTTTCCAACCCTCCCCCTTCGCCATCTACGCCACAAAGTGGACCAAATCCTATGGAGGCAATGGTCAAGTCGATGATGGACATGATGGCCAAACAAGAAGAGACTCGCATGAACATGATGGCCAAACAAGAAGAGACTCACATTGCTTTGGAATGCGAACGCGACGAACGAAAAGAAAGAAAAGAACAAAGAAAGGAAGCAGAGAAAGCACGACGCATGGCCTTGGAGGCCGAGCGTGAAGCTCAAAAAGTGACCTTGGCGGCCGAGCGTGAAGCTCAAAGAGTGGCCTTGGAGACCGAGCGTGAAGCTCAAAGAGTGGCCTTGGAGGTCGAGCGTGAGGCTCAAAGAGAACTACGCACTCAAGAATTAATTCAACAAGTACTTGCCTCAAAGTCCGAACCAGCCAAAGATCATGGGAGTTCCTCAAGTGGCGCAAGCCACGATGCGGATTCCAACCATCTAGTCACAGAGAAGTTGACTTTCAGTAAGTATGATGGTAAGATGGATGCTACGATTATTCATTCTTGGTTGCATCAATTTAATGTTTATTTTGCGACAACTAAGAAGATAGGAAATAGCAAAGTTTTGACGGCAACCATGTACCTTGCCAGCGATGCCATCAATTGGTACCACGCATGGCAAGAGGCACAGTTAGCCGCGCACCTAGAGAAAGCCGACGAATTCACGTCCCTGTCCTTCAATTGGGCTGATTTTCAAGACAAGCTCAAGGCACGGTTTATGCTTCCTCAGTACCTAGCACGATTGAAGGAAGATTGGTGCAATCTCAAGCAACATGGTATGCCAGTTATCTCTTTTTCTAACCGTGTTTTGCAGCTCGGCACTCAATTACGCAAATCGGATGATGAGCGCAAGGATGCTTTCTTCTTTGGGTTAGACGAATACATCAAGTTTGATGTAGAAGTCTTTGAGCCCCCGGATCTCAACAAGGCGGTGGCGATTGCTCTCTCCCAAGAGATGAAGCACAACAAGGGAAAGCCAGAACAAGACTTCTCAAGAGACCTCTCAGAATTCTCAGACCACGCAGAATGGTAAGAACGGTAATAATGGTAAGAATGGTAATTCTTCTAGCCCTTCTTCCTCTAATTCCTCGGAAAAGAACTCTAACAATGAATCTAAGGGTAAAGCTAAAGCACCTGCAGACCCTAAGCTAACCCCGGATGAAAAAGCTTCACAAGGAATTCTAGGAGGATACATCACGACTGAAGAACAAGTGATTTATGCTAAAGAAGGTAGATGTTTTCAATGTCACGTCAAGGGTCACATTAAGAAGGCTTGTCCTAGAACTTTCAACAATATCGTTGCATAGACTTGAAGAAGCGATAGCCGCTCGCTACTGCTGCCCACTCGCTCCCCCTCCCCCTTCCTCGCCATCGCCATCTTCCCTCCTTGCCCCTGCGTTGCACCCCCGCCCTCACCCCCTAGCGTAGCCTGCCCTGCCCGCCCCCTGCGCAGCCATCCCCCCTGCCCGCCCCGTACGCTGCCCACCCACCCCCCCCCCCCCCCCCCCCCCCACCCCCCTACTGCTGCCGCGCCCGATTCCCAGCCCGCAGCCCCTCCAGCACGTTGCCCCGCCCGCCGCTCATATCCCATCCATCCCGCATTGCCCGCCCCCCCCCCCCGCCGCTTCCTTCGTTTTTACGCCTTTCTTCCCGAAGGTCTCCTTCAGCCGGCATTGGCAGTACTACTCCTTGGACAGTGCTCGTCAAGGTCGTTTGCAGCGAAATCACTCTATCCGCTCCTCCGACGCAGCAGTAGACACAGATGGAGGCTCCAGCTCCGCCACAGAGGGACTCGCCCGAAGCCCCCTCGCCCGACCCCGCTGAGCCCACCATTCGACTTGCTCTTTCACCGACAGAGCAAGCGAGCCTAGCCGCAGAGGTAGAGCGCTTGCAGGCGACTTCTGTCATCTGCAAGATTCTCGGCACCCGACCTAGCAGAGGAGAGCTGCGTGACCTTCTCCAGGCCCGCCTTCTCGCAGAGGTGGGCAAGACCCTGGACGTGCAGATACTCGGACGAGGCTACTACCAGATCGAGTTTGAGACCTCCGAGATGGCGTCCAAGGTCATCGCCATGAGTCCACTGACCATCCGAGCAGCACGTGCCCACTTTCGACAGTGGAGACATGGTTTCGACCCTGCTTCGGATGTTCTAGTAGAGGAGGCAGACATCCCCATCTCGGTCTGCTTTCCGGATTTGCAGAGGGAGTACTTACCACTTCTATCCAAGATCGGCTCAGCCATTGGGACTGTCTACTCTTATTGATCATGACTATTTTGCCAAACTGAAAACTGATCATATCTGCAACTTGTCTCATCTTTTTCAAAAGTATCAGTATCACATCTGCAACTTGATTAGTGCTTTTGTCAAAGTCATTTGTAACTTCGAGCTTTGTCCAAGAAAAGATTGAATCTGTATCTGCTTCGAGTAAAATTATTGATAAACTGACTTGAGTTTTCTTTTGAGTAAAGACCACTGGTTCGAAATCTGTAAGGTATTTCCATTGGTTTGTCTGGAACAATAAAATCCTTTTGAAGGGATGTCGTAGACTGAGACAGATTAGTGTTTGGAGGTATATCCATCTGTAAAGGTTTATCTGTGTAACAAGTTGTGTCCAAATATTCAATTGCAGCGACTAAAGTCGTGCTGCAAGATTCTATATCTGTTTTATCCTTTGTATCATTGAAGGTAAGAATTGGTATCTTCAAGTTTGAAGAATTATCATTCACCACACCATCAGTTATCTCATCAGAAACAAAGACTTCATTCTGCAAGGGCGGTGACGAGGCTTTTGTTTTTGCCTGGACCACAACCAAAGAAGTTGTGTGCGTTTGGGATGCCACACATGAACCAAAATCTCTTGAATCTTCAGCTTTATCAGCGGGTATTAAGGCTTCCAGAGTAGGAGAAGCATGGCATGGCTTGCAAGGGGGAACTTGTCCAGCGTTGCGGCGTTCACGACCGAGTACTTGACTAGGGTCGGAAATATGTGCCACTATGTGAGCCCACTTCGAAGAGGTTGAATGCTCTTTAAGGGGAGATCTAGCCTCATGTTGCTGCTTTTGCCGATAATCATTTTGAGGTTGAGGCTTGTTATAACAGTCATGCTGCAAAGAATGTTGCTTCTGAGCATATTGTTGCTCAAGCAAAGTGAGTTTGTGTTGGCTTGTCTCTGAAGAAACATGCTGAGGGTGAGACATAGATTGCTGAGAAACTGTCGAAAACTGTTTGATTCCAAAAGGTTGTTGCAATTGTCGCCGAAGAGCCTCCAATTTCATTGTAAGTGAGGAGATATCTTGTTCCAAGGCGGCTACCCGATGCTTCCACAATGAGAGGTGAATACTCGAGCATGAACCGTTGATGAAAAGGAAGGCTTTGCTCGGACGATGGATCTTATTTGTTTTACTGTAATTCTCTTTTAATGGTTGCACATGGGTTGTAATTCTTGTGTATAAATTTTTGGGGTAGGCCAGCCAAGTTTGGCCGGTCACTTTGGGTTTAATAAATTTGGGGTTTTTTTTTTTTTTTTAATCAAGTAAGTGAGTTCACATTGGTTTTAAAAATTTGAGTTAATTTGGGGGAGGCCGGTCAAGTGTGGCCGGCCACTTCGGGGCTGAAATTTTTGGGTATTTTAATAAGTTAAAGGGATTCTAGGTGCTTTCACATGGGCCTTTTTAATTTTGGGGTTAATTTGGGGAAAGGCCGGCCATCCAATTTGGGCTGCCACTTAAGCATACAAACTTTGGGCTGGGTTTTTTTTTTAATGGTTCAATAAATTAGTGTTGTTGGGCTGAAACGTCAAAACAGCCAGCGCAAGAGGTTCAACGCAAGGAAATTCAGCAGCCAGGGAGCGTGGGAATTCAGCCAACCAACGCATGCAAATCAGCCAGCGTTTCAACATTTCCAGCCCATCGATTGACTCAGCCAGCGCTTCAGTGTGTGGGGAATTTCAGCGCAAAGCAGCCAGTGCAAGCAAATTTCAGGGCCAGCATAGAGAATTGCAGCGTAGGGGTGTGTGGAAAGGGTGCGGGGAAGGGGTACACCCTATGTGCAACCCTTAGAGAAGCGGTGCTTCTATGATGCCCTTTCGCGAAGCGGTGCCCCTTTTGATGTGCAGTAGCCAGCAAAGAGAATTCAGCCCCTTGCTGAGTGAATGGGCACACAGGCGAAGCGACACACCCGTATGCGAAAGGGTGCGAGCAAGGTGAAGAGGTACCGTCCTTTCACAGGAAGAGGTGCGCGCACAATCCCAAAGGGACACCACCCGATGAGGAGGCCAGGTACGTGGCACTCCCGCACATCCACATTTGCATCCCTGTCCTTTGTTCTATATGTATGTAATTGGAACAGAATAGATTTAAGTTACCTCATGCTTGTATGCACATATGTACCATCTTTCTTCTGCTTCCATGCAACTCCGGGAAGGGCTAGAGCGTAGCGGCGAGGGTGAGAGGCTCACAACCTTCGGGTCCCGGGAAAAAATTTGCTCTGATACCACTGTGAAGAACACTACTACTAAGTGTGTTTATTCATAACTGTACTTAGATGAAAACTGAAAACTGAACTAGACTAGAGACAAAGACACAAGAGAGGAACGTGTGTTTGATTGATTGATTGTGTGATACAAGGGCTCCTTATATAGGAGACGAATAGACATAAATGAAAAGACACGTCTCTTGGTGAAGAGACACGACTTTAGATGTAAAGACGCATCCTTTTGGCGAAGAGCTGCAACCATTGGGCGAAAAGTCGCACCCGTAGAGCAAAGGGGTGTGACCAGTCGTCAAAGGAGTGTGGCTTTTGGTGAAGAGGCATGTCCTTTGAGCGAAGGGGTGTGACCATCCAAGCGCAGGGGTCCTCCTCGGCATGGCACTTCGCGTATCTGCAACTAGGAAGAGATGTAATACTGCAACATAGTCACAATCGTGACACCCGCCTTCTGCTCCCGCCGCCTCTGCACCTCGCCCCTCTACCTCTGTCGCCCCCTCCCGCCCCTCTTCTCCACCGCTTCCCCCAGCTCCTTCTCCCCCCCCTCCTGCTCCAGTTCCACAGTCGGCCCAGGGGGCAGGGCCTTCTCCGGCGGCTAGGAGATCTCTTGGCAGCGCCTTTGCCACGACTCGCCTAGCGAGAGAGGGTCAGCCTTTCCTACGGCCCTCTCTGCAGGTACATACATCTTCCCTTGCAGCTATCCCTCGTGGTCCGACGAGCATTAACATCCGGCACCGCTAGGACTTCTTCGACTACGGCTTCACTTGTTTTCTCGGCGATCCTTCAGCAGACCATGAGGCAGCCTGCTTTAGGGTCCATGCTCTGTTCCTTGCCGCTAGGGGGACAAAGGCCTTGGACTCAGCAGTTGGCTTCTCCTTCCCCCTTTGCGGCAGAGCCCAGACAGAGTGGACTCTCGACTCAGTGTTGGGATGGTTGCATACACAGGTCCTAGAGTTCTCTCACCACATGGAAGAACTAGGAGTTACAGACATGCTACAGGCCTTGTGGCCATTGGCCAAGTTTACGGTGACACCCCCAGACTCAGCAGGATGTAGACACATTGTGGTTTACTTCTTTGCTGATACACAGTGTTTGCCATGCTATGTATACATTCATGAGGACTCCTGGACGGAGGAGGTTGCTTTACGCACGGCTCGCTCTGCTTGGGCTTGGGCTAGGCACTCATTGCAGTCACACCTATCTAGAGGACGCTCGGATGCGGATTACTCCCCATCCAAGCCAGCCTCGAAGATAGCCCGTCTAGCTGCTGCGGCAGCATCTGTTCTCTCTCGCTCCCCATGAGGATCGTCTCATGGAACGTGCAGGGAGTAGGTGGGCCCCAGTTTCAGCGTCAGCGGGGCCAATTGCGACAAGAGCTTCAGCGTTGCCTTGTGGGAGGAGAGATTGATCTCCTTATGCTTTAGAAGCACCATCTGTGTGAGAGCCGCATTCGGCGATGTGGTCAGCTTTTGTGTGGACGATATGATACTTTTTGGCCGGCTGCTTTTGGACCTGGAGGCATCCAGGGTGAGGTATGTATGACTATTGCGGACTCATTGCAGCAGGCCATTGTGGGCAGAGGGATTATTGTGCCAGGCAAGGCTCAGTGGATTACTATGCAAGTTCAGGGTGGCCTAGTGGGTTTCTGAACATCTATGCGCCTAATGTGGCGAGTGCTCGAGTAGAGTTTTGGTCACAGATTGTTGAGTCTCTGCCGCAGGCAGATCATTGGTGCATAGGAGGGGACTTCAACATGTTGGAGGACCCTTCTGACAGGATTGGTGGCAGCCATGCTACTGTGCATGGAGTCGAGTTGGCAGCTTGGGAGAGGTTTTGTATGACTCTGAGGGTCTCGGATACATGGCAGCACTTTGGTTTTGTGAGGCCCCCAGACAGTCTAGCCTTCTCTCGATCGGACCGCAGAGTGGGAGGAGTGAATCTATCGCGGATAGATCGCTTCTACATTAGTGACCACTTCAGTGACTTGGGAGGGTCAGTGGGCATCCTGGCAGGGACCTCTTTCTCGGACCATGCACCAGTGATCCTCACAGTGGCAGACAGGCAAAGGAGTGGGAGCACGATGCTTCACATCCCAAAGAAGGTCTTGTTGGACTCAGTACTCAGAGAGAGGGTAGAGGCTCTCTGGACAGAGGGCAGAGACAGGCAAGACTCTCCTGCTCACAGAGTGGCCTCAGGCCTAGCTCAGATTAGCCACTTTTTTCTTCAGGAGTCTCTGGCTCGCCGGGCTGCAGCGAGAGAGGCGGAGCAGCGTCTCAAACAGGGCATTGCTTCACTACAGAGGATGCAGGAGCAACATCCAGACAGTCCTTGGTTGGAGGGGCAGTTACAGCAGGCTCGTCAGGAGCTTGCTAGCACAGAGGAGAGGTGACATGAGTTTGCTTTCCACCGACAGGCATCTCAGTGGACTCAGGTGGGCGACAGAGTGACTGGTGCTTTCTTTGAGACAGTGGGACATCGGCACTCGCATGCCAAGGTCAGTCAGTTGAGAAGGCCCGACGGGTCAGTTGCTTGTGAGCCCGAGGATATGCGTGCAGTTGCTACTGACTTCTACCGTGAGTTACTGTCTGCAAAGCCCAAGTCAGAGCGGCAGGATGCATGCTAGGAGCAAGTTTGGGCACAGATGCCTTGTCTTGTGACTGAGGAGATGCGTCAGAGGCTAGAGATGCCGCTTCAGCTTGAGGAGCTGCACACGGCTCTTAGGGCCCTCCCCCGTGGTAGCTCTCGAGGAGAGGATGGGTTGACTCCCAGCTTTTTCTTGGAGTACTGGGACCTGCTTGGCCCATATCTCTGTAGTGCTTTTCAGTACATTTTGCACACAGGAGTGATGCCTAACAGCATGAGTGAGGGCCTGATCTACCTCATTTCCAAGGAGGGTGGCTCCTTGGATGAGATTCGACAGTGGCGCCCCATCACCATCCTCAACTCAGCCTACAAAATTCTTGCCAAGGCTTTGAGTTTGAGGATTCAGCCACTTTTAGAGAGCCTTATACATGGGACCCAGACAAGTTTTGTCAAGGAACGCAGTATCCTTGACAACATCTTTACTTTTTGGGAGGCTTCTGCCCTGGCACGGCTCCGTGGTGAGGACCTCGTGATTCTTCTTCTTGATTTTGAGAAGACATACGACAGAGTTGACTGGGACTTTCTAGAGGGCACTCTACGCAGGATGGGCTTCTCAGATGCTTGGATCAGAGGGGTGTCAGCTTTGTACAGACAGGCTCACAGTCAGGTTCTTTTGGCAGGAGGTAGAGGTGATCGCTTCATGCTTACACGCTCGGTCAGACAGGGCTGTCCTCTTGCCCCCTTCCTCTTTCTGATCTATGCGGAGGCGATGAGCAGGTTTTTGGTGTCACAGCAGGTTGGTCTACGGGGCTTAGCACTCCCTATTCGGGGAGATGAGCTACTGGACGTTGAGTTTGCCGACGACTCAGCCTTGTACTTGGATGGCCAGGAGGCCAACCTTCACAGATGTGAGCAGGCTTTGGAGACCTTCTGTTGTGCATCGGGCGCACTGATCAACTGGAGAAAGACAGTGGCTTTCTCGCTTGGTAGTGCTCCTGTGCCCGATTGGATGCCAGGAGAGGGTTTCAGGTGGATTCCCCCAGGGACTGCAGTTCGGTACTTGGGTTGTCAGGTTGGTTTGGACTTGTCTCTCGAGCAGCAGATTGCCCCCCTTCTCCTGTCTATCAGGAGAAAGTTGTTACATTGGAGCTCAGCACGACTTTCTCTGGCTGGCAGAGTAGTAGTTGCCAACCAGGTGTTGTTGGCGACTATGTGGTACATCACTTCCTGCTAGATCTTCTCCAGTTCTTGTATCAACCAGGTAGAGAGGCTGATCAGGAACTTCCTTAGGTCAGGACGTGACACTCAGATAGCCCGAGCCAAGGTGGCTTGGTAGGTCATCACACTTCCTTGTTCTCGGGGAGGGCTTGGGATCATTGATCCAACACAGCAGAGCAGAGCCCTTCTTGGGAAGTTCATTGTCAGAGGACTTCTTCCAGGTGAGGAGCCTTGAAAGGAGTTCTTGCTATAGCGGCTTCGTGCCAGGGTGCCTCAGTCAAGAGGCCCTTGGCAACCTTCGACCAGATGGATCTTTACAGAGATGCGCAGAGTTGATTTGAGCAGGAGACTGGAGGACCGCTTCGCTGTGAGTTTGCTTCGATCTTGGGAGCTCTTACGGCGTGGCCTGGAGCAGAGACAGCCGACATGCACGGAGGAGCGCCTTCGGCAGCCCCTCGTCTGGAACCCCATGGTTAGCACTCACATAGGCCACTTGGTTGGTAATCGGCCTCATGTTTCCTGGGGTCCCATGGCAGCAGCTCTAGCGTGCTCTCTAGGTGACTGGGTAGAGTTCACAGGTTTGTCAGAGGAGTGCAGGGGCTCCAGCTACTACACGGCATGAGAGGGGTGCAGAGCATGTGTCAGGACATCTCAGAGTCAGTTCCAGTTGAGTGGCTCACGCCTCTCGAGCCAGTAGCACCCCAGTGGATGGGAGCCTTCACACGACTGGAGGTTCTCATCTCAGTTAGGGCCTGCTCAGAGACTGTCCCAACCCTGTTCTTCGAGCTTCAGGGTGGGGGACGACTACAGCGAGTTACAGTAGAGGCCCCGCAGGTAATAGAGTGTTGTTTTCAAAGGATCCGAGTAGTGGGCATCTGTGGGAGGACTTGCGTCATAGACCCTGACCCAACAGCTCTTGAGACTGGACACTGGAGGCTGTGGACTTGGGAGTGTTGTCCACTGGCAAGAGTACAGTGGGATCCTGGTGAGTGGCTATGGAGGGACCCCTTCTCTTCTGCAGACCACCTAGGAGTCCCGTTCTTTCAGTACATTGTTCGAGTGGAACGTCATATACTAGCAGCACAGAGAGGCCCGCCCCGCTACAGCACGTCATTGGCAGGAGGAGGGTCTCACAGTCGAGTTCTTGGCAGCCTTTTGGGAGAGGTTGTGGGACTCCAGACAGCCAAGGCGAGTCACCTTGTTCCAATGGCTGGTTGCACACATAGCTACTACAGTAGGGAGCTGGCTAGTGCATAGTGGTCTCTCGGCTGCATGTGCAGCTTGTGACCATTTGGTGGAGAGTCAGCGTCACTGTCTTTGGGACTGTCCCTCGGCCCAGCAGGTATGGCTACGAGTTCTTCGACTGATGCCTGCTCTCTCCACGGCTCGACAGTACACTTGGGGGGCAGCGGCTTGGTCCACCCTCACGGGCCCGGCACTTCAGTTTGAGCTATCATCCAACAGCAGGATGATAGTGATGCAAGAGGGGCGACCTACACTCCAACCTGCTACAGAGCATACTCCACAGGAGTGGTGCAATGAGAGAGAGAAGTGTTGGGAGCTCATCAGTGGCCTGACACTTTGGTTCACCTGGCGGGCCCGCTGTTTCCGCATCTTTGAGGCTCGCCCTATGCCACCAGCAGAGACTGTTCGTGACTTTTGGCTAGAGCTGATCCATACTCTCAGAGGCCAGCTTGAGGGACTACAAGGCAGCTCCGACCGCACGCGGGAGCGCCGAGAGGCTTTTCTTAGACTCTGGCGCCCTAGGCCTTTCTACACCATAGTCCAAGGTGTGCTCAGATGGCACTACCGTCCACCTGTGTGGCTATTCCCTCCCCCCATCTCTTGATTTAACCTCATTGTACATATGCTGTTTTTCATTGGGAGAGTCTCCCCATCATGGTTTTTGTAGCCCTCTCTTGCAAAGGCGGTTGTAGCCCTATGGGCAGTTTTCATTAACTAATAGAAGGATCTTAAGAAGGCTTGTCCTAAGACAGTCCCACCTAAAGAACGAAAGACACCCACAACAACCATAAGCACTCTCACACACCACCCTGAATCTTCACATGACTCTGACGCACACATTGATGAGTCTCTCATGAAGTGTTATGGTCATGTAAAGGGTCAGCGTTTTATCATATTGTTTGATCCAGGCAATATGCATGATGTGATTAGTCTCTCTCTTGTTGAGAGAGCCCGCCTAGAGGTTGGTCATAAATCTCCTCTGGAGGTTTCTGGCTTCGCTCCTTGTATGGACTCTCTCATCACGAAGGAGTGCCTTGATGTGATGTTTACCGTTCAACAAGCTTCTTTCAGTAGGAAATTTCTTGTGTCTCCTCTCTAAGGATGTGATATGATTTTGGGCATAAGATGGTTTCGTGAACTCAACCCTCTCATTAATTAGGAGGCTAACACTCTCACTTTACATGCCAAAACTGATTTCCCCCTCATCATTCGTGTTAAGGAGGGCCTGCATTCTTTGCCTCTCATCTCTCATGTGCAGGTAAAGCGTGAATTACGACGAGGAGCACAAGCGGCATTAATCTATGCTGCTCCAGTTTCCCAAAGCATTCAAGCTCCAGCTAAGTACTCATAGTTGTTTACGAAGTTTTAACCATCTCTTTTTGCTGGATGATCTTCCACCTCGTCTCCCTCCAGAGCGGCCAGAGGACCATCGCATCGAGCTTATGGAGGGGGCACAGCCTGTCAGTAAGGCTCCCTATCGTTTGAACGAGACGTAGGAGGAAGAGTTTTTCAAGGATTATCGAGAGTTGTTGGTAGACTACAAGGAAGCCATGCAGCTCGGTACCAATACCTCACTTTAAAAAGGAGGGGATGTCACGTGACACATCCAACCCTATGTGTCCATGGACAAGCTACAGCATAACAGGGTTCCGTCAGTCTAGTCAGTCTAGATTAGAAGTGATTTGGCACTTTTGTGAGTCTATTCGTAGACTGTGCATGCCCAGTCACTTAGTATAGATGCATTTCCTCTGGTTGCACACAGCATAATCGTAAGCATTCCCATCAGAATCCATTAGAATCAGTTAGGGGATTTTTCCAGTGCATTTAGCCTATTTTACCTATTTTTGACAGTTTTCACTTATTAATTTAAGTGACTTTTGTTGGAAAGTAGGTAGGTTAAATTGGGTAAGAAAATATATAAGCAAACCAAGGTTTGCACTAAACAGCAGATGAGCAAGGAGAACACCAGGCGATTGGTGACAGGTCCTCCCCTCTCTCAGCAAGAACCACCAAGCACCCCCTGCCTTGGCGTTTTTCCCTCCCTCAGCCCTAGCGTTTTGCATCATCGCTAGCCATTCCTTTGCCTTGGCGATTTCAGCAGATACCGCACAGCTTCACCCCCTTTGCATCTAGCGTTTTCAGCCTTGACCAGCAGCACATAAAACCTGTGTTTTCAGCATTGAACCGCAGCAGGACAGCAACGTTTTCAGCCCTAAAACACAGCAGTCATCAGCGTTTTTTATCAGGCAAATTCAGCGTTTTTCTAGCAGCATAAAGTCAGCCCGAAGTTTAGCGTTTTACTTGCAGCAGAATTCAGCAGTGAGCGTTTTTGGACAGCAGTTAGATCCATACAGTTTTCAGCCCTATTGTCGGCCTCGCCATTTGGGTTGTCATCGTCGAAATAGCCTAGACCTACATCAGTTTCATGCATCATCATTGTACCCGTTTGTGCAATCAATCGTAGACCACTCTCGCCAACGAGTGGGGCCTTCGGAGGAGGGTTTTACGTCTCTGGTGTCGTATCTCTCTTCTCTCTATCTCTCAGTCTCACACACTTGCACGCACAGTATCCACTCACTTTGTTCGTGATCATAGCACTCTCCATTAGGAACAGAAGGCTCTCCCTTCCATGAGAACTAAAAGGAACCTTGAGCAAAATATGGAACACTCATCTTGAGAAAGAACAACATTCATTCCACTGCAACTTACACCTACAATCATCAACATGACTCTAGAAGAAGAGCAGCGAAGGAAAACTAGAGCCTTGCATATAAGAGTAACCGGTCTAAAAGATCGAGATGATGTGGAAGGGGAAGTTCTCCGCATGATGGGTAGTGAGGCTACTCATACAAAGGCATGGAGGGTAGGGAAGAAGACACAAGGCAATGGGGAGACTTCAAAAGGGAGAGCTTTAATCATCCGTTTCCTATCCATGGAGGCAAAGAAGGACTTTTTGAAGAAGAGCCCTACACTAAAGAAAACAGGCATATTCCTTGGAGATGACCTCACTCTCACACAGCTTGCGCATATGAGACAGGTAATGCCAGAGATTCAAGCGGCAAGGGAGAAGGGAAAGACGGCCTTCTACAGAGATGGCCGGGTGGTGATTGTAGAGCGCGCTCCACATGACGATGCGAGACCTAGAGGACCACACTCAAAGTTGCCACCTGGAATTGTAATGGATCTATGCGCCTTGTGTGGGTGCTTTTGAGGATAGTTTTACAGGAAGAGACATCGTCTTCTACTCTGAGACACATCAGGCCCCAGGGCAATCTATGCCTCACATTAGTGGATATAGATGGGAGACAGCCTATAGACAGGAGACACGATCAGAGCACAGAGGGCGGGGCTCAGGAGGAGTGGCAGTGTTATTCGGGGAGGAGTTGCAGCCATTGATACACATAGCCCGCAAGGATGAGCAAGCTAGGTACATGTGGGTGAGATTGAGAGCAGAGACAGGCAGATATCTTTACATTGCTATTTGCTACTTTCCCCCGAGTACGTCAGTTTATACACCACCCAGAGGACAGTCCCCCTTCTCTATTTTGGACGATGATATATGGGAGTTCTCTAAAGATGGTAACATCATCATTCTAGGGGATTTCAATGCTAGGACTGCCCATCATCAGACAGTATTTTATGATACTTCAGAGGAGATGCTGAGAGAGTTGGATGTTGCAGAGACGGGCCTATCCAGACTATCACAGGATGGAGAACACACTGAGTATGGAGGACACTTGATAGACATGGGGACTGCACATGGATTGGCCATCTTGAATGGCCTACAAAGATTTCCCGTTGCGGGGGGTTTTACATGCTTTCCACACAAACACGGAGCCAGCACCGTCGATTATGTCATGGCACAGCCGAGCCTCATCTCTAGTATCCAAGATCTCACGGTTGGACCTAGACCTATTGGTGTGGCAGTGGACCATGCTCTTGTATCGTTGACCATCTCTTTTCAGTTTAGTGTAGCACATAGGCTACGGGCAGCAATCCCTACTCGCTACACCTTCACGCGGGAGACGGACTCTGTATACATTGATGGGATCTACAAACGCCTGTGCACAGAGGAGCCAGGGCGACCTCTAGAGGAGCTTACTACTATACTGACACAGACACTACATGATGTAGCAGCAGAGGCATACCCACATACCAAGCCTGAGCAGAGACGCCGTTCGAGGAGCATGCCCCAGAACAGTTGGTATGATGAGGAATGCCGGGACACTAGAGCTAGACTTCAGAGGTAGGTGCTTTTGGGGGACATCACTCACAGACAATCACAGATTGACTTCCGATGCCTAGTGCGGCGGAAGAAGAGGACGTTTTTGGCTCGCCTAGAGCAGGATCTATACCAGCTATTCTTGAGTCAAGACTCACGTGAGGCATGGCGGCTCTTTCATGAGCACTCCCCCCCCCGCCATCACTTCTACAGAGGCCTGGGGCGAGTATGCATCATCTCTGTACACGGTTCCTGAGCAGACCCCCCTTCCCGACGCCCCCGATCCATGCCCACATACGTGCTTTTTTCACCGTTGAGATGGTGAGGAAGGCCATTGACAAGATGAAGACTAGGAGAGCATATGATCATGATGGCTTAGTGGCTGAGCATTTCACTCATGCCAGAGATTTACTAGCAGAGCTTCTAGCAGTTATGTTTAACCGTGCCATGCGTGAGGGCTTGCCTGATACTTGGAGCCTATCTACTATTGTACCTATCTTCAAGTCGGGAGACCCTATGGAGCATGGGAATTATCGCACTATCATGATTGGACACACATTGGCACAGTTGTAAGCATCTATTCTTGAGCAGCAGCTGAGTAGATGGGCAGAGAGTGACGGGATACGCACAGCCGGGCAGGCAAGTTTTAGGAGGGGTTTTTCTACGCTTGACCATATCTTGACACTCAAAGCCATCATTGAGGAGGGTAGATCGCATGGGAGACGGATCTAATGTAGCTTTGTGGATTTCCGCAAAGCATTTGACACAGTGCCCAGAGCTAGATTGATGCACAGATTACAGCAGATGGGAGTACCCACAGAGCTCATTTGGGAGGTCATGGCATTATACAGGTCAGAGTAGGGCATGTACGCACCCCAGAGGGTCTATCCACACCGGTTTACTCCACTATTGGGGTGAAGCAGGGCTGCCCGCTCTCTCCTACTCTATTTGGTATGTATATGGATGAGGTTTCTGACTACATTGAGAGAGATGGTGATAGAGGTGCACAGCTGGCAGGGACATGGATTTCAATATTGTTATATGCTGATGATATTGTGTTGATCTCCGACTCTCTGGAGGGGATGGAACGTCACTTGGATGCTTTACATAGGTTTGCCCAGGAAAGTGGTTTGTCCGTCAACCTTGGTAAAACCAAGGTCATGGTATTTAATACCACCCCACAGTGGATCAGGAGGTCAGCGTCAGCATTCACATACGGCCAGGAGAAGGTGGAGTATACAGATGCTTACACTTACCTTGGAGTGGTTTTTAGTGGGCCAGCATTTTCATTGAGGAGGACAGCAGAGACTAGATTGACCAGAGCCCATGCAGCATTGGGTAGATTGGAAAGGATGTGTTCACAGATTCAGTTTCAGGAGCCTCGGACGAAGCTCTGGCTCTTTGACACTTTGGTGGCTTCGGGACCTTCACTGGATCATCATGGGAGGACAGGGCGCAGTGATGGATGGGGGGACATGGAGAAGCCTCTGGTCTCTATGATCTCGCGGCTCATTAGAGCCAAGGCTTCAGTACCACGTGCTATTGTACGAGCAGAGCTAGCTGCCCCCCCACTAGTGATTGAGGCGCTCACCAGATCTGTCTCCTTCATACACTGCATGTGGGAACTTCCTAGAGACAGATATGCACGCCTTGCACTCCCACATGCCTAGAGACAGATATGCACGCCTTGCACTTGAGTCCTCTCGACAGTTAGCCATGCAGGGAGATACAACATGCTGGTATGGGGAGATGACATCATGGTTTCAAGCACATGGGTTCAGCATAGACAAATTGCCTCCCTTCCAGTACTCACTGGATGCGCCCTCTCTGAGTCTTACACAGTCCTAGATCACCAGGCTCCTTCGCCAGGACTTGACTCAGCTAGACACCAAGAGGACATGGATACAGCCAGCACAGGAGCTGGGCACGAAGATGGCTTTCTACAGAGAGCATCTCCTCCAGCTTACGGAGGATGGTTTTGTGACGAGGCCCAAATACATGGACACCCACTTGTCTCATGGGATAAGATGTGCTATTGGCCAGATACACACATCCTCACACCAGCTGTGGATCGAGACTGGGAGATACAGCGGAGTACCGGTAGAGGCCAGGACATGCCCCCTATGTGACATCGAGCCTGAGACAGAGTTGCACTACACATGCCACCGCCCCGTCTACTACGAGATAGGAGGCCACTTCCATTGCTTGTTCAGACAGGGCTTTGGACCATTCTCTAGAGTCATGCGGTACGAGGATCAAAGATGCTTGGGTTTGTTTTTGCTCGAGCTACGTAGACAGAGAGAGAGCCTGATGAGAGGAGAGGCCAGCCAGTCTCAGAGACAGATCACAGACTTCTTTAGAGCTGCCACTGGACACCCGGAGAAGTTACTACCACAGCAATGCTCGTCGCCTCACACCAGAGGCACACTGATCCACCGAGCGACTGAGTTGGGGAGATCCAGACGCCCACGACTGCGGGGGACTACACAGCATCGACGAAGGCTGCATCAGAGGATTCGGATCACTTTGGCTCGACATGCACGACGCCCGGTCAGACTACTGACCATGGAGGACATTGATGAGATCCGCCAGCGACCGATGCTGGATCTCCTCTGATCTAGCTATCCCAGCTAGCTGTTTAGCTGCTTAGTTCACACCTAGCAGTTCATGACTCCATAGTATTTCATTTTGTCATCTTGTTACTCTGACTTTGTATTAGATCCACCACATTGTAACTTTTTGGTCTCATAGGTCACTTTGGCCTTTTGAAGACGTTAATATAACATTTCATTTCTCTCTCTCTCTCTCTCTCTCTCTCTCTCTCTCTCTCTCTCTCTCTCTCTCTCATTTTTTTCTCTTCTCCTCTCTCCCAAGTGTTCCCTTGTCACCACACCTCCATTGCACTTTGATATGGTTTTAAAGCCAATGGAGGCATAGGCTTGACTTTGTGAGCCTAGTGGGTCCAAAGCACGAGGGGCTATGTGAGGTTGCATTTTTCAACCAACAAAAGAGCGCCTTGTGGCTGCATTTGCATCGCAAAGAAGACTGCTAGATTTGCATTTTTGCATAGGGAGGGGGCTGATTTGTTCTATCTTGTCACAAAGAACCCTTGCATAGCTGCTATTTTCAACCGATAGACAACCGAGTGCTATTGATTTTCAACCTCAAGTTGGATAAAGCATGACTATTTTGAAGACCAAAAGGTTATTCAAGTGGCACGGTTCATGCTCGGTACCTTTGCAAATTTTCAACCATCCAGCAGAAGACTTGTGTGCAACAAAGGGGACTGATTTTGGACCAATTTCAATTGGTGTCCCTGCCCTTGCCGAGGAGAGGAGGTTGCTTGCAACCTTGATGCCTATGGAGAATTGCTTTGCGACCTTGGAGTGTCTTGACAATGGCACCGAAAAAGAAGAATGTTGCGGAGAGTCCTCATGAGGGGGACATAGAAGAAGAAGCTTACGTAGATATAGTGAATGATGCTTTGGAGCATTTGTGGAATTGCTTGAGAGGAAGTTTCCGATGTTGCCGGTGTTTCCACAGGATCAAAAACTCGATGCAACCAACTACCAAAACTGGAAGGTGCTTTAGAGTCGGTATTGGAGACCTGCGGCCTTATCTTGATGGTGCACAATAAGATTGAGCCGCCAAAGGCTCCTACACACGAGTCTCTGGAGTTGGAGAAGCTTGCAGAGCTTCAACATGCTTGGGATCGGCTAAATACAAGGATCCGGTCTTTTATCATTCTCAATTATACGCGTGAGGTACTTGGACATGTTCCGAGTATGCCTAATGTTCGAGCGATCTTGTACCACTTGGAAAAGGTTTACAATAGGATGACGTCTATGAAGAGAGCTCAAATGGAGGCATGCTTTGGACCCAAAATAGTCGAAGTCCATGAAGGATCGCATTAAGAAGATGCAAGAATCATCTCTTCTAAAGATATGGCTATAATCTAGATCATGCATTTTACCGAGTACAATGCATTCTATTCAACCATGATTACTTCAGAGAGGATCAATGATTTGACGTGGGAGGAGCTTGTTCCCATGGTTTGGGATCAAGAGGATCCGTTACAGAGGTCTTGATATAGAGAGGGCTATGCAAGGCCATTCTCTTTTCAAGTGATTCTCTATCCCAAGACTTTGCAACCAAGGTGGTAGGACAATTATGGTTGCCCACACCTTTGCCAAAAAATGATGGAGCAAGAGCTTAGATCATATGCTAAGCCTAAGGGCCAAAGATCACTAGGAGATTCATGACACGGCACAACCACAAGACAGCTACCATTTCCTGATACATGCTCCTAAAAGATGCCAAAGCTACCACAGACAAGAACTGAAACTCTTAACATCTTTCTCTGCCACTTTGTGATTGAGCTTGAAATCAATGGCATGCATGAGGCCACTAAGACACGGCGGCGGACATAAAAAGTTGTGCCATTAATTGTTCGCCAGAGTGCCAAGTCAATGGGAAGAGTACATGCTTAGTACCATTTCTTGAGCAGCTGCAAGGACTAACACCCGAAATGGAGGAAGTTCAAACGCACCTGGGCTGAGTAGATATCTAAAGTGATTCCAGCTAGCCGCTTAAGGTGCTCCCTGAGAAGCCGCTTGGAGTCATATTCTCTTATCTTCTTCCTGGCCATGGATGGAGAAAATTACATTTCACGAGAGACAGACACAGAGACAGAGAGAGTGAGAGTGAGAGAGAGAGAGAGAGAGAGAGCGAGCGCGCTTAATTATCGCTAAAAAAATATACGTCCGTATCAACCGATATTAATTGAAAATACTTGATGTGCATTGTGGATAAGCACCAAGGTTATTGACAAAGTCCTATTCATTACCTACGGCTCGTTCTCACTTTTATTCGCTGCTTTACGAGATGCCTTCGAATCCCATTTTCTCACTTCAAGGAGTACCTTAGGGCGGGATCCGCATGCCGGAGTTGTACCCCCGCTTGTGTGCGTCAACAACGCTACCTGGCTTGCTCAACTTTGTCAATTTCGGCAGAGTTGGAGTCTACCCCCGCCTTTGAGAGGAAAAGGACAAGAGGGCCTCAGCTTTGCAGTCAATTACAGGACAGAGTTGTTGACAAGAGCTCTACCCTTGCCACAATTGTGTGCAAATTTGTCTTACCTTCCTATCCTACCCTTGAAAAATGCTAACAACAAATTCGATCAAAATTCGGGTTGCAGTAAGCTCTGAGCGCCGCTATTGTAACCGCTCCAACTATCACATCAAGCTGTGAGCTTTTGCAATCCTCAACATTAAAACAAGGTAAAGTTTTTACGATGGCCTCAAGAAGGCAATATTTTTAGTTGTAATACATTGTGTGTGTGTGTGTGTGTGTGTGACATCAAATATTCGAGAAAAATCATTCAGAAAAACATACAAAATTTCCTTTGGGTAGAGTCAAAGAAGAAATTTTACAAAATAATCGGTATTTTTTTGTAATTTTACTCTATTTTTATTTTTAAAAATCGAACATTGGTGTGTGTGCATGCGTGCATGTGTGTGTGTGTGAGAGAGAGAGAGAGAGGGGGAGGGAGGTAGTATTGGAAAAAAATTGGGGTCCAATGTATTTTAATCGGCTAAAATTGTAAAATCTCAGTTACATTTTGAGCTTGCTGTTAAAAAAATCAAGAAATTTACACAAGTTTTAGTGTTATTATCGGCAAATGCTTCAAATTTTGACCTAAAAATTAAAAGAATTTCAAGTTTACACTTATTTTCATGAGTTAGAGAGAGGGAGAGGATCTTCTTTATACATTTTTAATGCCTCACATCAACACCAATATAGAGACACCTTTTAAAAACACTAAAATGAAAAAAAAAATGTATGTAATCAAATGGTGATGAAAAGACTAAAGTGCAAACAAAGGGTACCTTACATTTAATGTCATAGTGAAACTTTTGATGGTGAGAGATTTGCACGTTTTCTCTACCAACTCCTCTATATGGCCTTCTTAGGCCAAAAAATAGCCCTCGCACGGCACCACGACTCTACGCCTGCAGGAATCCCTCCCCCGGCTACGGAGTCTATGCACCCTTGCGTCTCTTTGCCTTTCTCCACATGGCATCTGCATGCTACCCTTAGTTAAGTGCTCACACATTGCATGAGGAGAATCTCTGTTGATTCTCTTCTTTTTTTTTCAAAAATCATATCACCTATTGACAAGCTACTAACACAATGTAGACACCATCCATAAAGAGCCCAAGCCATCTAGGCAGGTGTGCCACAAGACTAAAGAACAGAGGGTCTTCAATGACCCTGTCATGGGATCGACGACAGACAAGTACACGCACAAATCTCGAGGAGAACCGAAATCTAGCAAAAAGGCACGGGTCAATGCTCTTTGTCCCCTCGATTTGAACCCACCACCTAGGTTGTGGCAGCACGATGAGCTAACCATGCGGGCGCATGCATTTCATTGTCCACAAAGCTGAAAAAAAATCCTATAAAGTAATCTTTTGCAAGGAAAAGTAAACTAGGACAAAAAAGTAAACTAGGACAAAAAAGTAAACTCAGACACGTTTCTTTAAATCAGACGGTCAAGTCTACCTAGCATCTCATGCGTCCAGCTTCCCACCGTAGATCCCATTACAGGGTCTTCATTGAAGACCCCGTGTTCTTTAGTCTTGAGGGCACAAGAAATCATGAGCTTGGCAATCTTTGACTTTCTCTATGCCAATAGCAATAGGGGATTTAGGCTCAAATCCATACATCAGCATGAATGGGCTAAATCCAGTAGCAAATTGCTTGCTACTATTATAGGCAAACTCTAATTGTGGAAGGTACCTTTCCAGGTGTGACCCCTAGACATTAAGTCAAAGTGAGGGTATTGACACAATGCAGGCACCATCCATAAAGAGCAGGCGCCATATTGGTTGGTGTGGCCCCTGGACAGGAAGTCAAAGTGAGGGTATTGACACAATGCAAGCACCATCCATAAAGAGCAGGAGCCATATTGGTTGGTGTGGCCCATGGATAGGAAGTCAAAGTGAGGGTATTGACACAATGCAAGTACCATCCACCATAAAGGGCATGGGCCATATCGGCGGGAGTGGCCCCTAGACAGTAAGTCCACAGGGTCTACGGCCAGAACATATGCGCGATGATCTCGAAGAGATTGGATGTCAAACCAAAAATTGGTGTGGCGTGTCCCCCACTAAATTTGAACCCGAGCGTGCATTGTGGGAGCCCAATGTCTTAATCGGGAGCGCACGTGGCTTTTCGTGTTTCCAATGTGCAAACATTAATATATAAAGTGAACTTCACTAGAAAAAGTAAACTAGGACAAAACAAACTAAACTTGAACACGCTTGAACTAAATCCAACAATCGATTTCGTCTCGTATCTCCCGCATTCAAATGGTCGTATCGTCGATCCCATGATGGGGTCTTCATTAAAGACCCCTTGGGCTTTAGTGCTGAGGAGTGTGGCCCATCCCAAAAGGGGATGGAGGGTGTGCTTACACACCACCTACCTGACTATTTAAAAAGCTCTAACTCAAGGATAAAAATCATAAATTTTGGGGGGGGGGGGGGGGGGGGGGGGGTGGGGTTTAAAATTTTTTTAAGATTTGAAATGTAAAAATTGCAACATAGTCCTCATGAAAAGACTAATTAGGTAGTACCAAAATTGATATTTTTTCCATTTAATTTGAATGATCAATTTGACAAAAGTCAATATTTGAGGTTTTTCAAAGCTTAGAGACATTGAAGGCCCAATAATAGTACATTTTTTAGCAAACCACAAGTTTTTTTTTTTTAAACTACTAAATTAATGAAAAGAAAGGTAAAGGTACAAACACCCCTAAGGAAGGATATGGGTTATCCAGGCCAAGAGAAGACATGCCAAAAAGATGACATCAATAAAGAGATCAAGAAAGGAAGAACTATTTGAGGATCAAATGAATTCTTAAAGGCTCATAAAATGAGAGAATGACAGGTCTCCATCTTTGCCATCTAAGAACTTTTTGCAATTCTTTGACTTCAATGACAGTAACATCGGTTACCCAGCCATAAACTTCCTTCATAACCCCAATGAAGCAAATAGACATGGGGATTGTAGATGGGGAATGGAGACGGCCAAACACTGCTTTGCTTCATAACCCCAATGAAGCAAATAGACATGGGGACTGCAGATGGGGAATGGGGATGGCCAAACATTGCTTTGTTTCTTTCCGTCAAAATCTGCCATAACAAAGCACCCCTAAGGCAGGTTCATAGCAACACATCTACAAAGCTGCATTCACACCAATAACAAAGGCCTCCAAGTCAGAAAGAAGGCATCTACGTTGCATGCTTTTTGGAGCTCTAATTTAAACTAAAGATTATATTTGTAGTTGACAAATAGGTGGACCAAACATTCTTCATGAACCTTGCACCTGTAGCAAACTCCATCTTAAACCCCAATTTTCTTGGCTTTTGACCCTATCCAAACCCCCTGGTGGAGGATGAGCCACATGAGACATTTGTGCTTGATGGCTAGAGGGCAAGCCTAGATACATGTAAATATGTATTCCCATTGCTTAGCATTCCAAGATACACCCCATTTGTTATTGACTTGCTAATTAGGTTTGGATCCATATTGGGGAGTGTTTCTTTAGAAAGATAATGGCAATCACTTTACATGGTACTATGCACCAATACGTTGGTTCATATTGCACTCACCCTATATGCCACCTTGACGTATAGCCAGTACACACATTGTACTCCTCCAAGTTGTACTCCTATGGGTGATAGGCTTTATTGGCACTGCCTTTAAGGTATGGCTATGTTGTGCCTTTTAGTGCCCATATTCATAAGAGGTGACATAATAATCAATATCTAATTCTCCTAAATGATTTTCTCATGTTAAACTGATCATTTAATATGGGGAAGTGCCAAGGGAGAAAAAGCTAGAATATTGGTTAAGCTAGCAAACCAGCCAACACAGGAGGGATCCAAAGGAGGGAAAATAGGGATCCAAAGGGGGGTCATCTGCAAAAGAGCAAAGCAACAATGGGCTTAAAAGACCCTAAGATTCATCCCATTAAGACTTCCAAAATGCTAAGGTTCCAAAATTCAAAGGTAGTGTCCAAAGGTCAAAGCTTAGGAAATTTGGATGCTTTGTGTGTGTGTGTGTGTACAAAAGTCTTCACAAGTCCCTACATAGGAGGGGGCGAGCCCAAGAAGTACGGGATGAGAGAGAAATACACACACACACACACACACACACACACACACACACACTCACAAGCTTCATTTGTACACAAGGGGAAAGAGGGACACATGTCAGCTCCCTAGGCCAGATGCCCACAAGGTGTTCTCAAATCCTATTTTGGATGGCCATGGAGGTGGACCAATGAGAATTAGGCTAGATTAAATCTAGTTTAATTGATTTAAAAACACTTAATAAAAGAACCAACAGGAATTAAGCTCTTTGGAAGACTATTGGACAGTCTCCCAACGGGACCAATGAGCATTCAACAGCACAATGGCTTGCCTGATTCCTATTGGCTAGGAGGCAAAGGGGTCCAATGAGATTTTAGTTGCATTTATTAATTACCTAAAGCTCTCACAAAAGGGGAAAGGGGGACACATGTCAGAAGGATATCACTTATGTTGCTTAATTTCCATTGGCTAGGCCTGGGGAGGTCCAATAGGGCTGTAGCATGAGCAATTAGCAAGGGAGGTCGACCAAGAGAGAGGGGGGGCTGATTTTTGGAAGGCATTATCACACACACACTCACACAATTTGATGTGTGAAGCAAAGAAGACTCTCTCTCCTTCTCAAGCTTTAATGGGAAGCTTACCACCTACTCCAAGCTTGTGAGAAGGGAGGCCTACACCAACAACTCTTGGCTTTGTGATGAAAATCCAACCAAGAGCCAAGCTTCAATGCATGCTCATCTCCTCTACCATGCTAATTACTAAGCTAAGCTATGCTAATATGAGTGATTATGTGAGGAGATGTACATCTTTCTCGTAAAGAATACTCTTTCTTCCTCTCAATCTACTCTCATACCCCGCTAGCTCTCACCATCTTCGAAGGTGTGTGAGGTCTTGGGTCTGAGACCATGAGGGAATTGATGTTGTGTTTGATAAGTTTTTTGCTTAGTGCATGAAGTTTCCATCTTCATTGCACTAGCTAGTATTGAAGGAACACAAAGAATTGTATTGTAAAATGTCTCTCTTGATGGGAGAAACCATAATACAAATCCTTTTGGAGGGGGACCGGCTCCATGCAAATCCGGTCCTCAACTGTTGTCAATTGCTTAATTTCTCTCTCTTTTGAAGTATTGTTCATGCTATCTAACTAGGTGTTATGCTTTTTGTTGCTCTCTCCACCCAAGCACTCTTGTTATTCTCATTAAGAAGCTATTCTAAGGAAATGCTCACTATGTTCATTCTATTTTCCGCTACACACAAGCTACTAGACCATTGAATGTTACATTGGTATCGGAGCACAAGGTTTCTCTTTTCTTGCTCAAGAAGGGAGGTCCTCAAGCTAGCTATAAATGGTTGGTACTATTAATTGCATGTGAGTAAGTAGAATAGGGATTTTTCATCCTTGCAGTGTGCATGCCTTTGTGCAGTTAACGGGGCATCACCATCGAGAGCTATGGTCTTAATAGTGGAGTCCTATGAGGCTTGCCTACAGCTTGACAGGAGCGGGTGTTGTTTTGGTGTTGAATGACCCTCTCTTCTATTCCTTGCAATTAATGGTATTCGAGCCACGAGTACAATAGCTTGAGTGCTTTTTCTAAAGGGGTAAAGAGGAGTAGCAGCTAGGGCTTGAAGTGTCAAAGTACACCTAAAAAGTTTACACATAAAAGTTGTTAGAATGGCTGACAATAGTAAAGAGAGTGAAATTAATGTTGATAAATTTGATTTTGTTAATGAGCAGGCTACTAATGATGCCCTGATGCTTGTTAACTATCTTGTTTCTAGGCTTCAATAAGCCATGGACAATCCATCCCTCCAAAGTGAAGTGCAACGGCAGCTTCGTGCTCATGGAATTCTTCAAGCTCCCCACCATGACGAGAGAGCACCTAGGAAGCCTCCTTGAGAGACTTCCAAAAGAGGTCTCTCTCCGATTCGGGAAGAAGAAGAGGATCCATATGAAGGGCTCAGAAATTTGCTCCTTGATGACACATCTCCTTCTCAAAGGAGAATTCAAGAGCCTCCACCGAAGGAACGAGAAAGAAGTGAGTCTCCCGCCACCTCGGCGGAGATGGCTCCACAAAGACGACGGGCTAAACGCTCTCCATTACCTCCAAAATGGAGAAGACAATCTCATACTTCTCCACACCATACTTCAAAGAGGGATGACAAAAAGCAAGAGAATAAAAAGGCAAGAAAGAGGACACCCTCTTCTCCATCTTCTTCATCCTCTTCCTCTTATGAAAGTGATGGTGAAGACAATGAAGATCAAGGCGAGAAAGAGGTCGCCCTCTTCTCCATCTTCCTCAAATTCTTCATCTTCTAAAGAAAGTGATGGTGCAACCTTTGAACCATCAAAAAGAAGAGGCCATAGGAAATCCTATGCCGCATGGAAGAGGTCGTCCAAGCTAAAGAAGTTCAAAGAGGGAGGGAAGAGCATCTCTTTCCTTACCTACGATGGCACCTTTGGTGATACGGACAAAGTCTTGGCCTTTATCCAACAATTCAATGCGGCGTTTGGAGATGAGGGCTTCATGGAGTCCTCTAAGCTACGCCATGTAGCTATGCACTTTCAAAAGTCTGCCAAACAATGGTGGTCTAGCCTATGGTCCAACGATGAAGCTCCACGAACATGGAAAGCTTTAAGAGCTTCCATTATGAAGCAGTTTTTGGCCACCGATGCCAAAGACAAAGTACTCACCGAATGATGAAGCTTGAAGCTCTCTCCCTACGAATCCATTCACAAATATGTAGACAAGTTTTGGGATTTACAACTCAAAGCCACTGTCTTCAAGAAGTTGGATTTTGGAGAGCAAAAGCAACAATTTTGTGCGGGCTTAACTGAAGAAATGGCGGAGTATGTCAACTCCCAAAGGCCACGCACCATATCAGTGGTTATACACCATACTATGGTGGCTTCTCGAATCAATTTCCAAATGGGGGCTAAAAGTAATCTTAAGCCCACGGAAAACAAGGGTTCCAGTGAGCCTAAGGGGAAGGACAATGTCCAAAAGTCTCCTAAGGACAACTCCAACAAAGCTAAAGAGAAGGGAGTTTACAAAGGCAAAAATAAACGCTCTCCTGAAGAGCTTGAGCATTATCGCAAGGATAACCGTTGTTTCAAGTGCGGCGAGCAAGGGCATGTGTGCCGCGCTTGTCCCCAAAAGAACACCCACCATGAACCTCCTAGAGCTACCTTGGTCGAAATCCAAGAGGAGGAAATTCACCACAAAGGATCTCCTCTATGCCATGCTTGGGGAAAGGTAAGAGAACATGGTGCTTTTATTCTTTTTGACCCTGGTTCTAGTCACAATTTTATATCTATAGAGTTGGCCACCAAGCTAGGCATACAAGCCTACGAGATGGGAGATGTCCTACCCGCCACACAGACGGTGCTTTCAATGGGCAAGAAGCTTCAGTCACTCCCTTAATAGGGAAATTGAGGCTCCATGTCCAAAGCTATGTGGACAAAGAGGACTTCTTTATCTCTCCTCTCAAGCATAAGGATGTAATTCTAGGGGCACCATGGTTTGATCGCAATGCTGCCAATGTTAAATTCCCTGAAATGAGAATCTCCTTTAAGTTCAGGAAAAAAGATATGTATATAGATGCTAAGGAAATGGGTTACACTATACCCATTGTACATACACAAGCTTTCAACAAGTCAATAAAGAGCTCTATTTCCGTGTACATGATTTTTGTTAAAGACTCTCAAAATGAACCTAATCTTTTAACAAAAGAAATATACACAATCAAAGGGAATTAGAGTTATCCAATTTTCTCAAGGGGTTTCAAGATGTCTTTATTGATGACATCCCTTGTGAGCTACCTCCTAAACGAGGCAATGATGACCATGCAATTGAACTTCTTCAAGGAAGTTCACCGCCTAACAAACCTCCTTATAGAGTTTCTCAAGCTCAACAAGAGGAGATTATGCGGCAAGTGCATGAGTTAGTTGAGAAGGGCATGGTTAGGCCTAGCTCATCTCCATTTTGTTTTCTTGTGCTACTAGTGCAAAAGAAAGACGGCACATATCGTATGTGTGTCGAGTATAGAGCACTAAATAGGATCAATATCAAGAATAGGTTTGCCGTTCCACGGGTAGAAGACCTATTAGATAAGCTACAAGGGTCCACCTACTTCAGTAGGATTGACCTAAAAAGTGGCTATCATCAAATAAGGATAGTTGATCAAGATATTGTAAAGACCGCATTTCGCACTACGTTTGGTTTTTATGAATACATTTTCATGCCTTTTGGCTTGACCAATGCACCAGCCACATTCAACCGCTTGATGGAGAAGCTATTCGGGCCTCACTGAACCTTTACTGGAGTGTTCTTTGATGATATCATCATCTACTCTAATTCATTAGACAAACACAAGCAACACCTCTAGGTAATATTTCAAGTTCCAAGAAAGAATAAACTTTATGTTAATCGAAAGAATAGTGAATTTTTCTTACAAGAGATTCAGTATTTAGGTCACATTATCTCTCAAGATGGCATCCAAATGGATCCATCAAAGTTAGAGGTAATAAAAGGATGGCCTAAACCAAGGAATCTTCATGATTTAAGAAGCTTTATAGGTATGTGTGCATACTATAGACGCTTCATAGAAAAGTTCTCACTAATAGCAGGACCATTACATGACCTAACAAAGAAAAACGTTAGGTACACATGGTCTGCCAAGGAGAACAATGCTTTTGAAAAGCTTATCTCTCAACCTGTGCTTACACTATCGGATCCCTCAAAGCCATTTGAGGTCCAATGTGATGCTTGTGGTGATTGCCTTGGAGCTGTTTTGCTCCAAGAAGGGCACGCCATAGGCTATGAAGTTGAAGGATCGACCCTGTTGAGCAAGCTCTAGGAATATATGAAAAGGAACTCCTCACAGTTCTACATGCCTTAGACTCATGGAAGCACTATTTATTGGGGACTCCTTTCATTCTACGAGAACGGATCACCAAAGTCTTAAGTACTTCATAACACAGACCAAGCTCTCCGACAAACAAATGAGGTGGGAAAACTTTCTTTCGCAATTTCATTTTCATATTTCTCACATTGCTGGCAAGCATAATCAAGTAGCCGATGCACTCTCAAAACGGTCGAGAGTGAATGCGGTTTCCATAGCAACTCACAATGATCTATCTTCTATGATAGATGAGTATGCAAATGATCCCGATTTTAGAGATGTGATTTCAACCCTTGCACTAGGGAAGAAAGAGGAATCATTTACTTTACAAGATGGTTATCTTCTCTATGGAAATAGACTATGCGTTACTAGCTCACTACGTGAGAAAGTAATGTATGAATCTCATGCTCCTCCTTATGCAGGGCATCGAGGGATTCAGTCTACCCTAAAGGAGATTGAGACATATTTCTATTGGCCTACCATGAAAGCAAACATATAAGAGTATGTTTCTAAATGTGTGGTATGCCAAAAGACAAAGTTTGATAGAGGGAAGCAACCTGGATTGCTTCAACCTTTGCCAATCCCTAATTCACCATGGGAGAGCATATCCATGGATTTTATATTTGGATTGCCTAAGTCTATCCATGGGAATACGGGAATATGGACGATAGTGACAGGTTCAGTAAACAAGCTCATTTTATACATGTCAAAAAGACTATCAAAGGCCATCAAATGGCAACCCTCTTCATTTCACAAATCTTCAAGTACCATGGCTTGCGAATGTCCATAGTGTCGAATAGAGATCCTAGAATGACCAGTAATTTCTGGAAGGAACAAGGCTAAACTTCTCTTCTTCCTATCACCCGAAAACGGATGGCCAAAGTGAAATAGCTAACCTAACAATTCTCGATCTACTAAAAGCCTATGTAACGGAAGTAGATCGAAGATCCCAATGGAAGAAGTACTTACCCTTAGTGGAGTATGCCCACAATAACACTGTACATACTTCCACGGGAAAAGCACCTTTTGAGGTAATTGACGGAAGATAAAAAAGTCCCTTGCTACTTAAGGTACACGGGAAGATCTTCGCTGTAGATGAGTATAGCCGAGACCTACAAGAATCTTTCCAAAAAATTAAGGATGCTATCTCTATCTCACAGCAAAGGCAAAAGGCTGTTGCTGACAAGCACAGAGGATCATCTACCCGCTAGGAAAAGGACTAATGAATATGCTTTATCTTCTCTACCCCATAGTCGAGGACGACTATGATTTCAAGAGAGAGGTAATGTCATAATAATCAATATCTAATTCTCCTAAATGATTTTCTCATGTTAAACTGATCATTTAATATGGGAAGTGCCAGGGGAGAAAAAGCTAGAATATTGGTTAAGCTAGCAGACCGACCATAGGAGGGATCCAAAGGAGGGAAAATAGGGATCAAAAAGTGGGGGCCATCTGCAAAAGAGCAATGTGCAACAATGGGCTTAAAAGACCCTAAGGTTCAGCCCATTAAGACTTCCAAAATGCTAAGGTTCCAAAATTCAAAGGTAGTGTCCAAAGGTCAAAGCTTAGGAAATTTGGATGCTTTGTGTGTGTGTGTGTGTACAAAAGTCTTCATAAGTCCCTACATAGGAGGGGGCGAGCCCAAGAAGTAGGGTATGAGAGAGAAACACACACACACACACACACACACACACACACACACACACACACACACACACACTCACAAGCTTCATTTGTACACAAGGGGAAAGGGGGACACAGGTCAGCTCCCTAGGCCAGATGCCCACAAGGTGTTCTCAAATCCTATTGGATGGCCATGGAGGTGGACCAATGAGAATTAGGCTAGAGTAAATAAGGTTTAATTACTTTAAAAACGCTTAATAAAAGAACCAATAGGAATTAAGCTCTTTGGAAGACTATTGGACAGTCTCCCAACGGGACCAATGAGCATTTCAGCAGTGCAATGGCTTGCATGATTCCTATTGGCCAGGAGGCAAAGGGGTCCAATGAGATTTTAGTTGCATTTATTAATTACCTAAAGATCTCACAAAAGGGGAAAGGGGGACACATGTCAGAAGGCTATCACTTATGCTGCTTAATTTCCATTGGCTAGGCGTGGGGAGGTCCAATAGGGTTGTAGCATGAGCAATTAGCAAGGGAGGTCGACCAAGAGAGAGAGAGGAGGCTGATTTTTGGAAGGCATTATCACACACACACTCACACAATCTGATGTGTGAAGCAAAGAAGACTCTCTCTCCTTCTCAAGCTTTAATGGAAAGCTTACCACCTACTCCAAGCTTGTGAGAAGGGAGGCCTACACCAACAACTCTTGGCTTTGTGATGAAAATCCAACCAAGAGCCAAGCTTCAATGCATGCTCATCTCCTCTACCATGCTAATTACTAAGCTAAGCTATGCTGATATGAGTGATTATGTGAGGAGATGTACATCTTTCTCGTAAGAATACTCCTTCTTCCTCTCAATCTACTCTCATACCCCGCTAGCTCTCACCATCTTCGAAGGGGTGTGAGGTCTTGTGTCTGAGACCGTGAGGGAATTGATGTTGTGTTTGATAAGTGTTTTGCTTAGTGCATGAAGTTTCCATCTTCATTGCAGTAGCTAGTATTGAAGGAACACAAAGAATTATATTGTAAAATGTCTCTCTTGATGGGAGAAACCATAATACAAAGCCTTTTGGAGGGGGGACCGGCTCCATGCAAATCCGGTCCTCAACTGTTGTCAATTGCTTAATTTCTCTCTCTTTTGAAGTATTGTTCATGCTATCTAACTAGGTGTTATGCTTTTTGTTGCTCTCTCCACCCAAGCACTCTTGTTATTCTCATTAAGAAGCTATTCTAATGAAATGCCACTATATTCATGCTATTTTCCGCTACACACAAGTTACTAGACCATTAAATGTTACAAGGGGTTTTCCAACTAAAAAGTGGCGTGTGAGGCCCTTTGTGAAGTGCATGCATAGAACTATTAATTTTAGGAATGGAATGCGTGTAGTGAGCTTTTGCTTGGCGAGTCCTTTTTTGTGCTCTTTCTTTCAAATTGTGAGTTGGCTTGAGGTTCATTTTTTGATTTTCCTTTCTCTCTTTTTTGTTTTTTTAATGCAAGCATATATCTAATATTCTCAGATGCAAAGGAAGTGCTTTCATCTACTATAGACGGCCTTGTTGAGAATCCCAAGAAGTCTCTTGTCGTAAACACTATATAGCTCCTTTCTGTTGCAAGAAGAGAAGAAAACATTTAATGCTGAAGTCAATACCTCAAAGATGCATCTTGAAGTCAATACCTATTTCTAAAGAGAGAACTCAAGAGAGAGAAGAAGAAGAAGGAGAGAATTTTTAACATTTGAGGAACTACTACACACACACACACACACACACACACACACACACACACACACACACACACACACACAGAGAGAGAGAGAGAGAGAGAGAGAGAGAGAGAGAGAGAGAGAGAGAGAGAGAGAGAGAGAGATTGGTGAGATAGTTTATCTTGCCAATGTAGGGGCCTAGATCCTAGTCTAGTGTGTAAAACAAGATTCTTTGATGAAAAAAGAGATGTAGCGCTTTTGACATTGCCAATTGTAATGATCTTGTCTAAACAAGAGCTACCTCAATACTAAATTCTCCATTTTTTCTCACCTCTAGATTAAGATTTTTACTTATTTTATGAATTTATTGGTTACTATTGCACTACAACTTCAAGCAATATGCTAGATCAGCACTCTAAAATGTACATAACAAGATCAAATCGGTACTACTCTATTATGGCAAAGGATATTCAGGTAGCCACGTGGCCCAAAAAGAAGGTACCATCCTCCTCGTCGACATTATACTCTATTATGGCAAAGGATATTCATCCAATCACGTGGCCCAAAAAGAAGGTATCGTCCTCCTCGACGAGATGACACTGGAGGTGTGCCCGCGAGAGCTACTGAGCACGGTCGAGAGGGAGTTGAAGAGTGTCCAAAGACGGGGGGAGGCAGAGAGCACCAAGAGGAGGTGACACTTTGATTCTTGGGTATGCCTTGATTCTCTGTGTTTGGGAAATAATAAATCCTTCACGTTAGCTGCGTGTAACGTGGAACGATTGCTGGTTGTTGAACGTGTAACGGCCATCTATGCATGCTAAGACGTGATTGGTGCAATTGAACAAGAATGTGCATAAGTGAAGGGTGAGTTTAGTAAATGAAAAGACCCACGGAAGTGGAAAGTCAAAATACTTTTTGTGTCCATATAAATAGAGATGGTCGAGTGCACCTTTTTTTATGCAATGCACAATTGTAAGTTGAGAGAAATTATATAACTCAAAAAGAATACAATTGCCCACAAGCACTACATGTGCCTTGGGGGGACTAGGGTTCTAATAGAGGCTTGTACACAAGTAAAGATATACTACCATCGGTTACAAACCTACCCTCTTGAGTGTTCCAAGCAGCTCATTGCATGAGTCAAATCTTCATTGTTATCCATTGACCCTCTTCTAGCTCCAACACCATGGATGAGCTCAGTGCTCATGCGCACAATATCATCAAAACAAGCTATCACCATCTTGGCCTCAAATACCTGAAGATTCTTAGACTTCCAGACCTGATTCAGGTAGCAAAATCTAGTCATTTGGGTGCACACCAAAATGGCATGGCTTTGGAATCCACGCCCTCCCAAGATAAGGTCACCGGTAAAGAAAATTGTCTTCCAAGTTCTCCATACCCATTTGCACACCTTAGCCGCCAGCCCACGTGAAGTAAGGCACGTGATGAATAGATGAAGGGGGTCTTTGGAGGCTGACCTACAACCAGAGCAGGTGTCAGAGCCAACCCTCTAGTTCGCACCTTAATACCAGTAGGCAAGGCTCTCCATAGCACCTTCTAGATGAATATATTCATGTATTTTGGCCATTGACTCTCCCAAATGTCCTTAACACTCTTTTGCCAGCACTCTTCAGGCCAATTTTTCTTCCAAATTTGGTGAGTGGGATGAACAATCCGCTTTGTATATCAACACATTATAGGTAATCCGAGTCTTGGGAAGCACGAACACTCTATGCTTCGACCAACTCTTTAATCAATTTTTGATCCATTAACAAGTGGAGGTGAGGCTACGAGTACTTCTAAGAGTGTACCGATTAGAAGCCGTTCGTACATACCCAAGTTACGTTGCATCACTACAAGCTCCACATCCTTCCAACAAATAGAAATTCCTTTGTTGTGTACCAAGCGTGCAACTTCCCTCCTGAAGGGGTCCAAGGAACCCTTTCTAGATTTTGAGAGCCAGGGGTGTGCTAGCTCCTCTATGCCGCCTCCAAGCTTCAGGAGTGTCCAAAAGGGTGCAAAAATCTTGTCCTGCATGGTGGCATAGATGGTCGAGTGCACCTTATACATTTGTGTTTTTTTTCTTTTTTTTCTTTTCTTTAGTGTTTTATTTCCTCTTTAGAGTTTCTTTTCACTAAGCACTTTGTATATGTACTCTGTAGGTAGTGAGTTTAATTTTTTTAGAGCCATTAGGAAAGCCTTTTAATGCAAATACTCTTGCACGATAATCTCTTACATTGTTTGAGTTTCCTCTCCTCTTGATTTTCCTTCATAAAATCAACTCAAAAGTCACAAACCAGCTCAAAAAGTAGAGTTAAATTTCGTAAAATAGCTTGCAACTGTCCCCAAAGAGTTGGTCTAAAGATAAGGCTCTGGCCTCTCAACCTACCAGTTGTGGGTTCAAACCCCCTTTGGGCCACACTGGAGAGGGACACCTTGTGCTCACCTAGTGTTCACGTTGCTAGGGCTCTTGCCCTTGGACACTCGAGTGCATCCTCCTCCTGGGGTGGCTCTGTAACATTTAATGGCCTAATAACTTGTGTGTAGCGGAAATGAGCATGAACATAGTGGGCATTTCATTAGAATAGATTCCTAATGAGAATTACAAGAGTGCTTGGGTGGAGCGAGCAACAAAAAGCATAACACCTAGTTAGATAGCATCGACAATACTTTGAAAAGAGAGAGAAATTAAGCTAATGACAACAGTTGAGGACCGGATTTTCATGGATCCGGTCCCCCCTCCAAAAGGCTTTGTATTATGGTTTCTCCCATCAAGAGAGACATTGTACAATACAATTGTTTGTGTTCCTTCAAGACTAGCTAGTGCAATGAAGATGAAAGCTTCATGCACTAAGCAAAACACTTAGCAAACACAACTTGAATTATCCCCGTTCTCAGACCCAAGACCTCACACACCTTCGAAGATGGTGAGAGCTAGCAGGGTATGAGAGTAGATTGAGAGGAAGAAGGAGTATCTTACGAGAAAGATGTACATCTCCTCACATAATCACTCATATTAGCATAGCTTAGCTTAGTAATTAGCTTGGTAGAGGAGATGAGCATGCATTGAAGCTTGGCTCTTGGTTGGATTTGCATCCACATGCCAAGAGAGTGTTGATGTAAGCTTCTATCTCACAAGCTTGGAGTAGGTGATGAGCTCTCCATTAAAGCTTGGGAAGAGATAGTCTTCTTTTCTTCACACATGAGATTGTGTGAGTGTGTGTGTGTTAATGCCTTGCAAAAATCAGCCCCCTCTCTCTCTTGGGCGAGCCCCCTTACTATTTGCTCTTCCTGCAGCCTCATTGGCCCTCCCCAAGTCAAGCTAATCACAATTAAGCAGCATAAGTGATAGCCTTCTGACATGTGTCCCCCTTTCCCCTTTTGTGAGAGCTTTAGGTAATTAAATAATTAAACTAAACTCTCATTGGACCCCTTTGCCTCCTGGCCAATAGGAATCAGGCAAGCCATGGGGCTCATGAATGCTCATTGGACCCTTTGGGAGACTGCCCAATAGTCTTCTAGGAGACTTAATTCTTATTGGTTTCTTTTATTAAATGTTTTTAAATTAATTAAACTAGATTTACTCTAGCTTAATTCTCATTGGTCCACTTCAAGGGTCATCCAATAGGAATTGGGCACACCTTGTGGGCATCTGGGCTAGGGAGCTGACATGTGTCCCTAATTCCCTTTGTGTAAAGGGGCTTGTGTGTGTGTGTGTGTGTGTGGGTGTGTGTGTATTTCTCTCTCATCCCCTAGAAGAAGGGCTCGCCCCCTCCCATGTAGGGACGTGCATTGACTTTGGAGAGCACACAAAGCATCCAATTCCCCCTAAGCTTTAACCCTTTGGGCACAACCTTTGAATTTTGGAAGTCTTAATGGGCTGAACCTTAGGGTCTTTTTAGCCCATTGTTGCACATGGCTCTTTTGCAGATGGCCCCCCCTTTAGATCCCTATTTTCCCTCCTTTGGATCCCTACTGTGGCCGGTCTGCTAGCTTAACCAATATTCTAGCTTTTTCTCCCCTGGCACTTCCCCACATTAAATGATCAGTTTAATATGAGAAAATCATTTAGGAGAATTAGATATTGATTATTATGATAGGCTCACTCGAGGAGGAGGTTCCTAGCTCGTTGCTACGAGTTCTCTCCATTGTTCCCAGCACGTGGTGCATCAATTAGGTGGCCATGGTGATGCCTAATTGTGGCTCTTGCCCGATGGTATGCGGCCCTTGCCCGACCATGAAACATGGCTAATATTTGGAAGGGATAAGCAACTCCCCCTATGAGACCTCTAGTGTGTCGAAACAAAAAAGCTTGCAATCCCAAATCCATGCCTTAAAAAAAAGGACACTTTCATGGTTATTAAAGGACCCAAAAAGGAACTCCCCCATCTTTACATAATAAATGCGAAAAAATGAACTCATTCTTTTTTCATATAATGGCCTCTTTATTCTGCATTCTCCATAGCATGTGCAAATCGATGAGAACGCATTTTTGTATCCCCTTGTATTTAAAAGTCTCAAGCCACCAAGGCTTTTTCATTACAAGCTTTGATAAGTATACACAAAAACAATGACATTGGGTATATAACTGAAAGTTATGGGATTTACATGAGTGCATTATAATACAAAAGGAGAAACAGCTCCATCGTCCAGCTTCATCAGAAAAAAGGGTTTTATCTAGTAATGTTGGATTTCCCTTCTCCTACACAAAAACAATGACATTGGGTATATAAATGAAAGTTATGGGGTTTACATGAGTGCATTATAATACAAAAGGAGAAACATCTCCATCGTCAAGCTTCATCAGAAAAAAGGGTTTTATCTAGTAATGTTGGATTTCCCTTCTCCTTCCCTCTGATAGCCCAAAGTGTGATGCAACCATAAGATTGGAGTCCCCAAGTTCGAGGTTGAGCATCACCCTTTCAAACAATTTAGAGGAATCAAACGTGTGGATGGTGGGAACAATCCTAGGTAGTAACAACGGACAGTTACCATAGTAATTGTAACTATGCACAATCACTCAGAGGCCTATAAATAGAGTCCATTACTTCATTTTGAGGCTCTGTCAGATCCCATATCAGCTACATTGTATTATTCGTGAGCCCAAATCCTTGTAACTTGGAACTGATGTACTCTTGTAATCTGACTCCCACTGAGTTACCATCATTGTGCTTGTCTATTGATTGTTATTAATACACAATTCCAATTCCACCTTTTCAGTCCAGTCTTCATTTCTTGTTTCACTGTCATTACAGTCTTGTCTTCCAGTTATGTCTGATCTGGTCTTAAGTCTATTGTTTGGTATGAACTAACTCTAACTACCAACCTAGAATAGCTAACTGGAAGTGTCCAGCTCATTCCATTTTAGCAATCACGGCGGCATGAGTGAATTTTCTCTTGATAGTTGAACTATCTCCCAGTTGTGTTAGAGACATTATAACCCATTAGAGATGCCACCCATAAAAGTTACACGAGGTCGAAGGCCAGCTACCCGATTCATGGATTATCCAAACCATAACAATCCAATCCAGGAGGAATCAGAGCAAGGCTCCAAAATTTAAAAAGAACATATAATCAGACAGATGTTCCCCCAAAAGCCAGGGACAATTACTGAATCAAGGGATTCCCGGAACTCAACTCATTCCAGGAGAAGGAAGGTAGAATGGGTTGAACATAGAAACCGATCCTAGCAAATCCAAAAACACACTAAAGACAGTGAGGGCAGTAAAGAGAGTCATCAATAAGGTCATAAAAGAAGAATGCAGAAGATACAGTGTCTGAAATTGAAATAGTCAGCGATTGGATGTTGATACATACCACTACAGAAAGAGAGGATCGAAAGAGAAGAAACCAGTTCACAAATCCAGAACTAGTGACACTGAGCATTCTAGTAATCTAAAAATCTCCTTCCCAGTATTCAAAGGTGGAAACAAGGACGATGTAATGGAAATGGCCTATGAACTTTGAGAGTAGCAGAATTAGGAAATTCGATAAAGCACTTTTGTGAGATTACTTTGTGAGCATAGCGGGTGAACTTAATTGATGGTAGCAACATAAACATGGTACTTAGTTAACTTGGCATGAACAATACTTTTGCAAGAGAGAGATTTTAGAGAACATGACAATAGTTGAGGACCGGATTCATACGGAGCCGGTCCCCCCTCCAATAGGCATTTGTGTTATAGTTTCTCCCATCAAGAGAGACTTGGTAAATACAATCTTTATGTTCCTTGTGACCTAGGTGATGCAATGAAGATGGAAAGCTTCATGCATCACAAACATAATGTAAACTTTGTAGAAAGCATTAACTATCCCAAGCCTCAATCCCAAGGCCTCAAACACCTTCGAAGGTGGAGAGAGCTAGCGAGGAATGAGGGTAGGGAAGAGGAAGAAGAAACATTCCATAGGAGAAAGAAATAGTTTCTCACTTATCATCACTCTTCTTGCTAGCATACATGATAGCATAGTAATGAAGTTGAAGAAGATGGCAAGCTTAAGCATTGAAGCATGGCTCTTGGTTGGATTTGCATTCCATAGCCAAGAGTGTTGGTGTAGGCTCTCACTTCTCACAAGCTTGGAGAAGGAGGTGGAGTTCCTCAACTTTCACCAAGTGAGCATGAATCCACAAAATGAGTGTGTGTGTGTGTGTGTGTGTGTGTGTGTGGTGTATATCTCCCCAACACTCCCCTTGCTTGCTTGGGGCCAGTTGTAACTTTTACACATATTTCAAGCTCATTGGACCCCTCTCCCCCCTAGCCAATCACATGCAGCATGCATCCAAGTACATGGGTAGTCTTTGGACAAATGTCCTCCTTACCCCTTCGAGAGAGAGAGAGCTTGAAAATATCTATATATTTTTTGGATGGAACTAGAAGCTCATTGGACCCCTCTTTAGCCCAACCAATAGCATTCAAGCACACCATGTGGTTAAGCATAGGGAGAGTCTGACATGTGTCCCATGTGCCCTTTGAGAAAAGGGGTTCCCTTTGGGTGAGTGGAAGGTTAAGTCAAAGATTCCCCTAACTTTGGGACTTTCATGCATAAGAAGCTTCTGAAGCACCTTCCTCATTAAGTTTGTAGGGTCTCTTTTTGACTCAAGCACCTTACCCCCCCATGCATGGGAAGCTTGTCAAGCACCTCCTCATTAAGTTTGTAGGGTCTCTTTTTGACTCAAGCACCTTACCCCCCATGCATGGGAAGCTTCTCAAGCACCTTCCTCATTAAGTATGACAAGCACCTCAAGTACCTTAGTCATCAAGCATGACAAGCACCTTAGTCATCAAGCACGCACCTTAATCATCAAGCACGACAAGCACCTCAAGCTTAGGTCGGGTTTCCACCTCAAGCTCAACCCTAGCTTGCCTAAGGTCAAAGGAATTTTAACACTAACTATTGGAGGTATTTAATGAAGCTAACCCTAACGTCTTTTAAGCTCCATTAGATGCACGTTGCTCTTTGATAGAGTACCTCCTTTTGGACCTGTATTGAGATGTAACCATCTCTCCTCTTGGTCCCCTGTTGAGGTAAGTTTAGAAGCACTTATTGCACATTGCTCTTTGGTAGACCGTCTCCTTTTGGAACCCTATTGAGATACAACCATCTCTCCTTTTGGTCCCCTGCTGAGATAGGTCTAGAAGCACATGTCTCTATTCTAACTCTTGTTCCCGTTTATTCTCCCACATTAAATCATCGGTTTAATATGAGAAAATCATTTGGGTTAGTTAGGTATTAGATTTTATGACATTACCTCTCTCTTGAAATCATAGTCATCCTCGACTATGAGGTAAAAGAGATAAAGCCATAGTCATTAGTCAATTTTTCTTAGCGGGTAGAGGATCCCTTTTTACCGTAAGACATCATTCCGAGATGGATGACTAATCCATTTGGTGCTTGGGAGACATAGCTGTCGCAAGCATGTCTGCTCTTTAGTCCATATCATACTTCCAAAGTAGAGTGGCAAATTCTACTTGGTGTTTGGGAGACATCGTCACCACAAACATGATTCTAAGCATGCATACTACTTAAATTTGTGCACAATAAAAAGAGAACTAGTCTTATAAGACAAAAACAAGTGCAACATTTTTAAGCATTGACAAGGTTTATATTATCCTAAAGTTAGGTTTCTTGCATCCATTTAGCATCTTTAAAAGGATAATTCTTTAACTTAATAAGATATCATCAGATAATCTTACCGTTTCTTAATACCTTGTTTTCATGTCATAGGATGGACTCAGGTTGAAGTACTTCTTCTTGATCTTTGATTTTTGGAGGGTCTGCAACAACTATTGCTTCTTTTGGTGGCGCTCCTTTGTAAGGCTTATGTAGGTTCTCATGGAAAACATTGTGCATGAGCAAATGGTGGGGCAAATTCAATTGATAAGCCATCTCATTGACTGGATTAAGAATTTTGAGGACCATAGTATCTTTTTGCTAGTTTAGCATCATACTCTTGAGCCTTGAGAAACTTTAGCAAGACCCAATCATTTTCCTTAAAGGCTAAGGCTCTTCTGTGCTTATTAGCACGGCAGCCCTTTTTGCCTTTGCTTTGAGATGGATGTAACCTCTTTAATCTTTGGACAAGATTCTTGTGAGTCTTGGCTATATTCATCAGTAGTGAAGATCTCTCATGTACTTTAAGTAGTAAGGGGATTTTGGATCTTCCCTCTTTAACCTCAAAGGGTGCTTTCCCCATAGAAGTATGTACAATGTCATTGTACGCATACTCTATAAGAGGTAGGTACTTCTCTAATTGAGAATGTTGATCTACATCCATGACATAGGCTTTTAGTAGATTCAAGAATCATTAAATTAGTTATTTCACTTTGGTCATCCGTTCGGATGATAGGCCGAAAGAGAGATTTAATTTACTTCCCAGCTTCTCAAAGAGACGCTTCCAAAAATTATTGGTCATTTTAGGATCTTTGTTCGACACTATGGATGCTGGCAAGCCATGATACTTGAAAATTTGAGATCTAAAGAGGGTTGCCATTTGATGTGCCTTAATAGTCTTTTTGACAGGTAGAGTGTGTTTTCTTGTTAAGCCAATCGACTGAAACAATCCAAGTTGCTTCCCTCGATCAAATTTCAACTTTTGGTATACCATGCATTTTGAAACATACTCTTGTATGTTTAATTTTCATGGTAGACCAACACAAAAACATTTCTACTCCTCGCAGAGTAGATTATGGGATCCATCTTTGCCCCGCATAAGGAGAAGTATGGGATTCATATATGACTTTGTTATTGTATGGGTGATTAACACATAGCCTATTGCTGTTTGGAAGATAATCTTCCTTAAAGGTGAATATTTCTTTTTTCTTCCCTATTGCAAAGGCTGTAGTTACGTACTTAAATTCTCAATCAGTAGCATACTCATCTATCATAAAAACTAGATCATTGTGAGTTGCTATAGACACCACATTTACCCTTGGTCGTTCTGAAAGTGCATCGACCACTTGATTGTGCTTGCCAGCGATGTGAGCAATATAAAATTTAAATCGCAAAAGAAAATTTGCCCACCTCATTTGTTTGTCGGAGAGCTTGGTTTGCATCATGAAGTTCTTGAGGCTTTGTGATCCATTCGTAGGATGAATGGAGTCCCCAAGAGATAGTGTTTCCACGTGTTTAGGGCAATGTATAGAATAACTAGTAGCTCTTTTTTGTATTTGCCCAATACTCACTTATCGAAGTTGAGTCTTTGACTCTCATATGCTATGGAATGCTCTTCTTGAAGCAAAATAGCTCCAAGGAAATTACCACAAGCACCACATTGGACCTCAAATGGCTTTGAGAGATCTAGTAGTGTGAGTACACGTTGAGAGATAAGATTCTCCTTAAGCTTCTTCAAAAGCTTCTTGCACTTTTGTAGTCCATGAATACTTAACGTTCTTTTTTGTTAAGTCATGTAATGGGCTTTAGCGAGAACTGTTTTAATGAAGCATCTATAGTATGCACACATAATTATGAAGCTTCGAACCTCCTGTAGATTCCTTGGATTAGGCCATCCTCTTATTATCTCTAACTTTGTTCGATCCATACGAGTGCCATCCTTACGGATAATGTGACCTAACTATTGAATCTCTTGTAGGAAAAATTCACGGTTCTTTTGATTAATGAAAAGCTTATTCTCTCACACAACTTGAAAAATTACCTGGAGGTGTAGCTTGTACTCCTCAAGAGAATTTGAGTGGGCTGAAGATTTTTGCCCATCATGAGTTTGAATGTGGCTGGAGCATTTATCAGGCCAAAACTTGTAATTTATCAAATAGATCTACTACCCACGGCATGGGAAATCTATTTTTGATAGTAATCTTATTTAGTCACTACTATAGTCAATGTTTCGTCTTTATTTTGCACTAAAAGCAATGGTGAACAAAATGGAGAGGAGCTAGACCTCACCATCCCTTTTTCCATCAATTCATGCACTTGCCTCATGATCTCCTCTTGTTGAGCTTGTGAAACTCGATAAGGAGGCTTGTTAGGCAGTGAGCTTCCTGGTAGGAGCTCAATTGCATGGTCATCATCCTTCATTTTAGAGGTATCTCACTAGGGATGTCATCAATGAAAACATCTTAGGATCCATTTAGGAAATTAGACAACTGTAATTCCTCTTGATTCCCTTTATTGCAAGGATATGGTGTTGCCCGACTCATTAGCATCTATGTAAATGCTCTCTTCCCTGTAGGTGAAGTAAATTCTCCTTTCAGAAAACTTCATGTTGGAAGCCATGAGGTTAAACCATGGTGCCCCAACAATAACATTCTCATGTTTGAGAGGGGAGATGAAGAAATCTTTTTTGTCCACATAGCCTTAATTTTCCAATTAAGGAAGTAACTGAGACGTCTCGTCCCTTGATAGCTCCATTGGCTTTCAATGCATCTCCCATTTTGTGGGCTTGTATACCTAGCTTAGTGGTAAACTCCGTGCATATGAAGTTATGAGAAACAAAATAAAGGCATCATGCTCTTCCATCTTTCCCCAAGCATAGGAAAGGAGAAATCCTTGGCAATGAGCATCCTCTTTTGGAGCTTCAAACATAGAGGCTCTAGGAGTCTCATTGCGAGCAATTCTCTTGGGGCAAGGACGATAACCATGGCCTTGCTCCCCACACTTAAAACATTTGTGGTCCTTACAAAAATCTTCTAGCTCTTTAGAAGAGAGTTTATATTTACCTTTGTAAACTCCCTTCTCCTTGGACTGATTGTTGTTGTTGTTGGAATAGCCTTGGTAAGAATTTTGGGCATTAATTTTCCCCTTGGAATCACTTTTGTCTTTATGTTCCATGGACATGACATTCCATCTAGCCGCTTGTTGGGAATTGATGTGCGAAGCAACCATGGTGTGGTGGATTACTTTGGTGAAGGACTATGGGTTAACTGTTTCCTCTTGGGAGGAGTTGGCGATTGTTTAGTCTGCCTTCTTTGTAAAGCCACATCTTCGGAGGAATTTAGGGATTCATTACTTTCTTGATCTTTGGATTCCTCCTCTTGTATGGCAGAGAGTCTTCTTTTGGGAGTCTCATCAAGAGACCTCCTAAGCTCTCTCTCCTCTTGGAGAGGAAAGGAAGTCTCATAAGCAAGAAGTTGTTGAGTAACTTCGGCTTGCAAAGTGGGGTTGCCCATAGCTTGTTGCAACCTAGTGACAAGGTAATTAAGAAACATGGGGCATCATCATTAGCACCTTTATGTGCAAAATCAAAGTTATCAATGTTCATTTTACTCTCTTGCTTAGTGTCAGCCATGTTAATTAAACTTATGTGTTTACTTAGTGTATGCTTTGGCAATTCAAAACCTTAGTTGCTACTCCTCTTAGCCTTTGAAATTAGGAACTTAAGTACCTATACCCACGGCTCGAATTGGTTAATTATAGAGTAGTGGAGTGAGTCTAACATAGCGAAGTTGCCGAGGGATAGCTCCTTTCGGACTTCCTATGGTTCAATAATTGTAAAGCCATAGGCAAGTTTAAAAAGACTCCATTATAAAAACCAAAGCTCCCAAGGTCTGCACCATTTCCCACATAGTGGGCTCAACAAAACCGATAATAGATCACAATTCTGAAGGGGATCGGGGAGCACCACAGACGGAGAGTGAGAGAGAGAGAGAAGGAGACACACACGATGTGGGTGGGGAGACTCCAAAGAGTGAGCAGCCCCCTATACACTTATGCTATGTATAAGGTATACAAGTCAGTGGACGCCCAGACTCTGGGCGGCCGGGCAAGGCACAGACGCCTATACCCCAACAACCTCCCACTTAAAGGCGACTGTGCATTTAAGCAAGAGAACCTAGTCTAAAGACTACAAAAGGTGAGAGAAAACCGCTCTCAACCGATGCCCACTGGCTGGCTGTGATCGTGTGCATCCGGTAGTCCTGCTCCCGTGTAAGTCCATACACCACCAGACGTACCGCACACGTACTGCAAGTATGTACGCAATACCTGCATATCTCCCTCGTGCACTATGCCATCATCAGTCAACAAACGACTGACAACCCCAACTGCAAATGCTCCCACTACAGCTGCGATATCTGGTCTCAAGATCAGCATCTCATACATGAGACCACCGAATGCCGATGCAATGCTAGCGGGCCCTGCTAGCTCTACGGAGCATGCATCAACATATATATCCTTGGCAATAGGCATCTCTGACTGACAAGGCGTGTCAGCCAGATGCATCTCCTGACTGTCCACAAAAGACGCATCAACCTGTCGTGCAACCTCAGAGAAAACCAGCTGCTCTAGGTGTCTGCTGGAAGACATATCCTGCACAACTATATCCCCATGCTCACTGTCGAGCATAGAAAGGAATGACTGCATAATCGCTGACATCTCAGCCTCCTCTGCAATCATCCACTGTAAACATGACCACTCAATTTGCTGTGACTCACTAGAGCTCTCATGCTCTAACTCCGTATGCATAGACTCTTGCACAACGTCCTCCTGTCGTGACTCACTAGAGCAAGACTGCTCTACCTGTCTATCCTGCATAGAAGTATCTTGCACAACTGACTCTCTGCTTTGCTCAGTCACTAGCAAAGCATGCATGTCCGCCTCTATCACCTCTCTGTGTGACTGCTCAAGTCGTGCCCCAACTGTGTGCACAACGAGCTCACTACTCTGCACTCCATGCAAAGTACCCTGCAACCCATGAGCAAAAGAGACTCGCCTGCTCTCTCGCTCTCTACCTGGCTGCATGATCACGGAGACAACACCGTCTCTCACGTGATCCACATGCAATGGGTAACCTGTACCACTCCTGGCACCTCTCGCAATCACTAGCGAACCCAAATGCATCACAAAATCTCGCTCTCGTAGCGAAATCTGACATCCACAATCTCTAAGCTGACCAATCGAGATCAAACTCACTGTCAAATCTGGTACATAGCGCACATGTCGTAACAAGTAATATGCACCACTCGGTAATGACAGTCTCACATCTCCTGCACCTGCTATCGCATGCACCGATCCATCGGTCAAACGTACACTGCCAAGCATCCCGCTAGAATAGCTACAAAACCATGCACGATGCGGCGTGACATGAAACATAGCATCTGCGTCTAGCAACCACTACGAAGGGAGTGCACTATCCACATGTATAGCATCTCGTGCATAGCTCGAGGTAAAAGTGACATCCCCGTCACTAGTATACTCCGACACTACATGTGCCTCAACTGTCAAAGCAACTGAGTCCATGGCATCACTACATACATCTCTGAGACTGCCATGTCTCCTACGATGTCGGATACGACGAAAACAACGCCGTCTAACGTGTCCAGAATGACCACAATACCAACATGTCACCTGTCGGCGTGCTCGTGAATGTACATGTCTCACACAAGTCCGTGATGACTCATATCTATCATACATTTCATGTAATCTGCACCAAAGTGCTCTGGAAGTAGTCTCATACATAACAAGAGCATATACAGATTCCGCAAGGTGCAAAGAGAGTGTAGATAGTGCCATCTCCTCTAGCTCCTGCCACTGATCGTCAGACATGTTTGAAGGTCTACCTGCATCACCACTCAATGGTCGATGCAACCCTCGCTGTGTCAATGCATCAAGCATACAATCTCTCCATGCCGCAAAGTCTGACCCATCAAACACGCGCATCTGTGAGAGGTCACAATCTGATCGATCACCTGTCTCTGCCATGAGCACAAGTAGCAAGCTAGATAGCAAAACCACCTCACCAACAACACCTGGAAACTGTCTACAAATATGGCCAGAAACACAATGTAAAACCTGTGAGACACACTCCAAAATAGAGCTCCCGCAATGTCAATACAAGCCTCGCATGCTCTAGTATCACACTGCAATCTGTGAGCTAATCACCAAGCCCACACTGTGCGGTATCGATGCATACACACGCACAAATCTCCCACCTGCAGAGAACACCGCACGCAAATGCTGAGTGCAACCTGCAATCTCTACCTAGATCGCATAAATGATACGCATAAAACTCCTGGGAAAATTTCGCCAGAGTTTCGTCAGTAAACCGGCCACAAAACCAGTAACCAAACTGACTGCATGCTCAAAACCATGAGCAACCAAAGCGCATCAAACCGTACTCCAAATGCATGCACCAAATCTCCACACTTTGCATACATCATTGCAAACACCTGCAAATCTAGTACACAAATATCTGCTCTACCTGTGACTGCCAAAAAACATACTCGAGGCATACATTGCCGAGCTCAAAATGCAATCACATTAGTCTCCCTGAGCATCAAACCACATAAGGCATACATCGTATCCTCCCACCTGTGAGGAAACTTGCAGCAAATATCACTCTCACATCTGAGAGCAAGCCATGTGTGAAATCCTCGACACACAATAAACAATGCTGCTGCAGAAAATTCAGCGTTCAGAATTTTAAAATTCTGATATAACGAGCGCGTCCGGAGTGTGCCAAAACCCCAAGGTAGACTCCTGGATCACATGTATCCGAGTCCGAGTGTGCAAAATATGCCAAAAACACTGTTTTCGGCCCAAAAACGCAGCAAAAACTTGCTGCTGCTGCAGAAATTTCAGAGGTCAAAATCAGCTCAAATGGACATCACCATTGCGTCCGGAGCGTGCCAAAACCCTGACCTAAACTCCTGGATCATGTAGATCTGACTCTGTATGACGGAGCTACGCAAAAAACTGTGTTTTAGAGCCCGAAAATGGCAAAAACGAGTTACACACAGTCTTGAACCTGCTCCTGCTCCACTCTGCGTGATGCAATGTCCTCTCAATGCAAGCTCCAACACAAGAGCTCTGCCACAACAGCATCCAAGCACTCGAATGTCAAGCTCTCCTCCGCCGAGCACTTCTCTAACGAGCTCCACTGAGCTCAAAAGCTCCTCTCACCAAGGAAGCCGCAACCGCCTCCTCGACCAAGCTTGACCACACCAAGCTCCTAAGCTCCAAAGACAATGCTCCTCAAGCTAAAATCGCTCTCCGTGAAACTCCACTGTCGAGAACGAGCGAGCTATCGCCTCGAAGCTCTCAAAGCCGTCGTGCTCTCCGCAGTCACCATAGCTCTGATACCAATTGAAGGGGATCGGGGAGCACCACAGACGGAGAGTGAGAGAGAGAGAGAAGGAGACACACAAGATGTGGGTGGGGAGACTCCAAAGAGTGAGCAGCCCCCTATACACTTATGCTATGTATAAGGTATACAAGTCAGTGGACGCCCAGACTCTGGGCGGTCGGGCAAGGCACAGACGCTTATACCCCAACAAATTCCACTAACCCTAATATAATTAACAAAATCAACCATAAATAGGCTACTTAAGGACCTTTCTTCTTAAGAAAGAAAAGAGAAACCAAATGCTATGATACCAATGTAATGGAAATGGCCTATGACCTTTGAGAGTAGCGGAATTAGGAAATTAGATAAAGCACTTTTGTGAGATTACTTTATAAGCATAGTGGGTGAACTTAATTGATGGTAGCAACGTAAACATGGTACTTAGTTAACTTCGCATGAATAATACTTTTGCAAGAGAGAGAGAGAGAGAGAGAGAGAGAGAGAGAGAGAGAGAGAGAGAGAGAGAGAGGGAGTTTAGAGAACATGACAATAGTTGAGGACCGGATTCATACGGAGCTGGTCCCCCCTCCAATAGGTATTTGTATTACAGTTTCTCCCATCAAGAGAGACTTGGTACAATACAATCTTTGTGTTCCTTGTGGCCTAGATGATGCAATGAAGATGGAAAGCTTCATGCATCACAAACATAACATAAACTTTGTAGAAAGCATTAACTATCCCAAGCCTTAGTCCCAAGGCCTCAAACACCTTCGAAGGTGGAGAGAGCTAGCGGGGAATGAGGGTAGGGAAGAGGCAGAAGAAACATTCCATAGGAGAAAGAAATAGTTTCTCACTTATCATCACTCTTCTTGCTAGCATACATAATAGCATAGTAATGAAGATGAAGAAGATGGAAAGTTTAAGCATTGAAGCATGGCTCTTGGTTGGATTTGCACTCCATAGCCAAGAGTGTTGGTCTAGGCTCTCACTTCTCACAAGCTTGGAGAAGGAGGTGGATTTCCTCAACTTTCACCAAGTGAGCATGAATCCACAAAATGAGTGTGTGTGTGTGTGTGAGCTATATCCCCACAGCACCCCCCTTGCTTGCTTGAGGCGAGTTGTAGCTTTTACACATGTTTCAAGCTCATCGGACCCCTCTCCCCCCTAGCATTCAAGCACACCATGTGGTAAAGCATAGGGAGAGTTTGACATGTGTCTCATGTGCCCTTTGAGAAAAGGGGTGGCCTTTGGGTGAGTGGAAGATTAAGTCAAAGATTCCCCTAACTTTGGGACCTTCATGCATAGGAAGCTTCTCAAGCACCTTCCTCATTAAGTTTGTAGGGTCTCTTTTTGACTCAAGCACCTTACCTCCCCATGCATGGGAAGCTTCTCAAGCACCTTCCTCATTAAGTATGACAAGCACCTCAAGTACCTTAGTCATCAAGCATGACAAGCACCTCAAGCACCTTAGTCATCAAGCACGACAAGCACCTCAAGCTTAGGTCGGGTTCCCACCTCAAGCTCAACCCTAGCTTGCCTAAGGTCAAAGGACTTTTAACACTAACTATTGGAGGCCTTTAATGAAGCTAAACCTAAGGTCTTTTAAGCTCCATTAGATGCACGTTGGTCTTTGATAGACTACCTCCTTTTGGACCCGTATTGAGATGTAACCATCTCTCCTCTTGGTCCCTTGTTGAGATAAGTCTAGAAGAACTTATTGCACATTGCTCTTTGGTAGACCGTCTCCTTTTGGACCCCTATTGAGATGCAACCATCTCTCCTTTTGGTCCCTTGCTGAGATAGGTCTAGAAGCACATGTCTCTATTCTAACTCTTGTTCCCGTTTATTCTCCCACATTAAATGATCAGTTTAATATGAGAAAATCATTTGGTTAGTTAGGTATCAGATTTTATGACAGGCGATCTTGATGTTCATATTCAAGCATTTGAACAATATGCAGAACTTAAAGATATAGTTGAACATGAATGGGGGGAGTACTTTCCACAGACATCGAAAGAGGTAGCTAGAAAATGGTATTACCATTACCCAACCTGCCAACTTGGATCATACAACAATATTATCAAAGCGTTCAGACTGGAGTATTCAGATAATAGAGGAGATGAAGACATCTTATGTAAGCTCGACAAAATCAAGCGAGGGAAGATGTCGGTCAGAAGTTATGTTGAAAAGATCAAAGAATTAACAAGACAGTTACAAGAACCTCCTTCTAAAAAAAAGGATGAGAGCTTGGTTTCTGAATGATTTCAAAAGTAAGAAATTAAAGGAACAAGAGGTACCAACACCAACAAAGAACTTCAATGAGTTGGTGCAAAGAGCTCTGTAAATTGGAACAACAAGCTAAGAAAGAAAAAGGCTGTAAGGAAAGACAGTCCAATGATAGCATGAAGAGAGTTCCAACTCCAGCTCCATCTCAAGTTTATCTAAAAGTGAGTCGGATAATAAGGGCAAGGGGAAGATGAAAGGATCCTAGAAAGTAGAAGACGTGTCAAAGCAGATTGTTGAAATTGCCAAAACAAGACCATCAATGAAGAAGATGGAAATTTGGTGCTCAAATTGCATGTCAAGAGATCATAGGTCTAATGAGTGCTCTGTAAAGCCTATGGTCATGTTTTGAACAGCTACAACATCATAATCCATAATTTCAAGAAAGGTAAGAATTTATTAATGATTGCATTGACAAACCTTGAGGCAATCAAGGCAGTCGATGGGACTAAGCATAATGAATCTAGCATAAGTATTGGAGAAAATGGTATAGGCAAGGGCAGAGGCAGAGGTAGAGGAGACTTTGCAAAACAAATCTTTAATTACTACACGTGTGGAAAGTATGGACATATTGTAGCTCCATTCCCAAATACTCCAAAACCAGAAGAAACATACCAGAAGGCACTAGAGCGAGTGCCGCTCAGGGTAGTCGCCAAAAGTAAGAGTGTAATCATTGAAGACTTCTCGTATGAGAATGAGGGAAGCGGACTGTTGATGTCAGACCTAGGCTAAGGCCGGGCGGTAGGCCAAGGGCCAGGATGGACATGTGGTGAAGGGGGCCATATTATTAGCAGGCAGGGCCTATATAGGGCGTGGTTAGGTGGAGATTTGCATGCTTCAGTCCCCTCAGTCTTACATTGGTATCAGAGCCAGGGGAGAGGAGCAACGATGGAGGTGGGGGAAAGGTTGGCGTGGAGGATGATCTCTCTCTCTCTCTCTCTCTCTCTCTCTCTCTCTCTCTCTCTCTCTCAAGGAGGCATGGATTATGAGGAAGAATGCAGGGATTAAGCTTCGAGCTCGCTTTCTATGTCGTGTTTGAAGCATTGCAACAGGAAGCATGGTTTGCATGGCAGGGTTTTGACAGTGGATTCAACACCAAATGGTGAGAACAACCTCCTGTACATTAAGCCCTAGTGGAGTCGACCTCCATCGTTTTGCACGCAAATGGGGTTGTTAGCTCTGTGCTGGCATATTGAGCAAAACTTGCCACTGGTGCAAGGCTGGGGGAGCAACATAGAAGGCGATGCGAGCCCTGCTTGCTCGGTGAAGACTGCCACCATGCAAAGAGACAATTTATTTTTTGGCTTACCCTACTTTAGGGTAACTTTATAAAAAAGGGCTTTTAGGGAAGGTGCCCATGGGCAATTTTCCGAACTTCAATCCCAACCTCGGATACGAAATTGCAGAGCACACGGGGAGAAGTGCAACCAACATGCATGGGCCATGGAAAGTGTGCAAGGTGCAAGCAGGAAGAGCGTTGCAAGGGATGCCGTAATTGGCATGTAAACAAATTCAAAAAGTGAAAAGCTTCGGCATGGCCAACCTTTCAAGGAAAGCTGGATGCATTTTTCTCACAAATTCTAAGCAATTTTGAGGTTGCGACATGTTCCAACCATGACAAAGACCAGGGCGATTTATAAGGTTTGAGCTTTCATGTTCTTTTGGTTTTCATAGCCTTATGTATAAGATTGTATTGCAAGAGCAATTAATTATGTTAACCCTAAGAGATTAAGTATGAGTCAAGTTTGGCCATGATCAATGCATTACGTCCAATTGAGCTAGGCATTATCATGACTTGGACTAAGGAGCAAGGCTCCAATAGAGATAACCCATACAAGGGCTTTATGGCGCTCTAACGAGGCAAGGTTCTCTTGTATTACAGATAATTCAGGCATGGCATGTGCCTTATAAGGCAAAGTAATCGGCAAGGCCAATCATTAATTCTCTTCTAAGAAGCTGGCAATCAGAAACGATGAAGCTCAATGTGCGCGTATGTCGCATGTGTCAATGCAAGGAACTTGTCGATACACTATGTGCGAGCCACAAATGGATCCAAGCACACAACAAGCCTAAACTAGTAAGCTCAAAGATGGCGATGGTGTGTCACTCACCACTCTATGCTTGCTATCGTGGAGGATTCCTCGCCGTGAAGAAGAAGGAGACACCGCTACGCCGCGCTCAACTGCTTCACCGCCGTTGCAATGCTCGATCGCACACTCTCTCTCTCTCTCTCTCACGCATACACACACACAAGGAGATGAAGAAGAAGGAGGAGATAGAGCAAGAGCACTCTTCAATTGCACAAATGAGAGAATGAGTGAATTTTAGTTTAGTTGACTTTTATATGAGCTCGCCCCATTCACACTTGGGTGCCCATGCTTAGCCAACTAATCCCTTGAATGTTCCAGTTAGAGTGTTCTTCTCATCGGCGATCACTCTTACCCTTTTCCTATTGGACTGACAAGCCCGGTACCTGACTCTACCAAATAAATAATACAGCATCTGTCGTAGGTGATACGAATGTGCGTGAAGGTTAACATGCCCCCCTTCCTGATGTAGATTCCGTCCTCGGAATCTATTGAGTTGAAGCTCGTTTGTTGAGGTGGAAGAGCATTTGAGATGAATGTCCTTAGCCTTCTTCAGTCACTGCAAAATCAAACAACATTGGCACAGTAATTGCATTCTCATATACAATTAAAAATCATATGCAGTTTTAGGCAGAAAAATTGATTGGTAGCAGAATTCTAAACCATTTGTCAGCAATACACATTAAATTGCAATATAATCAAACGCATAAACAATTGGGAAGGTAAAAAACTAAACAAGTTCGGGGTCGCTAATTCAACGGTCGAAAGGCACCAAAGATCGACTATTAATACCATGGGTAAGCTTCTTAATTTTCTCTGGTCAATTAAGTTGTTTAATCGCGAGAGCCAAGTATTTCATGTTCGAGGACTGACTAGAGGCTATACCTAGAAGACCTTGTAGTTAAGCTACGATGAAAGGAATTTCTCATGAAATCATCGCCTGACTGATTAACTTTTCTTTGACCCCCCAAAGTCTTTTCACAGTGATTCAATTTTGATGTGTGTGCTTATTCTGTATGCCTTGAGGTTTTTGCTTTTCAAGGAAAAGCGCCCCCACAAGGAACCTCTAGGGCTCTAGCCATAGGCGATACATGTGAGTGAAGTACCAAATCAAGCTAAGATTTCTCTTCCAGCTTAAGATTTTACATTGTGGCACTTTGATTTTTTTGTTTGTTCGTTTTCAGCATTTTAATTTTGTAACTTTGGGGGGTCATATAACATTGTTACCCTCCCCAGGCTCATCACACTAGTAAACTCCCTTTATAATACTTAAGCTAAAGGTCAATAGGGACTAAGCCCACTAGAAAGCCCTAGTACATTTTCACACAATGCTGCCTAAATCGGATTAAGAACCTAAGTAACCATTAATTATTAGGAAGGCATTCCCCATGGTATTAAGAGAAGATCTCTAATGCCTAGCTTGGTCAAACTAGCTTAGTCGGACTGCTTGATTTTTTAAACCTAGACAAGTGATTATGACAAAAAATTACATTGAATTTAATGTTTGATACAAAGCAAATGTGTTGAATATTATGCTACCAATCACAATTAAACCAGACAAACATGGATGCAAAAAGATAAGGGGCAATGTTAATGGACAAGAAACACTGTTTGTGTTGATGGTTGCGCTTGATTTGAAATGTGAACGAAAGAAAAATTCCATGAAGGTCCAAATTCTAACAACATCAACACGTTCCTGTACACACGAGGAAACACAAAGAATACCTACCTCTAGGAGGCACATCAGTGGGAAGAAAGAACTTTGCTAATCAGTAAACTCTAAAACAAAAACACTCATATCGTACTAATCTTACCTACCCTCCATCACTCGAGTGATGAGGATCAAAGGTGTTTGATGACATAGGTTTCTGTTTCAATGTACCGGATGTAAATGTGTAGGTCTGGTCAATGTTTTGACTTTTATTGTGCATACTCGTTTGCTAATTGCTTTTGCTCTTTACTTTTTTTCTTTTTTGTGAGTATAAGGCTTTATATATACATTCCCTAAGATTGGTGATTGAGAGGTCAGGGAAACAAGGGTAAGAGGGAAATAATTCAATAGGCTGACGTGAATGAAGACTTCCCTCCTTCCTTGGGTAGGTCATACTGTTTGAAATGTGCTCGTCACCCTTTGAAACCAATTGTTCCAGTTGGTAATAGGTGAGGATTTTTGCCAATAGGTTTCTATTACCTAAGGTGCCTCATCAAGTTGCAAGGGTGGTAAGGTATTCTCCCAGGATCGAACCTGAAGTGGGTCATCAGGTGATTCTTGAACACTGGGAGGTGTGGATTCCTTTGTAGCTTTATGGAGGTCCACTATTGTAGGTGGAGGCTGTGGAGAAGCTTTCACCTCTATGGATGCATTATATGAGGAGCTAGAAGCTTCCATGGACTCCCCCCTTCCTGAGCTAGGTGGAACAAATCGTTCTTTCTTTGGTACCCAAACTAGCTCTGGAGCCGGTGTGTAGCATTTTGTGATTTTTTTTCTTTCCACGATCGTCAATTCTTTTTGAAGTTATAGGATTGGGCGCACATGGGTCAGGTGACCGGTAAGAACATAGTCTACGTTTTGGCACCCAGATTTGATCATTTCCTTGATAGTAGCCTTGGGCTTCCAATAGTTTTTTGGGAATCCATCGCCACGTTTTCTTACTTGCCTTGGAGCGAGTGGGACGTTTCTTACAAGGCCTCTGTTTTTTAGCACTAGCTATGGTCGCTTTAGAAGCTTTAGGGACCCACTTGTATGTTTTCTTTGTTATATGAGGATGAGTCTTGTTAGAAGCTATATGCATTGCTTCTAGCATATTTAAGGGTACGAGTGATGGCATTTCATCCCCCTCAGGTGTTACCTAGGTTGTCCCCCTATTTTCCCAAGTGTCTATAGTTGCTGCTAGGTGGACCCAATCCACATTGTCCGACTCAGTCATCCCAGGTAGTACATCCATATAAGGAGAATCTTCCCCAACATCAATGTCCGCTTTACACGTGTAACAATACTGCAATGGGGCCGAGTAAACTGTGGTGTCAGATCTATGATCAATTATAAACCTGTTTCCTAGAGGATGTGCTTGACCAGTTACAAGATCCACTCGAATGACAGAATCTTGGAACTGCAAGTAGACATGGTTTTTATACCAGTCATGCACCATTTTTTCTTCCCTCATGAAAGGACGTCCTAAGATCATCTCTGATGCCATAGTGTGTTTGGAGATATCCATAACTATGAAGGTAATTCTTATTTTATGTCCAAAGACCTTGATCTTGAGATCTTCTAGCATCCCAATAGGTTTAACAATAGACCCATTGGCCATCTTCACTACTATGGTTGTGGTCGCAAGGTGAGGTCTTCCCATAGTTTCCCAACAATTTTTAGTCACAATGCTAACCCGAGCGCCATCATCAAGGATTCCCTTCATCGTTAATCCCTTAGTAGTGATTGATATAGTTGCATTGGATTCATCACCCTCAAAGTATTGTCCCAACTTGTTAACAAGTATTTCTATAACAAGGTTCTCATCTAGGTTGGGTTGTGGATCTAAGGTTCCTCCTCTATTGGCATCTCCCCAGCTCCATCCATCTGTGCAAATTGTGGTAGCCCAAACTTTAGTTCTCTATTGAGGAAGGCTCGAAGAGCTGAGACTAGCTCAAGATCTTTATATAGATTGGACATGGTGGTGGTTCTAACTTCTGAAGACATGAAATCCATCAATTTGGCAATGTTTAACGGCACCTTTTGGACTTCAGTCCCTTGACGTGGGGAAGATGGGATCTCCATTTCTTTGATAGGATCAGGTAATCCCTCTGTAAACATTCTTTCCATCAAGAAGTGAGTACGCCCACCTTCCCATGACTTTAAGTCACTTTCTTCTTGGATGACACTAGGTATGGCTAAGGGTCTATGGACTTGGTGAGGTTGTTGTTGCGTAGTGAACACGGTGTCTGTATTCTGGATCTCTTAGGTGATGGTTCTAGATACCTTTGGGTATCTTCTACCAAACTCCTTAATTGCTTGACTCGCTCAATCTCCTCTGTAGGGTTTGGATAAGTTCCTATCTTCTTCTTGGATCCTGGCCATTGTGGCTCATGAAGATCTTCCTTGTTGGTTTCCATCTTAGTGGTCATTTTGGTCTCCATGGTTTCACCTAAATCAAAATCCTCTTCAGCATTGTTCATATATATGGGGTCGTCACCAGTCCCTATGTTGGTCTTTGAACTGGGGTCTGACTTCGTTGCTTTTTGCGATCTCTTCCTTCGTGTTTTCTTCTTTTTTTGAGATTGGGCAATTGATGCCGTGTCTCTTTCCTCAAGAATATAATTTTGTTTTTGGAGCATCGATCGTGTGAGTACGTTTACTGGTACCACATGTGTACTTTGTGATGGCTCCTCGGTAACCTCAATCAGGTTTAATGGCATGATCTTTGCTGCATTTGGATTATTTGGACATTGGGCAATCAAATGATCTATGCCACATCGATTACACATGAGTATCGGCATTGTAGACGTGTTCACTTGATTGGTTTGCATTAGTGTGGCGTTCTTTTGTAGCCTAATAGGACACTCGGCTACACGATGTGGACCTCCACACTCATAGCATTGAAGAGGTGGTCTCTTAGTAGTGTAATTGATATTTTGGCCTCTTGCCGCAAGAGCAACTAATTGATATACAGGTTTGACTTTTCCCCAATAGTCCTCCATGTAGTATTGTGGACTTTCTTCAAGCACATCCATCCCATAGGCAATATTAGGATCTATATCTTCCTCATAGCCTTCCAAACAAGCAATAGATGACTCACAATCCACTTGTTCACAGAAGTGATTCTCGGATGTGGTCGTTGCGGTCCTAACACTGGAGGTGGTAAGGGTGTTGTTTGAACAACATTTTGGGCCCTAAGGACCATGTGTTGTGCTGTTTGTTCAAGAGGTGGGGCCGGCATCAATGCAGGCACTCGAGGTGTGTTTGTCCATGCTAAGGTTGGTCTATTGGCCATCGTGCACTTAAATACTATGCAATCCTTAGCTTGATGACCCTACCTTCCACAGGAATTCCAATTCCCATTGAATTTTACTCTAAAAGTAGGGCATTCACTGGTACTATGCGGTCCATAGCATAGTGAGCACGATTGTTGCTCCCTTCTTGGATACATATGATTGTTTTGCAAAGCATGATTGTCTCTAAGACTCTCTTGAATAGCCTTGGTGAGATATGCTAAAGTCATCTCAGATATCTTTGGCTCCTTAGCAATAGGCTTTAATGTCATTGGCTGATGCCCTTATGCTTGCGAGCTAATAGATTTAGGCTCAACAGACACTCTTTCTCCTTGAATGATTAAATTATCCTCCAATTGGATCGCATTGGTGGTGACTACTTCCCAAGTGGTGATACCTCTAATGACTAGATCATTGTAGATATCCTCATGTCGTAACCCCCTAATGAATCTATCAAGCAATTGGTTATTGTTAAAGCGCTCATTTGGATTACAACGAGAATTCAAATGCTTCAAGCGACTAATAAAGTCTCTCACCGACTCTCCTTCCTCTCGTTGGGCTTTCTGGAGCTGAGAGCTTGGCTATTTGTACTGCCTTACTTCTAGGCTCTCTATCAGGTGTGTTACGCATATTCTTAGCAATAGATCGACCGATAGCTTGAGCAAATGTTGCCAAGTCACCTAAGTGAGCAGGAACTGTGGGTGGAGGTGCTCCAGAGACTATATGTGGAGTAGATATTGGCATTGGGCTTGGCGCATAGGAAGCCCTTGGGTTCCACGTTGGGTACGATGTTGTGCCATGTGGCGGTCCATAGTTCATATGTGTGGCCCTAGGCATAGCAGAAGTCGGATGTGACATGCTAATGCTAGCCGGTATAGTCCCATGGGAATAAGAGCTTGGGTGTTGTGGTTGTGGAGCATAGGGAGTTGAAACAATGGGAGGAGTAGGGACTACATGAGTACGAGGACCCATGGGTGTATACGATTGGTACCTACTTGTAGGTACTACTGTAGGCATTGAGCTACCATGTAGTGGTGCTTTACTAACAAATGAGGTCCATGGCGTGTTTCTCGGCATGCCCATCATTGGGGTAGGCATGGTAGCTCTGGTGTCATCAAGGGAAAGATGAGCTAGACTTGGAAAGGTAAAGCTATCACTTGTGGGCTCAGATTGCACTAAGACCCCTGGAGAAACAACATATGGAGGATCCATTGGACTTATCGAGGGAGTCTCCATTTGCGATAAGGTCAGTTGTTTAGCCTTCCCTATATCCAAGAATCTCATGAGACCCGTTGAAGGCATGTTGATCCCCTTGTTCTGTCTCCCTAACTCAATGACCCTATGGATGACTTCACAAACTCTTTGTTGTTGATCCTCCACACTAGTAGCACCCATTGTGGATTGTAGGACATCTAACCAACCCACATGATAGGTGTGACCCGTGTATAGGTCGGTTAGATTTTTCGTTTGTATTTCGTACTCCCAGTTCTCATTTAAGAACGCTCCATCTAGGATTGATGTGCTAGGGGTGTCCTTTGAGATAGATGCAATGTTGCTTTCTAAGGGTTGGCCCTTAGCAGTTGCTAAGTTAGGAGCACTCGATTGCTCTCCTAGCAAGGATATTGACATAGGAGCTTTTAATTTTAACTCTCTTCATTGCTCCGCCTTGCGTAAGTTCTCGATTTCCTTTTCCCTTGCTACAAGGATATACCACTCAACCTCTTGCACTTTGGTAAAGCTTCTACCATCAGGTAATATAACCTCAGAGGGAAATAGTTCTAAAGAGTCAGGAGGTGCAGTGAATGAAGTATTCACGTGCATATTATCTAAGGGCATAGGGTCTACGTTGGTCATGAATGGAGAATTTACTTCCCCACCCCCCTCATTTACATCATTAACTCCATGTTCAGAGCGAGTGGCTCTACTAAAGGTTTCCTTCAAGCAGCTAAGCACGCTCGGCCCGGACCGTGGGCCCATGGCATGCATGTCTTGGCTTAAGCTATCGGGATTAGGCATTGGGAAACCCTCCATGACGTCGTAGTCAGAGGAAGAGTCACTAGCCGCTATGTTCAGGTCTTGGTTTGTACTACCTTGGGTCCCCGCCGAAGGCCCAGAACCTAAGGTAGGTGGATATCGAGAACTCACGTAAGTCAAAATTCTCTCTAGTTGCTCCATCTCTAGCACACGACCAGAGCACAGATGCATGTGCCTTTGACAACCTACAAGCGTCGGCGAATAACCTTGAAGGTTAACCGCTTACTTTTTTAGGCGTCCATTTTCACTCATTTTTTTTAATGTTTTTTAATGTTTTTAATGCTCTTTAATGATTGGTTTTTTACTAAAGTGTGTGATAGCTCAAAACGAGCATATCACTCAAAGGGTCGCGATGTGCTTTTCAGCACAACGTTCGATCACCTAAAACTCTGTTGGTCCTCAAAAAAATCGATTTTTAGCTACGTGTGAAGCTAAAATATGTAATTTTAAAGGGCGAATGAGGGCTGAGCCCGAGCATGAGCTTGGGCTTGGGTCTGGGAGATATTCCCGATCTCGGTCCTACCTTTTTTTTTTTTTGGGATAAGGTCGCTGCGGCTTGCGCGCGATCACACACACACACACACTCTACCTACCTACTTACAACTAATACACCTACTGTTACACATGAACACATTTCATTATCTCTCACAGATCTACTTCCTACTTACTGTACTTTACATTACACAAAACTAACAACCTTAATACTAATACCTTAGCACAGAGAAAACACAGTAACCTTTCAAAACTTCAATAACAAAGAAATACACAGTAGCAACACAAAATCCTTCTTCTCAACACACACACCTTCCTTCCCTACCTTTCCTACAATTGAAATTGCACCACAAAAGAAGCACAGAGTGCCATTCAAGCTTAGTGTATGGCATTCCCCGGCAGCGGCGCCAAAAATGTGCGCATATGTCGCACATGTCAATGCAAGGAACTTGCCGATACACTGTGTGCAAGCCACAAATGGCTCCAAGCACACAACAAGCCTAAACTAGTAAGCTCAAAGATGGCGATGGTGTGTCACTCACCGCTCTACGCTTGCTGTCGTGGAGAATTCCTCACCACGAAGAAGAAGGAGATGCCGCTACGTCGTGCTCAACTGCTTCACCGCCATCGTGCCACCGTCGCAATGCTCGATCGCACACTCTCTCTCTCTCTCTCACGCATAGACAGACACAATGAGATGAAGAAGAAGGAGATGGAGATAGAGCAAGAGCACTCTTCAATTGCACAAATGAGAGAATGAGTGAATTTTAGGTTTAGTTGACTTTTATATGAGCTCGCCCTATTCACACTTGGGTGCCCATGCTTAGCCAACTAATCCCTTGAATGTTCCAGTTAGAGTGCGCCTCTCATCGGCGATCACTCTTACCATTTTCCTATTGGATCAACAAGCCCGGTATCTGACTCTACCAAATAAATAATACAGCATCCGTCGTAGGTGATAGGAATGTGCATGAGGGTTAACACTCAATTCATTGTCGGTAAGACACATCCAATGGGATTCCATGTGTATGCAAATTTATTTAAAACTGACTTGATTTTGAGTTTATTTTGCTGAAACATTCTATTGATTTGAGAAAGATAGTACGACTGTCTTTCCCACGTCTCTAAAGACGCTTTATAATTGGGACAAAGGAGCAAGGCTCTGTCCAAAGAAGCTCATGGGCACGGTTTGTCTCACCCAACTAGAACATTGAAGTTCTCACAAGCTTCCAATTCGGTTGCAAATCGGGAAAGGTCCTCGACAACAAGAAGTAGAGCAACAACATCTAGCAACTCATTTGATTATTACGACGGCAAGACCCGTCGACAGACGTACTTGATGAGGTAGGCAATTGATTTTTGTTTATTGAGCATGTGCTTGATAGATATGGTATGCAATGGACATCTATGAATGATCAAGGATAAGAGTCATCAAGCCAAGCAGTTACGAGATGCATAACTTGCATGTATTGTTCTGCTTCTCCATAAGATCTACAATTTGACAAGGTGAATTGTTTTGTGAATGATCGACATGGTCAACTTTCTTTTGCTATGACATATGTCTATGAGCAAGAGTATCTGTAGCTATGAGAAAAGGTAGCATCCAAAGTGGGGCTACTGAGATGTATCATGTAAAGACAAGACTTCCCACGTTTGGAATATGCTATGAGCATATGAACTTGGAGAAACTTGCCAAGATGTCTGCAGATTTTTACATCACATGAGGGTGTATATGATACATATGCTAACTTGAGCTGTACATATGGCTATGAGCCAGATTCGAGTGAATTACTAGCAACTTGGCCACAAAGTGGGCGACAAGATTAGTAGATTTCAAGTTATACTTGTTTCTTTTGTAATTTACCTTTTATTTGAAAAAGATTTCTCAATTGTGCAAAGCAAAGTGCTTTGCCAGACTTCATGCCAAGCAAGGCTTCTCTTATGTGCCAAGGTATAATTGATTGACCACATCAGCAATAATGACACACATCTTTGGCACTGTGTGGATATAAGCTCATAGTTTATGCAACGATGCACTATGATGTATCCATGTCAGTGTAATTGTGCAAGGCACGTATACCAGGGGCTCACATGATTGAGACTATCATTAAAGTCAAGGGCTTATTATATTATTTTATGATATGTATGCATGGCGTACTAGTATGATGGACGTACAACACCCCATCATTGTATATGCTTCCGCTATAGCACTAGCTACTCTGTCAAGGATGAGGTTAGTTATTGATGTCTCAAAATAATTTTTTCATTTGTGTTTATTCATAGGTAAAGTGCCATACTTACGTCACCCTGGTACAATCACGATCACATACAAGGTAGGTGGGTCAAGATGTGACTTCTGGTACATCTCTCAGCGAGAGTGTTGTACAAGCACACTATTGTACGCTTTTACCACACAGCCATATGCAGGGGGCATAGAATATACTAGAATAAGGGATTTCCTCAGCCCAGCATTCTCTCTCACTTTTTCCTAATTCTCTGCAAGAAGGGTGAATTTAGGCATGATTTTACTAAAATCTTTCTATCTCACTATGGTAAAACAGGAAGGGCTAAGAGCCATCTTTCTGTAATCCATCAATGATTGCTTTCAAGATCGAACAATTCTATCCAATTGAGTACCCATCCATTCTAATGGACAAGCAAGAGTCTTACCATTACTTATTTTTTGGGTGTTATTTTAGCACTACATACTTTAAGTGTGAAGATCACGTTGAGTTTTTGAAAGTCTTAAACTCATAAAGGCTTATCTCTACCAAGGTGTATAGATGAAGCAAGCATTTCACACAGCACGACTGTTCACAAAAACCCGAGATTATGGATTTTCGAGTCTAGAAAAGATCCAATCGTGAATACGATTCCAACTTGAGTGGATCTCCTATTTCATCTATAGCACTAAGAGTTTTCATACGAGTACAGTTTTGGGGTAAGACCCAGCTCGTGATTACTATATCACTTATTGAGTGTTGATGGTCAATTATTGGAATCTTCACACTTGCAATTTCAAGGAAAGAAGTCCGCAAGCTGCCAAGGGGTAGTGTACAATTTCAACTTCCAAAGTTGACTTCAATTACTATTGGCTGCTAGAGCAGTTTTCTCTGCAAAGTCTAACCACGGGGTTTGGCAATGTTGATTTGAACCAAGGGGTTTGGATTGCAAAGGCAACACCCAGGGTTACATGTGCAATAGTACTTAAATTTCACTAATTTTCAATTAGTGTTGCTAGGCCTTTCTAGGCGAGAAATTTGGGTAGGTGCCTTTGACTACAGGTAAGTGAACACTATGTTCAACCTCCAGGTACGCATTTGATTTGGTTTTTTTTCTCTTTTGAATATTTTTTGGTTTCCTTTTCCAAGTAGGATGCATAAACTTCTATGTTTTCATCCATTTTACTCTTTAAGAGACATGACAAGGTAATGTAGGAGCAAAGTATTTTGGACCGTAGTGTCCAATATACATTCTTGCATTTTGCCGTTATGGACCTATATGTAGAGTTTTCTTTGGCACATGTTGTCACATAGGATACAACATGGTCTAAGAACTCAAGGAGTTTGGTTTAGCGAGTGTGGAGCAAGGGTAATGAGGGTCCCTCTCACTCCCGTCTCATAGAGTGTTTGTAGTTACCTCCACACATGAGTACATCTCGTATTTGAAGGATTTTTTTTTTCTAGACATCCTTAGTTGAGACATAATCCACATGTGGAGAATATGAGCCTTTGGGACTGACACTGGCACCCGCTATTTCAATTATGTGTCACGACAAGGTTCCTCGGTGGTGGTCAAATCTGTTTTATAGACCATTTTCAGCACGTCGTATCAGGAAATTTTAGTGGTAAAAAATTGTCGGATACTCAAAACGACTTGGTAAGGTTACAAGTGTTGTTAAACAACATTAACGGATGGTTGTTTATGCATATAGCAAGGCTATGTGTTGTTAATGAAAAAGTTTCGTTATTTGTACCTAGAAGTGACTTATGTTTCACCTTCTATTATGGCTCAAACGTTTCTGAAAGGCTTGCAACAGAACGTATTTAGTTTCTTTTCATAACTATTTACACTCCCCTTCCATGTGTGCTAGGAGTATCACATTCGCCATAGGTATTGGCAAGTATGATCATGGATATGCAGATTCGGATTTGTTTTTGCTAAATGCATGGACTCTAGGTGTTATGGGCCCTGGTGTTTAGCAAAATTTGATTTGGAGCGGCATGCATATTTATCACATTCGTCGCTTATGCAACATTTTGCATTGTATGTGTAGTATCTCTATGAGATTAATTTTGGATCTACCAATCACCAATAGAGGTCATGGCTTGGTTTAGGTGCTTGTGGATCTTTCCAGTTGACCAAGATGGTTATTCATGACATTGTTGATTCCTCAATAATGTTGTATGACCTTGTGATCCACATTTACTAGTTTGTAAACCGTGGGGAAACACACCTCAATCTGTCAATTATCCAAATCGGAGAGACAGATTACAAGTGTAATCTTGTGCTAAAGGATATGTGAGGTGCGTACATTAGCACTAAGCAATCCAATTAGCAAGCATGTATCACTCTAGTTGGAGTTTGCTTACCACAAGATAAAGCATGTTTGTGACTCAGTTTAGTCCCTTCATGGTTAAGTCAGGTTCTCAATCTTGAACACTAGTTATGGTGGCCTTGCTTACTAATGAAAATTGATAACAAGTCAAGGACTTATATTTTGCTGATAAGTTACGTCAACCAATTACTTTCATGGAAAGTGAAAAGAGGTACTTTTTTGAGTATATCTTAGTTGTGATAACTCGTTTAGCATACTCAAGTGAGTTCTAAATGGACTCTACATGCTATGTTGTATATGAGCCGGTTATACAAGACGGTTGCACAGGGGCAACAATGTCAAAAATCAAAATGTTACTCTTGGTTTCATTGAACCTCCTAATGAACCGTGTTTTGGTCAAATGAATAGTTGGATCCATAAAGGATGCCACCGTGGAAAACATTAGTGTTCTTATGAAGATACAATCACTTTTGTTTTTGAGGACGAAAACACTTTTCTCCAAGGGGGGAGTAATGTCAGGCCTAGGGTAAGACCAGGCGGTAGTCCAAGGGCCAAGACTAACATGTGGTCAAGGGGGCCCTATTATTAGTAGGCAGGGCCTATATATGGCATGGTCCAGTGGAGAGTTGCATGATACAGTCCCTTTAGTCTTATAGTTGAGACCACAAAGTGGGAATAACAAAAAGCAGTTTGGAAGGCCAAGGGCAAAGAGAAGATAGTAGATGAGTGGCATGAACAGTGTGAGGTGGCAGCAAAGATCATTGAAAATCTGATAAGAAACTTCTAAAACACTAGAATGTTTTGAGGCTTTCACAATTCAGAAGCTACCACCCAAGTCTTCAGAGGTGCAACAACACCAAAATGAGAAGGTAGAATTTGGACCAGAGTCTATGATTATTGTAGTGCAGAGTTTGACAAATGAAGTACAGAAAATCAAATGGAACCTGTGGGCTGATGAAGGACCAGTCAGAGGATCCATCTCGGGTACGGTCAGCAACCAGACAAGAGGAACCAGTGGAATGGAACTCTGAAGATAGTCAAGAGAAAAAGTCTTCCATTTCAGATAACATCTCTAGTAATGAACAAGATGAGATATATGTCAAGGTCTATGAGAGGATACAGAAGTTAATTGAACTTGATGATACCAGGTGGACATTACCAGCAACTGCAAAGTTCATTAGGCAGAAGAGAAAAGTTGAGGTTGAAGCTAGAGAAGTGGATCTTGTGGCCATTTGAGATGATGAGGTTCTAGTGATTCAAATTGATTACAAGATCAGAAAGCAATGGGAATCATTGTCTGGAGTGATTTTGGATTGGGGAGCGGGAGTCAATATCCTTGGAGAGAATTTGAGGTAGAAGCTGGGGATCATTGAAATGAAAACATTACCATTTAGAGTTAGAATGGCTAATCACAGGGTAGTTCAAGCCACTGGGCTAGTTGAGAGTATGAAAATCAAAGTGGGGAAGAAGAAATCTAAGACCATTTTTCTAGTGTCGGATGTCCAAGGAGCATATGGAATGCTTCTAGGTAGACCTTGGCTCAAGACTGCTTGTGCCATACATGATTATGCAAATTAGACATTTACTATCCAAGGGGCCAACAAAAGGATTCAGATAAAAACTAACAACACTAGAAGTCGGAAGAAGGTTGTGAGGTTTAAATAATTATGCAAGAAAAACATGACCAAGAAAATAGAAAGGGTGCTTGCATCAATTCCCACTAACAAAGATAGAACTTAGTGTTGTGCTTATGGATAAGAAACAAGCCGAGAGACAAAAGAGACAATACCCAGAACAATTCATTGATATGAACTCTGGGGAGAGGACATTTCAGTTGGACGGACGGCCACCAGAACAGCTAGCACCAGATAAATTCAATTTTAGACCAGTGGGAGACACCGGTCAAGCAAATGTTGAAGAGGGAAACCTGGCAATTGAAGAAGTGGATATTCATAATAGCCTGCTAGAATCCTTCAATGATTATATGGTTGGTATTCAAACAAAGAAAGAAGTTGAATCCATTTGTAAATAGAAGGGAGGAGGTCCCAACTAGTTACTCCCAGACAACCAGGAAGTGGAAGAGTTTAATCTCGGCTCAGAAGAAAATCCCAGAATGATCAAAATCAACAAGCGTCTGAAGCCAGAGATTAAGGAGAAATCCAAGGCACTGGTCCAAAATTACAAAGACATATTTTCTTGGGAACACACAGATCTAAAAGGAGTGGATCCAAAGGTATATTAATATAGGATACCACTGAAGCCAGATGCCAGACCAGTTAGATTACAAAGGTACAGGATGAATCCCAACTCTGCTAAGAAAGTGAAAGAGGAGATTGATAATGTTCTCAAAGCTGGGTTCATCACAAAAGTTGCAAGCAGTTGGCTATTCTCCATAGTGGTAGTCCCAAAAAAGAATGGAAAACTAAGGGTATGTGTGGACTATAGGAAACTATAGCAGGCTACAGTGTCACTATCACAAAACACTTAGTACAGTTTGGACTTTACAGTTGTGGTCTGGTTCACACTGGACGGACTTGCTGGGCAATGACACGTGGCAGGGATACAGTGGTCTAGTGGACATCATGGCCAGGTCAACATCACCACTCAGTGGAGATAGACTTAGATGCTGACATTTATGAGCCGTTGGTGGCTCTTTATGGTTGTCTATATGAGTAGTAGCGGATGGGTCATGATTTTTATCTTCTTCACGTCGTACTAGAGTAGCGAGTCGATATACACAGGACGTCTGCACCATCCCTGTACATCTGAGACTCGACACTCCCATTATACCCTTGAGTTTTGGGCTAGATCTGAGTGTGCTGCAACTCCAGAGTCTGTATCGATTCTTTGAGATAGTCGAGTCCATATGTTCGGGTCTGCTGCTTTGTCTTTGTCTTTGTCTTTGTCTTTGTGTTGATCAGTTGTTATCTATTGTTTCCTTTGTTTTCATTTTGTTTGAGTGAGATGTCATGCACATTGCACTGAGGAGCACCCACTATAGAGAGCACGACACATTATCCACGCTACAGCTACTCTCATTTTTGGCACGCCCAGTGGGACCTCAACCAAAGTCTCACTCTCTGTTGAGGTGCAAATTGAGGAGCTAGCTGGGTTTTACCTAGCTTCACCTTGCCCACTGCAGCCTGTTGGTTGGTCCTAGACAACTTACTCTAGCTGACCCAGTCTCTCGCCCTTCTGGTCTGGTCCTCTCTCGCCCTGGTCCAACCAAATCTTGTCCTACTCTAGGCCTTCCTCGTCCCTGGTCTAGTCTATCCTCGTCCCTGATCTAGTCCCTCCTCGTCCCTGGTCCAACCTTGAGGTCTAGTCACTTGCCCTGGTCTAGTAGAGTCTAGACCTGTGTTCAGCCAGTTAAAGCTCTTCTTGCGTGACACATACAAGGCGGTCATTAGAGCGTCAAAGCGCACTATTGAGTCTTTGAAGTACTACAATAGAAGACAACCCTTTTTACCTAGTAGAAGCCCACATACGGCATCACCCATTCCTACATCCGGTTCCACATCTTCCAGGTCACCTTCCCCAGTAAAGCTCTCTCCTATTTTGTTACAGCAAGCTATTGAGCAACGGGCTCCTGAGCAAGAGTCCATGGAGGGCTTGACCGGTGTTTTGGCCAAGGTAAATATCAAGTTTCCTACCTTCAAGGGACTCTCCTCAGAAGATGCAGATGACCATGCAAGGAGGTTTGTATCTCTCTATAGAGGTCGTGGTATTTATAGAGAAGATGATTATTTGGTACTCTTTCCATCTACCTTGGATGGCTTAGCAGACAAGTGGTACAGTCAGTTTGCAGAGAACCATTTTGCAAATTGGGCAGCTTTAAGACGACAGTTCTGTGTAGCATTCAGAGTCCAAGCGACTACCAGGAAAAGGTTTTGGATGAGTTGGCCAACATGGTGCTCCAGCCCCAGAGGATACTTTTGCAAAACTCATGACTAAAACCAAGTCTCTGGTTGCAAAGCTTCCTCAACAACCGGGTGAATTTATGGTTAAGAAGTGGGTGGAGAAGGCTCTTCCCAAAACTTCTCAGCAAAAACTTTGAGAGAGTCTCCGACTTGACGCCACTCTAGAGGAGTTTGTTGCGGTTGCTACTAGGATAGAGGGAGTGAGGAAACTGTTCACCAACTCCCTGTAGGTAGAGACCCCCTCAGTGTTTTCGAAAAGTCCTTTTGATCCATTGACTTCTTTACGTAGGGAACTTGAAGCCCTAAAACTACCACGTGCTCTTCAAGAGGAGAAATCAATCTCTCTTAGACAAGAGAAGCCCCCACATCACGAGGCTTTCGATCAAATCAATAGAGAGCTAGAAGAGCTTCGGTCTCAGCAGGAGACTAAAGCTATGGTATGGTGCATCTCGTGTCGCTCTCCAGAACACCCTCCACAGGACTGTCCCCTTCGGGCTTATTGCCACTTATGCGAAAAGTCGAGGCATGAAGACAAGGATTGCTACTATATCAAGGGATTGTGGTAAATACAACAAAGTCTAGGTCCTTCTCTCCAACAAGGGCTTGCACCAACATCTAATATGGCTCCCCCTATGGCCATCAAAATTACATGCCACCTTTGCTCAATACCCCTACTGTCCAAGGTATGTCAAGTACGTTTCCACCTCAAAAAATTTATACCCAGGCTCCTTCAGGTCCTTAGAGCTTCTACACCTCAGCCTCCAACTCCATGCAGCAACAAGAGCAACGAACACCTCGTCCCCCGTTTTTTCCGTCTAATCGGACCATCTTATGCTACAAATGTGGAGAATATGGGCATTACCAAAGTAAGTTTCCTTCACCTGAAGAGTCTCCTCCTTGCAGACATTATCTGGAGTCTAAGGAACACTACAATAAGGATTGTCCCAAGCAAAGGGCATCCTCATCTTGAGGCCAACTCAAAACCAACAAGAATTCACATTTCCAAAGATCAATCTGATCACAGTGAACACCCCCTCAGCCATCACTTGCTACTCATACAGTTCGGCCACAACAAGTGGCGGAGCCCGCTGGCGTACTCACTCCAGCACAAAGAGCAGCTCTGGGTCTCAACTTGCCAACAGGTCCATCTCGTCCATTACTTCTGTAACCTGACCAAACTGACGAACTCTTAATTGGTGAAGGGAGTAGGCCAATCTCTCTGCTTTCGGAAATTGATGGAGTTCCAGAGGAAGCCCAGATTGAAGGAGCTAAGCCCACAACGGAAGCAATCTTGAAGGACACCTTTCAACAAGTGTCCCTTTATGAGATGCTTCAGCTAGATGCAACCCTCAAAAAGTGACACCCTCTCAGTCATTCAATCTCTGTACCGGAGTGTGGGGCCTAGTGGCGGGCATCTCCCTGTACAGCCTTCAAAGTCTTACATGATTTCTTATCCAGCTACTCCCATCACCGACTACAAAAGTCCTTGTTTCACTGTGTCTATTCTTGGGCATCAATTCTCAGGCGCATAGTGGATAGTGGATCTGGGATCAATCTGATGCCAGAGTTTACTATGTTGGCTTTAGGTCCATTCACTGTTACATTGGTGGACCCGAGGATAGTCTATCCAGTGGGCATAGTAGATCAGGTGCCTCTGAAGGTACAAGACTTCACATGTAGCTTGGATTTTGTGGTGGTGAGGCAGTCTTCCCTAGGTGGAGGGAGGATTTTCTTTGCTTATTGGTAGACCATGGTTGCGGCATACTAAGGCACTTCATGATTGGGGAAACAATGCCATGTGGATACATATGCCTGGCTCCCCCATGCAACCAATTCGACTCGAAGGAGGTATGGATCTAGTGGTTCATCACATCTCATCGTCAATACAGTCCAACCCCCGACCCCGAGCAGCCCATCCCACTTGATGGGTCTGACGAAGACCTGTTGCAGTGGTTGAAAGCTACCACATTGATCCCATGCTATGTGGTCTCTATTCAAGCCCTAGTTGTGCTTGTAACACTCTCTCTCCCAGCTCCTCAGGCCAACACTAGTGTCCCAAGCCCTACAACAGAAAGTGTGCCAGTCAAAGAAGCAAGTGTCTTAGTCCCTGATGACCATGATTCAAGTATTCCTCTGATGGAAGCGGTCGGCCTTGGTGAACCTATAACACATCACAGAAGGGGGCAGAAATCTCCTCTACATGAGCTCGCCAATGTTCCACCACTTCCTCTAACATCTCTCGGGTCTGACGCCCCGTCCACTCAAAAGAACTTTGCTATGTCTGTGTCTGAAGACTTACCCTTTGAGGAGCTTCCACCAGAATGGTTACAAGAGAAATATGTAGAGTTTCCAATCGATCAAACACCAACCCATGATGTCTCGAAGCTCCAAGAGGCAGCTCACTGTTACATTGGTGGACCCGAGACAGTCTATCCAGTGGGCATAGTAGATCAGGTGCCTCTGAAGGTACAAGACTTCACATGTAGCTTGGATTTTGTGGTGGTCAGGCAGTTTCCCCAGGTGGAGGGAGGATTTTCTTTGCTTATTGGTAGACCATGGTTGCGGAATACTAAGGCACTTCATGATTGGGGAAACAATGCCATGTGGATACATATGCCTGGCTCCCCCATGCAACCAATTCGACTCAAAGGAGGTATGGATCTAGTGGTTCATCATAGCTCATCGCCAATACAGTCCAACCCCGACCCCGAGCAGCCCATCCCACTTGATGGGTTTGACGAAGACCTGTTGCAGTGGTTGAAAGCTACCACATCGATCCCGTGCTATGTGGTCTCTATTCAAGCCTCAGTTGTGCCTGTAACACTCTCTCTCCCAGCTCCTCAGGCCAACACTAGTGTCCCAAGCCCTACAGCAGAAAGTGTGCCAGTCAAAGAAGCAAGTGTCTTAGTCCCTGATGACCATGATTCAAGAATTCCTCTGATGGAAGCCGTTGGCCTTGGTGAATCTATAACACATCACAGAAGGGGGAAGAAATCTCCTCTGCATGAGCTCGCCAATGTTCCACCACTTCCTCTAACATCTCCCGGGTCTGACGCCCCGTCCACTCAAAAGCACTTTGCTATGTCTATGTCTGAAGACTTACCCTTTGAGGAGCTTCCACCAGGATGGCTACAAGAGGAATATGCAGAGTTTCCAATCAATCAAACACCAGCCCATGATGTCTCGAAGCTCCAAGAGGTAGCTCACTTTTCATCTTCTGAAGCACCCTCTCTAGCTACACCTCCTAACCCGGTCGAAGAAGTCAACCTGGGAGATCCTGACAACCCTCAACACGTACTCTTAGCAGCTTGGTTATGGGAGCATCCCGCATTACTCAATCAGGTAGTCTCTTTTATACACTCTTTCAAAGATGTTTTTGCTTGGTCCTACAAGGATTTGGAAGGGATCCCACCAGAATTGGGTGTCCACACTAACCCTCTGGTTGAAGGGGCTAAACCTGTGAGAGGCCGAGCTTACAAGCTTAACCCAAAGTATGCAGAGGCTGTCAAGTCAGAGCTAGAAAAAATGAAGAGGCAGGAACCATTGTACCTGTGGAGCACTTTGAGTGGTTCACCCATGGAGATAGCACCTAAGAAGCAGTCCAATAAAATCCGTGTGTGCGTGGATTACCGCGCTTTGACCAAGGTAACTCTCCCAGATGGTTTTCCCACACCTAACACTGAGCGTGTGCTAGAAGATGTAGCAGGGCATGTATTGTACAGTTTCATTGATGGGTTCAGTGGATACAATCAATTGGGCATTAATCTAGGTGATCATATTAAAACGGCTTTCGTGACTCCCTGGGTTATTTTTATCTACACTAGAATGTCGTTTGGGTTGAAAAACGCTCCACCTTCCTTCAATAGAGCACTATATCTCATCTTTTTTCCTTTACTTAATGGATCATCTTCGCATCTTCATGGATGATTTTTCGACCTTCTCAGGTGCTCAATGTTCAACCCAAGTGGAAAATCTACAGGAACACCTTGCTCAGCTCTTTGCTGTCTTCCTCAAGTGTAGAGAGGCACGCCTAAAGCTCAATCCTAACAAATGTAATTTTTTGGTCACTGAGGGCACACTTCTAGGCCATGTGGTGTCTGCTAAAGGTTTAGCGCCTGACCCAGAGAAGATCGTGGCAATCTTGAAGTTACCACCTCCCATCAACCCAAAAGGTGTGCAGAGCTTCACGGTTAGAGTAGGATGGTTGGGATAGTTTTTTTGCTTACGTCTTCAGTCTCGTATGCTTGGCACGAACCATCTTTTGGTAGACATCCACGTTCTTTGCATTTATCTTGGGGTTTTTGTTGACATCATAGCATGCTATTGGAGAGACTTGACCGTTTTTATGTTGGAGACTAGGCTGCGCGCCACAGTGGTTCCTTATGCATTTGGCATGGGACAGTGCTCTTTGACCATGCACCGGTTTCCTTGTATATCTGTTCACCCTCCTCCACTGCTCCTCGTCGAGGATTGTAGGATTCCAGACTCATTACTTTCTCATGATGCATTATCAGAGAGTATTCGGTAGATTTGGTCAGTTCGAGCTTGCTTGGTGCAAGATCCAGCTCAATTTCTTGTCTTTTGTATCACAGCTTCCAGTACAGTGTGTCGTAGTTACACATATGAGGAGAGGTCCTAGTTGGCTCGCAAGGTTCATAGTCCTTTGGCTTCCACTACTTATTCAGGAGTTCCCTTCTGATTCCCACCTCTCCGATAGGCAGTTGGAACTCATTGAGGAGCTTTGTAGAGTACAGTCCCATATTGCTGAGTTCTTTCATCGCGCTTCAATAGTCTCTTGGATATCCAATGCTGATAGGATGAACAAAGACTTCTTTTCCATTGAGCTAAGTCGTGGACCCTCCTTGCTAGCTCTTCAGGATTCTTTGGGTGCTTTACATATGCATCTAGATACAATTTTGTCTATGGCTGCAGATTTCTATGCAGCTCCTTTTATTGCTGATATTATAACCCCAGGGATACTTAGCGCTCGAGAAGTGGTTTGGTCTCACGCAAAGTTACGTGTCACTGGAGACATGTATTTGGCATTGATGGCCCCTTTTTCTTTTGAGGATTTGCATGATGTTGTTTGTGGACTGCATCTTAATACCTGCCCAAGCGACGATGGTCTTACAAGCGAGTTCTTTCTTGAGCATTGGGATGTTTTACACGTACACTTCGAGAGTTATTCCAACGTCTCTTTGCTTTGGCATAATATGTCTTATTCCAAAAGGAGGAGATGCCACACTGATTCGTCATTGGTGCCCTATTACTCTCCTCTTTTTGGTATATAAGATATTGGCCAAAATGATGAGTGCTCGTCTTCGCTCGTATCTCCTGGACTTGATTCATTCCTCTCAAATAGGCTTTGTTTATCATGATGGATGTATTTTGGATCATATTTTCAGTTTTCATTATGTAGTGGGTTGGACTTCATCATCTGGGCAACCTCTAGCACTTTTGCTTCTAAATTTTGAGAAAAACTATGACAGAGTGGGATTGCGATTTCTTGGAGGGTACGGATGGGTTTCCTAGATGCTTAGATTTGAGGGGTGGCTTCTCTTTACCGTACAACATGGAGTGCTGTCACTATTGCTGGTCGTATTGGCAACCTTTTCAGCTATTTAGATCAATTCATTAGGGTTGCCCTTTAGCTCCCTACTTGTTTCTGTTTGCCGCAGAGGTCATGTTTGATTTCCTTAGAGCTTAGACTCCTCACCTTCAGGGTTTACACTTATCCCCTGCAGGAGAGGATGATTTGATTGATTAGGAGTATGGAGATGACACTCTTTTGTATATTTTAAATGCTTCTAGATTTTGGGATGCTACCAGAGAGAGACTGATACTGTTTTGTATTGCTAGTGGTACTAGGATCAACTGGAATAAATCTTTTGGTATTCGAGTTGGATCTGATGAGCAGCCCATGTGGGGCGTCACTGATGGTTTCACATGGCTCCAGCTTGGTCAACCTTGTCGGTATTTGGGATTCCAGGTTGGAATAGGTATTTCCCCATAGCAGCAGTTTGCTTCGGTCCTTCATTCCATTCGCCGAAAGCTTTCCCTCTAGTCGAACCCTACGACAAGTCTAATTTTACCCTTGGTTTATAGACATTGATGTTTTTTTTGTAGTCTTTCATGGGCACAAACACTAATGCGTTCCCCTATGATGAGTGTTTTTACCAACTATACGCTCCTAGCGTAGATCCTTCCATTGTGAAACGTACCTAATTTATTGGGTCCACCCGTTCAAGACAAGATTAAGCAACCTTTCCACCCCACCGTCTTTGTTATCTAATTACTATCATGTTGTTTTACAAATAAAAACAATTTCCTTTACTTTAAACCTTAAAATATTATTCTTTTGAACAATATCCTTAGCATCTAATTATAAAACAAGTGAAGGAAGTGGCAAACAATGTCTAAAAAGACAGTTTCTATAAATCACCTCATCACAAGTGAAGGCAGTGGCAAACAATGTCTAAAAAGACAGTTTCTATAAATCACCTCTTCACAAAATTAAACTTGAAATTATTTAGTGTGATCCACTTAGAAAATGGACATCCACGCTTGTAGCGAAGACTAAGGGACCTCCTCAGCTGAGTGATCTCGCTTAGATTTCAAACCACAGGGGACCACCTTGCGTGATCCTCTTAGAGAAGCGACCTTCGACAAGTGATCAACTCCTATTGGAGACCCCCCTATGTGATCCACCCTAGAAAGGGGGACCCCCAATTATGTGATCACACCTAAAAAACTGGGTTGCCTAGGACCCTGGGTCTCCCAACGGAGGCGCAATTCTGAAAATCTTTACACGGCGAGCTGGTCCTCATGTCACTTGTCTTTGGCTAGCAGGGCGATCTGGTCATTCTTGCTTGAGTATGTTATATTGCTTCTTGTTGGATGCTTCACTCTAGAGTCGTCTCTCAGTCGCGTAGACTTGTCAGGAACTTTCTTTGGAATGGTTCTGATGGCTCTATAGATACTAGAGCTCGAGTGAGATGGTTTACCTTGATTTTTCCCAAAGAGGTAGGTGGTCTTGTGATAATTGATCCAAAGATGTAGGGCCGAGCGCTTTTCACCAAGCTCATTGTTCGGGGGACTTTTCCCTGGCAATGAATCTTGGAAGATTCTATTACATTTCTCTCTCTTCAGTGTTTCCCCAATTTAGAATTCGCGACGACATTCTTACCATATAGGTTTTCGCTTCGTGTTCTCAAATGTGCCTTTGGGCACCACTCAACTTTCTCCTTTTATGCATTCCTTGCTTTAGATATGGTCTTCTATGTGCAGACGACTCATACATAGAGACCTAAGTAGAACAACGCATTGAAGGAATGCAAAAGGATATGAAGGAAATGAGAGATGTTTATGCGCAAGATAATGTAGATGTGAATGATATTAAAGAGCGTATGTACAAGATAGAGCAAGCACATGTATTGAGTGAAGGTACTCTTAAGGTCATCAAAAACAATGTAACAAAAATGAAGAATGAATGTAAGCCCCCGTCATGGGCTGAAAGAGTACTCAATGATATCTCGATATCTTTTAATGCTATGAAGGGATGCAACTTGATGCCTGAAAATAATGTGAACAATGTTGATATTGACGAATGGAAAGAGCGAGAAAAACGCTCTAAAAACATAGTCATTCGTGGTATCCCCGAAAAATAATCTGAGACACCTCCTCAACTTGCCATCACAATTGAGGAATTCTTTTGGGCACAATTTGGAATGTCTCGTATCAATGTATATGGTGCTCATCATGTAGGTAAGCCAGGTGCCCCTCGATCATTGCGGACAATCCATTGTGTGTGTGCTCAATGGCTGATGAAACCAAATGAGGAATCATACTTGAGAGTAGTTGGGTCTACCTTTAGGGCACTGCATTTTCTGTATGTGAAGACCGCACTCCAAAACAGCAAGAGGCATGTCAAAAAGCATAGGAAGAACGAATCCAGAAACGCAAGCCACCTTCCTATGAGGAGAAAGAAAAAGAAAATTCTACATAGGGACACATGGCCTATGGGACACAATCACATATACGCATATGTTTTTGGAACTGCAATGGTTATCCATGGAATGCTGGGCTTACCATAGAAGAGCCCACTAATGATGCAAACAACATACTCCTAGCAGAGACTTGGAAGCATGAAACCCAAAGGATCAATGGAATGGGGAAATACAATGTGTACTCCTTGATGTGGTCGCACGATGTAAAACAACGGAAAAGTAACGGTAGTGTAGCATGTATGATAAAATGCAACCAAGGGTTCCATGTATCTGTCATCAAAGATGACATACATAAGTGGTTTCTATGGGTGCAAATTACCATTCCTAATGGGGCTTTACTTTTTGTGGCAAGATGTTACATTCCACACCAAGACTCAATTTTCTATACTCATGTAGATCGGGAACACCCATACACCGATTTGGAAGAGGACATTGCGCATTACAAATGTCAAGGGGAAGTCATTGTATTGGGAGACATGAATGCACACACAGCCACAAGCCAAGCTGATACAGAGGAGCATCTCATGCCGTGTCCTATTGAGTACACATCAGAATCACATGCTCATGATCGCACATCGGTAGACACCAAGGAGCCAGATTACTATGGAAAGAAGCTTATAAGCATGTGCAATAGCACAGGAATGCACATCGGAAATGGTATATCTCAATGGAAAGATGCTAATTGCTACACATGTAGACAACATAATGGGCCTAGTGTGGTTCTACTATCTAAAGATTGCATGCGTTATGTATAATGTTTTACTATTGGGGCATGGAACCCAGAATCCGACCATCGCACGTTGCTTGTAGACCTCTTATGGGAGAAGACAAATGAGCATGTACAGAAAGGATCTCAAATGGGAAAGAGACCAGTGTATATGAACTTCAAACATGCACCAATGTATGCATCAATGGTTGAGAATACAATACTCAAGACACTATACACACTTGGACCACATGCATCACTTGAGGAACAATGAGAGGCTTTTAAAGAAGCCATATGTAATTGTGTTGAAGCATGATTTTCTACAAACAGCAAATATAATGGACACACATGTAAATGTAGTGCTTGCAAAAGGTGGTTTCAAATTGAATGTAGAGAGGCAAGAGCTCACTTGATCACACTTGATGCACAAATAAACAAAGAGGAATATCACAGACATGCTATTGCATACCATAACCTTGTTCGGCGCCATCGAAGACAATGGGAAGTCAAAGAGAATATCAAGTATGTACAAGATAAGGCTAAAGAATGTGGAAAGTTTTGAAGTAATGTAAAAGGGCAACTCCCCAAAGTTTTATGGAACCTTTCTATTATAAATATGTATGCACATTGCAAAGATCTCTACTCTCGAATAGATGCGGGAAGATGCCCAACTATGGAGTAATCCCTCATTCTATCCCTTTCTTCACAATTGAGGACATCCAAAGAGGACTTAAAAAATTGTCAACTCGGAAAGCAAGCAACCTCCAAGGCTTCAAAGCAAAGATGATAAAGTGGACAGAGGAAGAAACACATGGTTGGATTTGCAATATGTTTAATCTTGACTCCAATATGGGATGCCATATGATTGGACAACAAATTGGGTGAAACCACTACACAAAGGAGGTGATGTAAACATTGTGGGCAACTATTGCACTATTATGGTTGGCTCCATAATGGGTAAACTCTTTGGAAGCATCATGGAGATGAAGCTAAGTGATTGGGCTGAACTGAATAATAGACATGTATATGGTCAAGCCGGCTTTCGTTGTGCACATAGTACCATTGATCATCTTGTCACCTTACGTGTCCTCATGGAAGAAAGCCGCTTAATGGGTAAGGGCTTATATTGTTGTTTTGTGGATTTCAAAAAGACCTTTGATATGGTTCCACATGACACTCTTTGGAAGAGGATGGAAGAACTTCAAGTACCTAGTGAATACATGCATGCTGTGGCAAGGATATATGAACGAGTTGTGTGCCAAGTACGCATGAAAGGTGACATTTTTGAAATGATCACGAGTGATATTGGGGTTAAGCAAGGATGTCCATTGTCTCCCACTTCCCATTCTCTTTGGATTATACATTGACAAACTGAAACATATGGTTCAAGAGTATGTAGAGCAGGAGGTTATAGAAAAAGTGGGTATTGGAAACATAATGATCATGCTTTTACTCTACGTAGATGATGTGGCACTACTTGCTCACGCTTTGGAAGATGCCCAAAATATGATGATGGTACTTGAAGATTTTTGCACCAATAGCAGGTTGATGGTTAATGTGCAAAAAACCAAGGTCATGCTTGTCAAGATTCTTTGAATAGAGAAGCCACTCATTGTCTATAAAGAGACACCTATTGAAGCGGTTGAGAGCTTCAAATACCTCGGGCTTGAAGTTCCAACCAACCATAAATGGTATGAATGTGCTATGCGACGCCGTGAAGCTCGCAAGAGGGCATACTATGCATTTGAAAACATGTGCAACCAAGGCAACATCAAGTGTTGGTCCCTCAAGAAGTA